>NC_081405.1:514685182-515420682 GCF_030272615.1 Cryptomeria japonica | reverse complement strand
AATTAATCAACAATGGAGAAATCATTCTACAACATTGTAGATCAAAGGAGCAACTCGCTGATATATTCACAAGAGCATTAGCATAAGATCAATTTGAATATTTAAGAGAAAATTTGAATATTGTAAATATTAATGTAATTAGTGGTAGAAATTAGGGGGGAGTGTTGGAAGACATTAATTTCTCCCACCGAAGAGAAGCTTCTTCCAACTGCACTATTTAATATGGAACTTTCCTGCAGTAATGTTGTTGACTTTATTACCGACTTGCCACCGACTCTTCACCGCCCATTGATTTTCACGTTGTTTACTATTTCTCATTCTAGATAATTCGAAAGACCTCTATTTAAGAAGCTCATGTAAATTGTTTCTGCAAGGGCAATGAATTGTAATGTTCTGTCTCTGCCCACCTTCAAGAACTAAGATACCAAAGGTTAAAGCATAAAAATTATTTGAATAATTATCCTTTTGTTATACAAGGCAATAAGTCAAGAAAGGATGTCCTCATACTGGAGGTTTAAACCAGGCTTAACTAAACCAGGTGGCACATCTCCATCTAATTTGTTGTTCTGCAAAAAACTAAACAACATAAAAAGCTTCAAGTTAGAAACAAAACTGATTAATTAAACATTACCTTTGACTAAAGTATCGAAACATAAATAAAATAGTTAGAAGAAAAGATAAAGAAGTTATGAGTAAATATACAGCTCATTTAACATGGGAAGCTTCTCTAATGAACTCGGAATATCTCCAGTCAGTCGATTATTTTGCAGTTGCCTTCGACATGCCAAGGAAATTAAATATCAACACATATAAACAGCCTTTCTCATTCAACTGTGTATATAAGAATAAGGCTTTTGATAGAAGATAGTGAAGGATCTCTTACAATGACGTAAGGTTCATCAGTGTGCTGAGGTCTGGAATAGAACCTGAAAAATTATTGTTGCCTAACAGCTAAAACAAATAACATAACTTATTAGTCACTTATTGAACTGAGGGGAGCTACATCTATGATTTGCGAAATAGAATGTTTAATTTGTTTGAAAGTTTGTCTTACCAACTGTTTTAATGCTGTTAAGTTGGCTATGGTTGGAGGTATGTTGCCAGTGAGACCTTTGTTTGTTAAATTCCTGAAAAGAGTTGAAGTTATGTGGGTTAATAGCCTTCAGTACTGAAACCTAATGTATTCATTGCTAAAAGTTTTAATGAACTCCTATGATTTTTAAGGAAAGAATTTTACACAATAATCACTCGTGGAGGATCTTCCTCATTGCACATAACACCAGTTAATGGTAAACCTGCAGGTAAACATGGATCTCCTGTTGTCCAATCATCTGGAACATTCACTGTATCTGCTATTTTTCTAATAGCGAGTACTGTGTCACATGTTTACTAAAACATTAGGCGATATTTCTAGGAGAAATGTTGGAAACAATGTAGTATAAAAAATAATATAGTATAATGAGGCAAGCAGAAACTAGCAGATGGAGAAATAAACGTACCATCTCCGGCGTGTGTCATATTGGTGATCTTTACTATTTGATATGCTTCAGCTGCATTTATGAATGGCCTCATCTCGGATCCTGTTTTTGAACGTATTCTTATATCTGTAGAATCAGTTGTGCTAAGCTCTAGACGAGTTTCTGGTGACAAACAGTACATATACTCAGGAACGACTATTTCTGCGATTTGAACATTGCCAATGAAGATCTGAAATGTGTTATTCCCTGAAAGACTTGTCTTATTGATGTTGCACAAGTAAACAGCAAAATAATAAATGCCCTGGGGAAGAATATGCCAGTTCGAAACAAGCAACTGATCTTCCCCTAAAAGGGACGTAATAGCAGTCTTTAGTACTGATACAGGTGGCTGGTTTCTTATGCTCCCCAAAAAGGAGTCATTCGTGCTGATCACATAAGTTGATGTTAACGTGACCTGAGGAGGTTCCCACAGGCGATCATACTGGTCGTCGGGAAAACTGTACCACGATGACGACATTACATTAGATAAGGTGGACAGAACAGATTCAAAACTAACTGCCAAACAAAATTGTTGTTAAGCTTACCTTATCTCATAAGAGCTGCCAAAATTGATACGATAGAAGAGAAGCAAAGCGCTGTAGTTGAAATCAGTGAAAGTATTATACATTGCAGGTTGTAGCGGCCTCAACCTAATGGTTGAAATGAAAACATAATAACTTTCTTGTGTGTCTGAATTTCTAGCCAGGCATAAAGTCATACTATCCCTTTTGGGGGCCAGGATGATTTCGTAATACATAGGGCGATACATTTGGGAATTTGTCAGCTTCACTTTTGCCCAATTGATTCCCTCTATATACAAGTCGAAGGTGCTTGCTAAACGAAGATTTTCAAATCCCTTTAAAAAAAAACTGACCCTTACTAGATATTGTATATGAGGCCTCACGGGCAGTAAGTAACAATATTTATTGGCTTCCATATTTGTAAAATAGGCCATTGACTGATATTGGTAGGGGGTATTGATAAGAGTGAATGGAGGCATAATGGAGGTGTTTCTGTATTTGATGAACAAGGAATCTGTAATCCAGTCGATCTCTCCATTCGTGCCATTATTTGAAGCGCCACAATTAATACTTAGAAATCCTTCATAAAATGCAAGAGCAAATATTACAGACCTTGTTTTTCAATCACAGTAAAACTTTATTGAAATGAATTAGAACTTACCATCTGGGTTTGCGAGTGTGCAGCGAGTGAGTAATCCAATGAAAGCTGTGATCGCTAACAAGGTTAAACTTTTGAACTTCATGATGATCAATGCAGATTGCAAGTAGGGAAGAAAATCAATGAGAAAGATGTGGCATCGACATTTTGAGTTAGAATATAAAAGTTTTGTTTTTCATTGCTTAGGCGTTACACGTAGTTTGTCTTGTTCATATCATAATTGGGTAGATGTAGTTCACATGGGGTTCACATGAATGCGCAAGGGAGAATTTTATCGGGTTTTTTTCCAAGAAATTACGCAGAATATATTTTCTATTTTATTTTCAATCATCCAACGTGATATTTCTTTTCTTTGGGGACAAGATTTAACGTTTCCAAAACGAAAAGATTTGAGAAGTAAGGTGAAAATCAAACTTTAATTGACATTAAAGATCCATGCTCATCCATGAAAAGAAATATCTATATTATCTCGTTGACAGCTATTTGATTGAATAAGTAGAGAAATATTACATTTAAAAATGAAAAATGGTCATCAAAGAAAGGGGAAAAGAAATACATATGTTACTCTGCTGAAGTCGAGGAAATAAAATACATTTATTTCCCGTATGTTTCGTTTTAACAAGTAACTAAAATTCAACCATTAATTGACTTCCTCTCCTAAACAATCGCCACTGATTTTCAATGCTGAAATATCGCCAAAAATAATCATTTGAATGGGAAGCAAAAACTAAAGGCGGAAGGAATACTCGATGTCTTAGTATGTGATTAAGAATAAAGTATTTAAATTACTTTTTAGTGCTGCAGACATTATAATTAGCCGACTTTTTTTATGGTCAGTCACATGCTTAAGGCAACGCTGTCGGTAAAGGTTGAAGATCATCCTCTGGTGTTTGTTTGAAGACGCCCTCATTACAGCAAAATGAGTTGCCATCTGCCAGATCATGCAATGATCTCAAAGATTAGGGAAAAAAGGCGTGGAAATAGTTATGTTCTAAATTGAATATCCAAACAATCTGTAGCAACTCGGAACTCCATATTGTTGTTTGTTAAGATAAACTTGATGATATTCAATTAACCACTTACTTTTTCCCATGTACGATTAGGACAAGTCTCCGATTAATCTTTAATATGTACCCACCATACCAGGGGTTAATTGGGTGGAGAGTGGAGAGATATGTAGAGATAACAAGAGATATATAGAGAGGTAAAGATAGAGAGAGTTATATGGGTGGAGAGATAGATAGAGAGAGTTATATGGGTGGAGAGAGATGTAGAGATACCAGGAGATAGATAGAAAGTTAAAAATAGAGATAGCAAGTGATATATAGAGAGGCAAAGATAGAGAGAGTTATATGGGTGGAGAGAGATGTAGAGATAACAAGAGAGAGAGATAGAGAGAGAGAGAGAGCACTAGTGAGAGAGAAAGGAAGAGGGAGAAAAATAGATAGAAAGATAGAGAGGGGTAGAGAGAGAGATAAAGATAGTAAATATATAGGGAGATATAGAGAGAGATAGAGAAGAAAAGATAGAGAGATATAGAAGAAGATAAAATAAATTACAAACTTAAATTAAATTAAAACTTAAAAGAGAATAAATTAAATGCAAATTAAAAATTTATCAAAATGCAAATAATAATAAAAGTAAATTTTTTTAAAAATGCATATCAAATTTATTAAGTTAATTAATAATTAAATTGAAAAGTAAAACTAATATTTTAGATTTTGTAGAACTGAAATATTAAGAAAATATATACTTAAAAAATATAATTAATATATTAAAAATAATACTAAGAAAGATTAACTCAATACTCAAAATAAAAAATATATAAAATTGAAGGTAAATATAGTTAAATTCTTAAATAAATTATAATTAAAAAATTAAAACTATAATTCAACTAAAATATTAAAAATTGGAATAAATTAAATGCAAAGTTAAAATATATCAAAATTCAAATGATAATAAAAATAATATTTTTTGAAAAAAAAAATGGCGGATCGACCCTGGTAGGGCTTTAGAAGCCATGAGGGTTTCAGATACAAAGGAGGCTTCAATGGAAAATGGTTGAGGACTAGGAATGGAAATTGTGGCCATTTCAGAGATACTAGCGCAATTTTTCGAGACCAGTCTTGGCCATGGAAGGGTCCGAAGAATGTGCAACAAAGGAGGACGACATCAGGCGTTTTTAAGCGTAACAATAGGTGTAAGATCAACGACAGTTTCAAAGGTTATGAGGCCCTAAGAAACTGTTAGAAGGTGGATTTCAAGATGGTGCAGGAGAAATTTTGGAAGCAGAAGCCTTCGAGGGAAGCTGCGAAAGTGTTAGAGGTATGCCCTAACTCTATCTATAATAGAGTCTTGAACATTGAAATCTCGAATGTTGAATGGGGTGATAATATCAGTTTTCTCAATGCACATGCTCTCTTCCTAAAATGTGGGGGATCGTGGCCATCTTTGTCAAAAATCAGGGCATGGTGTGACGTTATTTGGGGGGAGGGTGTAGAACTAAAAACATTAGAAAATGGCTTTTTCCTAGTTATATGCCCTACTAATATGGATAGGGATTGGATTCTTGACAATGGACCTTTCTTTATGGATGGAAAAGGCTTTAGCATTCTCAAATGGAAGCCAAATTTTAATCCAAACGCAAAAACCATCAATAAGGTGCCAATATGGATTAAATTTCCAGGATTACCCCAAGAACATAAGAACACAAAAACCCTAAAAAAATAGGAGAAAACCTAAGATTTTTCAAAAAAGCTGAGGAATTTATAGACCCTACGGATTTCAGTATGGTCTCACGGATATGCATTGATTGGGATCCGGTGCACAACTTACCAGACACAATAGAAATCAAAACTGGTTCGGGGATCTGGGCGCAAAAGGTGGTCTTGGAAGAAAGGATGGCAACATGCTCGGATTGTAACTCTTTTGCCCATGCTAAAGGGGACTGTAAAATCAAAGATAAAGGAAAGTCTAAAGCCCAAGATGAACTGGCAGAGGATATAATCAGACTTTCAGAACTCAAGGACTGGGAACATCAATGAGAAACATTGGATTGGGATGTTTTGCAACATTCTAGGATGTGTTATGAGCCGTATCTGAACACAATAGCATCTCTTTGTTCTAGAAAAGGACTAATTGACGATCTATTTGCATCAGAGGCATCTGCAAAGGACCGGGTAATACTAACAAATACTGTTGGATTAGATTCAGTAATGATCCAAAACCAATATAGTGATCCTCAATTGCAAAGTAAGGTGATGGGTGCAATGGGAAACATCTAGGCCCCTATCACTAGTTTAAGTGCTATGGATCTAATCTCTTTAGAGAATCATAAGCAAAATGTTGATCATATTGAAGAGGGAAGCAATGCGTCCTTACAATTTTTTCAAGCTGTTTACATGGCAGATGCGGTAGAGACTTTATTCCCTGAGACTCACATGGAGGATATGCCTAGAGAACATAGTGAGGTGCCTCAAGAAAGGGCACACTTACAAGATGACCAAATCCCCTCTGCACCTCTAAGAATTGATCAGATTGTGGAGGAAATGATCTTTAAGGATATCCAAATCTCTGCCATTTGAAACATAGATGCATCCTTTGAAGGAGTGAAAGATAGTGGAGGTGATCTGATTTTGTCAAAATCCAAGGGAGAACTATCTGATAATCTAGAGGGAGAGGATGACATGGGACTTCTTGCTATAGGAGGGGTTTCAGATAGGAGAACTCTGGAAATGATTTTGGATCAAAATGCTAAGGTAAAGATAGGTAAGAGTAAGAAAAGAGGACCTAAATCCAATAGAGTTAGATTGGAGATTGCAGGCAATGTTGTTGGCCAAAGAAACTTAGACTTAGATTGGGAAGGGACGTGGTCTCTTCCTGGAAGCAATGAGGTTCCTTTCATGGAATGTCAGGGGCTGCAATGCCCCTAACAAGGTTAGACTGGTTATGAGATGCCTTGATCAGTTTCACCCGGATCTCGTTTTCTTACACGAAACAAAAATTAATCTTGAAGATTTTAAAACCTTTTGTAGTAGATTTAAAAAGTGGAAATGTGTCTTAGTTGAGGCTCAAGGAGCCTCAGGTGGCTTATCCATTTTATGGAATGAGTCCCTAGTGGATGTCAACACTATTAACTAGGGACATTGGTGGCAATGGTGCAAATTCACTCGAAACAAATTTAGCTGCAACTGTTCTTAATCAATGTATATAGCCCAAATAGCCCCTCTTTAAAAAAATAGCCATGGAATGATATCTCAAGGTGTCTTAGATAGGACACTGTAACACCTTTTCTTATAGGGGGTGACTTCAATGCTTTGATTCGACCATCAGACAAAATGGGTGGCAATGGTTGGATGAGGCAGAGTAACTTATATTTTGGTTCCTTCATCATAGAGTCAGGATTAAGTGAAATCCCGTTCAGAACTGGGGAATTCACTTGGACAAATAGAAGAAGTGGATTTTTAAACATAGCAGAAAGACTTGACAGATTCTTTGTAGCTGGTGACTGATCCTCTCATCCTTGGATGTGTAGTGATGATGTTTTACCATTCACAGGTTCAGACCATTACCCCATTAGCATCCAAATTCAGGATGAAAGAGCCCCTGATAGATGCCCTTTTAAATTTGAAGCTATGTGGCCAAGGGATAACAATTTAAGATCTTTGGTGGAGACATGGTGGAATCTACCCCCTGAAAATCTAGGTAATAAGGCTTTTATGTTCTTTAAAAAACTTCAATTTGTAAAAGAACAACTCAAAAAGTGGAACAGAGAGTCTTTCAAAAACATCTTTAATGAGAAATTGAGTCTAGAGGAAGATTTAAAATCACTACATGAACAAATTATTCTACAGGGCATGGATGAATCGGCCTTCTTGAGAGAGAAACAACTTAATAAGGTGTACTCTGAAGTCCTAGCAAGAGAAGAAACCTTCTAGAAATAGAAATCCCATGAGACATGGCTGAAGGAAGGTGACAGGAATACCAAATTCTTTCACACCTCTACAAAGGTTAGGAGGAATTATAACAAAATTTTCTCAATACACAATATGGCGAGGGAGCTGTTATCTGATCAGGATTGTATTAACAGTGAGGCGGTGAACATCTTCTCGAGTGCTTTCAATGGGGAGGCAAGGGAAGACTAGGAATTGCATTCTATTATGGATATCTTACCCTCATGTGTGAAGGAGCAACATAACAAGATGTTACTTAGGGCTGTGTCGATGGAGGAAGTAAAGGCTGTAGTTTTTGACATGGGAGTTGACAAAGCTTTGGGACGAGATGGGTTCCCAGGTCTTTTCTTTCAACATTTCTGGGACATTCTGGAAAATGATTTATGGGAAGTTGTAGCGTCAAGGTTGCTGGTAATTCTAATTCCCTCAATTTGACTATTCTCCCTTGCTCTAGAAATCGACCTCCCTAAGGATTCTACCATAATGATGAAGAGAAAAGGGGATAAAGGATCTCCCTACCTCAAAACCTTACAAGAGCTAAAAAAACCTTCAGGGGTACCATTGACCAGCACTGAGAATTTAGGCGTAGAGATACTTTCAAATATCAAATTAATCCATGTAGAGGGGAATCCAAAAGCTTCTAAGCATATACATAGAAATCTCCAATTCACCTTGTTGTATTCTTTCCTAATGTCTAACTTTAAGAGCATACTGGGAGTTCCATTCTTCTGGACAATGTGGATAGCCTCCTGAGCTATAATAACCCCATCATAAATAGATCTTCCCAGAACAAAACTTGTCTGTTCCTCATTGACCAACAGGGGAAGGAGTTTTTAAAGCATATTAGCTAGAGCTTTAGAAAAAAAGCTTATAGATAGTGTTGCACAAGACTATGGGTCGAAACTCATCAAAACACTTAGGTTTATCCTTTTTTGGGATAAGGGCCAAAAAAGTGTTATTGATTTCCTTGAGGATATTACCTGAGTTCCTCTTCCCTTCAAGAGCTGTCATCACTTCCTCACCTAAGAAAGACCAACATTTTTTAAAGAAACTAGTCGGGAAGCCATCCGGCCCAGGGGATTTATCTGGGCTCATCTGTATAGGAGCTGCTTCTATTTCTGCTAAAGAAAATTTAGCAGTCAGAGAATCGGTTTGGTTCTTACTCAGAAGCTTTGGGATACACTTAATAAACTTGTCCTAGACAGAGCCATGAGGGCTCCAGTCGAAGTTGAGAATAAGAGAAAATAAATCTACAACCTCCTTCGCAATGATGTTAGGGTTAGCCACCTTAGAGCCATCACTCACCTTAATCTTGTAGATATGGTTAATGACTCTTCTCATCCTCACACTATTGTGGAAGAATTTGGTGTTCTTGTCACCCTCCTCCAACCAAGTATCTCTAGATTTTTGTTTCCAAAAGACTTCTTCTTTGGAAAGAATAGATTCATGTTCCGCAAGGAGTTTGTTTTCTCTCAGAAACAGGGCCTCATCCATCCCATGTCACATCACATTCTCATTAACTTCTACCAACTCATCTTCCACTTGGGCCTTATTGTCAAAGATATTGCCAAAGTGCTCCTTATTCCAATGGATGAGATTTTGCTTAATAATCTTAAGTTTGTTAACAACCTTGTAGATCCTAGACCCAGAAACCGTGGCTGCATTCCACCAATCCTTTAGAAGCTTAAGGATATTGTCATCCTTTAGCCACATATTCTCAAATTTAAAAGGGAAACTTTTTGGGCCAACCTTGCCCTGAATGCCAAGTTGAATAGGGAAGTGATCCGATCCTGAGAAAGGTAGAATAAAGGCCTCCAAGGTATAGGGAAAGTTGATGAGACTACCCAATACAAAGAATCTATCAAGTTTCTCTGCAATGTTGCTAAAACCTAACCTTGACTATTCCAGGTAAAGGCTTCCTTTACCATATTGATCTCTATCATGCCACAATGATGGATCCAATCTGCAAAGTCAAGAGAAGCACGAGAATTTTCACCTAAGCCTCCTTGCTTCTCATGATGGCGCAAAATTGCATTAAAGTTCCCTCCAAAAATGCATAACTGATTAAGGGTGCCCATGAAATTATCAATTTCCTCCCATAATCTCTTTTTATCCTCATTAAGGATTGGCCCATATACATTAATAATGACAAAATCTAGATCGTTTTTCAGGCTAGTAACCCTCCCGCTCATCCAATTGTTATGTGACTCCATAAGTGAGAAGAGGATATTGCGTGGGTCCCATATTATAGCAAGTCCTCCAGAGGTCCCATTGGCTGGAGTCCCTTTAATTTGTCTAAAGCCTAATCGCTTGCGGAAGGAGGCTAAATCCTAATTCCCTAATTTGGTCTCCTGTAACAGAGCTAATTTTGGACTATAAGAGGATAGGCATTGCTTGACTATCCTTTGTTTGTTAGGGGCATTTAAGCCCCTAACATTCCATGAAACTACTTTCATGATGCCTTGGGAAGGAACTTCCCCTTCCTTGCATGAAACATGTCCGTGAGTTTAACCTGACCTTCCGCAGTACCATCATGAGCTCTGAGCTCCGATAAGGATTTCCTACCTCTCTTTATGTAGAGCTTGGCACAATTCAGAGTATATTTGTCATTTGTCTAGAGTTCGATACCCAATGTTTCATTTTCCTTGTTGTCTAAATCTAAAAAATGTTCCTCCATGTCTGAGACCACAAGGGGGTGGGGGGGGAAGAAACCTAAAATCTCTTTTCTAAGCATTTTTTTTTCTAAAGATCAAGCTCATCCTTGTCTATTATTTCATCCAAAAGGTTATCCATAATTTCCTCAGTAAGTGAGTCACATACATAGTCTATAATGCAATTAACCTCTTCCTCTTTGCGGGCTTGATCCTCCTCTTGATCATCCCTTTCCGATCTAATGGGGCCTTCCCTCATATGGGGAGATCCATTAGAGTTGCTCCGACCATCCAGACTAGTAACCTGATCAGAGCAAAGAGGAAGGGCTTCCTTCTCCCCACCCTTCTGATCCTTAGAAGCTGAAGAAAGTTCTCCCTTCTTGACAAGGGGTATCTCTAGATAAGCAGCCCTACCTAGCTTATCCAATGACATTTCCTCAAGGGTGTGAAGAGAAGATGTGATCAACCGATCATCCCTGCTCTGGTCTGCTATAATTTCCCCCTCTTCTACCTCCTCAGGTTGCCTAGTCGGCAAAGAGACTTCCTTCATCACAAACCCTCCTTTCTCCATATTGAAACTAATGTCTACCTCAGGAATCGTTCTAGGTTTTGATTGAGACGAGGGGAATTATAAGATCGAATCGGGAGCAGGGTCTAAATCTAGAAACCCTTTATTAAATTTAGGGTAGATAAGGAAAGACAACACCCCTATTCCAATTTCAATGGGCCTTAAAGATTTAACACTAATATCCATGTTAATTATCATACACAATTAGAATATTTCCTATTTTTATCACTAATCTCTACAAATTTACCCAAGTGATTACCTATTTTCCTAATAATTTCTATGTCCATTTTTTCTACCGGTAGGTTAGGGATCATAATTGGTCTATCTACTTTAAAAAATTTCAGTTTGTTTGGATTAAAATCCGATTGCCATTCTAGAAAAATAAAATCAAAACCTTTGAAAGTTGGAGATTTACCTGTTAAAAATTCCTCCTTATGCCTCGAATTTCCACAATCAATATACAAAAAACCCTCAGTCAAGATAGCTATACTTACTATCCATTTGAAGGAGGATTTGAACTAGTCTGCAATAGCCTCTGATGGAATTCCAAGTCCCCTCAATCTAGCGAAAATCCCAAAAGCCTTGCAAGATTGTTGGATCCTCTTAACCAAATTGTCATTAATCTCTATAATATTTTCCAAATCTGAATTAGGGCTCATATTTGTGACCGGCTCAGCGCCTGAGGGTTTAGGAGGTGTCAAAAATTTCTTGCCCTTACCCTCAGAAGCCCTTGGTCTGGTTTGAATACCAACTGACCTTCTGTAATTTTTATTTCCTTTGCTTCTAACATTATCAGAATGAGATCTGACTCGGGGAGCTAGTTTTATGAAACCTTCCTCAAGATTCTGCAAATGGTTAAACCTATTGGATATGACCGGCGTAGTGCCTCCTTGGTAGCGGTTGTTCATTTTACCCTGCTCGCCAATTCCAACCATCAGAGGGTTTTTCATAGCTGTCATGCGAAACCTCCTAGGTTTCACCACTTGCCATTCTGAATTAGCCTAAGGTAGGGAAGCCCTATTCCCCGGGTTACAGACCATGGGCACATATTTGGTTCATTCAAAAACCGACCTCTGTTGAACAAGGTCTAGAGATTTCTGTAGAAGGAATCACGATGACAAATTCACTCAGTTCATTCGCTTCATTTTTTTACATTATTTATTGCAAAATTATTGTTTGTAACTTCTTCGTAGAAATAAATAGCAGAAAAAAGAAGAAAATGAAAAAGAACAAGAACAAAAGGAAAAACAAGAGCAAGAGAGAGAAGGAGAAATAGAAGCATAAAAATGAGATGAAGAAGAAGAAAAAAGAAAAGATAAAGAAGATGAAGAAGAACATTTCTTTGGTAGATGCATCCATAATTAATTAGCATTGAGGACAATTCTTTTGTAAAGAAGGGGGAAATGCTACTCCCCTAACCCTATAGTGTGTATCTGGTTATGAGTAATTGTCTTTTGGATGTCTTAACTCTTAATCAATTCATATTTATTATATTGTTATTTAGTTATTTAGGTCAACCTAAGGTCTATATGATGTTATTTAAGTTGACTTAGGTGGTATCCTTGGCATAAGTATGATATATATGAAAGGGATATGCTAGTTACTATAATCATGTTGAGTATTGTGTTCTTGGTGAAGACTATTGGAGGTATCGTGTTCTTGGAGAAGACTATTGGAGGTATCCCCCTCAAAGTGGATAAGGAGATTTCCCCATCAAAGTGACATATTATTACCAGGTATTTGCAACATATTTGGACTATTATCTTCTCTCTTGTTCATGTTATTTGTTTAACAACTACACTTATAGATCTACAAAAATATTTAAAAAAAATGTTATCTACATGAGTAGGAGCCGTTGAAACATCATGATTTCAATTTTTTTTTGGTAGATTAGCCTCAAAATGGTGCTAAATATGCATTTTGTGAACACATTCAGTTAGAAAATTTGTGGTCATATCTAACTTAGCTATAATGAATCTAATAAATTATATGTTTTACAAAAAAATATTTTGTTGTTATAAATTCTTAAATTCACTTGTGCTAATAAGTTGGTTGAAAGTGTGACACAATTTTGTATTTTTACCCTTGAACTCCTTATTTTGGATATATGAATGGAACAAGTATTTGATGATTCTTGTGTTCATATTAGTAGCAATTTTCTGACTAGAAGTCTTCCTTGTGTTGTTAGTTTGAGAAATTTTATTTCATATTGTGGAGTATCTTATTATATTTGACAAGTATCAATGTTGTTTTATCAGTTGTACTTTATGACATGTAATCGTTTAAATATTGTACTATTCTCATGATAAGTTGAGATTTATCTAGTTTATTAAGAATCAATATATTTGAAACCTATCTACTTATATATTCTAGCATTACAATGGAAGTTCAAAATTTAGGATTACTGTAAAATCCCTTTTGTTTCTCACCCTATCTTTAACATTTCTAGATAGCCAATACTTAGATTAGGACCCATCATCATACATATTGAATAGTTGATGATCAAATATTATTTACAAAAATACAATTTTTTTGGATGAGCAAGATCAAGAAATAATTTATAGACTAAGAATAGTGTAAATATCTTTATCATTCAAATCTAATTCTCACTATAGAATTCCAACAAAATGATTATGTAAGACCTTTTGCATAAACATAAAAAAATAAAGAACTTATTTATCTTATAGGCCAAGAAGACTTGTCTATAAGGAGCTTGTGGTAGTCATTTTACATTGTTTGGGATTTGAATCCTTTCAGGAGAGGTGTGATGCCTAATATTTCATCTAAATTAAGGCATACATCCGAACATGCCCTTCAACAAATCCAATTGTGCAGTATTCTTGACACACAATTATGACACATGGTTCATAACATAGGTGTTGACTAGGATTAGGATCCTACTAACCAAAACATATAGGTTATTATATAAAACCTAATATTTGTCATAAATTCTTGTGACCCAAATCATCCTAGATCATGTAAGAAGGAATTATCCCACTTATTAAATTTGATACTGTACTAGCTTTCTCTAGGATCTAATTTGTAAGATTATATATTTATATTTTCTATAATATCTTTTTTGTCCCATAACTATAATTTTTATTAATTATTTATTTTTCCTTTGATAAATATAGATTGGAATTCGAAAGGTGATAACTCAACCATGATGTACCTTCAAGAAGACTACTATAATCAAATTAAGAATTCATTCAATTTCATTATATAGAAGTGAAAAATAAAGGTACCCTTTTAAGAATGTGGAATGGTTATGTCATATGAGCCTTGTATATATTTGGGAACAAAAATATTTTTTATTAGGAAAATATGATCAATAATTGATTAGCATTGTCATAAAAATTTGATGAGTAAATTGAATCAATTTAAAAAGATAAAATTTTATATGACCTTGAGAGAACTAAATTGATTTATCATATGATAAAATATGGCCGCTTGAATTGATAAATGTAAGGACTCATATTGGTACTTTTGAGAACCTAAATTTTTGATGATCCAACACACAACCATGGGGAATTCTCTAGGTGGGAGATGACTAGATCATGTTCGTTCATATCTCATTTTTTTCAAATAAGGTAATTGAAGTGCAGTAGAACCCTAAGTATTCAAGGGTGGAGGTTATATTTTATATTATAGACTAAGAGATGTCATGGCAGTGCGATGCATGTGTTGTTGCAAGGTGTACACCCTTGGTCTCCTTGTGCTGTGCAACACAAATCTCGGGTTTGTGACATGGATTAACCGCTTCCTATGGATTCTATAAGTCTAGTGGTTGTATTAGGTATTAACAGGTCGATCTTTTGGTGCAACAAAAACCGCACTTGTAACAAGTGGTATTAGAGCTTGGTCACAGGTTCAAACCCCTCATTTGCACTGGGGGGGATTGTTTCAAGGTGTGCACCCTTGGTATCCTTGTGTTGTGTAGCGCAACGCTCGAGTTTGTGACATTGCTTAACTGCCTCCTATGGATTCTATAAGTCTAGTGGTTGTATCGGGCATTAACATGTCGATATTTTGGTGCAACGACAACCGCACTTGTAACATGTGTATCACTATACATTGTGTGTACTTATGAACTCCATTTAAAATAAATTTATCACTTTAGGTGCATTCAATATGATTTTTTAATAAAAACATTTAAAAGATAAATGAAAAACTAAGTTTCTAAATGTTTTAGTGAACACCAACATAATGTGATGAATGGAATTAATGAATGTGTGTGTAAAACACAAATGAGTACTATGGACATATTTTACATTTCAAAATTGTTATTAACATTATATTAAATAATTCATCAAATAAGATATATTAACATTAAAATTATAAAATGGTTTACATTCATTTTGTTGGAGTGATGGACTTCTTGATATATAGATCTTTTCATAAAATTGACCTTATTGTATCAAAATATTTTTTGTTGATTCTTAAAATTATAAATTGTTGGATATAGAGTAGTGGTAATGATATCTAGTAATCAAACTATAAGGATTATCAACAAAAATATATGTAAATAATGTCACTAGAAAAGTGGGCAGCAACCATATCCATTAAAAATAAGAGGATATTCTATTCTAGAGAAATGTGAATTCAAAGAGTTTTTGAATTGATATTCGTGAAGGTAAAAATTAGATAAAGATATCATTTATTTCACTATATTAAATGTGATATGAGATAGGTTTGTGTATTATATATATATATATATTAAATTATAGAAAAATGACATCATATAGAAAAATTGTGACCTTCAAAATTTTACTTTTGTTTAATCATAGTTGAAGTTAAATCATTTCATTTGACAAACATGGAAATATTTGGCGACCATGCAAATCATGGTCAAACATGTAACCCCTAATAACATGAAGTTCATGAATGCATAAAATGTACTTAAGTGTTGATTAGACATGTGAACCATATGTTGGGTATATGAAGCCCAACAGTCACATGGCTATTTGTCTTCCCCAGAAGACTCTTCATTTCATATTTGATATGTTTATATAAATGGCTGTGTGCAGCCCATACATGATGTATTGTGTAATTGGATATTAGGTAATAAGAATTCTCCATGTGTTTCTGTTGGACGTAGCCACTTAGTGGTGAACCACATTAATCTTGTGTCTTGAGTTCTTTGTTGTGTCTATTATTCTTTCTGCTATTTTCTATTCATTATTATGTGTTTTCTCTACTCATTTTTAAACTAACACCATATTCTAACATGTCTTTTATATGAAAATGATAATTTTTGCATGTCCTAACTTTTCTTGTTGGGTCTTCAATGTTAACTTTTCAAATATGAATTACCAAATTAAAAAGTCTAGGAGAGAGAGGAAACATCACAGAAGGATGACTTTTGAGTTTGAGTTTTTTTTATAACTATACATAGAGGTTTGGATGCAATACAAGAGATATAGATTATGGTGAAAGATAATAGGCTTAGTAAAAGAGGCACAATTTCATCTATTTTTTTTTATCATATTATAATTTTATATAAGTTAAAAATTGTAATATTTTCTTGTTTTGGATAAATAAAGTAGAGATAACAAGGGTGCTGACCCTTTACAAAGCTAAATGACCAACTGAAAAAAACTGACTAAGCAAGGGTGAAAACCCCAAACAAACAAAGTTAGACAGGGTAAACCAACCCACTGTCAAACCATCAACAAACCAACCCAACTCAAGAGTGGGGAGAATCCACACCTTGACAAAGGGGGGGCTGGGGAAGGGGGGTAGATTTTCCTTTCCGCCTGCGACAAACAACCATTCAGGTAATATTTTCTTGTTATGACATTTTTCATGTTTAATTTATTAAATTTCATTCAACAAATTTTGAATAATTTTATCAATATTAATATATATTTAAAAATAAATAAATTAATATTCACTAAATATATCGATATATCCTTGTCTTTGGCCCTTACCTGATTGTTTTGGGAAATTGAATGGACTATAGTGACTCTTATTGAGACTTCTATTCTCTTAGGGAATTATTAGATATATCACTAGGAGCATTTTAGTAACTATCCTAGAGGCATTTTACCTAAATCTCAAGCTACTCTCTCATCTATTATTAAGGGTTATCTTTAGGAAGATGATTATCTTGCTTGGGTTATTATTCTAAAGGGGTTTAGTCTCTTGTATATAGAGAGATGTGATTAGATTTTTTTCCATGGTAGAGGAAAATATGGAGTAATATAGAATATTTGGCTACTGAGTTAGAATAAGTGGATTCCTATGTCCTTCATCATGTGTTTATGTGGTAATAATGAAGATAATGGTGCTCACCTTTTCTTTCAATTTCCCTTCTCTTAGGGTATTTGAAGAAATTGTTAGCAAAGATTTGAATCGACCTATTTTTTATGTTTCATATTTAATAGAAATTTAGGAGAGTTAAGGCTATCCTCTTGGATCATCTTTTTGTGGTTTCTTGTGATAAATTGCTCCTATTTTTATTCTTTGACAAATATGATTATAGAGGAATCATTGAATATTTCATGGCCACCAATATCTTCTAGAATAAGTTTGGATGAAGTAAATGGTTATGCTTAAAGAAACTTATTTTTCTAATGTTTTGTTAAGAAAGTCTCATCTTCTTATGAATTTCTTATTTCAAGCAATTTGGAGCTTTTAAATCTTCATCTTTTGTTTTTATTTTAAATATATTCTTTCAAACAATTTGGAGCTTTTTAATCTTCATTTTTTGTTTATTTGTAAATCTCAATCTTCTAAGAAGGTGGCTAGGTGTGGCAAGTGGTGCCCTCCACCTTTTGGTTTTCTCAAAATTAATATTGATAGTTTTTCTTGTAATAACTCATATGTTTTTGGAATTGGAGTTGATTGTGCTAGTGCTGGTCTAGGAACATTTTTTCTTATTCTTATGTGATGGACATCACTTCAAACAATTTGATGAAATCCCACATCATTCTAGTGGCTCTTAAGAAGGCCAGTGAATTGGGTTGGAGGAAGGTTGTTTGCGAATATTGGTTTCTCTTTTAAATGAAAAGGGTTCTTAAGTGTCCTCCAAAAAAATTGCTTCTTTAGTGGAGCAAATGCTACATTACTCTTTGAGTTTTTTGGCTATCTCCTTTGTTCGTATTCCTAAATAATGGTATGTTGTAGTGGATTGCCTTGTCAAGTGGGTAGTCAAGTAAAATTGTCATTGAAATATTTTTGAGCTAAGGTTGCTACCTTTGGATAAATCTTCTAAGCTTTTCTTTCTTATTCATAATGATCAAATTACATAGGGATAAGGCTCTTTACTCTTTCAATAATCATACCTTGTATAAATTGATTTCAATTTCAATATTAAACAAACACACAAATAAAAAAATAAAATTATAATGTGTTGAAGCAATCAATATCAATATTCATTTCCTTTCTCAACACCATGTAGAGGACCAGCTTTAAACCACACACACTAAGCAATATATTAAGCCTAGAGAATGTTAGTCAATTTTGAGCATTTAACACTTTTAAGTTTAGAAATCAAAACTTAATGTGTGTGATTTAAGTCATCCGATCATTTTGAGAGCTTATCCTCAACTACATGCATGAATTGACAACACAACTAGTATATTGCTTGCAAACTTGAGGCTTTGGGTATGGGACTTACATTTTACGCAATTAGCATCCATTCCTGAGCGTATACATTTTTACCCTTTCACATTCGAATTCCAATTCGTCTTCATTTTCCAAGATTTTGCCATAATTCCTTCGTTAATTCTGGCTCTCCTTATCATGAAATTTTATTTCTTGCTTTCAATCTTTCACGTAAATCAAACGAAAACAAGTTCAACGTAGATTTGCAGACTAAATCTTGCTTCAAAACTGCGATTCTTGAAACTTTGGGAGCTTCAAATCATTACAGTATGAGCCGATTAACGTTTATTCTGCAGGAATATAATGTAATGTATTTACGTTCACACACAGCGCACACCATTTCTTCCAATGGACGTTAAACTCCCACAGTTCCCGATTTAGTCAATTGAATAACATAAATCCATGACCCAATGGCTATAAATTGTCTCACCCATCAACCATTTTGCTCAAAACAGATTGCCCTTCAATTCATTTTCTGCACAGACTTCAAAGCAATCGATCTTCCAATGGGAAATATTCCCACTCTCTTTCACAGTTTGTCATTCTGTACTATGATTTTGATCATCATGTTTTACATGCCAGCAGAAGCTTCAGTCTTTAATGTGGAAACATATGGTGCAGTGGGCAATGGAGTAGAAGATAGCACTAAGGTCCCAAATCATCAATTATTCTTTGATTGCTCTTAGTTTTAGAGTTATTCTTTTATTTTTCTTGTGGGATTCTTGAATTTAAGTTGTGTTCAAGCTTTGAACTTTAATATCTGGTTAAGTATCATTAGCACCTGAGAATTGTTGTGAAGCAAATGTATGTGTGTTTTGTAGGCGTTTGCAAATGCATGGGCTGCAGCTTGTAAAGCTCCATCTGCAACTTTGTTGGTGCCGGGAAGTAAGACATTTTTAGTGAACGGTTTAGTTTTTCAGGGACCTTGTGCACCAGGCTTCACTTTTCTTGTATAAAGTAGTTATACACAAGTTTTGTTAGTTTGAATTTGCTTTCAAAGTTGCAATTATAGTTTATGGTTTTGATTATGTAAAATTTATTTTTTGTTATGTTGAAGTAAGCAAAAAAGAGTAATGATGATGGATTATAAAGTATGATTTATTAAGTAAAAACACAATTTTATAAGTTTATTAAATTTATTAAGTGAGATTACTAAATGTTGCATGTGGAGGGAACTATAGTTGCACCTCCAGACCCAGCAAATTGGAACAATCGGTTGACATGGTTTTATTTTCAAAAACTTCAACAATTTAGTCTCACTGGAAATGGTACTATTAATGGACAAGGGCAAGCATGGTGGCTTCAATGCCGTACAAAAAATATTCATGTAAGTGTTATGAAAGGTGTTGGTGGATATACAACGGCATGATCTCAAGTAGCCTTGCAATTTTTAAGATACAAATTATCTTTTGTTGTCAATTGTCTTTGGAATGCTTCAATTTTTTCATCAATTGTTGGGTCTTTTTACTCTGGCCTTTTTCACAGCACGCATATTGTACAGATACTAACAGACCAACGGTAAATTTCTACTCATATTTATCACCTTTTCTGGCAGAGTATCATTTATGTCATGGGTTTTTGAGATAATAAAATTTTATGTCATGGGTTTTTGAGATAATAAAATTTTACATAAATGTGCAGGCCATTCAATTCAATGACTGTAGTGGGTTGGAAATAAGCGGACTATCAATTGTGAACAGCCCTCTCTTTCATATGACTTTTGATGATTGTATGGATGTCAAAATGCTTTCCCTTAAAATTATAGCACCAGGAGACAACCCCAATACTGATGGTATTGACATATTTACATGCAAAAACTTTATCATAAACGACAGCAGCATTGGCACAGGTATATTACATTTGAATCCCTTTTTAAATTTTTGAGAAAGCCAATGGACTCTTGTCTTTTTGGAGAACAGCAAGATTTCATCTAGCCAGCCTAGCCAAGCTTAAACCAAGTGGCTGCCCTAACACATTATGGCCTTAACATCAATTTTCATATTAAGGATATGTGTTTTTCTTGGATTTGACTGTATATATTTTTTAATTAATTTTTGAAGATACTTGACGATTTATTATTAAGATGAGGTAGTAAGAGAAGAAAGAAAATGAATCATTATTATTGTAAGAGAAAAGAGAAAACGATCTATTGTTAGGATGAGATAGTAAGAGAACAAAACATATTCAATGAGATAGTAAGGGAAGAAACCATATTCAATAAGATAGTACGAGAAGAGATAAAATGATCCATCATTAAGATGAGTTTGTAAGGGAAGAAACTATATTCAATAAGATAGTAAGAAAAGAGAGAAAACAATTCATCATTATTGTAAGAGAAGAAAGAAAATGATCCATCATTAGGATGAGGTAGTAAGAGAAGAGAGAAATTGATTCACCATTATTGTAAGAGAAGAGAGAAAACAATTCATCGTTAGGATGAGATAGTAAGAGAAGAAAACATATTCAATAAAATAGTAAGAGAAGAGAGAAAATGGTCCATACTAGAGTGAGATAATAAGAGAACAAATGAAACAATTAATCATTATTGTAAGAGAAGAGAGAAAATGATCTATCGTTAGGATGAGATAGTAAGAGAAGAAGACATATTCAATAAGACAGTAAGAAAAGAGAGAAATTGATCAATCATTATCAAGTAAGAGAAGAGAGAAAGGTCTATCTTTAGAATAAAGCTAGTAAGAGAAGAAAACATATTTAATAAGATAGTAAGAAAAGAGAGATGATCTATTATTAGGATGAGAATTCAAATCTTCTAAACAATTGATAACCATAAAATTGTTCGATTCAATTACGCTGTGAAATAGTGATTGGCATGTACTCGAAAATAATTGCTAATTGCATTCCAAAATAATCGAGAAAGGGATGACTACATTGCCATCGGCGAGGGATCTTTTAAGATCACCATTACGTTTGTGACCTGTGGTCCAGGTCATGGAATAAGGTAATGTTCAAATCAGAACAATAAATTTTACAGCCTAAAAGTTTGAAAGAGCTTGTTGGTTAAGCAGAGCTCATCTACAATGTCATGATTGAATATTTTTTCTCTGTTATGAAATGTTATGCCATAACATTGCAACATTGGAAGCCTTGGGAAAGGAAACTCTCAAGCAGACGTTTCTGATGTGAAAGTACTTGGTGCCAAATTGATAGAAACCCAGAATGGTCTCAGAATCAAGACATGGCAGGTATAAACAATTTAGAATCAATCTCATAAAAAGAGAGATATAGAAAAATATCTGCATTAAGGAGAAAGAATGTAACAGATTGTTGATTGTGATATAATAGGGAGGTTCTAGCATGACAAAAGATATATCATTTGAGGATATTCAAATCGTAAATGTAGGCAACCCAATAGTGATAAATCAATACTATTGTGATTTACCTTATCCTTGTCCTAATCAAGTATGTTATATCCACTCTCATCCTTCAAGATTTTCAAACATCCATGTTTAGAATTGTGGGTTTGCATTTAATTTTCAAGTGAGATAATTTTCAAGACTTCTGTAGTTAAAATCAGCAATGTAAGATACAACAATATTCATGGCACATCAGCATCAAAAATAGCCTTGAAACTTGACTGTAGTGAAAGTGTGCCTTGCACAAGCATTACTTTGAGTGATCTAAGTTTGACATTGGCCTCAGGGGGTGAAGTCTCTGCTTTTTGTCAAAATGCAGAGGGAGTAGCCATTGGAACTATCAACCCTCCAAGCTGTCTAAGCACATAATGATTCTATTCATATTTCAAAGTTCATTATCTAATTTCAATAATGATTAGAATGTAAGAATTTGACTACTATTTTAGGATTTTGTTGTTCTACCATTCCATCAGTAAAAATAACCTATTTTATCCTTATATTTGGAGAGACAGTATTATATTTCTCCAAGAAACTACATATATTTTCTACATAGAGGGAAAATCTTTGAAATTCTAAAGACTCGGGAGATTGTGTGTTTAAGTGCACTTGCCTAGTTTTATATATTTCTATAATAACTATTCATGGAGTTTGTACTTAGATGACCGAGGGAAGAGGAGGCAGTAGCCTTGTGATGGTGAGATGGCTGAATTTATTTGGAGTCATGTTAATGAGCCCAAAACTTTATAGTTTTTTTTTTTTTGATTAATAATGTGTTTTAAAGTTATAATTAGTTATTGATCTTATGTTAATGAATACAGCTACCTTGCATAAATTATATAAATCTAGGGATAGAGTAATAAAATATTTTACCTAGATCATTTGAGTTATGAACACCATAAGTAAATAATAAAATAAATAAAAGGTTGAGAATTATTTATTTTCAAGTAACAACGGTAGTTAGTGTAATTAGTGCCGTCGATTTGAACTATGTAAATATATCCAACAAGTTTTTATAGACAATTATAATTGAAGTATCAATTATGTAGCAAATGGATTCTTGAAGTCACATTGCAATCATAAATGTTTGTGTACAATCTTGTGTGGAGCTTCTACGATCCTATATGGTATGGAGAATCCTATCTTATTTATTCCCTTGCCTAAAAAACTTTTACCTTTTTTTTGTGGTTTTTCAATTAGAATTAAAGTGGTGCTTACAAACACATTTAGGATCTTTCTATGCTAGGAACAATGCCTTGCACCTTAATCAAACTTCATGTTGTTTTCCATTTCACCTTTCTATGATAGATTTACTAGAGTCTACGGTTACCATTTCACCTTCCTCAATCATTTCGAAACATGGTGAGGGTTTCCTTTCCTCACTACTTGTTTAGCTCTTTGAATCATAGTATTGAGGAACATAGAAAAATCCCTAGGAAGAATCCGGTCCTGCATGCTAGCCTTGTTAGGCTTATTCATGAGCATTTTGAAAACATGCTAGCCCCATCTAACCCAATTTTGGCTTCATCCTCAAAAGGTTGTGATACTGATATTAGTGTGTCCAAGGACAAAGATGAATTGGACATTAAGTGGGAAGGGGAAGATTCTTCCTCCCCCAAGAAGGTGTATAAGAAAAACCTTCAAAGAAAGCCCTTGGGTAAAAAAATTTCTTTGTGAAAACCCCCATTGGCACTTCTCAAGAAGTGAAAAACAAGGAGAAGGAGCCCCTCGAGAAAAAGTTGGTTTCTTATTTTGAGTATTCTCCAAAGGATAACTCTACTGCCCCAAAAGCCACTGAGGGCTCATATACCTCTTACCCCACCACTGATAGAGAGAATAGACCTAGATTCCTTATAAATCTCAAGTCTAAAGACCACTACTTGAAGCTTGACCGGGAATTTCCTGATGACATACTAGAAATTTCTAGAAATGGGGTTATTAATTATTTTAGGATTATTGAGTGGGTTTTTCATGAAATAAAGTACCTTAGAATAAAGAATAGGGTTGTTACTAGAAAACTGGATGAAATGGAAGCTAAAGGTGTGCCTCAAAATGTTGGTGGGGTTTTGTGGATTGAGGTAGAGAAGATGTCGATGGCTAAGTACCTTCAAAGAATAATTGAGCTCATGGACAAGATGAAGAAGGAAAACAAGAAAAAGATTAAGCATCTACAAGGAGAAATTGGCAAAATCAGGGAAACCATGAACACCATCATGGAGCATAGTCACATAGTTGTGAAGAAAAATGTTACTACCTTGAGCACCATGATGGAGAAGCTGGAAAAAACCCAATAGGGTTCACTGGTTGTGGACTTGGATGTAGACAAAGAAAAACATAAGAAAGAGGACTCTGGCCCCTCGAGGAGGACTATAGCCAACCTGAAGAGAAATGTGGATTCTTCAGCTCAAGAGATCTAGGATTTGGAAAAGGTGGCCCAGGAGATGTGCAACCTCGAAGATGAGGTTGCCAAGACATTAAAGTCCTTAGGTTAGCTTTGTCTGTGCTTTGTGTTTATTACAAAATAAAAAATGATTGGCTAGCTTTTATGAAAAGTAATTAGATTTTTTTTGCCTGAATGCTTCTAGAAGAATCCAAGATGGAGTTGTATAAACCAAAGATAGATTAAAACTAGGAACAACTTGGGCTAGCTTTAAATCAATCCTAGAATATATTCACTTGGCACTAAGAATAAATATCTACATGAAACCCTTTGTAACTACTCGTAACACAACTTTTAACTCATGAATGGATATAGAAAAGGTTTGCAAAAATCAATGCATAATGCTTTTTCCATGAATATCTATGAATGCTTTATATGCTTTATGAAAGTTATATTAATAGTGTGCAACATAAATACATGGTATTGGGCCTCAAGCATTCCTTAGGTGAGCAAAATTATACCTAATATGCCGTTGTGCAAGGTTTATTAAGAGATTAGGCTACGGTCATCGACACACATAGATAATAAGGCTAACATAGTCAACAAGGGCTTAAATTATATATGAACACATTTATATATATGGAGTGTCAAACGATCAATAACATCTTATTGATATGAACAACAAATGCACATTGGTTGCTTGGGCACATCAAGTGGTAAATTTATTATCATCTACATAGTTGACTTGAGGATAGTTCATGCTGATCTTTGTATTAGAAAAGTAGATTAAAATTTAAAAACTTCTTTCCTTGGTTAAAATTCTAAAAGGGATGTATACCAACACCCTGGATCACATTTTGCTTGTGGAATGATATTCTTAGGACTAGGAGTAGATGCTTAATGATTTGAATTATCTCATTCTTGAAATTCCACAAACCTTTTACCACCTAAGATATAAATAAAAAATATCAACTAAACCATAGATGGTAAAAAGGTTTATCATAAAAAAATGAATGGACGAGATCTGAGGGTTCGTAGTATGATGGCAACAGAGGTGTAAGATGTCTTTCAAGTCCCCCTCATCATAATAAGTCCGACAACCAACAAATGGGTAGAATGTGGCCTAATGATTGGGAGTAAACTTAAGCATAACCAAAGTTGTATATATATAGAGTAGCTCTTCCTCCTTTTAAAATAAGGCCTAAATGGATTTGAGATTGTTGTAACTCTATAACTCCCAAGAATCACTACGAAAGACAAAAATTGCCTGTGGTTTTTTACAAGTATATTTTTACCAGGTTTTTCCACGTAAATCTGTGTGTTATGTGCTATTGTTCTTCTTTGCAGATTTTCTACACTTGTTATTTTTCTCACACAGAAAACTTGACAATAATATTTCGCCTAAATAGTATGCGGGTTTTACGGGTTTAGATTAGAGAATGCAAAAAATATTTACAAAAACATGATTTCTGATTGCTTGATTGCAGTGGGATTAATCAGGGGGTCAATGGGAGAGGCAAGTGTTATGCATACTGGGTTGCATTGATATTTTTAATTATAATATAAAAGTTGTGTTTTTCAGTGCTTAGTTTGGGTCAATTGACAGTGGTCCAAAGGAAATATTCCATCCATTGTTCCCACTTTCTCATTCACATACAAGTTACTTAATTGAGCCACAATAATTTTACCGTTATATAATCCTAGTAACATAATTGCGAAGATAACATATATTATATGGGATGGTGCACATGTACTCCAACCAACCTCTTTGGAATGAATTTGTATGTTACACATAGTTTTTCTTATTTACTCAAAAGATTTTTTGTTTGTATCATAATTCAGTTCATGCAGTTGATGTGAATGTGCAAGAGAGATTTTTTTTGCCTTTTTTCCAAGAAATTACATAGAATATATTTTATATTTTATTTTCAATCATCCTACGTGATATTTCTTTTCTCTTAGGACAAGATTTTATTTATGACTTGTGTTTTTTCAAAATAAAATATGTGAAAAGTAAGGTAAAGATCAAAATTTAATTGACATGATCCATGCTCATCTATGAAAATAAATATTATATTAATTTGTTTAGTGGTATTTGATTGAATATTGATATTAAAGGTGGGTGTTTGTATAAGTAGAGAAATATTTCATTTAAAAATATTTGTTCGATTGATAAGTATTGTTAAAAGATATTAAACTATTTTACATATCTTAAATACATCTAACTAAATTATGTCAATTAATAGTAGTCTTGAGGTGTCTATATTTAAATTGTTATTGAGAATAGATAGGTGCCTTGAGACTAATATCTTTCAAAGTATTTTAGATAGATATATTTAAGATATCTAAGCAAGTAGCACCTATAGTGCCACATGTAAAGTATTAAACTATCAATTTTTTTAATTTGAATAAAGTATTATTTTTCTATGCAAATCATGATGCCTTTAACCATATGAATCCATGCACATGTGATGATTCTCTATATTGTCATTCATATCTTGACCAATAATCTTTTACTTTCATTCCCTTTTGTAGCATTTCCTTTCAAAACATTGTATATTGGAGGTGGATGTAATATGCCACAATAAGTGGGTAGCCAATAATGTTTGTTCTTGTCACTTCTTTTGCTTCTTGTGGATTAGGTGGTTGTGTCACCCAATATTAGTACATGCAAATTTGGCCATTACACATTTGTTGCACTCAAAGACAAAGAAAATTGTTGGTGTTCTAGTTTGATGCAAGAGGCCAGTTAATTCAAATTGACTTTTTCCCCAAAAAGATTTTCTACCCCTTAGTGTTGTACCAAAATGCATCATACTGTCAACTAGATGTGTGCAAGATATTTTCCATATGTTCTTGTAACTCATTAATTGTGATTGACATATCTTGCAAGGTCTTTTTGATAAACACAATAGATGAATTTTGAGCTCGATGTCACATAATCAAATTCATCACATAATACCAAAATCATGGGTGTTGTTGAAAATGATGATCTCTATATCAAAATAAATGCTTAACAAACTCATGTAGATGGGCTCTCCTAATCTATTGTTCTATCCAATCACATATTCCATCTTGAAATACTATTAGAAAAGACATATTAGGTAATCATTTAGTGACAATACTTATTTGCTAGATATGCTCCAATTATTGGGAAATCAATTAGTGATCGAGGATCTATAGTAGGATTATTTATCCATTGATGGATTAGCTTCTTCTCTCTTCGAGCATTTGGTGATTTAGAGGCCATTGATGTAGTGTGATTAATAATGTTTCCTTCATCCACCTCCACTATTGGACCCACAAATACATATTAATTTTCATATAAATCAAACTCCATATGAACAGAGTTTAATTGGTCAAAAATATTTTCATCTGAATTGCATGTTTAAGTTCACTTAGTGTATTTTCATCAAATTGAACATCTCTTTAGAACTTATCAATTTTTATTTTATATTTAAGTTCTTTGTATACTCTATCTAGATTGACTATATAATTATAATTTGTTCCAAGTTGATCCTTCTTTCAGACAATAATAATTGGTAAATATTTTATTTGATGTGGTCAAATTTTAGCTTTTTTGTTATTTCTTGTGGAAACTTATGGTGTGTCCTTTTTATTTGTATTGACTTCCAATTGCATATATAACTTGAAGAATTAGGTTGATACGTGCTATCAAAATTTCCTCTATTTAATTTAAGTTTGCAAGTTTTAATGGTTGTTGATCAAGATCCATGTTTAATACTAAAAATCAATGTTCATTGTTCTCTTGTTGACATCAGTTACAAATAGGGCCTTCACATACTTGTACAACATTGATTGAAAGATACATTTATTGACAAATGTAGCACAACTTGGTGTAGAAATTTTATCTAGTCAACCTCAAAATATCATTTCTAATGTTTTGAAATCAATCTCAATATTTTTTATTATTACTAATTTTTTGTTGATTGTTCCTTGATAACTTCGAGCATATTGTCTTTGTTATTATCTTTTTTTCACTTCATTTTGAGGACTACTCACTTCTTCTCTTTGTGCATTAGCCATTTGTTCATGTTGTACCATATAATTTCAAGCGTATTCTCTTCGATAATCTTTTGTTGATCTTCATTTTCAAAATTTATCATTTAGCAAGAGATCCTAAAAAGAAAATGTATAGATAATTGAAAATAAAGATATGAAAATTTCAAATTATATTTTTCAATAGAACATATATATGCTTATAAAATTTAAATATAGCAAACATTCAATTTTAATATATATTCAAAAAATACTGAATATATTATTATTATATATAAATGACAATATAAAATAACAAATATAAATATTTAAATAAATTTATTTTTATTGAAGAATAATTTATTATTATTATATTATTTACTACATATGACATGGATAGGTACATTTTAAATTTTTATTAATAACTATTCTATTCACAACCTTTAACTATTTACTTATAACTATTTACTTTCAAATGTAATTTTTAACCATTCAATAGAAAATAAATTATTTAATGCTTTCATATTTCAATGATATTAAATTATTTACTACATATAGACATGGATACATAAATTTTTAATTTTGACTAATAACTATTTTCTTTGCATTTTATAAGTACTTACTTTTAAATGTAATTTTTAACTATATATGAGAAAATAGATCATTTGATATTTGGAAAGTTAAATTATTATTTTATAATTTTTCAATAATTGATATATATTTTTTAAAATTCTTATGTATTCAATTTAGGAGTACATGATGTCTTAGTCATGATTAACAATAAAATATTAATTTTTTTTTTTCCATTTTGTTGAAATATTAAAAAGCCATCTTTTAATTTTCATTTTCTTTTGTTTTAGAATGTGAATATATATGAGCTATACGGTATGGATGATGTCATTGATATGGTTATTCTAGTAAAATATATATCCTCTTCCTTTGCCTTTGAGTTAAGGCGTTGGCTCTAATGCATCTAAATATAGTGTATGTTTATTTAGACTTTATTTTCTTTTTGTATTGTTTTTATTTATAGTACTTCTATAAGTTATACCATTTCAAGGATTTTACTCTATTATTACTATTTGTTTGGGTGGCTGAGATGGTACCTTTTGCTATCTTGAAACTTGTGTAATAGACAACATTGGTGTTATTTGTATCCCTAAGAAAGGAATTTCTTTAATGTACTATCTATTGGAACATGTATTCTTGTAATATGTCATGAACTATAAAAACTAGTTAAGTTTAACAGTTAAAACAACTATTTCAATTTGTAGCTAAAACAAAGCATCAATATTAGATAAAAAGAATATTAAAATTAAATAAAACTACATGCAATACTATTGAATTGCCCTTTCATATGTCCATGATATTCTCTGCATGATTCAACTATTGAAGTACATAAATAGTTAGGATTTAATTGTATTAAGTTGATTGATACTGAAAATGGCTTAGGATTGCGTTAGATTTATAGGACTTTTGATTAATGGACGAATCGTTGAGATTTCTTGAAAAGATCAATGGCTGAGGTTAAAATTTGTCTGTCAAAAATGAAGAGATGAACTATTGTCCATATAGTTGGATAAGTGGAGACGAGTGGACAACTTTCAAGGTTTCACTTGTCTATGTTTGCTTTTAAAATTGAAATCAATAAATGGTGTCAACATAATTCGAAATTAAATAAATGTAGGACATTTATTTAGTTTAACATGAAAGCAATTTTTTAGGAAAATATTAATTTTTTGAAAGAAATGGTGATTTTTTAGTGGAAGAAATTTAATTAATATATGTGGTAATGCATATTAATTAAATAATGCAATATTATTTGATCAACACTAGTGATGAGGGAATACTATGTAAATAATAATATATTATTTAATTAATGGAAGTGCTTGAAATGGTGGATTATTATGGAAAATGATAGGTGATTTAGGTTTAATAAAAAAATGAATAAACTGTTGATATTAGGTGTCTACATTTTTCCCTTCTTCAAAATAACATTAAAATAAAATAAAAAATGACGATGTGATAATGTCCCCTTAATAGGTCATGAAGGTATAAATATGTTCGAAGAACTTTGTGAAAAAAGAAACTGACATTGGAGGAAAAAGAAAGAAACACAATACATTTGCACAAATGTATCATTATCTATTTGATTGATCCATGAATATTATGCCTTTCCGCCAATATTTTGAAATATCCAAATGTGATAAGTACAAAGGAATATGAGACTCCTAAGATCATATTAAATAATTCTTCATGGCAAGCTAGGAAGTAGAATGCAATGATAAATACTTGCCTCACTTTTTTCTCCATATCATAGTAGGAAAAGCCCTTGATAGGTTCATCCACCTTTCTTGAGGTTCCATCTCAATCTTTGTGGATTTATATAGAGTTTTTTTTTCTCATCTATCCTATAAAGTTAAACATGAGATCAATATCCTAGATCACTATAATTCAAAACAATATAAATGGTAAGATTTTTGCAACTTACTTTCAATGGTGGATAGGTCTTTATTAGCGACATTCCTTGTTCAATACCTAAAAACAACTCATCAATATTTTTTAGGTAAAGGCTTAGTCAATATATACAAGGAACTAATGATAAATACTTCATTGACAAGCCATAATTTTTGGTTGAAAATAAGAATATTGTTAGTAATGATGTCATTAATACTAAACATGTACAAGTAATAAACACATAAAAAAATCAATAAAAGTACAACAACATCTCATGATGTCAACATAATTTTAGTCCCTCAAGGACAAGCTAAACAAAATTCTCAAAATAATCACCAAAAAATCACCACACTTGGGGAACTAATGAATGTTGTGTTTTAGAGGCTTAAGCAAAAATGTCATCAAATATCCTATGACATTGTTTGAACTACATTTTTTTGTGTTCCATTTTTCATTATTATATATGTCATAAGCCCACATTTGGCCATATTCACCCATTTGTTGATAATTGATCTAATACATCCAATCTAGATGATCCCTTGCCAAAATTTTCAACACTATTGGGTAGAACAAAAAATATTAGGCCTAGTTTCTTCTAGAGTTTTTTATTAAATTTTCTAAGATAAGAATGTTATGCCTTTGCAAGTTTTATCCTTTTTATTAACCCATATGTAGTTCAAATAACCTTTCTTGCAAATTATTTTCAAGTTGGGTTTTCCCATAAGTTCTATTTAAATTATGAATATATGCAAATAGAAAAAAATGGATAAGTATAATTTCAGCAAGTTCTTGATTTCCTAGTTGAACTACAACTTTTAAACTTAAGTAATTGGATCAATTTATTTTTTGTGAACCTTCTCATTGATAACTATCATAATGACATCATCAATCCTTTGTTGAGACTCATTTGAATTAAACCTTTTTCAAGGTCTTATTCACTCGATTTTTTTATGTTTTTTCCAACAAAGTCTAATTCCATTTCTCATTCCTACATACATGTAGCTATGATGTCATTTTGACACCATCCCACCTTTTATATGTCATCATTATGTCACCTCATCTCAAGCCCCCCAATCCATTGATGATATCATGCTAACATTATCCTTACTAAGGTCGTTATCAAAAATTTTCATGTGAACTGGACATTAAGACTGTGAAGTTAGTGGGTTCAATTGCATTTTCCTAAAGAACTAGTTGAGTGACACACTTGAAAATCTACTTAATTTTCTTTTCATAATTCTCCCTAGTATTATCCTTGTAAAAATATTTGAACCCAACTTTCACCAAATATTTGATGCTTGAAACTACCAAAAAAAAACTAAAATCTACACCAAAACTAATATGGGTCCCGGCCATGGCCTCTCCACTGTGAAATTCAAACTCGACGCTCCTGCTTGTTGCCACCTGCAACAGTTCCCCTATTTGTGAAGACTCTCCTACCTGCAATATTGTTTTCAAAATTTCCAATTCTCCTTCCCAGCCACACACGCACTCGGTTGCCCTATAAGCTAGTGCTTCCGTAAACTTGTTGCTTTAAATTTTTTTTGTTGATTTGTTCTGAAAAACCTAGTCTAGTCCTTGGACTCCTTTGACAAAATTCTTTCCACAAGCATCCTTTGTTCCAGAAGTGACTCTGGGCAAGGAGGTTCTTGACTGTATTTCCTACTACAAATAATTATGCTAATTGGTAGATTCAACCAAATGTGGGCATCACTCCATTCATTTCACTCCTAGATTCATTTCACTCCTAGATTCATTTCACTCCTAGATTTTGGCTTAGTGCAACCCTTTATTGTCTGGTAAGTTGGAAATCTATCTTTTCTCTTGCGGGTTTTCTATCATCTACTTTGATAACATAGATGATAGAGGTTTTATCCTCTCTACGAGCCCTTGGAAATGGGATACTCAGGCTTTGTCGTTACATTTTTGGACTCCATCTTTTAATCCCTTGGTGGACTTTGTGATGTCTCTCCTACTTAGGTCTAGCTTCCCAACCTTTTTTTCATTTTTGTTGCACTGTTTCTTATGAATTCATGGATAACAAACTAGGCCACTTTATCAAGGTTGACCCTAATACTAGTGTCTTCTTCTACACTTCATTTGCATGAACTTTAGTGGATCTGGATCTCTAAACCCCTTCTTGTTGAGATCTCTCTTATGTTCCAAAAGATTGAGTGGAGGAAATTCTTGGACTGTGAAGGGCTCCCATTCAGATGTTGTCATTGCTTTGTGATGAGGCACCTAGCCTCTTCCTATCCAAGGTTGTGGTTCTTGTCCTTGGTCTTCTCCCACCTAGAGGAAGGATGTAGATAGATGCCATCACAACCTATTTCCTGTGCTTTCAAACTCGGGCTCTTTTTTTGAAATAGAACCCTCCTCACCGATTCCCCTAGCTTCTACAACTCACGATATTTTGGCCCTAGTGGTTCCTAAAAAGTCACCTATTCCTTAGGCTGCTAAGCTTTGTTCTTTGGTTGTTCTTGCTTTGTTTGTTGTGCATGTTGTTGATCTCTTATAGGATACTTTTAGGGTTCTTTCGAGTACAAGACTCATCCCTTATTTGGTCCTAGATTCTCTTTCACCTAACTACTAGGTTCCCATCTTGGGCTTTGATGCTCCCCTTTCTGACTATGTGGTAGCTTTGGTTGGCTCAAACAATACTCAGCCTTTTTCTTGTCTTGTCAAATATTCTTAGTGGGTTGTTGTTTGCAAAAAGAAAAAAGATAATTCTATTACTTTGGAGAGATCTCTAAATTTTCTCCTACACCCATGTCTTTGCCCCATTTTTGATTTCTAAGAATTTGTTGTATTTTAGTTGTGTTAATTTTTACTTTGGGTTGCTTAGTTATAACCCTACTCTTTTTTCTTTCTTTCTACTGTACATTGTTTGATATGTAATGTCTTAGAGCTCTTCCCCACTTAGTCTAATAAAAAACTACTAGTGAATTGAAATTGTTTTGGGTGATGTAAGATCGCCTATGGACCTAAATGCTCTTGCATCAAGTTCATTGTGATTTTTCATTCACCAACATGCCCCTCTTTTCTTGAGCATCATTATTGCTCACTAATACCTAAAAACACCAAATAATGATCAAAGGGAGCTATGCAAATGTCTTAAATACATTTTTCTATGAACGAAGGAGGAAAAGTAGTTCCTATACCTTATTTATTTATAGTAAGAACCTTTTTTCTTAGAACATGATTCTTAGATTAATAATTTATAATGTATTTCATGGTTGATTCCACTCAATATGACACTAAAACCCACAAATAATCAAGTTTAGATATGGTGAGCATCAAACGAATGTTCTTTCACACCTCTTAGTTTTTAGAATAGAGTTGTAGAGGACACTTGTTGTTTGAGGGTTAGTTGACCTCCCAATTAGGGTGTTTCGATGTGCCACAACTTTGTTACATCTTTCATGCCTTCTTTTCATGGTTATATCTACATTGGTCATCATTTTTGAAGAGGAAGATATTAGAGAATTTTTTTTGGTATTGGAATAAATTATAGCAAAGAGAAGAAATATGAAAAAAATAAACAAAAGGTTCATAGTTTTCATATCGCGGTATTTTAATCTAGGTATCCTAATTGTCTGGGTTTATCACAAATTTATAATAGAATTCATTAAATTTAGAGATCGATTTATTCAAGGTATATTCAACTTTGATTTACTATCTCCTTGTGCATGGTGTCCATTTATTGATGTGTTTTTTAATTATTTGTCAAGATAGATGACTATAGAATTCTTGTAAGTCTTTTGTAGGATATCTTCTTGGAAAAATAAAGTCTATCATAGGATCACCTAGACCCAATAAATTTTTTGAATATTCTCTTAAATTGACATCCAAATTTCTAGTATATTGAATACAATAATTGATAGTACGGTATAGTTATCAAATAACCGTTTTTGCTACTTTTTAATTAGTCTCAAGAGGTCTAGCGATGAATTATCTAAGCATCCAAATTCAATATGTAATATTAGGTTCTTTTGTGGTTAAGAAGTTCAAACTTCCTATCATTTCTCTATACAAAGTCTCATTTACTTTTGTAGTGCTATTATCAATAGAAAGTATATTTTGGTATAATGGATTCTTTGATACTACTTTAAAATCTTGTATATTAGACCTCTGGACTAGCGTTTGTTTAATACTTACTTTGAGTCATCATAGTCTTACAAAATTTTCTGCATACTTCAATTGTTAAAACATAATGCAAACTTCGATACCTTTCATTTCAAATTCTTGTGATTGGCCTCTTTTGATTTCATTAATTGGGTGTGGTGGTGTTTCCAATTTATTGCATGAAGAATTCATATGAGGTAGCCTACTTCAATAAATAGACCTTCGGATCAGTGGCCAACGAACAGGATGCCAACCTAAATGTTGAAGGATATCCTACTATTCAAGCTCTGCAAAACTTAGGGGGGTTACCCTTTGCAATATTTAAGTATATGAACCAAATTACAATGAATATCACAAAAAAAGAAAATTACTTTCAATTAATTTCAACTAGGCAATGTACATTAAAATTTGAATTGGCTAGATCCATGATTATTTCACATAAATTTGCACAATTAAGAGTAACTTCTAACTCTAATCCTACTCCTACTAACAAGAAAGGGAAAATAAAATCAGTATTATTGGAATGGTATTTGAAACTCAATCATGTTTTCAAACATTGGTGCCTAATTTTGGGTAACATAGTCAAAGTAGAAACAACTACGGGCATTTCACATTTATGTGATAATTCAACCATTCATGACTTATATGTACTCATGCCTATAATGAATATAAGCTTGAAAATGACTCCAAACTCTGCTTATTAATCACCATTGTATTCTCTAAATAACAAAAACACAGTTACAAAATTTAATCCTCTATTTAGAAGAAACCTACAAATATATTCCACATCTACAACTAGACTTATAGAGACAAATCACTACATCTTTAATGGAAAAAAAATATGCATATAAAAGGAAAATAGAACGTGAGACAATTTGGAATAATTTTTATTAATTCATTCAAAATGGCTGATACATTCATGAAAAATATTTAGTTCTTGCAAATGAACCACATTTTATTACTCAAACATTTCAGAACCCTTTGTAAATGGCCTTGAAATTCCTTTTGTAAAAAGGAAGGGAACAAAACAAGCTTCAGGGCAAATTGCATGTGTCAAAATTTGATTCATTAAAACATGAATATTGCATGTTACCATTACATCTTCATATATGACAAAAAAATATTTGTGTCCGTAAGGGAAATACAAAGATAACCATATTCTTACATAAAACTGTTGTTGCATGGGCTTGCTGACCTAGCATACTAATGTGTCATATTTGTTCACTACACTAGAGAAAAAGGTTGTTGATGAGGTGGTAAGTGTCGATGTGTAAAGTGCTTAAATTAAAAAATAAGAAAATTAGGAATACCTGAAAATGAGCCTTGTGTAATGACGAAGGCATTGAAATTGGCTTGACCGAGGAATCTTTATTGTAGAAACAACTAGTTGCTTTGAATTTTTGAAAGGTACCCATGATTTGCATGATCTATCAAGTTATTTTTATATATAGTTGAGTTGTATCTACAATATAGTTTATTTCTCCTTGCATATTGTCTATCCCTTCATGCTCTATGTTTGTGCAATATTGGTTTTGCCACTCCATAACTGTTAACTCATTAGGCCACTAGAATTCTTGGAGTTGACATACCTTAGCCAGGATTTCCATGGTTCTATCATCAAGGATGGCTCTAGTGTTGTTGATGAATTTGATGTATCTTGTATTCACCTCTATGATTTTATTCGCGGTACCATTAAAGAAACCCATCTATAATTTGCTTCCATCATGTAGCATGGAAGAATTAGTGGGGCACACATTTCAAACTCATTTAAATTCAATCTTCAAATTCATTCAAATTTCCATCATTATTGTGTATATCTAAGATTGACCAGTGTGTTAAGGACCAAAATAACTCCAATTTTCTCTTTGATTATTGTTCTTTTGTTTCAATAAAAGGTAATTCCGCAACTAATAGAGTAATCATCTTATCAGTATGTCATATCTAAGGAGGAGATGTTGGTGCATATTGTGTGGCTAGAACTAAAGTATTCAATATGTGAACTTTTGTCTGCCACCTTTCAAAAAGTGGTTTTAAAAATGTTATCATTTCTTTAAATTGTTGCTTTGCCTATACGAGGGCATGATATTCTTTATGCACTTTTTCAATCTTACTTAGTATCTTTCAAAACATATGATTAAAAAATATTATCATGACATCTACGACCTTTTCCATTGCAATTCTTATAGCATTGTGCAATGCTTCATCAATGACATCTAATTTTTGGGCATAGTGATTGAGCTTATAACTCAATATGCTTACTTCATTTGTAGAAGATTCATCTTGATTCATCATTGGAGGATGGTAAATAGCTATAGTGCCTTCAGGAGTAGGAGGTTTCTCAATGATTTCTAAGGCTTTCTTCAATCTTATGTTTTCCATATAACCCTTATTGTATGACTCATTCAAATATACATGTCTTTTCATCAAATCATCTATTCTCTTTTGTTGGTCCTCTTCTGTGGCTTAAGAAAAAAATATAGAATGTAGTGAGATAGTGGCTGCCTCTAATGCATCTATGTATCTTTCAAGGTTCTTGTCGCTACCTTTCCCACCATTTCTTTAACACCATGAATCAACTTTGGCTTATTATTGCTCGGTGCCTTTGTTCATTGTGCCAATTCTTTCACTGTGGGGTTATATCCATTTCCCCTTACTCGTCTTACACTATCAAACTCTACAATAAACATAGGATCTTCTTGTTTTCTAATTTGATTTGATAAGAAAAACTACTCAATATCACTCTTCTTTCCTTTCATTCTTATTATAATTTATCTAAATCAATTTTCTTTAAGTATCGGACCTATTTAAACCAAAAAAAGCAATAATGGCTTCTCTGCTTAAATCTACCATAATCAGTCCCTTTGGTGTTCTTATTGTGTATGTTTTTGCATGATACCTCCTAGCGAAGAACATAACCAACTCTGGATCGATGAAGACATAAGGGACCACTAATTTTCTAACATCTAATATCCAGTGACTTGATACTGGCACATCCTTGTCCCTATTCCCATAAAAATATAAAAAAAATATCCCATTCTCTGTTGTCTATAATGGAATTCCTACACCTTGAACATCGGTTAGTGAAAAATTTCCTTTTACTCTCCTCCATAGAAAACCCTTGTAAAACTTTGTGCATGTCCTAGTTAAGACCTCTAACATCTCCTATAGCTTTCTTTTTTAGTTTTTGGGACTTGAGTGGATTGATTGGGGTCTTTAGTAGGTTGAGGAGGTTTTTTTGCAGTAGGTGGGGGTGAAGTTATAGGTTTCTTAGAAGAAGAAGTCTTCTTCCTCCTTAATTTTGAGCTTTCACCTTGAGCAAGTGCTTTCTCAATAGTAGGATATTTTTTTTTAGTGATTACAATGAACTACACTAGGGTTTTAATAAATTTAACTCTACTTATTTCCCATAGAGTTCAAGACTTATCTAAAAATAAGGTAGGAAATAGAGTGCAATTATTGGGATTTTTGGCACTTAAAAACCGTACTCCACTAGTGCACAATGCTCTTCTTCACTCACCATCTCTTCACATTGAAGTTGGTGAAAGGAAAATTGAGAATGCCCAAGCCAAAAAATAGAACTTATATATATGTCTTCATACATCCTTTAATCACCATTAATTTAGTTCATGTGAATGTCAAAAAGTGGTAAATACATCGATTTCAAATTTCACCATTGATTCTCTATCAAATAGTTATCGTTTATCTTGACTACAGTTGAATGGATGACATGGTGATCAATCATTTAGTGCATACTTTCTTTCTTCTAAATGACATGTCTTGTGGGCTTGCACCATAGTTATGCTTTGTGTTTTCTTCCTGTTTATGGTGAAAATGGATAACAATAATAACGATATTGAAAGGCTAAATGAATTCAACCACAAAACCCTAGCCTAACAACAACAAAGATCCACCATAACATATGAAGATTACGTAAGACAAAGCAAATCAAATGAAATCACAAAGATTATACCATCACATGTCCAATAGGGTTTGGATGTCCATTCTTCCTATCTCCATTGATCTTGCTTGATATATTTGCTCTCAGATTTTATGTGTGCACAAGAGCTCAACAAAGAATGGAAATGTGGTTGCAAGTAGGATCGCCTATGTTCAAAAGCGTAGTGTAGTCAAGTAGTCAACGGGGGGTTTGCATAGATTGATTAGGGTTTGATAATGAAGGAAGCATCTCCTTATATAGAAGACACTATATGAAATGGAGGGATAAGATTGATAGGTGTAAAAGGAGGTCGGCTATGATTAGAGGGTAGGTAAAAGAAATAATAAAATAATGAGAGGGGTAGGTAGTGTATGAATTGAGAGATGAATGACATGTTTCATGGGTAGAAAAGGTTAATGAATTAATTAAATAAATAAAGATTTATTTAATTAATAGAAGGAGTGAGATCAATTAAATAAATAAGATATTTATTTAATTTAGGAAAAGGATAATTTAAATAAATAAATGTATTTATTTAAATGAGAAATAAGGATAGAAGAGGATAAATGAATTAATTAAATAAATAAAGATTTATTTAATTAATAGAATAATTAAGCTTAGATAATTAAATACATAAAATATTTATTTAATTAGACTAGACAATTTTAGGTGTCTACATTTTGCCCCTCTTTGAGACAATGCAGCTTGTCGCGTTGTTTCAAAGAAGATAAGATGAACTAATACATAGTTGCCCCAAGATGGGAATGATATGCCCCCTTGAGAGATTGGATGAAAATGTCTAGAAAGATCGCATACAATCTTTAGATAAGAAAGAAAGGCTAGAATGGAATAACTGGATAGGATAGAGTGACAGAGTCATGGGATAATGAAGATTGACATAGGAGACTAGGGCTAGGGTAGTCTATAAGATAGACCATGAGGGGAAAACATCCTTATTGTCATCTACACCTCCAAGAGATCAAAGTGCAGAGTGAGATAGAGCAGCAGCAGTCAGCAGTGATGACAATGGTTCATAGATTCGATCGCGTTCGCCGATTTCAGAGGCCATCAAATTTAGGAGAGCTAGTAAGTACCACAAAACCTCCTTGTACTTTGATGCATTTATTGTTGTCATTAATGCATGCTAGGTAGAGTAATGAATGCGCTTAGAATAGGGTCCAAAAAATGTCAAAAACATTTATGGTGAAAATGGATAACAATAATAACTATATTGAAAGGCTAAATGAATTCAACCACAAAACCCTAGCCTAACAACAACAAAGATCCACCATAACATATGAAGATTACCTAAGACAATGCAAATCAAATGAAATCACAAAGATTATACCATCACATGTCCAATAGGGTTTGGATCTCCATTCTTCCTATCTCCATTGATCTTGCTTGATATATTTGCTCTCAAATTTTATGTGTGCACAAGAGCTCAACAAAGAACGGAAATGTGGTTGCAAGTAGGATCGCCTATGTTCAAAAGCGTAGTGTAGTCAAGTAGTCAACGGGGGGGTTTGCATAGATTGATTAGGGTTTGATAATGAAGGAAGCATCTCCTTATATAGAAGACACTATATGAAATGGAGGGATAAGATTGAGAGGTGTAAAAGGAGGTCGGCTATGATTAGAGGGTAGGTAAAAGAAATAATAAAATAATGAGAGGGGTAGGTAGTGTATGAATTAAGAGATGAATGACATGTGTCATGGGTAGAAAAGGTTAATGAATTAATTAAATAAAAAAAGATTTATTTAATTAATAGAAGGAGTGAGATCAATTAAATAAATAAGATATTTATTTAATTTAGGAAAAAGATAATTTAAATAAATAAATGTATTTATTTAAATGAGAAATAAGGCTAGAAGAGGATAAATGAATTAATTAAATAAATAAAGATTTATTTAATTAATAGAAGAATTAAGCTTAGATAATATTTATTTAATTAGACCAGACAATTTCAGGTGTCTACACTTCCAACAAGATAGCAAGGAAAATTTCCCTCTATATTGCTTAGCCACAGTAGCCCACAACCCATTCCTTGACTATAGTCAAGGCCTATGGGGTAGCATAAAAATTTTACCCTTTAGTTCCTCTTTCCCTCTATCTTATGGTCCCTCTTTTACTTGTTGCCAACTTACATGGGGTATTGGGGTGAATAATTTAACAACCCACTAGCCCGCAGTTCATAAACCTACATTATTTTGTCCATGCAGGACGACAGGGTACACTAGCCTTCAACCACAACATATTTCATTCCATTGATTTTTCCAACCTATAGGTTATGTTTAACTAGTATTTCACCTATAGAGTTATGGGGATACATTACCTTTATCTTCACCTTATCTTGCCAGCTTGCGACCTTTCCTTAACTGACATCAAACACCTCATGGGATAGCAGGGTATGATCCCGCTAGCCCACAATCCATAATCTGACTAGAGTCAAAAAACATGGTGGCATGGGGAAACTTAAGTAAATATTTGTGCACATAAGCATTGTTATGATTTAATAAAGTGTCATGGGGCAATTTTTCTTAGGAATTAGGGAAAAGCTAGAACAACATCAAACATTAAGCCCATGGAGCTGTTATTACTAGTGAATTTTTTAAATCCTAATACAAATGGGTTGGTAAACAAATGACAAGATATAAAATCAAAATCATGACTAATATCCCAAGTAACCAGCCAAACAAGTCAACAAATGATTATAAAAACATGGAAGTGAGAATTCTATATGAGGCAAAGCCCCTTACACTTGGGTAAAATTTTAAAACCCTAACTAGGGCATATGAGAACCAAATAACTGACCTGGAAAAATTGTCTACAAATTTTGATAGTCCCAACAATGACTCTAGTTGGGGATGCTTGATCACCTAGGTCAAGATGAGAATGTAGAATCTCTTAGGGTACAGTCCTAACAACAAACAGAAGGAATATATACAAAATTTACACTAAAATACCATGCATGGAAAGAAAAGTTTAGGCAAAAAAATTCTTGAGGAATTTTCCATGCATTGGAAATTCTTGAATTTCACTTTCCATAATTTTTGGAAAGTGTGAGTCATATCGATTATTCAAAGAAACAACAAAAGGGCCCAACCAAAGAGTTTCAAATTTTGCATACATACCTTTTTCCTATCGTATTGCATTCCATGTCAACACCAGATCATCAATGTTGAATTTTTTTAATCAAAATCTCTCTTTTAAAACAAATATTTGCTTTTTTGTTGCAAATTTGTATTTCTTTTCTGAGTATAATTCTTGACTTCATCTAACTTTGTTAGTTGTTCAATTCTTTCCTCCATTGGCTCGAGTATATTCAAATCATTCTCTTAAATAAACTTTTATACTAACAACAAGTTGTTTACAAGCACTCTAGCTTGGGTCCCATCTACTAACTCAAATGGTGACTTCCTTATTGCTTTCTTGATTGTAATTCTATTAGCCCAGAATACCAATATAAGTTTTGTCTATGCTTTGTGTTTATTACAAAATAAAAAATGATTGGCTAGGTTTTACGAAAAGTAATTAGATTTTTTTTTGCCTCCATGCTTCTAGAAGAATCCAAGATGGAGTTGTATAAACTAAAGATATATTAAGACCGGGAACAACTTGAGTTAGCTTTAAAGAAATCCTATAATATATTCAGTTGGCACTAAGAATAAATGTCTAAATGAAACCCTTTGTAAACACTTGTAACACAACTTTTAGCTCATGAATGGATATAGAAAAGGTTTGCAAAAAACAATACATAATTCTTTTTCCATGAATATTTATGAATGATTTTTATGCTTTATTAAAGTCAGATTAATAATGTGCAACATATAAACAGGGTACTAGGCCTCAAGCATTCCTTAGGTGAGCATAATTGTGCCTAATATGCCATTGTGTAAGGTTTATTAAGTGATTAGGCTAAGACCATCGAAACACATGGATAATAAGGCTAACATAGTCAGCAAGGGCTTAAATTATATATGACCATGTTTGCATATATGGAGGGTCAAATTTAAGATCTTATTGATATGAACAACAAATGCACTGGGCAAAATTCAAAACATTGGTTGCTTGGGCACATCAAGCGGTAAATTTATTATCATGTACATAGTTAATTTGAGGATAGTTCATACTGATCTTTGTATTAGAAAAGTAGATTAAAATTTAAAAACTTCTTTTCTTGGTTGAAATTCTAAAAGAGATGTATAACAACACCCTAGATCACATTCTGCTTGTGGAATGCTATTCTTGGGACTAGGAGTAGATGCTTAATGATTTGAATTATCTCATTCTTGAAATTCCACAAACCTTTTACCACCTAAGATATAAATAAAAAATATCAACTAAACCATGGATGGTAAAAAGGTTTATCATAAAAAAATGAATGGACGAGATCTGAGGGTTTGTAGTATGATGGCAACAGAGGTGTAAGTTGAATTTCAAGTCCCCCTGACCATAATAAGGCCAACAACCAACAAACAGGTAGAATGTGGCCTAATGATTGGGAGTAAACTTAAGCATAACCAAAGTTTTAAAATATTAAGAATGGAATTCAAGCGCACCTGCATTGCATTATAAGAATATCCTAAATTCAGCGAGACAAAAATAAAACAACAATGTGTGGTGCTTATTAGGATCTACTCAAGTAAACTGAATCTTGTAGAAATGTCTCAACTTAGAGTCACCTAAAGCTTTAATTAAAGAGTGTTTTTCCCTAGCCAAACCTTAAAAGTTAAAATGACTAATTACCACATAAATATATTAAAAAAATAGTAATAGAAATCATAGGAATAAGTGAAGGTTCCTTTCAACCTGCAGGCCCTTTTTGGCGGCCATATCTTTTGACCAACTGCATTTTCTGAACATTCTATTTTGGCGGCCCTCTGAAGATGGGTGTTCTCTTTCGTTGAGAACTGAGCAAACCCCCTACAAACAACTAGCAACTCCAATAAGTAGGCTCTAACATGTTGGAATGTGAATTCAATTAGGACTTTGCTTCCATATGTGTCCTACAAGTTATCTTCAATTAGGAGTTTGCTCCTATATGTGTCATACATGTAGTTGTGTGACTCTACTTACTATTTTTAGTAAGTTATCTCCAACTAGGACTCTGCAACTCGGTTGTGTTGACTTAGTAAATTATTAAGTGATTCATAGGAGAATCAAGCTGGACTCTATATCTGTCAACTTTGTAGACGATTGAGAGCCACATATAGGCTTAGTCAATAATATGACTATAGTGGTGGCATTTGAAGAGTTAGAGGTGGCAAATTTGAGAACATAATTATTGCATTGTTTCTCAAATTTGTATATATATAGTGTAGCTCTTCCTCCTTTGAAAATAAGGCCTAAATGACTTTGAAATTGTTGTAATTCTATAATTCCCTCTAATCAATACGAAAGACAAAATTTTCCTGTGGTTTTTTACTGGTATATTTTTACTAGGTTTTTCCATGTAAATCTATGTGTTATGTGCTATTGTTCTTCTTTACAAATTTTCTGCACTTGTTATTTTTCTCACACAACAAACTTGCCAGTAATATTTCACCTAAATAATATGGGGGTTTAGATTAGAGAATGCAAAAAATATTTGCAAAAACGTGATTTCTAATTGGTTGATTGCAATGGGATTAATCAGGGGGTCAATGCGAGAGGCCTCCGCTATAGTTCCTATGGGGAAGAACTAAAAATGCAGGCAACTCACAGTGGTCCAAAGGAAATATTCCATCCATTGTTCCCACTTTCACATTCACACATAAGTTACTTAATTGAGCCACATTAATGTTACCTTTATATAATCCTATTATCATAATTGCGAAGATAACGTATATCATCTAGGATGGTGTACATGTACTCCAACCTCTTTGGAATGAATTTGCACATTACACGTAGTTTTTCTTATTTACTCAAAAGTTTTTTTGTTTGTATCATAATTTAGTTCATGTGAATGCGGAAGAGAGATCTTTTTTTTCCTTTTTTCCAATAAATTACATAGAATATATTTTAAATTTTATTTTCAATCATCCAACATGATATTTGTTTTCTATTAGGACAAGATTTTATTTGTGACTCATGGTTTTTCAAAATAAAAGATGTGAAAATTAAGGTAAAGATCAAAATTTAATTGACATGATCCATGCTCATCTATGAAAATAAATATTTATATTAATTTGTTTAGAGGTATTTGATTGAATATTGATATTAAAGGTGGGTGTTTGTGTAAGTAGAGAAATATTTCATTTAAAATATTTGTTCGATTGATAAGTATTGTTAAAAGATATTAAATTAGTTTAGATATGTTAAATACATGTACCTAAATTACGTCAAATAATAGTAGTCTTGAGGTGTCTATATTTAAATTGTTATTGATAATAGATAGGTGCCTTGAGACTAATAGCTTTCAACGTGTTTTAGATAGATATATTTAAGATATCTAAGCAAGTAGCATCTATAGTGTCACATGTAAAGTATTAAACTATCAATTTTTTCATTTTAATAAAGTATTATTTTTCTTTGCAAATCATGATGCCTTTAACCATACGAATCCATGCACATGTGATGATTCTCTATATTATCATTCATATCTTGACCAATAATCTTTTACTTTCATTCCCTTTTGTAGGATTTCCTTTCAAAACATTGTATATTGGAGGTGGATGTAATATGCCACAATAAGTGGGTAGCCAATAATGTTTGTTCTTGTCACTTCTTTTTGTTCTTGTGGATTAGGTGGCTATGTCACCCAATATTAGTAAATGCGAATCTGGCCATTACAAATTTGTTGCACTCAAAGTAAAGAAAATCATTGGTGTTCTAGTTTGATGCAAGAGGTCAGTTAATTCAAATTGACTTTTTCCCCAAAAATATCTTCTACCCCTTAGCGTTGTACCAAAATGCACCATACTGTCAACTAGATGTGAGTGCATTATATTTTCCATATGTCCTTGTAACTCATTAATTGTGATTGGCATATCTTGCAAGGTCTTTTTGATAAACACAATAGATGAATTTTGAGCTTGATGTCACATAATCATATTCATCACATAATATCAGAATCATGGGTGTTGTCAAAAATGATGATCTCTATATCAAAATAAATGCTTAACAAACTCATGTAGATGGGCTCTCCTAATCTATTGTTCTATCCAATCACATAGTCCATCTCGAAATACTATTAGAAAAGACATATTGGGTAATCATTTAGTGACAATACTTATTTACTAGAGATGCTCCAATTATTGGGAAATCAATTAGTGATCAAGGATCTATTGTAGTATTATTTATCCATTCATGGATTGGTTTCTTCTCTCTTCGAGCATTTGGTGATTTAGAGGCGATTGATGTAGTGTGATTAATAATGTTTCCTTCATCCACCTCCACTATTTGACCCATAAATACTTATTAATTTTCATATAAATCAAACTCCATATGAATAGAGTTTAATTGGTCAAAAATATTTTCATCTAAATTGCATGTTTAAGTTCACTTAGTGTATTTTCATCAAATTGAACATGTCTTTAGAACTTATCATTTTTTATTTTATATTTAAGTTCTTTGTATACTCTATCTATTGACTGTATAATTATAATTTGTTCCAAGTTGATCCTTCTTTCAAACAATAATAATTGGTAAATATTTTATTTGATGTGGTAAAATTTTAGCCTTTTCTCTTATTTCTTGTGGAAAACTTATGGTGTGCCCTTTTTATTTGTATTGACTTCCAATTGCATATATAACTTGAAGAATTAGGTTGATACGTGCTATCAAAATTTCCTCTATTTAATTTAAGTTTGCAAGTTTTAATGGTTTTTGATCAAGATCCATGTTTAATACTAAAAATCAATGTTCATTATTCTCTTGTTGACATGAATTACAAATAGGGCCTTCACATACCTGTACAACATTTATTGAAAGATACATTTATTGACAAATGTAGCACAACTTGGCGTAGAGATTTTATCTAGTCAACCTCAAAATATCATTTCTAAGGTTTTGAAATTAATCTCATTATTTTTATTATTACTAATTGTTTGTTAATCATTCCTTGATAACTTTGCGCATACTGTCTTTGTTATTATCTTTTTTTCACTTCATTTTGAGGACTACTCACTTCTTCTCTTTGTGCATTAGCCATTTGTTCACGTTGTACCATATAATTTCAAGCATATTCTCTTCAGTACTCTTTTGTTGATCTTCATTTTCAAAATTTATCATTTAGCAAGACATCCTAAAAAGAAAATGTATAAATAATTGAAAATAAAGATATGGAAATTTCAAATTATATTTTTCAATAGAACATATATATGCTTATAAAATTTAAATATAGAAAACATTCAATTTTAATATATATTCAAAAATTACTCAATATATCATTATTATATCTAATTGTCAATATAAAATAACAAATATAAATGTTTATATTTCTATAGATTACGATATTTTATCTTTGGCTTATCCTAACAAAGATTTGTAATTTTTTCCCACCTTTCGTTTGCAACTCTCTCACCTACTTCACGTTTGAACCTATGTCCCCTAATGACCACCCCCTTTGGGGAGTTCCCCCCTCCCTCGCTGGACCCAACACCCGATTCTACGGTCGGTGCGCATGCTACTGAGCCAGTTGCGGGGTCCCCAAAGTCTTAAGACCATACGGTAGAAAATGCCAACCTTCACACCCCTTCCACTTCACCAGGTTTGACTGATACTGGTATGAAAGGGGATTAAAGGAATATGCCCCATCCCAAACTGGAAACTTCTGCTGGACAGGCGGATGTGGATCTTGTGAAGGAGAATCCCAAGTCTAGCTAGAAGAACACCCTTCTTGGGTCAACAAAGTCGACCCCTGAAGATGCTTTGGCCACCTTCTCCCAAATGGAAGACGGAATGAAGATCAAACTCCCAGACAACCTGATGGACAAATTTACCTCTTCCCTTCACCTGGAAATAGTTGGTCATTTCTTCTCCTTCCGACCATCTATTGACATGGTCAGGTGATGGGCAAAATCTCGTTGGAAGCTTAAAGGAAGGTTGGAGGTTTTAGCTATGCCGGGGGGACTCTTTCTTTTCAAGTTCAACACTGACAAGGATCTGATCTATGTTCTATCAGGGTCTTGGGATTATGGAAATCATTTCCCAACCATGGCTAAATGGAAGCCTAGTTTTGACCCCTTCGCAGAACTAAACCGCATGGCTCCAGTCTGGGTTAGGCTTCCTGGACTCCGTTTGGAATTCTCGGATGAATAAATCTTCTGCTAGATAGGAAACTCATTTGGCAGCTTTGTTGTAGCAAACTCGATCACTCTCAACAAATCTAGGTTGGTGTATGCTCATTTTTGTGTCAATGTCACTATTAGCAAGGCTCTCCCAAACTTTATCTCCCTAAAATCAAAATGGGGAAAATGGTCCGAAGGTATTATGTACAAAAAAGCCAACTTGTATTGTCAGAAATGCAATAACTAGGGGCATTCATTTACTGATTGTAAATCCCCTGTGGTTGCAGAACCCAAGCTCAAAAATAAAGCCATCTGGGCCAAACCCATCAACCCTGGTGACCCATCATCCTCGGCTCCCCTTGAGTTGACTACTACAAATGAAATTTCTAAAGATTACCCACACATAGACAAGATCCTTGAGATCTTAAAATCCATAGTAGACCCAATGAAAAACTCAATCATTCCCCTGGAAGAGGGGGAGATCCCGTAGAAGTTAGCCCTCAACTCAGCTTTGGCCAAGCCTCTTTTGACTGAAAATAGCTTACCCACCTCTTCAACCCCTCTCCCCCCTATAATAGGGGATAGAGATGCGCACCCTGAAAACTCCCTGGTAACTCTGCTGAAAGTGTCCCCCCGGATGGATAATGAAGAATGGATAACCCAGAAGAAGAAAGTCAAGACCAAGAAAGCAGATGTGGGGGGTAACAAAAAAAAAGTATGCAGACCCTTAGAAAGAGTCCTGAGGCACAAGGTTATGGCAAGGGACATTGGAAAGGGCAGACAACTGACCCTAGATAGACTTAACAAAAGCAAGAAATGAAGTTCCTCTCTTGGAACATAAGGGGTTTGAACAACCCCCAAAAGTAGTTCACCATAAAACAACTCACTCTTGAGATGAAAATTGACATTTGCCTCATTCAAGAAGTCAAGATGCCCTTTCAAAATTTTGTTGCGGTTGCTGGTAAACTTTGGCAGCGGACTATCTGTATGTTGATGCCTTGGGTGCTTTTGGTGGTATTGCTACCCTCTGGGATCTCATTAAAATGAAAGGCAAGCTTTTCGCTAGCTCCCAAAATTTCCTAGTGGTTTCCCTTCATTATGGGGAACAATGCTGGTGGATGTTCAATATCTATGCTCCCAACTCAAGATCGGGGAGACGGCTCTTGTGAGAGGAAATTTCTAATATCATTATGACTAACCAGAAGGACCAGTTTATGCTTGCAGGAGATTTCAACTCCCCCCTCTACCCGTCCGAAAAGTGTGGTGGTTTGGAAGGTTTCTCTGACAACATGGGCATCCTAGCTAGTTTCATCAATGCTACAAGACTTATGGATATTGATCTACAGGGTGCCCGCTTCACCTGGTCGAATAATAGGAAAGGCAAACATCTTATTCAAGTCAGGTTGGATAGATTCCTGATTTCCCCCAATTGGGACATTGGAAATAGATCTTACCTGAAAACCCTCAAGGACTACGTCTGACCACAAGCCCCTTCTTCTCCACTGGAAAGACAGACCCTACCAGGGTCCCCCCCCTTTCGCTATGAGATCATGTGGGCTTCCCACCCAGACTTCAGGGAAATGGTAAGATGCTGGTGGACCACCTCGATCCAAGGGATTGCCATGTCTTGAATTATGGAGAAACTAATGTTAATTAGCAGGGAAATCAAAGGGTGGAATAGGACCACATTTGGAGATATCTTCAAAAGAAAGGACTTGGGAGCCAGATTGGAACAACTTCAAAATATTATGGCTATCGGTAACCCCTTGGACCCCATTTTGAAGGAGGAGGAAGATTGCTGCAAGAGCTGGAAAGATACCCTCTCTAGGGAAGAAGTGTACTGGAAGAAAAGATCCAGGATCCAGTGGTTGAAAGAAGGGGACATAAATTTTTCTTTCTTCCATAGATCGACTTCTATCCACAAGAGGAGGAACTATATCAAAAGTATTAAGGATGAAACTGGCCAGGAGATCTCTGAGGACTCTCTGTTTGGATAGAATGCGGTGGACTTTTTCACTAGACTGTATGCGGATGGTGGAAGGGATTCTCCACTCTAGGACTGCCTTGTTAGTATGCTGCCGATGGCCATCAATGAGAATGACAATCGACAACTTTTGGCTCCCATCTCGACCGATGAAGTTCACAAGGTTGTCTTTGCTATGGGAGCCTACAAGACACTGGGCTTGGATGGTTTCCCCCCAACGTTCTTCCAGGACTTTTGGGACATTGTTAGTTATGATGTCACCAAAGTTGTTCAAGATTTCTTCAAAACGGGGAGACTGCTGAAAAAGATCAACAACACCTTCATTGTCCTCATCCCCAAGACCACTACTCCCAGCTACTTGAAGGAGTATCAGCCCATAAGCCTCTGCAATATCATTTATACAATTCTCTCCAAGGTCCTTGTGAATAGGATTAAACCCTTCCTGGAAAAAATTATCAGTATGTCTCAGAAAGGCTTCATCGTAGGATGCCAAATTTTGGATGCTGCCATTGCGACTCATGAGATAATCCACTCCATGGATAGGAGCAAATTTCCAGGTATGGCCTTTAAAGTTGATATATCAAAAGCTTATGATAAGGTTAATTGGAAGTTTCTTTTCAAAGTGCTTCTAAAACTGGGATTTAACCAAAAAATGGTTAAAATGATTTGAGAATGTGTGACCATAGTTAAATTCTCAGTACTGATTAATGGGACTCCTAGGGGATGCTTCAAAGCTGAGAAAGGTATCTGATAAGGTGATCCTTTATCCCCTTATCTGTTTATCATGATAGCTGAAGTCTTAAACATAAATGTGACCCATCTGGTCACCAATGGTAGGCTCCAAGGATTCAAAGCGGCCTCCATGCTCCCCCCCTCTAATATTCAATAGTTCATGGATGACACTTTCCTTTTTAGTAGGACTTCTATCATGGAGGCTAAAGGATGGAAGATCCTACCGACGAACTACGCCAAGGTGTCAGGACAATGCATCAACTATGAGAAGAGTAATATCTACTTCTTCAACACTCCAAATGACCTCCAACTCAAAATTCTCTCCATCCTCAGATGCAAAGTGGCAACTCTCCCAAGGACCTACCTGGGTCTCCCCCTCACGATCAAGGAAGTCAGCCCCACCTTCTGGAACTCTATCTTGGAACAAATGCAGAAAAAACTTGCAGGATGGAAAGGGAAATTCCTCAGTAGTGTGTGGAAGCTCTAGCTTCTTGCAGCCTCCCTACATGAAATTCCAGTGTACTTCCTCTCCATGTTTAAAATATCAGGGACCATGGGAGAAAAACTTGAAAATATCCAAAGAAACTTTTTATGGACTAGCTTAGAGGAAAAAAAACGCCTTGCTCTGGTCAATTCGGATACTCTGTGTCTACCCAAATCTCTGGGAGGTTTGAGCATAAGAAAGATTAATGCCCTCAATAAGGCACTAATTGCCAAGATTGGATGGACCCTGGCTAAAGGTGTGGCGGACTGGTGCAACATCATCAAAGCTAAGTACTTGGACCGAGAGCATTTCTTTTATAATTTGAATACAACTGACCTTCCCCAAGGTTCCAAGTTGTGGAACAACATCCTCAAGATTAGAGTGATGGTTAGAGAAGGTCTGAAGTGGCAGCTAGGAGACGGTAAAAAGGTGAGATTCTGGGAGGATTTTTGGATTGAGGATAGGCCTTTGGTCAACACTTGCTTCCATCAAATCATGAATCACCTTAAAGGTATCCTGGGGGATTATGCTATGGATTATTTGGTCCCAGGAAGGGGCTAGAAGGACATTGTTCTCATCTGCATCAATAGACCTAATCTAGTCCCCCTGGCTCAGGATCTGCAACTCATATTGTCAAAAACTAGAATCCCCCTGGCTTTGAATGAAGATAGCTTCATCTGGAAAGAGACACAATCAGGCTAGTTCTTGATCAAATCTGCTTACAATCAACTCCTTAAGTACCTTGTGGATGCAAAATGCTAGAAGAAAGTTTGGAACCCTCAGCTAATCCCTAAAATTAATTTCTTCTTGTGGGCCCTCATCCATGGTAAAATCCTCACGCTTGATAACCTAAAAAAGAGGGGATTCCATCTCCCCAATAGATGCAGTTTGTGTAAAGTTGATGAGGAATCTATTGACCACCTTTTTGTTCTATGTCCCTTTGCGGCTCATATTTGGTCTATTGCTCTTCAGAAATGTAGTCTCTGTTGCGTCTTCTAGAAGAATATAAAAAAATTCGCTTTTGATTGGACCCCCCCTCCCATCATCCCCTCATCATTCAACTTTGGAAACAAATTCCAGCTCACATCTACCGCGCCTTGTGGAAAGAAAGAAATAACAGATTTTTTAGAGACACCGAGACCCCCCCGGACTCTATGGCTCACATTTGCTTTAAGAGGATTACTGAAAATCTAGAAGTTACAAAATGGAAATTCCCCCCCTATCCTCCTAATGAGGCGGACAAGAAGATCGCTGTTTGCTAGAAGCTCCTCCTAGCTTTGATCACTTCAACAACAACATAGAGAAAAAGAGACGGATGACTAGATGGTCAACCCCTAAGCTTCACTGGTTTAAATTGAATTTTGATGGCTCTGCTCAATGCAATTGTCAGGTAGGTGGTGGAGTCATCAGGGATCATCTAGGGAACATGTTTGTAGCCTATGCTAGCAACCTAAGGGATAATACGGTCACTCAAGCTAAAGGAATGACCCTCCTTTGGGGTCTAAAAATGGCTAACTCCATAGGAATAAAACACCTAGAAATTGAAGAAGATTCTGAAATCATTATTGATTCTACCAAAGGAAATGCTTCAGCGGGATGGAGAGTGGAACCTATTCTGAGGGACATCAGGTACTTTCTGGTCAAAATGGAGGACTTCACTATATGCCACATCTTTAGAGAAGGAAACAGAGCCGTCGATTCCATGGCCGCTGAAGGAAGGCTGTAGAATGGCTTACGATGTTGGAGGGACCCCAATCTGCTACCAATCACCATTAAGAAAATCTTGGAAAAGGAAAAGGCCTTTATCCAGGAAAGGACTGTCCCATCCGCTCAATGATGAAGGAAACCTTTTTGCAATTTTTAAATTGGCGTGGAGATCCCGCCAATTTCTACCCTAGATGACCACGTATCAAGGGCAGGCTGAGTCACCACTACCACATGGGATGGATTTAGGATGAAAGTACTGACATCGAGAATGATTACCCTCTAATTATTACCTGAACGGAGCCAACTGACGATGGTAAAGGTGGCGTTGGGGATCTGTCAACTCACATTGGCCCGAGTGAAGGCTCGCACATTCTGAGTATTTCTCTGGCCATCAATATCTATGGGATCTTAAGGGATAATAATCACTTTGATTATTATGACCATTTATTTCAAGTCCAACACACTTTTCTCAACCATTCTGTCTTGAGTTTGCTTCAACTCTATGTTCTGGTTTTTTTTCATTCTCAAACTGTGAAACTGGAGGATTCAAGAATGGGGGGGGACAGGCTCAGACTAGATCCCAACAAAGTGGACGAGTTCAAAGCCAAACCGACTGCCTAGTTTGTGTGCACTGAAGGCGGTATTGACAAATTCATGGAAAATATGAAGGGCAACAACGAGAGACTCTCCAAACATTTTGTGACTTCCTGGGAGGACAAAAGGGTGACCATGGGGGAATCTCTTTTGAAATCAATGAAGAGGTCATTGCTCAAGCGACGGTCCTTTCAATGGAGGGCAGAAAATGGAAAAAGCAGAGCCGCATTGCAGATTCTACCAGCCTCAACCAATTTTTCTGCCAAGGCAAGAACCCTATTAAGAGGGCTAGAGGATTCAATAGGGAGGAGCTTCCTCACCCGTGGGATGAAGTCTGCTACATCGTGATGAAGTATTTTATGCTAGAGGGCAGGTATGGCATTTTCTACTATTACCATCTCCTGTTCTTGAACCATTTGAGGAACAAAGACCTCATTTCCATTTCATTCTTTTTACTGTATTTGATGGATGCTAACATTAAAGATATAGCCAAATCTAAGAAGAAAGGGAAATATTTTCCCATCCTGCATCAGGGCCTTATGCTTTGCCTGTATAACTTTCACCTCGTGCTCTGCCCGCCCCGTTTCATTTCTATGTAGAATGTCAGCCCCTCTACCCAACCTCCACCCATTAATGATTCAAGCCCTCAATGCCCAAAATTTGGTTCCTCCAGCAAGAAAACCAAGAATCACTCCTCGGAGGAGGTTAGAACCCCTAAAAGAGTCAAAATCCAAGAGATTGACTTTGATTTGGACATTACTTAAGAAGCCAACACCCCCTGCCGCTCTAGCACATTGGCTTCTAAACCCTCAAAGAAATCCCTAAGAGACCCCTCCTCCTCGTACGACACAGGAAACTCCATTCCGAATGTCAAAATGCCCTTGACCCAACACAAACAGACCCCCCATTCTGTGAGCTCCACCCAAATTTTTGAAAGCCCCGTCTCCTCCATGAATCTAGAGCCAGCCAATTTCCCATCCCCGACCTTCAAGATTGTAAAAATGCTGATGGTTGAAGAGGCCAGTAGGGCGAAGGACGAAGATCCCAACCTGGTTGAGCTTGAGAAAAAGATAGAGGCCCTCTGTGACAATGTGCAAGTGATTACCAGCAGATTGGAGGTGATAGAGTCCAAGATGCACAATGTGTACAAGTTTGCGTTGAATGTCATGAGATGCTCGGCTACTACGCTGTGCCTATCGCAGGATACCACAGCCAAACGGAAATGTAAGGAGGACGATGGCTACAAAGGCCTATTCAAGTTCCTCATGAAGGAATGGACTAGAAAGCTGCTCCCTAAGAAGAGCCAAGGGAAAAATAAATAACTGTCTGCATGTGGAGAACTTTTTTGTCTATGTTGTGTAGTTGTGGGTTGGATAAGCCCAGTTTAGGCTTATCTTTATATTTTGCTATTTATAGCCCTGCGTGGCATATGAATTATACTCTGACTGGTAGTTTTTTATCACTGATAAACTGTCGTAGTATGGTTTTTATTTTTGACAGAGGTAAACGGCTGCTACTTTGATGATTTTATGCGAACAATGGTCCTGCCACTATTCTCTTAATTGTACCTATGGGTCAACCCCCTCGTTTTTGGTTGCTTTATTTATCAAAAATAAATATAAATATTTAAATAAATTTATTTTTATTGAAGAATAATTTATTATTATCATATTATTTACTACATATGACATGGATAGGCATATTTTAAATTTTTATTAATAACTATTCTATTCACAACCTTTAACTATTTACTCATAACTGTTTACTTTCAAATGCAATTTTTAACGTTCAATAGAAAATAAATTATTTTATCCTTTCATATTTCAACGATATTAAATTACTTACTACATATAGACATGGATACATAAATATTTAAATTTTGTCTAATAACTATTTTATTTGCATTCTATAACTACTCACTTTTAAATGTAATTTTTAACTATATATGAGAAAATAGATCATTTGATATTTGGAAAGTTAAATTATTATTTTATAATTTTTCAATAATTGATATATATTTTTTAAAATTCTTATGTATTCAATTTAAAAAATAAATAATACTCTCACTAAATGGAAATTAATTATAGATTAAAAGAAAATAGTTGAAATATTTAAGAGAAAAAATGATTTAAAAATTAAAAATTAAAAGAAAATATTTAAAAATTAAATGCGGCCGTGCAAGGCTTTTTTCTCACAAAATTCCAATATTCAACTTTTTGTTCTTCCCAGCCAATTTTACATATTTTACTCTGCTGAAGTCGAGGAAATAATATACATTTTTTAATGTATTTTTTGGTGTAAAAAAGTAACTAAAATTCCACCATTAATTGACTTACTCCCCTAAAATATCGCCATTGATTTCTCTGCTGAAATGCCACCCAAAATAGTGACTCCAAATGTGGGCAAAGAAAAGTAAAATCATTTGGATGGGAAGAGAAGTGAAGAAAAATGATGAAGGCGGAAGGAGTACATGATGTCTTAGTCATGATTAAGAATAAAATATTTAATTTATTTTTCCGTGCTGTTGAAATATTAAAAGGCATCTTTTAATTTTCATTTTCTTTTATTTTAGAATGTGAATATATATGAGCTATATGGTATGGAGGATGTCATTGATATGGTTATTCTAGTGAAATATATGTCCTCTTCCTTTGCCTTTGAGTTAAGGGGTCGGTTCTAATGCATCTATTGTGAAGGATAGAATCAATTAGAGTTGACGAGTTCAGATGATTATGTTTGCATTTCATTTCATTAAGAGTAGTCTTTTTTTCATCAATACTAATAATGTCTAAATGTCTAAATGTCTTATTCTATTTTTCATTTGGATTGGAGGTGTAGGTTTTGTCTCCTTCCATCTCAAACTCATCTAAATACAGTGTATGTTTATTTAGACTTTTATTTTATTTTTGTATTGTTTTTATTTATAGTACTTCTATAAGTTATACCATTTCAAGGCTTTTACTCTATTAGTACTATTTGTTTGGGTGGTTGGGATGGTACCTTTGCTATCTCGAAGCTCGTGTAATAGACAACATTGGTGTTATTTGTATCCCTAAGAAAGGAATTTCTTTAATGTACTATCTATTGGAATATGTATTCTTGTAATATGTCATGAACTATCAAAACTAGTTAAGTTTAAAAGTTAAGACAACTATTTCAATTTGCAACTAAAACAAAGCATCAATATTAGATAAAAAGAATATTAAAATTAAATAAAATTGCATGCAATACTATTGAATTGCCCTTTCATATGTCCATGATATTCTCTTGCATGATTCAACTATTGAAGTACATAAATAGTTAGGATTTAATTGTATTAAGTTGATTGATACTGAAATTGGCTTAGGATTGCATTAGATTTATAGGACTTTTGATTAATAGACAAATTGTTGAGATTTCTTGAAAAGATCAAGGGCTGAGGTTAAAATTTGTCTGTCAAGAATGAAGAGATGAACTATTGTCCATATAGTTGGATAAGTGGAGACGAGTGGACAACTTTCAAGGTTTCACTTGTCTATGTTTGATTTTAAAATTGAAATCAATAAATGGTGTCAACATAATTCAAAATTAAATAAATGTAGGACATTTATTTAGTTTAACATGAAAGCAATTTTTTAGGAAAATATTAATTTTTTGAAAGAAATTGTGATTTTCTAGTGGAAGAAGTTTAATTAATATATGTGGTAAAGCATATTAATTAAATAATGCAATATTATTTGATCAACATTAGTGATGAGGGAATACTATGTAAATAATAATATATTATTTAATTAATGGAAGTGCTTGAAATGGTGGATTATTATGGAAAATGATAGGTGATTTAGGCTTAATAAAAAAATGAATAAAGTGTTGATATTAGGTGTCTACATTTTTCTCTTCTTCAAAATAACATTAAAATAAAATAAAAAATGACGATGTGATAATGTCCCCTTAATAGGTCATGAAGGTATAAAGATGTTCGAAGAACATTGTGAAAAAAGAAATTGACATTAGAGGAAAAAGAAAGAAACACAATACATTTGCATAGATGTATCATTATCTATTTGATTGATCCATGAATATTATGCCTTTCCACCAATATTTTGAAATATCCAAATGTGATAATTACAAAGGAATATGAGACTCCTAAGATCATATTAAATAATTCTTCATGGCAAGCTAGGAAGTAGAATGCAATGATAAATACTTGCCTCACTTTTTTCTCCATATCCTAGTAGGAAAAGCCCTTGATAGGTTCATCCACCTTTCTCGAGGTTCCATCTCAATCTTTGTGGATTTATATAGAGTTTTTTTTTCTCATCTATCCTATAATGTTAAACATGAGATCAATATCCTAGATCATTATAATTCCAAACAATATAAATGGTAAGATTTTTGCAACATACTTTCAATGGTGGATAGGTCTTTATTAGTGACATTCCTTGGTCAATACCTAAAAACAACTCATCAATATTTTATAGGTAAAGGCTTAGTCAATATATACAAGGAACTAATGATAAATACTTCATTGACAAGCCATAATTTTTGGTTGAAAATAAGAATATTGTTAGTAATGATGTCATTAATACTGAACATGTACAAGTAATAAACACATAAAAAAATCAATAAAAGTACAACAACATCTCATGATCTCAACATAATTTTAGTCCCTCAAGGACAACCTAAACAAAATTCTCAAAATAATCACCAAAAAATCACCACACTTGGGGAACTAATGAATGTTGTGTTTTAGAGGCTTAAGCAAAAATATCGTCAAATATCCTATGACATTGTTGGAACTACATTTTTTTGTGTTCCATTTTTCATTATTATATATGTCATAAGCCTACATTTGGCCATATTTACCCATTTGTTGATAATTGATCTAATACATCCAATCTAGATGATCCCTTGCCAAAATTCTCAACACTGTTGGGTAGAACAAAAAATATTAGGCCTAGTTTCTTCTAGAGTTTTTTATTAAATTTTCTAAGATAAGAATATTATGCCTTTGCAAGTTTTATACTTTTGATTAACCTATATGTAGTTCAAATAACCTTTCTTGCAAATTATTTTCAAGTTGGGTTTTCCCATAAGTTCTATTTAAATTATGAATATATGTAAATAGAAAAAAATGGATAAGTATAGTTTCAGCAAGTTCTTGATTTCCTAGTTGAACTACAACTTTTAAACTTAAGTAATTGGATCACTTTATTTTTTGTGAACCTTTTCATTGATAAGTATCATAATGACATCATCAATCCTTTGTTGAGACTCATTTGAGTTAAAACCTTTTTCAAGGTCTTATTCACTCGATTTTTTATGTTTTTTCCTACAAAGTCTAATTCCATTGCTCATTCCTACATACATGTAGCTATGATGTCATTTTGACACCATCCCACCTTTTATATGTCATCATTATGTCACCTCATCTCAAGCCCCCCAATCCATTGATGATATCATGCTAACATTATCCTTACTAAGGTCGTTATAAAATTTTTTCATGTGAACTGGACATTAAGACTGTGAAGTTAGTGGGTTCAACTGCATTTTCCTAAAGAACTAGTTGAGTGACATTTTATGTAAAGATGGTTCAATTTAGGAAAAAAATCTTGTAAATCATCTAGCTTGACTCAAGTAGCAAAATAGCCAAAATTTCACTATTAATTTTTTTCAATGGTGCCCAGCTACTATATTTGATCTACTAGTTCTAAAATATAAATTAGATTTGAATGTATCCAAAAAAGAAATTGACACTCACCTATTCTTTAGTTATTATTTGTAGATTTTGTATGTAGACAAATCCGGGGATAAGCCAAGCCAAGTAGCAAACTGAACTCAAAAAAAAAATCATTCATATACCAAGGGGAATGAGAAGCTTGTAGGCAAATAAAAAATAGCTTTCACTAAAAATAACTTAGATATGCAAATCTTTGCATAGCAATAAAATATTATAGACAATTCACTTTAAACTAATTCTTTAATATAGACAATTGTCAAATTTGATTAAATAGATTGAATCAAAAGAGTCTCATTTCCTATGCAACAAACTGCAACTTATTTACCCAAACTAGGTGTTACTCTCACATTTTTCACATTAAGAATTTGCTTGGCATTTTCTTCATACATGTCTCTACTTGGTGTCCTAGTTTACATATCAACAAAATATGGAAATAAACATGTTTTTAAATCATTTTCTTCTATCAACTATGGCTCCTCTCTCTGATATGTTTTGTAGCCTCCTAAGAAGCATTCAATTCTTCCAACAATTTTTTTCTACAACTCTAAGTCCCTTATTATATTTCTCTGCCCTTTCTATCACCCACATTTTCTTTTTAATTATGCTCTTTTAACCTCCTTTTTGCTCACTTTTTTGCTATCCTTGCCTCTTTCCACGCACTTGAAAATCTACTTAATTTTCTTTTCATAATTCTCCCTGGTATTATCCTTGCAAAAATATTTGAGCCCAACTTTCACCAAATATTTGATGCTTGAAACTACAAAAAAAAAAACTAAAATCTACACCAAAACTAATATGGGTCCCGGCCATGGCCTCTCCATTGTGAAATTCAAACTCGACGCTCCTGCTTGTTGCCACCTACAACAGTTCCCCTATTTGTGAAGACTCCCCTTCCCGCAATATTGTTTTCAAAATTTCCAATTCTCCTTCCCAGCCGCACACCAACTCAGTTGCCCTATAAGCTAGTGCTTCCGTAAACTTGTTGCTTTAAATTTTTTTTGTTGATTTGCTCTGAAAAACCTAGTCTAGTCCTTGGACTCCTTTGACAAAATTCTTTCCACAAGCCTCCTTTGTTCCAGAAGTTACTCTGGGCAAGGAGGTTCTTGACTGTATTTCCTACTACAAATAATTATGCTAATTGGTAGATTCAACCAAATGTGGGCATCACTCCATTCATTTCACTCCTAGATTTTGGCTTAGTGGAACCCTTTATTGTCTGGTAAGTTGGAAATCTATCTTTTCTCTTGTGGGTTTTCTATCATCTACTTTGATAACATAGAAGATAGAGGTTTTATCCTCTCTACGAGCCCTTGGAAATGGGACACTCAGGCTTTGTCATTACATTTTTGGACTCCATCTTTTAATCCCTTGGTGGACTTTGTGATGTCTCTCGTACTTAGGTCTACCTTCCTAACCTTTTTTTCATTTTTGTTGCACTGTTTCTTATGAATTCATGGATAACAAACTAGGCCACTTTATCAAGGTTGACCCTAATACTAGTGTCTTCTTCTACACTTCATTTGCATGAACTTTAGTGGATCTTGATCTCTAAACCCCTTCTTGTTGAGATCTCTCTTATGTTCCAACAGATTGAGTGGAGGCAATTCTTGGACTATGAAGGGCTCCCATTCAGATGTTGTCATTGCTTTGCGATGAGGCACTTAGCCTCTTCCTATCTAAGGTTGTGGTTCTTGTCCCTGGTCTTCTCCTACCTAGAGGAAGGATGTAGATAGATGCCATCACAACCTATTTCTTGTGCTTTCAAACTCGTGCTCTTTTTTTGAAATAGAACCCTCCTCACCGATTCCCCTAGCTTCTACAACTCATGATATTTTGGCCCTAGTGGTTCCTACAAAGTCACCTATTCCTCAGGCTGCTAAGCTTTGTTCTTTGGTTGTTCTTGCTTTGTTTGTTGTGCATGTTGTTGATCTCTTATAGGATACTTTTAGGGTTCTTTCGAGTACAAGACTCATCCCTTATTTGGTCGTAGATTCTCTTTCACCTAACTGCTAGGTTCCCATCTTGGGCTTTGATGCTCCCCTTTCTGACTATGTGGTAGCTTTGGTTGGCTCGAACAATACTCAGCCTTTTTCTTGTCTTGTCAAATATTCTTAGTGGGTTGTTGTTTGCAAAAAGAAAAAAGATAATTCTCTTACTTTGGAGAGATCTCTAAATTTTCTCCTACACCCATGTCTTTCCCCATGTTTGATTTGTAAGAATTTGCTGTATTTTAGTTGTGTTAATTTTTGCTTTGGGTTGCTTAGTTAGAACCCTACTCTTTTTTCTTTCTTTCTATTGTACATTGTCTAATATGTAATGTCTTAGAGCTCTTCCCCACTCAGTCTAATAAAAAACTACTAGTGAACTAAAATTGTTTTGGGTGATGCAAGATCGCCTATGGACCTAAATGCTCTTGCATCAAGTTCATTGTGATTTTTCATTCACCAACATGCCCCTCTTTTCTTGAGCATCATTATTGCTTACTAATACCTAAAAACACCAAATATTGATTAAAGGGAGCTATGCAAATCTCTTAAATACATTTTGATATGAACTAAGGAGGAAAAGTAGTTCCTATACCTTATTTATTTATAGTAAGAACCTTTTTTCTTTGAACATGATTCTTATATTAATAATTTATAATGTATTTTATGGTTGATTCCACTCAATATGACACTAAAACCCACAAATAATCAAGTTTAGATATGGTGAGCATCAAAGGAATGTTCTTTCACACCTCTTAGTTTTTAGAATAGAGTTGTATAGGACACTTGTTGTTTGAGGGTTAGTTGACCTCCCAATTAGGGTGTTTTGATGTGCCACAACTTTCTTACATCTTTCATGCCTTCTTTTCATGGTTATATCTACCTTGGTCATCATTTTTGAAGAGGAAGATATTAGAGAATTTTTTTTTGATATTGGAATAAATCATAGCAAAGAGAAGAAATATGAAGAAAAAAAATAAAGGTTCATAGTTTTCATATCACGGTATTTTAATCTGGGTATCCTAATTGTTTGGGTTTACCACAAATTTATAATAAAATTCATTAAATTTAGAGATCGATTTATTCAAGGTATATTCAACCTTGATTGACTATCTCCTTGTGCATGGTGTCCATTTATTGATGCGTTTTTTAATTATTTGTCAAGATAGATGAATATATAATTCTTGTAAGTCTTTTGTAGGATATCTTCTTGGAAAAATAAAGTGTATCCTAGGATCACCTAGACCCAATAAATTTTGTGAATATTCTCTTAAATTGACATCCAAATTTCTAGTATATTGAATACAATAATTGATAGTATGGTATAGTTATCAAATGACCATTGTTGCTACTTTTTAATTAGTCTCAAGAGGTCTAGCGATGAATTATCTAAGTATCCAAATTCAATATGTAATATTAGGTTCTTTTGTGGTTAAGAAGTTCAAACTTCCTATCATTTCTCTATACAAAGTCTCATTTACTTTTGTAGTGCTATTATCAAAAGAAAGTATATTTTGGTATAATGGATTCTTTGATACTACTTTAAAATCTTGTATATTAGACCTCTGGATTAGCTTTTGTTTAATACTTACTTTGAGTCATCATAGTCTTACAAAATTTTCTGCATACTTCAATTGTTAAAACATAATGCAAACTTTGATACCTTTCATTTCAAACTCTTGTGATTGGCCTCTTTTGATTTCATTAATTGGGTGTGGTGGTGTTTCCAATTGATTGCATGAAGAATTCATATGAGGTAGCCTACTTCAATAAATAGACTTTCGGATTAGTGGCCAACGAACGAGATGCCAACCTAAATGTTGAAGGATATCCTACTATTCAAGCTCTGCAAAACTTAGGGGGGTTACCCTTTGCAATATTTAAGGATATGAACCAAATTACAATGAATATCACAAAAAAAGAAAATTACTTTCAATTAATTTCAACTAGGCAACATACATTAAAATTTGAATTAGCTAGATCCATGATTATTTAACATAAATTTGCACAATTAAGAGTAACTTCTAACTCTAATCCTACTCCTACTAACAAAAAAGGGAAAATAGAATCAGTATTATTGGAATGGTATCTAAAACTCAATCAAGTTTTCAAACATTGGTGCCTAATTTTGGGTAACATAGTCAAAGTAGAAACAACTACAAGCATTTCACATTTATGTGATAATTCAACCATTCACGACTTATATGTACTCATGCCTACAATGAATATAAGCTTGAAAGTGACTCCAAACTCTGCTTATTAATCACCATTCTATTCTCTAAATAGCTAAAACACATTTACAAAATTTAATCCTCTATTTAAAAGAAACCTACAAATATATTCCACATCTACAACTAGACTTATAGAGACAAATCACTACATCTTTAATGGAAAAAAAAAATGCATATAAAAGGAAAATAGAATGGGAGACAATTTGGAATAATTTCTATTAATTAATTCAAAATGGCTGATACATTCATGAAAAATATTCAATTCTTGCAAATGAACAACATTTTATTACTCAAACATTTCAGAACCCTTTGTAAATGGCCTTGAAATTCCTTTTGTAAAAAGGAAGGGAGAAAAACAAGCTTCGGGGAAAATTGCATGTGTCAAAATTTGATTCATTAAAACATGAATATGCCATGTTACCATTACATCTTCATATATGACAAAAAATATTTGTGTCCCTAAGGGAAATACAAAGATAACCATATTCTTACACAAAACTGTTGTTGCATGGGCTTGCTGACATAGCATACTAATGTGTCATATTTGTTCACTACACTAGATAAAAAGGTTGTTGATGAGATGGTAAGTGTCGATGTGTAAAGTGCTTAAATTAAAAAATAAGAAAATTAGGAATAACTGAAAATGAGCCTTGTGTAATGACGAAGGCATTCAAATTGGCTTGACCGAGGAATCTATATTGTAGAAACAACTAGTTGCTTTGAATTTTTGAAAGGTACCCATGATTTGCATGATCTATCAAGTTATTTCTATATATAGTTGAGTTGTATCTAGAATATAGTTTATTTCTCCTTGTATATTGTCTCTCCCTTCATGGTCTATGTTTGTGCAATATTGGTTTTGCCACTCCATAACTGTTAACTCATTAGGCAACTAGAATTCTTGGAGTTGACATACCTTTGCCAGGATTTCCATGGTTCTATCATCAAGGATGGCTCTAGTGTTGTTGATGAATTTGATGTATCCTATATTCACCTCTATGATTTTATTCGCGGTGCCATTAAAGACAACCATCTATAATTTGCTTCCATCATGTTGCATGGAAAGAATTAGTGGCACACACATTTCAAACTCATTTAAATCCAATCTTCAAATTCATTCAAATTTCCATCATTATTGTGTATATCTAAGATAGACCAGTGTGTTAAGGACCAAAATAACTCCAATTTTCTCTTTGATTATTGTTCTTTGTTTCAATAAAAGGTAATTCCTCAACTAATAGAGTAATCATCTTATTAGTATGTCATATATAAGGAGGAGATGTTGGCGCATATTGTGTGGCTAGAACTAAAGTATTCAATATGTGAACTTTTGTCTGCCACCTTTCAAAAAGTGGTTTTAAAAATGTTATCATTTCTTTAAATTGTTGCTTTGCCTATACGAGGGCATGATATTCTTTATGCACTTTTTCAATCTTAGTTAGTATCTTTCAAAACATATGATTAAAAAATATTATCATGACATCTACGACCTTTTCCATTGCAATTCTTATAGCATTGTGCAATGCTTCATCAATGACATCTAATTTTTGTGCATAGTGATTGAGCTTATAACTCAATATGCTTACTTCATTTGTAGAAGATTCATCTTGATTCATCATTGGAGGATGGTAAATAGCTATAGTGCCTTTAGGAGTAGGAGGTTTCTTAATGATTTCTAAGGCTTTCTTCAATCTTATGTTTTCTATATAACCTTTATTGTATGACTCATTCAAATATACATGTCTTTTCATCAAATCATATATTCTCTTTTGTTGGTCCTCTTCTATGGCTTAAGAAAAATATATAGAATGTAGTGAGACAGTGGCTGCCTCTAATGCATCTATGTATCTTTCAAGGTTCTTGTCGCTACCTTTCCCACCATTTCTTTAACACCATGAATCAAATTTGGCTTATTATTGATCGGTTCCTTTGTTCATTGTGCCAATTCTTTCAGTGTGGGGTTATATCCAAATCCCCTTATTCATCTTACACTATCAAACTCTACAATAAACATAGGATCTTCTTGTTTTCTAATATGATTTGATAAGAAAAGCTACTCAATATCACTCTTATTTCCTTTCATTCTTATTATAATTTATCTAAATCAATTTTCTTTAAAGTCTCAGACCTATTTTAACCAAAAAAAGCAATAATGGCTTCTCTACTTAAATCTGCCATAATCAGTCCCTTTGGTGTTCTTATTGTGTATGTTTTTGCATGATACCTCCTAGCGAAGAACATAACCAACTCTGGTTCGATGAATACATAAGGGACCACTAATTTTCTAACATCTAATGTCCAGTGACTTGATACTGGCACATCCTTGTCCCTATTCCCATAAAAATATAAAAAAATATCCCATTCTCTGTTGTCTATAATGGAATTCCTACACCCTAAACATTGGTTAGTGAAAATTTCGTTTTACTCTCCTCCATAGAAAACCCTTGTAATATTTTGTGCATGTCCTAGTTAAGACCTCTAACATCTCCTATAGCTTTTTTTTTTAGTTTTTGGGACTTGAGTGGATTGATTGGGGTCTTTAGTAGGTTGAGGAGGGTTTTTTGCAATAGGTGGGGGTGAAGTTATAGGTTTCTTAGAAGAAGAAGTCTTCTTCCTCCTTAATTTTGGGCTTTCACCTTGAGCAAGTGCTTTCTCAATAGTAGGATATTTTTTTTGAGTGATTACAATGAACTACACTAGGGTTTTAATAAATTTAACTCTACTTAATTCCCATAGAGTTCAAGATTTATCTAAAAATAAGGTAGGAAATAGAGTGCAATTATTGGGATTTTTGGCACTTAAAAATCCTACTCCACTAGTGCACAATGCTCTTCTTCACTCACCATCTATTCACATTGAAGTTGTCGAAAGGAAAATTGAGAATGCCCAAGTCAAAAAATAGAACTTATATATATGTCTTCATACATCCTTTAATCACCATTAATTTAGTTCATGTGAATGTCAAAAAGTGGTAAATAAATCGATTTCAAATTTCACCATTGATTCTCTATCAAACAGTTACTGTTCATCTTGACTACAGTTAAATGGATGACATGGTGATCAATCATTTAGTGCATACTTTCTTTCTTCTAAATGACATGTCTTGTGGGCTTGGACCATAGTTATGCTTTATGTTTTCTTCCAACGAGATAGCAAGGAAAATTTCCCTCTATATTGCTTAGCCACAGTATCCCACAACCCATTCCTTGACTATAGTGAAGGCCTATGGGGTAGTAGAAAACTTTTACCCTTTAGTTCCTCTTTCTCTCTATCTTATGGTCCTTCTTTTACTTGTTGCTAGCTTACACGGGGTAGTAGGGTGAATAATTTAACAACCCACTAGCCTGCAGTTCATAAAACTACATTATTTTGTCTATGCAGGACGACAGGGTACACTAGCCTTCAACCACTACATATTTCATGCCATTGATTTTGCCAACCTATAGGTTATGTTTAACTAGTATTTCACCTACAGAGTTATGGGGATACATTACCTTTATCTTCACCTTATCTTGCCAGCTTGCGGCCTTTCCTTAACTGACATCACACACCTCGTGGGATAGCAAGGTATGATCCCGCTAGCCCACAATCCATAATTTGACCAGAGTCAAAAAACATGGGGGCATGGGGAAACTTAAGTAAATATTTGTGCACATAAGCATTGTTATGATCTAATAAAGTGTCATGGGGCAATTTTTCCTAGGAATTAGGGAAATGCTAGAACAACATCAAACATTAAGCCCATGGAGCTGTTATCACTAGTGAATTTTTTAATTCCTAATACAAATGGGTTGGTAAACAAATGACAAGATATAAAGTCAAAATCATGACTAATAGCCCAAGTAACCAGCCAAACAAGTCAACAAATGATTATAAAAACATGGAAGTGAGAATTCTATATGAGGCAAAACCCCTAACACTTGGGTAAAATTTTAAAACCCTAACTCAAGCATATGAGAACCAAATAACTGACCTGGAAAAATTGTCTACAAATTTTGATAGTCCCAACAATGACTCTAGTTGGGGATGCTTGATCACCTAGGTCAAGATGAGAATGTAGAATCTCTTAGGGTACAGTCCTAACAACAAACAGAAGGAATATATACAAAATTTACACTAAAATACCATGCATGGAAATAAAAGTTTAAGCAAAAAAATTCTTGAGGAATTTTCCATGCATTGGAAATTCTTGAATTTCACTTTCCATAATTTTTGGAAAGTGTGAGTCATATCGATTATTCAAAGAAACAACAAAAGGGCCCAACCAAAGAGTTTCAAATTTCGCATACATACCTTTTTCCTATCCTATTGCATTCCACATCAACACCAGATCATCAATGTTGAATTTTTTTAATCAAAATCTCTCTTTTAAAACAAATATTTGCTTTGTTGTTGCAACTTTGTATTTCTTTTCTGAGTATAATTCTTGACTTCATCTAACTTTGTTAGTTGTTCAATTCTTTCCTCCATTGGCTTGAGTATATCCGAATCATTCTCTTAATTAAACTTCTATGCTAACAACAAGTTGTTTACAAGCACTCTAGCTTGTGTCCTATCTACTAACTCAAATGGTGACTTCCTTATTGCTTTCTTGATTGTAATTCTATTAGCCCAGAATACCAATATAAGTTTTGAGTCCCAAGCCTTCTTAATTTGCTAAAGTGTCCTCTTGATGATCTTCAATATGCTCTTATCACTTGATTTGGCCTACCCATTTCCCTGTGGGTGATATGGTGAGTAATAATAAACTCTTATACCATAAGAATCACAAGATTTAGAAAATTCTTTAGATATAAAACACATAGCATCAATGATTAAATTGATTGGTGTTACAAATCTAATTATTATATTTTTCCTTAGGAAATCAATAATAACTTTACTGTTAGCCTTTTTGTTGGGATCACTTCAATCCATTTAGTGAAATAATATATTGCTACCAATATGCATGTTAAAACCACCACTGAGTTTCTCAAATATTTCACCTATAAAATCACTTCTCCATTGATGAAAAGGGGCTTCAACCTACATAGTCCTAAGAGGTAGTGCACTTGAATACTTCAACTTCCTTGAATTTTTTTTGATAAGGCTCACATTTTCTCACATATATGTGTAAGAATTAATAAATTAAGTGGGCCAATAATAACCTACCCTAAGAACTTTGTGAGTAGTGGTTTTGGTAGTGAAATGGCCTCTACATACTCTTGCATGTATGTCTTTTAATATGAGTTCATCTTGATGCTTATCAAGGAAATTTAGCTAGATAGGTCATCACGGTCTTTCCAAAACAAATCTCCATTAATAAAAAAATGTTTTTGAGCCTGAAGTTTCAATGTTCTCTTCTAATTGTCTGTTAGATATTTTGGGCATTTCATATGCTTCAAAAAATATAACACATTTGTATACCAGGAAATATTCTATAAACTACAAAATTTATCTACCAAGGTAGAAATATTATTAACCTATGAAACTTCCAAATTTTCCTCTACCATAACTTTGCTAATCCTTACCCCTTAACCAATTTAGTGATCTGAATGTCAATATTAAACTCATAGATTTTATTAATCCATCTACACCTTCTTGATGTTACCATTGATTGGGAAAAGATATCCATTACAATAGCATGCGCATATACATATTTCTTTTCTATATCATACTTCATCTCTGTACCCGAGAGAGATTTGCTATAAAATTCTATTGGTTGCTCATATCCTTCATCATTTTTCTGAAGCATAACAATTGCAATTGTGTGAAATGATGTGAATGAAAAGATTTATAACTTAGGTTTTCTAGAGTCTGGAGATTTAAAAACTAGAGAAGGCCTCCTTAATTTCTCTTTTGATGGCTACAAAGGCATCAATTTTGGTTCCCTTTTTCAACATCTTGGAAATAGGCTTTACAATTTCAACAAAGTTAGAGATGATTCTTCTAACAAAATTAATTGGGCCAAAAAAGAACTAAATAAATTTCGTAGTCTTAGGGATGGGTACTTTATCTATTGTTGCTACTCTTTCTAGGTCTATTTAGACTCATTTTGAAACAATGTGACCCAAGACTTTACCTTCAGTTAAAAAAGTTACACTTCTTAGGATTTAGAGAAATCCCATACTCTAGAGCCTTGGTAAATATTTTCTCAAGATGAAAGCAATGATCATTTTATCACTTAGAAAATTTTGTTAAATCATCTTGATAAACTACCATGATGATATCAATATGATCTTAGAATGCTACATCCATAGCTCTTTGAAATGTACCAACATCATTTATTAACTAGAATGGCATTCTTACTTACACATATATTCCCCAAGGGGTTGTGAATGCAATCTTGTATTGCTCAAACTCTTTAACCTTTTCTTGATTGTACCTAGAAAAGCCATCCATCGCCAATAATTCACATCTTGTCACCTTTTGTAACATGGCTTCCATATTTGGTAGTGGGTAATTGTCTTTCAACGAAGACATATTCAATTTTTTAAATCAACACAACCTTATATCTTTGTTCTTATTTTTGATAGGGACTAAATTAGAGACCCAAATGGAATGTATAATTGGCTTAATTGTCCCACCATCCCTTAGTTTCATGAGTTCCTCTTGCATCTTTGGCGTTAACACTAGGTTATTAGTTCTTTTCTTGTATCTAGAAGGTTTTTCCTTAGGAATGAGAGGAATCTTGTGCTGAAATAAATCCTCTCTGTAAGCTATCAGGTCATCATATGACCAAGAAAAAATGTGCTTATATTTCCTCAACAATGCTATGAGCATTGTTCATATCTTTAGACTGATTTTATTTCCAATGTATACTTTTTTAGGAGATGACTTATTCACTAGATTTACCTCCTCAAAATTTTCTTTTCTGACCAGAGAAAGTTTCATTGCTTGACCATCATTACCATTGAACATTCTTTCCAATAGTACAAACCTCTTTGGGATTTTATTAATTTTTAGCTGTACTATTTCATTTACAAATAAAATTTGTTTACCATCTACAAATTCAACAAAAGCATCGAAATCAATTTATAGAGTCTCATACTCATCTATGCAATGAAGAAAATTCAATAAATCATCATCAACATTAAAGACCTACCAGTTGCAAATATTTGTCTATAATAGAAGGCCTATTTTTAACATCAATCTTGGATATCCTTTCCAGAGTGATATTATTACTTTTTAAAGCAATATTTTCTAAGAAATCAATCATAATGTTTTTTATCTCTCCACCCAATCTATAGAGAAATAATCAAATAATCAACTAGAGGCAGATCCATTAATCAACATTGAAAATTTGGGGGTGGACACACATTGTTCAATGATGTGGATGAAGTTATCTCCGAATCCAAATGCCCTAAGGATTTAGAGAAGAAAACTCCAGTTGACTCTATCAAAAGCTTTCAATAGGTCCAATTTCAGAAAAAAGCCATGTTTTTTATTGATAGATAGGGAGTGGATGTTCTCATGCACCACAATAATGAAATCCAGGATCTACCTCCCAGGAAAAAACCCATTCTGATGCTTGGAAATTAAAGAAAGGATGAAATTCTTAAGTCTGAGCACCAGGATTTTGGTGAAAATTTTATATAAAGAATTGCAGAGACAAATAGGTCTAAAATCCTGAAAAGAGCAGGCATCAGATTTCTTGGGGATGACTACAAGGAAGGTTGCATTCAACTCCTTCTGGATAAAGCGAGAACCAAAAAATTCTTGAGCCACAACAACCACATCAGAGCAAATAATCTACCAAAAATTCTGAAAGAAAAACAGAGGGAAGCGATCAAGGCCAAGGACCTTTTTACCTTCAAAAGAGAAGACCGCATTGCAAACTTCATCAAGAGAAGCGATTCTGGTAAGATCCAAGTCCATATCCTGAGAGGTAATGGTGGGAGCCTCCTGCAAGATTTCATTTTGAGCTAGAGGGTCAAGAGGATCATCCACAGAAAGGAGATTAGAGAAAAAACTAATGGCTTCCTAGCAAATCTCTTCATACTTATCAACCCATCTCTAGCCAATTTGAATTTTATTTACTCTATTAGGAGCCATGTGCTTAAGGGTCGTCATATGAAATAACTTAGTGTTTTTGTCACCACTTTTAAGCCATAAATCTCTAGATCTTTGTTTCCAAAATTCCTCTTCTTTGGAAATAATATCACACAATTTAGTTAAAATCTCAATTTCTTTGTTTGAGACATCTTTATCTAACCTGAAAAGTTGTGTATTCCTTTGAACCACCTTAAGAGCTAGTTTGAGTTGATCTTTAATTTTGAAGATATTGTCAAAAGAGGAATTTTTCCAACATTGAATATTGGACTTGACATTATATAGCTTCTTGGCTATATGAAACATGACCGTACCCTGGATATCAATATTCCACCACTCCATAATTTTATCTTGAATGTCAGGGGCCATTAGCCACATTTTCTCAAATCTGAAGGGATACGCCTTTTTTCCAGAAAACGGAGTCACCGAAAGGCAAATAGGGAAGTGGTCTGATCTAACATGAGGTAAGGCATTGAGTCTACATGAAGCATTCTAAATCTAATCAAGAGATACAAGGCCCCTATCAAGATTAACTTGAATGAGATCCTCACCACTTTGTCTATTGGACCAGGTGAATTTAGGACCAATAAGGTCCAGATCCAAAAGGCTCAAAGAGTTGATCATGTCAACCAAGTCTTGTCTACTATTAATAGAGATTGGCATACCCCCAGCTTTATCTAAATTTGAGAGTGGCGTGTTGAAATCACCCAGAAGAACCCATTTCTCATTAGGGAAGAGCGATCTAGCATGACAAATGGAAGACCAGAGGGCTATCCTAGAAGATCTCCCATTAGGAACATAGATGTTGGAAATAATATAGGAGGATCCATCTTTAAGATTAAAGAATCTAGTAGCAATGTGATTAGGAGAAGAGAGGACCACCTTACCACATAGTAGTCTCAGATTCCAAAGGCCGGCAATACTGCCTGAACCACCATCCACATCCGCACAGTGAACATCACAATTTCCAAAAATTGCCAATTTAATTTTTTCCACTTTGCTACCAGGTATTTTGGTTTCTTGGACAAGGAAAAAATTTGGTTTATGATATCTAACTAAATTGGATAGCAGGTCATGCTTGTGGGGGTGATTTAAACCCCTTGTATTCCATGAGATAACTTTAATTTAGCATGAGAGGGGGATCCCATCCCGATTTCTGGTAATGTTCTCTAACGTCCATCTGCAATGGAAACCCAACTCTGCCTATCCTTGCTAACTACATTGGGTGGTCTCCACAACCCCCTTGAGTCCGACCCACAGTTCATTTTTTGTCTGTTTTTGGTTTAGAGCCCCCCTGAGACTAGAGTATTTTTCCCAATAGGGGAGTTCCTTCTTCTATTTTTTGGTTTGACCTCAATAAAAGGAGCATAGTTGTCACGGGATGATTCTAGCATGGGAGAGGTTAGGGGTTTCATTTCAATAGAGGTATCCATATCAACAACTAGTTGAATGGGAATATCCTAGGAATATCCTAGGAAGATCATAGGGGGCATCCACAACAGGGGATTCCCCATTATTCTCCTTAGGGGGCAAGAGGTTCAGGTTAAGGGCAATAGGAAATTTTGAAGAGAAGTCAGATCTAGGCAACATCCCAACCTCCACAATCAGGGTAGGAATAGATCCATCCAAATCATTGGTCAAATCTTTCAAAGGAGGCTCTGCGGGCAGGGCATCCATTTTCTCTAAGAGTGGCATATCATTCCCATTTCTCCATTCCTTCTTTGGCTTGGATGGACATTGCCTAGCCCAGTGACCCACATTTTTACAATGGAAACATGCGAAAGGGATGGATTCATACTCCACTTTCTACAGCCATCTGCCCAACTTAGAGAAAATATCTATCTCAGAAGGTAGGCTTGTAGACTGTTTAACATTGACACAAAATCTGGCATAAACTAGTCATCTTTTAGTTGTAGTCATTGGGTCGATTGAGATTAGCTCACCAAAATAAGCTACAATACCTACAAATATTTATTCTCCCTAGAATTCCATGGCTAAACTTGGCAATATGACCCACATAGGGGCTTCATTATATTCCCAATATTTAGGATTAAAACCTGGTTCCCACTTTTTAAGAGCCAGTGAGGCTTTGCCTAACATCCAAGGACTTCCTGCCAAAACAGATCGAAAGTCTTCTTCACAAGTGAATGAAAAGGAGAAGAAGCCACCACCCATAGCCACAACATCAATTTGACCCTTACCTTTCTATTTCCTAGACACCCAGGATCTAACAACCTCAACATTAAGGGGTGGTCCAACAAATTTTCCAACTAAGACTAAATTCATGTGAGCCTTATTCTAATCCACAATATAGTTTGGGATAGAGATGGAGCAAGCACTAGAATCCTAGTCAACTTTATGCGGTACCAACAAAATGGCCTTAACCTTAAGCTTAGTTCCAAAAAGAGAAGCCCTTTTCTTGTTGCATTCCACAGAGGGAATCTTATTATTCGGGCCCTCAACCTCACCAGGTTTTTCAGAAATGATAGATTTACCATTGGCAACATTTTGCATGGTACCACCATCCCATGTATCATTTGAGGCCCCATCCAAAGGATCAAGGGCCTATTTTGTGGGGTGAGTCACAGGGGAATCCCCTCGACTCCTAGAACTAGAGTCATTCAAATTAAAACCTAAACCTGCTCCCACGTCAACTCCTGCTCCTGCTCCTCGAAAGTGTGCCATTTAAATTTTTTTTTAAATGATTATTATTATTGTTATTATTATTGTTATTGTAGACAACCAAAATTGTCCAATCTAATTAAATAAATATTTTATTTATTTAATTATCTAAGCTTAATTCTTCTATTAATTAAATAAATCTTTATTTATTTAATTAATTCATTTATCCTCTTCTAGCCTTATTTCTCATTTAAATAAATAAATTTATTTATTTAAATTATCCTTTTCCTAAATTAAATAAATATCTTATTTATTTAATTGATCTCACTCCTTCTATTAATTAAATAAATCTTTATTTATTTAATTAATTCATTAACCTTTTCTACCCATGACACATGTCATTCATCTCTTAATTCATACACTACCTACCCCTTTCATTATTTTATTATTTCTTTTACCTACCCTCTAATCATAGCCGACCTCCTTTTACACCTCTCAATCTTATCCCTCCATTTCATATACTGTCTTCTATATAAGGAGATGCTTCCTTCATTATCAAACCCCCCCGTTGACTACTTGACTACACTACGCTTTTGAACATAGGCGATCCTACTTGCAACCACATTTCTGTTCTTTGTTGAGCTCTTGTGCACATAAAATCTGAGAGCAAATATATCAAGCAAGATCAATGGAGATAGGAAGAATGGAGATCCAAACCTTATTGGACATGTGATGGTATAATCTTTGTGATTTCATTTGATTTGCATTGTCTTAGGTAATCTTCATATGTTATGGTGGATCTTTGTTGTTGTTAGGCTAGGGTTTTGTGGTTGAATTAATTTAGCCTTTCAATATCATTATTATTTTTATCCATTTGCACCATATAAATTTTGGCACACCCCATGGGACATGGATTTTTGTTAGATCTATGTTTTTTGCAGATTTTTCTAACCCTATATTGCTGTTTTGTAAAACAATTTGGAGAATAACCTTGTACAGTTAGGGTTTTGGACACAAAATCAAGATCTTGGAGAGATTTGATCATATCTCACAAACGGCTTGAAAATTTTACACCAAATATTTTTTTTAGGTTGAAGAAAATATCAGGGGCTCTCAATCCAAAATTTAGAATTTTTGGAGCACATTTTCATTTTCTATGAATTTTGTATGATTTTTCATAAAAAATTAATTTTGAGAGAAAATGAGAATTTTTTTTGGATTTTCTTACATTTTTGGAAATTTCTCATAATTATACACAGGATCTGTTCTTTGTGATTTTAATTTTGATGCAAAATATTTCCCTAAAAATTGGATCTTTAAAAATTAGGGTTTTTCATTATTTTGATTAGATCTCACAAATGGATTTGAATTTTGACATAAAATTTTGTGTGCAGGTCAGGAAAAGTATCAAAAGGATTTCATAAAATTTTTAGATTTTTTGGATAACTGTTTAAATTTATATGAATTTTGTATTATTTTTCATAAAAAATTAATTTTGAGAGAAAATTAGTGAATTTTTTGGATTTTCTTACATTTTTGGAAATACCTCATAATTATACATAGGATCTATTCTTTGTGATTTTAAATTTGATACAAAATCATTCCTAAAAAATTAGACCTTTGAAAATTAGGGTTTTGCATTATTTTACTCATATCTCACAAACTGCTTGGATTTGTTGTAGAAATTTTTTTATACAAGTTTTTCAGACCATCGGGACTCTCCAGTAAAAATGTCAGATTTTTTGGATCGATTTTACATTTTATATGAATTTTTTATGATTTTTCATAAAAAATTAATTTTTGGAGCAAAGTAGCAAATGTTTTGGATTTTCTTACATTTCTGGAAATCTCTTGAAATTTTACAGGTGCATTTTTTTTATGATGAATCAGATCTTTGAATTGGTCAATAAAATGTATTGTTGAAGGCCCCTATTTCACAAAGTCTTTTGGATCTAAAATTTACCTAACTAGTGTGCTTGTAGGAAGGGGTGATTATTTCAAACAATCCAAATACTAATAAATCTTTGTTGCAAGTCCTTGGCAAGGTTTTTTGGATTTTTATTACGTGCCTTGTTTTCATAGACTAGCAAACACTTCAATTGGTGCACTAAAATTGAATCATTGTCTTTTGTGTCTTGAGCAATAGGCTCTTTTTGTTTAGTTTTTAGAGGGCCTGTCTTCCCGTGTGGTCATTAGGACTACTAGTGAGAAGAGAATGACCCAAGTGGTAGCGAGGAAAACCCACCTCTTCTGAACCACTATAAACAATTGTATTCATGGTGAAAACTATGGATAACGTGTGCTGATTAGTTCATACCGACACTATGTCTCCTCATAAATCCATTTGATCAAATTTATTTGATCAGTTGTAGGGCGTAACCCCTACTGCTGGGAGCCTTCTGTATTTACAGAGCTAAAAGTGCTACATGTATGGCCACACGAGCAGATGCCCTTACTAGCACCTTTTTGTTTTAGAAGCCAAAATCCTTCTAGTTGTTGAGGCAGGAGGTCGGACCTCTGGTAGCGGCCCACACACATACGGTTCTTAGTAGAGATACAAAGTTCACCACGGAGAGTTTTCGTGGGGACTGATGCTTGGCTGACCCAAGAAGTGAGTGCCGAGGGTGGAGCTAGTGAGGTCAAGCATCTAAGTATCCGCTCTGAATAGCATAGGCTCGGGGGTAAAACCTCATGTGGGATCAACAACTATTGTCTTGGCCAGCGATAAGAATTGTGCTTGACTTATTTTAAACAATCAAAACATTCAAGACCAAACAATAAAACATTGTGTCTTTTGTGTCTTCAAGTGTATGCAAAACATTTTTACATCCAACAACACACTTTTCTTGGAGTCATTTTGAGTCTAAACACTTGCAAACATTGAGTCCTCATCAACATTGTGTCCTCTTGTCATGAAAAATAGTCAAACATTCAGATTTGGTCACAACCAACAACTTCACAAATTGGAAAAATTTTATAGTCCAACAAACAAGAGCAATCAGTTTCGGAATTCTTGAGCTTCCTAGGTTGTTTCTCGAAGTTTTCATTAGCATTCAACTTGTCTTTGGGTCTCACAAAGTCCATCATTGCTTTACATCTTACATTAAATTTACATTTGTCTAAACTTGAGTTAAAAGGTCACTTGCTTGTCCTCATCATACTTTGTCAACACACTACATACAACAACATTTTGCTAAGTGGTCCCTCATCAAGGTCTATCACCTTTGGGTCTCATTTGGTCTTACTTAGAGTCAAGGTCAACTTACCTCATCAAGAGAAACTATCCTCTCTTTGGAAGTCACACCTACTCTACTACATACATACTTGGTCTTACACTTTGGACATTGCAAGTACACCTCAGATTCATTTACATTCCATCCAACTCTTGGTCTTCCATACTTTTTCCATTTTCATCTAGTCTCACACATCTCAGTCAATACCTAGTTCATGGTTGAAACCTGTCTTCAAAAATATAGGAGAGAAACTAAAGAGGCTCAAGAGTCTGCAAACATGAGTTCTTATGAGTATGACAATGATATCTTTTTCAATCCTGATCATACTACATTACCTGACATGGATGCCTATAGAAACATTCCAAATGTTGAGAACATGGACACTACAAACAACAATGATACACACAATGATGATATGGACAACTTTTCAGTACATTTAGCAGATGTGGAAGAATCCATTATGGATCCCCGTTTCAATCGATTGGTTCAGGAAATAATGAGTAGGGATAGACAATACTTCTTACAAATGATGGCACAAAGTGGAGCCAAGATACCTCATGATTTTGACATGTCTCAAATAATGGAAAATTGACCTTTGCAACAACCTCACTCCAACATGGATCAAAGGAGGCCTAATAGTGGAGGCAATAGAAGACCACATCTTGTGCCTGAATCACCATCATCTTTAACCAGAGGTCCCACATACACATGGTCAAGCATATGATACTCACTTTTGCAGACCATTATGGAAATCTTATGTAGAGAAATATGCTCAATCACATATCAATGCTAAGGATCAACCACCAAAGCAATTGGATATTCAAAGGCATGCTAAAAATTTGGACACAAGGAAACCCCGTGTCAAATTTGGGGGCAACACACTAGAACAAACTCATGACATGCCTATAGAGTATGGTATACATGGACAAAGCAGATATTTCATTCCTCATCACGACTCTATACCAAGTGGTCCTTATATGCAGCATCATTATAGACCTCCTCCATATGAACATGTGTATGATCAATATCATCCATATATGCAACATGCTCCTCCTCCAATTGGTGCCTCAAGCATGGGGTATGGTCCAAGAAGTTGATCTCCACCTAAGAACAATTTGGAACAACAAGTCAGGGACTTACAAAAGAAAATGGAGGACATAAATACGCCGAAGCCAACATACACAATGAGAGACATATGTCCCTATCCATTTGACAAGAGCATTCCAATGCCTCCTTTTCCTACACACTTTGTGACACCTAAGTTTGATAAGTATAGAGGAAAAGGAGATCCTAAGGCACATATAAGACAATTTTTCATAGCTTGCATTGAGGTAGCAGCAGAAGAGACATATTTGATGAGATTATTCCCACAAAGCTTAGGAGATCAAGCTATGGAATGGTTCTCCCAACTCCCACCTGGAATTAAGTCTTGGGGTGATTTAGTAGAGGCATTTATCCAACATTTCTCATACAACATAGAGACAGACATATCAGTCACTACTTTGTGCAACACCAAACAAAGGGATGGAGAGTCTTTTTCATCATTTTTACAAAGATGGAGGAATCTAGCTAGCAGATTCTCTTGGGAAATTCCACAAAAATAAATGGTAGAGATGTTCACTCAGAATGTTAACAAAGACATTGGTTATGACCTAAGAAAAGCTTGTTTGTCCACCTTCAAGGATGTCATTGAAAAAGGCTTAGCAATAGAGAAGGTCCTAATTGAACAAGGAGTCATTAAGATATTCAAGGAAAACAAAGATGACTTTAAAGGAAAAGACAAGCCAAGATTTTGGAACAAAAACAAGAACACAGTCAATGATGGTGTTGTTGATGCCAATACAGTGCGACCCAAATTCATTTTTTCTAGATCAAATCAGGTGAATACTCAAACAACTTCTAAATCACGAAGGAAGTACACTCCATTGGGACAACCACTTGAGTTAGTTTTCAAAAAGCTAGTGGCAAACAAGGTAATCACCATTCCATATTTTCCTCCATATGAACCAAAGGTTAAACCAAATTGGTGGAATGATGATGAATATTGTGAATTTCATAAGAGAAAGGGTCATAAGACAGTAAATTGTCATCGACTGAAGAACATCATACAAGATCTCATTTATAGAGGTGACATTGAGATTGAAGGACACTCATCCAATCAAGAACATGAAATGTTTAAGGAACCATTCCCAAAGCATGACAAGGGAAAAGATATAGCCACAGATGACCAAACCAACTATCTAGAGCATCTTATAACTATGATTCAACTATCAATCACATTTCAATGGATAATTATGTCTCTACTATTATCATCAAGGACAAAACCCCTGAGAATTCTACCCAGAGACCCAAGATCATTCTGAAAGGAATTGGATCTTCTTCCAAACCTACCTCTGAATGTCATGTTATAACCCATCAAGGTAAATTCACTTTTCAAGGTGCTCTAGCCAAAAACACCGCTTCCCCATCAACCAAGCCCGAGTATGACCTTGTAGAACAGTTAGGGAAGACACCTGCACTCATCTCCATTCTTGAGCTCTTACACATATCCCCCGCACATAAAGCCATTCTTGATAAAATCTTGAGAGACACTCCTGTTCCTACTGATTTGAACGTGGACTAGTTTCAAGCCATGGTGGGATACCTTTCTGTTCCACATTCCCTTACATTCACAGAAGCTGATGACGCCTCCGTGAGCGAACCACATAATGCACCTTTACACATTGAAGCCTTCCTACACAAACATCGAATAAAATGAGTCCTGGTAGATGGAGGAGCTGGTCTAAACATTTGTACATTAAGCACAATTAAACAATTGGGATATTCTAATAAAACTGTGAATTTTACAAACAAAATTACCATCAACGCATATGATGATGAAGAGCGTTCATCCAAGGGCATAGTCACCTTGCCTCTTAGAGTTGGGCTAGTTACAAAGGATGTGGTTTGTCAAGTCCTAGACCTGGATCTTACATACAACATATTGCTAGGACGTCCTTGGATACATGAAATGAGGGCAGTCCCATCTACATATCACCAATGCATTAAGTTTCCTCACAATGGAGTGGAAGTGACTGTCAAAGCTAACCCAAATCCATTCATATATTGCAACAATCTATAGCCTAGATTAGAAATAACAATCCCAGTCAATCAAGAAGTTATTCCTTCATCAACATATGTGGATCTAGAATCCTCGAAAGCTTCTACATCCAAACAATCAGAGCTTAAAGAAAAATTCAAGATTAAAGACATGGGATGTGGTGAGTATATCTTTCATGTTGATCAACTCCCACTATTTGCTAAGGTACTCAGTCAACATGAACAATCTATAAACAATTTGCAAGGAATTGGGTGTGAACCACCTAGTGTTGTGGCTAATAAGTCTGAATGCAAATCTCCTCTAGTGGTGCAAGTATCTCTTGATATCAATAGTCCTAAGAGTGGTTCCAGCAAAGAATCTATTGAGTGTATTGCCAACCCTCTTGAGAACTCACATAGCTTTACCATTTCATCCACTCATTCCATTTCCACTCCACTTCCAGACTTGGATCAACAAGAATCACAAAAGCCCTCACTTATTGGGGATCAAAAATCAAGATTTGAAAAGAAAAATCTAAAAGTCAATAATAAAGAAAAGTCCTTTAGTCCAAATCAAAATCAAAAGCTACTAGACTCTGCAAAAATCAAAGTCAAGGATAAAAATCCTATGAAGCAAAAAGAGAAAGAGTTGATCTCCCCTAATATCAAAATAATTGGGGGCAAAAATTCTAAAATTTCAAGTCATAAAGCATACTTGTTGATCCTAAGTCTCCATCATGCTATCCTACTTTCATTTCTTTTCCCAATCACAAGCCTTCATAACTCATCCACTTGTTCCACACATCCTTTCCCTTCTGGCGATACATCATGGACCTTTAATGGATCTTCCTTGAAGGAATTTGTTATCAGGGATGCCCAAACTTCTTTAGGTGACACACATATGGGCCTACGTAGTCCACACACTAGTAATTCTATCTCAGTTCCTTCATCAAGGAAGATAGTCACTCGAGATACACATCATTCAGTCAAGGAATGTTGCAGCTACAATCATAAAGTCAAGCCTCACACATTCGAGGTGGGTGACTTAGTTCTCAAAGAAAATCCCAAAAATCAGCAAGACAGAGAGAAGAAGGGCAAGTTCGAACCAAATTGGCTTGGTCCTTACATCATTACAACAACATATGGATCTGGGGCATATCAGCTCTCAACTACAGAAGGTGAACCTTTGGAGGATCCTATCAACAGCATGCACCTTCGCAGGTTCTACACATAGCTCTTTGGAATATCCTAATTTAAAAAATACAAAAAAATCAAAAAATTCAAAAATACAAAAAAAATAAAAAATTTCAAAAATACAAAAAATTCAAAAATTTCAAAAATACAAAAAAATTCAAAAATTTCAAAAATACAAAAAAAATAAAAAATTTCAAAAATACAAAAAACTTCAAAAATTTAAAAAATACAAAAAAAAATTATAAAACAAAAAAAATCGTTACTTGGTGAAAACCTAGCAAACAGGCGCCTTGTGACACACAAAAAAAAAAAACATTAAAAAATCCAAAAAAGGTAAAGAGAAATAATTTCGTCAAACGGTGAAAACCACTTCGGTGGCACCCTAGGCAAGTACCATGGTAAAAACTGGGTCACCAGAGCCATGTGTAGAGACATTGCTCCTCCCTCCTTCAGGATTCACTTTCATCCTTTCACTTTGCACACACTCACAACCTATTCGTTCATAATAAACTTAACCATTCCCATCATGGCTTGTTATTGATCTACCCAAGATTGGTTAGCCATTCATAATAAACCTCCCTTTTCACCTCCCTTTCCATCCATAATAAATCAGATCCTATCTGTGGCTAAGGCAAATCCGATGTCTAGTGATGGGTGTGGAACTGAGAGCATCGCATGTTCTGAGGAGTACAGTTTCTTCCAGCTTCCTTTAGTCTATCCGTGCACAATCTGCAATAAAGCAACATTTGCATCATAGATCCACAATAAAGTTTCATCTTCTCCGCAATAAAGTATCAGTTTCATGGATTCAGTTAGTTTCAGATGAGACACAGTAGCAACAATGGGCTTCAACAAATCAAATCTTTCAACAGACTCAGAAAACATATGGTTCAGTGCTATCTATCCTTTCTGTGAAAGTAAACATTGTGACCACAATCAAATAAGACTTATCAAAGTGACAAGAGAAACTAAACTTGAGGACTATAGTGGATGTTGGTGTCGAGTCTTGGTTTTCTTTTGATTTTATCTTTTGGTGACATGTCTTTTAGCCTTTTCAAGATGTCTCTGACTAGATATTCTATCTCCAGGATGTCTTTGACTAGAAAGGCGAGGATGGGGTATCGTCACCTATTTGTATTTGGTGTCTGTGGATTGTCTCTTAGTAATGCTATGACTTGTCCAAGGATATGAGGACACTGTGAGTCTAGTGTGAACTGGGGCATTCCTTGTTTGCAACTGTCTTATCTCCATGCAAATAGGTACAATGACTTTCTGGGTCGAACATATGCCTCGATTGTCATAACCTACTTGCCATAATAAAGCTCAATGATGATAACGCACAAGAAGCTCCTTTCACTTTCATATCTTCTATCTTCCATTCCCCTTTCTTGATTGACTTCCATAGTCCTTCTCGAGTCCGCATAGCCTACTATCACATGACTAAGTATAATGACACACCAAAAACATTTGCATTTCATGTAGTTGCACTTGCATTACCACATATTAAGCATTTCATACATACATATAGATATCACAATCACATCACATCCTGCACACAACACCTGTTAGCACAATTTATATTTGTATTATCATATTCATCTGCATTACATACATTCACATTTGCATCATGCATACACATATAAAACATAAAAGAACAAAAAAATATATATTGCATTGCATCATATACATATTTGCATCCATTTCATAAGCATCACATAAGAACATCTCACCACATAGGTACACATGCATATAGCTGCCGCAAAGATGAATCATCTCACACACACACACACACACACACACACACACACACATATATATATAAAGTGTCATGATACAATGATGTCAAAATCATATGGCTACAATCACCCGCAGGTGTCTACATCATCATACAAAAATGGTACAATACTGATACATAGGGAGCCCTCTACGGCTATGATGAATTCCCTCCCTCAGACCTGGCTAGCCTCGATGGAGTCTAAGCCCTAGAAGGACCCACCCCAAGATCATCTCTCCTGGCCCCTGTGTCCTCTGCAGCCACCCCTCGTGTCGCCCTATCCGAATAGAGGAACCCATTGATAACTTCTGCCAACACTGTTGGTAGTGCTAATCCTGTCCATGTCATGGTATCCCATGCCACATGTCCCACCCTCATCTCTAGTCCTAGATCATAGAACACTCATCTAAGGGCAACCCTGTCTCTGTCTCGATCCTATGGAATCAGCTCCCCATCGATTGGTATCCGTAGAATCCTGTATACATCCTCCAGGGTGACTGTCATCTCCCCCATCAGCAAATAAAAAGTGCAAGTCTCAGAGTTCCACCTCTCTGCCAGTGCAGTCAGCAATCCCATGTTTGCTCAAAATTTAGGCACATACAAAATATGTCTCAATCCCATAGCCTCAATCGCAGCTCGATCCTCGGTTGTCAACTCAGGTCGCAACCTCTAAGTCGATGGGAATCTCTCCCGTGACTCCAGCATAGGCAAATACTCCTACAGTCACACAAATCAATCATCTTAGTCCTAGTGACACTCACTGTTCATCACAAAGTGTTGCTTCTATCCTAGTGGTACTCCCTGTTCATCACAAAGTACTACGTGTTTGGCACTCCCTGTTCATCACAAAGTGCTGCTCACATTTGCACTCACTGTTCATCACAAAGTGCTGCTCATATTTTAGTACTCCCCGTTCATCACAAAGTACTATATATTGGTACTCATTGTTCATCACAAAGTGCCTTGATCTATCTTATCCTAGGGCCTCTGCTTGAGTGAATCCTCTTGAGAAGTTTCCTAATTGGCAACGTATGTTCTATCACAAAATTGTCAATCCTATCCCTATTTGTTATCCTAGTCTTCCCTAGAGGACCTGCTTGAGTGTATCCTCTTAGAAACTTATCCAATCGACAGTGTATGTTCATCATAGAACTGCTGATTTGGCCTTGAAGACATAAACACGCTTATAGACTGCACAAACGCGCCTAGCCAACCCAGACACACCTGGCACCAACACAGACACACCTTAGCATTTTTTTATCCCGCTTGACATTCCTAAAAGCACATTTATTGCCCTACCTAGCATGCATTAATGACAACATTTATTGTGACAAAGTACAAGGAGGTTTTGTGGTACTTATCGGCTCTCCTACCTCTGCTGGCCTCTGAAATCGATGAACGCAATCGAATCTGTGCACCAATGGCATTGCTGCTGACTGTTGCTGCTCTATTCTCTCTCTGCACTCTGATCTCTTGGATGTGTGGATGACAATGAGGATGTATTTCCCTTGTGGTCTATCTTATAGACTGCCCTAGCCCTAGCCCTAGCCCTCATTTCCCATGTCAGTCTTTGTTATCCCGTGACTTTGTCACTTTATCTGGTCAGTCCATTCTAGCCTTTCTTTCTTATCAAGAGATTGTCTATGGTCTTTTCACACATTTTCATCCAATATCTCGAGGGGGCATATCATTCCCATCTTGGGGCAACTCTGTATCAGTTCATCTTATCTTCTTTGAAACAATGCAACAAACCACATTGTCTCAAAGAGGGGCAAAATGTAGACACCCAAAATTGTCCAGTCTAATTAAATAAATATTTTATTTATTTAATTATCTAAGCTTAATTCTTCTATTAATTAACTAAATATTTATTTATTTAATTAATTCATTTATCCTCTTCTAGCCTTATTTCTCATTTAAATAAATACATTTATTTATTTAAATTATCCTTTTCCTAAATTAAATAAATATCTTATTTATTTAATTGATCTCACTCCTTCTATTAATTAAATAAATATTTATTTAATTAATTAATTCATTAACCTTTTTTACCCATGACACATGTCATTCATCTCTTAATTCATACACTACCTACTCCTTTCATTATTTTATTATTTCTTTTACCTACCCTCTAATTATAGCTGACCTCCTTTTACACATCTCAATCTTATCCCTCCATTTCATATAGTGTCTTCTATATAAGGAGATGCTTCCTTCATTATCAAACCCCCCTGTTGACTACTTGACTACACTATGCTTTTGAACATAGGCGATCCTACTTGCAACCACATTTCATTCTTTGTTGAGCTCGTGCACATAAAATCTGAGAGCAAATATATCAAGCAAGATCAATGGAGATAGGAAGAATGGAGATCCAAACCCTATTGGACATGTGATGGTATAATCTTTGTGATTTCATTTTATTTGCATTGTCTTAGGTAATCTTCATATGTTATGGTGGATCTTTGTTGTTGTTAGGCTAGGGTTTTGTGGTTGAATTCATTTAGCCTTTCAATATCATTATTATTGTTATCCATTTTCACCATATACAGTTATTATTGTTTGAATCTATATTATGCTGATAAGACTTTGAATATGAAATTGAAGTTTCAACAAGTTTAAATATGTTCTAGAATCTCATAATCTTGACAATATAGTTTAATACGAAGTTTGATGTTTTAAATATATTTTGCAAGGATTTGTATTGTGTTGTGAAACTCTAAAGATTCAATAATTTTTGTATTAGGTAAAATTTTGGGATTGAAGTATCAAATAAATTTTGTATTTTCATGGTCCACCATTATACATAAAGGACAAAATTTGAGTTACATCATGCAATTTATTTTCAAACTCTCATGTTTATGTAGAGATTGAAGATGAGGTTGTGCCATGTATAAACTATTTATTAGTTCTTGGTTTAAAAAATCCTATATTGAATAAGTAGTGGAGATTAAGGATTGAGGATTTTACTAGGATCTAGATCCCAACAAAGCAAGTTGTGCAAAGATATTAACAAGGAAAACCATAGCCAAAAACTAACACATCTGACCCAACAACTTCCAACAATGAAGCTGTGAAAAAGAATGGACATAGAAAACCAGCAGGCCTACCAGATAAAGAAAGGGTAGAAACCCCAAAGAGACAAGCTGCCTGAGGAACTACAAGCACCCCAAAACAAATAGAGCACAACTGCCGACAAGGGTTAAGACAATCCCCACACTTAGGATTTCCCTTTGGGACCCTTCATGTGGGATTGAAGGGTCATGTCAAAAGAAGGTGAGAACCTCTTAGACCATTTACCTTTTACCATTATCCAACCATCTTCAACTTTAGCAGGCTCATCTTGCCATTCCAACTAATTTAATGCAAGAAAATTAGTAGCTGAGGGATAACCAACAAGCAATGGAGCTTCAATAAGCATAGAAGGACTTGGGTCAGAAAAACCCCTAGAAACAATAGTAGGTACATGGACTGCTCTAGCAAACTCCTTTGACACATGAACAACACCCTCAGACCTGTCAAAACTAGCAACAGGGGCAGATCCGACAGCATTTGACACCTTTGAACCACAGACTAAGGGATAGCCAGTAAGCAATGAAGCTCTAGTTGGCATAGCAGAACTTGGGTGAGAAACACCCTTGGAAACAACAATAGGAATAGGGACCACTCCAGCGACCTCCCTAGACACATGAACAACATCCTGAGACCTATCAAAACTAGCAACAGGGGTAGATCCAACAACATTTGACAACTCCGAACCGTTGATTGGCTCCAAATGAACCATCTAACTAGAGACAGGAGGAGCATCTTCAACAACATTTTTAGGAGAAATATTAGGCCCTGTACCCATCTAAGAAGAGCCCTTTAACACCGTGTAATGGTGGGAGGAAGCCCCAATCCACCAAGACGGAGGCTTCTTTTCTTTAAATTTGTGTAAATCACATTTGGCTGTTGTATGACCTGTCTTGAAGCACATTCTGCATTTGAAGGGAATTCTTTCATAATCCAAAGGTTGGATCTAGAAACCCTTGGGAGTCGATAGTTTAATCTCCTTAGGCAACCCCTTAGAAGAATCAATGTCCACCAAGATACGAGCGTAGGTAGAATGAAGGATATAAGAAGACTCAGTATATACCATCAAAAAATCTCCCAAAGCATCCCCCACAACTTCAAGAAGTGGATCCATCCAAAAGTGAAGAGGGAGGTTAGGGAGTCTAACCTAGATTGGCATCTTATAGAAGGATTCAGACAAAGGAATGAAGTCCTCATGTCATGGTTTAATCATCAAAGGGTAACGGTTCTCCCAAATAAAAAAGTGATCGCAAAGAATAATCTTTCTGTCAGCTGCATTTTCAAACTTAGCAACAAAGAAACCCTTGGCCAAAGGAAAAATCTGCACCGAGTCTGAAATAAGGGGCACCCACTTCTTAGAGACCCAATCATAAAGCCTTGTAAGACTAGGCCAACAGACTTTAAATTGATAGATAACCGCATGAGAAGATAGATCAAAGGCCACTTGATCTATTTCATTAATCATTTCATAATTCAAGTTAACAATAATGGAACGATAAATAGGGAACGACTGAATCTCCTTAACCAATCAATCCGCATACGAACTCTTAGCAGCCCTACTAATAGCACAAGGGCCACCTCCAGGACTAGGGACAATACAGGCTGAAGGGCCACCTCCAGGACCTCCATGACTAGGAACAACGTAGGCCGAAGGGAAACCTCCAGGACTAGGGACATCATTGGTCGAAGGGCTACCTCTAGGACCAGGGACAACACAAGTTGAAGGGCTTCCTCCAGGCGTCCTCCAATTTATATATTCATAGATAATTAGTCATAGTTAAAACATTACAAATAATATTGATAATAACATTAATAAAAATAAAATAATATATTAATTATAATAAAATGAAATAATATCAATATAATACACTAACAATAATATAATTTAATTTAAATATATTTTTTTTTAAAAAAGGGGTAAATGTTTATTCAAGAAATCACAGAGATACAAAGATCAGGCCTTAGGCCCACCAAGACAATAACAAAAACTAAAATGATCCTAAAAGAACCACCAACACCACCACTACAAAGTCCAATGACCATAGAATTAGATCTGACCATTAGATTTCTAATGATAATACCTTTCCAAAAAGCCCTCAAAAGATGACGCTGCACAAAATAGGACCAAAGTCCAACTAATTTGAAATTAACAAACATAAAAGGGAAATTTAATTTAAATATATTAATAGTAATCATATAATAATATATTATTTTAAAAAAAATGATATTTTAATACAAAGAGTAGTGTTCTTTCAAGTCCATTCATTATAAATATTATTATATTAAAATTTATGAGTGATAATTTTTTAAAGGTCTTTTAGTATTTAAGGTTCAAATTAAAATTTTAAATATTGAATATAATATTTTAAAATTAAAATTATATTATAACATAAAAATATTAATTATTAAGGTTGAATATAACATATATATTATTAATATATTTAATAAAAGAATATTAAGGTTGAATTTATAATATGAAAAACAAATTCTTATCATAATTTCAATTAAATCACATCTCGAGCCCTGAAATTCATAATAAATTTAGACTAAACCAAAATCTTAATTTTGTATCTAATTTTAATAATCTTACCTCTAACACTAACCTTAACATACTACATTAATCTATTAATAATTTTCTTATATCCTCCTTAAATTAAATTAATATAGTCATATCCAAAATGAGCAATAGAGAATAAATTAAGATATTTTTAGTTAAATATTATTATTTTATTATCTATACATTTTGTATATTTAGTTTAATAATATACTCAACCTAACTCTTCATTAGAAGCTTTATTGTTTTCATCTTTAATATTACATTCATTACTTTTTAAAATTTAAAATTCTAAACATAAAATTTAAATTATAAAGATAAAAATAAATAAATAAATGATTTAAATAATAATATTAATATATTTTTAATGATCTCTTATAATTTTTTGAATATATAAAAACTAATATAAGAAAAATATCATTTAAATTAACAAATTTTATTAAAAATCATAAACTTTCATATTTAAATTTCAAAAAAAATTTAAAAATCAAATTACAAAATTTTATATTTAAATTAATTTATTATATATATATTTGAAATAAATGTAAACCACCCTTTAAATATTTAAAATTAAAAAAATTATATTATTTATTAAATTATTTGCATACTAATTATTTCATGAAAAAGGTTATGCATGAAAAACGTATGTAAAAAGACAAAATGGAAGTTATAATTTAATGAAAAATATTTACTGTTTCTTTTTAAAAAGTTGTATATTTGCATTTCGCTCATTTGCTTGATAGGAGAGTCTGCATTCTCTAAAAACAAATAAAAAAATCTAGCATAGGTACCTACATTTGCATTGTCATTTAAAATGGGAAAAATTACTATTAGTAGATGTTCATTTTCATTGTCAAACAAACACGGACATATCAATGAAATGATAAGACTAAATGAAAATTAAATTGAAAGGCGGGCCCACATTCGATAACCTTTGTCTATGAAAAACTCATATTGTACCATTGAATGTGTTAATTAATAATTAAAATATAACAATCATTTATTTTTCAATTAATTATTAAATACGGTCAATAGTACAATATGAGTGATGGATAGACATTGCCCATTCGGTAGTACGTACTAATTCAATGCTTAGTGTTATGTTTAAGTCAACCTACCAAAAATAGTTAATGCAAATGCGAGCAAAGAAATGTAAATGGGAAGAAAAAACAAGAAAAACGATGTCTTAGAACATGATTAAGAATAAAATATTTCATAATTTACTTTTTAGTGCTTGCACAAGGTTATCAAACAGTAGAGATCTCTAGTCAATAAACCATTTTAGCATTGGACCAATTTCACTTCCATTATGACTAGTCGCAGCTCCTCAATCTATTATGTTAAATACATTCAACAACTACCAAGCATGCCCAATTGGTAATGTTTGAATTTGGCAAATGTGGCAGGAGTTGAATCTGCCTATCTTACTTCCATTTGTGAAGTAGGCATTGTTGAGACTTGCCTTGGCCATTCTAAGAAACCCTAGTCTAAAATGCATCCCTTTGTCCATATTCAAAATACTCCCTAGCGAAGATCTCTATAATCCCCTTTCAACTGTTGGGCAATACTAGACTCGCATTGCATAAGGTTAGTAAGAGAAACAAAAAGAAACATTACAACATTACCCTATTTAAACACAAAATTTAATTACAGGTGTTAATCTGTGGCATCACTAAATTTCTTGTGGTTGAGAATAATCATATAAATTATTCAAATTAGAAAATTTATCTGTAACATCGTACAACAATATGATCATAATTTAATTCAGACAATCATTTTTTTGAAAGTTCATATTCTTCCATAACTAGGAAACTCACTATTTAACAAGTTTGTTCCAGAATAACTCATTATTAAAGATGCACAGATTCTTTATATCTCCTCATTCTTCACAATCAATCAATATATTCGAACAAAGGGCTCTGAAAATGTCTGACTTCATTATTGCAATTTTTATTTACATAATTGCACGAATCATCCATAAGATGGAGATTCACCTTTATATGCCTAAAAATTCATTTCGACCAATTGAACTTTCTCAAATTGTTTCTTCTTAAGAACTAGAAATATCTGTGCTAAAATGACAGATGCTAAGAATAATAAAAGACCTTGAACACGTAAAGGATCTTGAAGTACTATTTCTGCATTTTCTTGACCAAATCCACCCACGTTAGGGTTATTCGTTAACGACTAATCCGCCTTGATGAATTCGCCCTTTGAAACAAGAAGTTACGGTACCGGAGGTACAAATTCAACCACTTGTCGACCGTCTGATGGATTATCAATAGTTACTTGATATCCACCCTTTTCTTTATGTGCAATTTTACTTACTTTACCCATTGCTGAAGCGTTATAGACTGTATTGTTGCTTTTGCTCCCATCAGGATAAATTTGTTCTCTTCCTTTATTACCACCTACATATATTAGATATTTTAGGAAGTGAACTGCTTTATTAGTAGTGGGATTTGGTGAAAGGATAGGAAATACAATTTCATTATATTTTTGACCAGGATCATGACCTATTATTAGAATATTTTTTTGATTGTATGGAAGAATATTCAACACAATTTCCATGCAGAATGATTGCTAATTAAGCAAAATGAACACTAATTACTTTGTGGAAAATATTTATCAAATCATTGGTATGACCATGAAAATTTTGAATATCAACATGTAGATTTTAGATCTAGGTGGCTTTAATAGAATTCATCTCCACTATGATCTTTACTTCAAAAAATAAAAAAAATCATTCAATGCATCAGTAATTTAAATCCTTCCCAATATTTGGGTTTACATTTGACTGTGGAAGAAATTATACAAAATTGTTCCCACAAATACCTAAATCAGAAAAAATCACATTGCATGCTCCACTACATATTGTGTTTCATCTTCCATGTAGCGCAATAGAAGTAAGTTTGCATTCTTATGGTCTCGAGAGTACACATACCACATTGTTACTAGCTGAGTCAATAAAACTCTCCAATTCTAACCAAGAAGTTGTAGTGTCTAGATATTTCCCACTAAAAATTTGTTCCTTTATTTTCAAAGAAATTCTATTGCACAAAAGAACTAGATAATGTCAAGAAAGAAGAGATGGATGGGAACTTTGCATGTTCCTAGGTCAATTCATGAAAAATAGTTGTATTTCTAGCTTATGTGTTTTCAACTTGTTGGGACCATTTCAGTTTACTAAAATAGGAGAGAAAAGTTTGTGCACCAAGAGCACAATGTATTGAGCTACACCTTGTGACATTTTTGGCATCATCCAACTCCAAACATGACACGTCTTTATGGAAAGGTCCCCATGAAAGCTAGTAATCAATAGATATTTATTAGATGGTTTTTTAGCTGAATTTTAAGTGAATAATAATTTCAATCAATAGAGTTGTGTCAAGCATGATCATATATGAATTGAATGTGAATAATAGTATCATTTATTAGGTTGACTATAAATACTAAGCTTACCACATAATCCGCATGCTAGGCCTACCATACTTGAAGGTTTTCCTCCATATGATTCTCCAAAAATGAATACAGGGCTCTCCTGCAAAGTACTATTCTTAAAGAACTGTATCAAAAAGGTTAAGAGGTCAGCTGCCACTTGTGCATTGATTTTAGATAGCAATGTTTCATTTTCTACATAGCTAAAGCTTGTAGAAAATTCACAAACAATCAATTCTGAAAAGAACCATAGCCTTGGATTTGAACACTATTTCGAGTAAGCATGGGTTAGAAAGGTATTTGAAATACTTGTAAAAAAGAAATGTAAATTTGTTTTCAGTGAAAGAGAAAGTTTACAATACCTGTACCAATAGGGCTATGTTATAAAACATTCAATTGAAATTTGTGGATGATACCATTTTGATGGGGAGATCTCCATTGGCTAAAGCTAGGAATATTAAAAAAACCTTGGATGATTATGAGATGGTGTCTAGTCAGATGGTTAATATACAAAAAAGCTCTTTATTTTTCTTCAACACTCCGAAGCCTAGGCAGAGTAAAATTGACATAATTCTTGGATGCAATGTGAAATATTTACCATCAATTTATCTTGGTCTGCCCCTGGGTCTTAAGCCTCCTGAATCCTTTTGGAACTCTTTGATTGATAGGTTCAACAAAAAGCTAGTTGGATGGATAGGTGCTCTTCTTAGCCAAGTAGGTAAATTCACCTTCTCAAAGAAAATCTATAGAATCTTCCTATCTATGCCTTAAGTCTTTTTAAAATCCCTTCCAAATATGTAGATGCCATTGAAAAAATCCAGAAACACTTTCTTTGGTCTAGTGTGGAAGAAAGAAAAAGAATGCCACTTATTGGTTGGGATTTTGTTTTTAGACCTAAAAAATTTGGAAGGTTTGGGTATTAGGAAGATTAGAACTATGAATAAGGCTCTCCTTGATAAGAAAATCTAGAGAGCTTTCTCTTCTAATGGATAATGGAATAGTATTTTAAAGACCAAATATATGGCCAATATTGGATCTCTTAAAACCTTTCTTTATTCCCCAAATCTGTCGCGTGGTTTAATTCTCTAGAATGATATGGTTAGAGGAAGAAAAATTATTGATTTGGGAGTCGATTGGAGCATCAAAAAAGGGAATCAAACTAGGTTTTGTGAAGATAGATGGTTATTGAAAGAGCGCTTAATTTCAAATGAAAGATTCAATGGGTGGGTTGATACTTGTAAGGCATTTTTTGGGACCTATGTTAAGGACTACTGGAGGGATGGTGGTTGGGTGAATCTTTGCCAGATCAGTATGAACCTTATGCTGATTCAATCTTCTGTGATGATAGTTAGAATGGGTTTGATTCAACATGATGATCTATTAGTTTGGATGGCTAACCCTTTTGGTAGCTACAAAATCACTTCGACTGTCTCTGTGCTATCCCTTTCTCCCACCCCCCTCCCTTTTGGGCTAAAGCTTAGATTAAACACCTGTCTCCTAAGGTCAACATATTCTTTTGGATTATTCTTGAGAATAAAGTGCTCACAGTTGATAATATATGCAAGCACGATTTCTAGATCCCGAATCGTTGCTACCTGTATAAGGAAGAAGCAAAAATGACTAATCATTTGTTCCTTCATTATCCGTATGTGGCTTCTTTTTGGGGAAGATTTTTATCTCTCTAGAACTTTTCTTGGGTGTTTCCTAGCTCTATTGAGGACCTGTTTATGCAATGGAATAGTCCCTCCTTGAATCCTACTATTCGTAGACTGTGGTCCTTTACCTTCCCCTATATTGCTTTAGGTGTGTGGAAGGAGTGGAATAATAGAATCTTTAGGGACAAGGAGAATCCAAAGTATATTGTGTATGAGAAAACATATAGGCTAATCATGGAAAACATCAATAATATCCTAGCTCTATTGAGGACCTCTTTATGCAATGGAATAGTCCCTCCTTGAATCCTGCTATCCACAGATTGTGGTCCTTTACCTTCCCCTATATTGCTTCGGGTGTGTGGAAGGAGTGAAATAATAGAATCTTTAGGGACAAGGAGGATCCAAAGTATATTGTGTATGAGAAAACATATAGGCTAATCATGGAAAACATCAATAATATCCCATGTACTAAGAATAAGATGGAGGTTGTGATCTGTTTTGACTATGACCTCAAGATTGCAAAAGATTGGAATATTAAAAGTGATGTTTCTAAGCCTTCTAGACCAAAGAAGAACTATCAAGTTTCTTGTTGGATTCACCCCCCTAGGGGCTAGATAAAAGCAAATTTTGATGTGGTGAACAAGGGAAATCCAGGGTTGGCTAGGAGTGGGGAGTGTTAAGGGATTATAATGGCAAGTTTATTTCAGCTATGACACTCTCCTTGGGTTCACACTCCAATCACTTAGACAAAGTCATTGGAGCTTTCTAGGTAATTGATCTTGCAAATAGAATGAACTTCAAAAATATCTAGATTGAAGGTGACTCCAAAAACATTATAGAGTGCCTTCTTGGCAATTCCTCCCCCTCTTGGACCATAAAATGTTGGATAGAAGAAGTTATTTCTAATTTATCCAACTTTGATAAGGTTAGAATTTCCCATGTTTTTAGGAAAGCTAATAAGGTGACCAACTATTTTTCCAATAAGGTGGTTAAGCAAAAGGGGCAATGGACGTGGCAGGATTATAATTAACTGGGAGATGATGTAAGAGCCTTAATCGACTATGATGTCACTCATGGGAAAACTATTGCATTTAATTATGATTAAGAGAAATAGAGCTAGATACAATGACATCATTTGATATGGTGGTGGTGCCTTAATTATATCTATGGGCTATGAGGGTTGGCATGTATTATGGGTACTTTGGTTCTGCTACTGGGTCTTTGTTTTGTTCATTTGCCTTGCAATCAATAGAAGTAAGGTGATTTCTACGATGGGGGGAAGAAGAAAGAGGGTTGAGTCGACTAGTTGTGAGAAGCATAAAAAAAATTGAATGTATGGAGGCATATTGAGGGTGGCGGGCTGGAGCCATTCCTCAAGAAGCTCCATGGCCGTGACTCAAAAATTACAGAGTATTTTGTGAAACACTAGAAGGATGGGGAAATTATTCTCTCACGAAGGAAGGTAAAGGTTGACGAGAATCTCATTGGGTAAAACACTAGGCTCTCTACATAGGGAGTGAAGTTCTTTTGTGATGGAAAGTTTCTAGATGAAGCAGTCACTAGATTTCCCAAAATTGATGAGGAAAGAGAGGCATTGGTCAAAATTTCCAACACTTATTATGATACTAGATTTGTTAAGAAGCTATAGAGGCAGGTGTTTAGAATTATCATGGATTAGATTATGGTGGACGATAGATTTACCAGAGTCTATAGTTACCGTTTCACCTTCCTCAATCATTTCGACACATGGTGAGGGTTTCCTTTCCTCACTACTTGTTTATCTCTTCAAATCATAGTATTGAGGAACATAGAAAAAGCCCTAGGAAGAATCTGGTCCTATATGTTGGCCTTGTTCGGCTTATTCATGAGCATTTTAGAAACATGCTATCCCGTCTAACCCAATTTCAGTATCAACCTTAGAAGGTTGTGATACTGATATTAGTGTGTCCAAGGACAAAGATGAATTGGACACTAAGTGGGAAGAGGAAGATTCTCCCTCCCCCAAGGAGGTGTATAAGAAAACCCTTCAGAGAAAGCCCTCGAGTAAAAAAGATTTCTTTGTGAAAACCCCCATTGGCACTTCTTGGGAATTGAAAAACAAGGAGAAGGATTCCCCCCAAGAAAAAATTGGTTTCTTATTTTGAGTATTCTCCAGAGGATAATTCTGCTACCCCAAAAGCCACTGAGAGATCATATACCTCTTACCCTACTGCTGATAGAGAGAATAGACCCAGATTCCTTGGAAATCTCAAATATGAAGACCACTACTTCAATCTTGACCAGGAATTTCCTGATGACATACTAGAAATTTCTATAAATGGGGTTATTAATTATTTCAGGATTATTAAGTGGGGTTTTCATGAAATAAACGACCTTAGCATAAAGAACAGGGTTGTCACTAGCAAACTAGATGAGATGAAAGCTAAAGGTGTGCCTCAGAATGTTGATAGGGTTTTGTGGACTGAGGAAGAGAAGATGTTGATGGTTGAGTACCTTCAAAGAATAGTTGAGCTTGTGGACAAGATGAAGAAGAAAAATGAGAAAAAGATTAAGCATCTAGAAGGGGAAATTGGCAAAATCAAGGAAACCATGAACACCATCATGAGGCATAGTCACAAAGTTGTGAAGCAAAATACTACTACCTTGAGAACCATGATAGAGAAGCTGGAAAAAACCCAGCAAGGTTCGCTAGTTGTGGACTTGGATGTAGACAAAGAAAAAAGTAAGAAAGAGGACTTTGGCCTCTCGAGGAGAACTAGAGCCAACCTGAAGAGAAAAGTGGATTCTTCACCTCAAGAGATCCAAGATCTAAAAAAGGTGGCCTAGGAGATGTGCAAGCTCAAAGATGAGGTTGCGGCAACATTAAAGAGTCACCTAAAGCTTTAATTAAAGAGTGTTTTTCCCCAGCCAAACCTTACAAGTTAAAATGACAACTTACCACATAAATATATTAAAAACACAGTAATAGAAATCACAGGAATAAGTGAAGTTTCCTTTCAACCTACAAGCCCTTTTTGATGGCCATGTCTTTTGAGCAACTGCATTTTCGGAACATTTTGTTTTGGCGGCCCTCTGAAGATGTGTGTTCTCTCCCGTTGAGAACTGAGCAAACCCTCTGCAAACCACTAGCAACTCCAATAAGTAGGCTCCAACATGTTGGAATGTGAAATCAATTAGGACTTTTCTTCCATATGTGTCCTACAAGTTATCTTCAATTAGGACTTTGCTCCCGTATGTGTCATACATGTAGTTGTGTGACTTTACTTACTATATTTAGTAAGTTATCTTCAACTAGGACTTTGCAACTTGGTTGTGTTGACTTAGTAAATTATTAAGTGATTCATAGGAGAATCAAGCTGGACTCTATATGTGTCAAGCTTGTAGATGATTGAGAGCTACATATAGGCTTAGTCAATAATATGACTATAGTGGTGGCATTCGAAGAGTTAGAGGTGGCAAATTTGAGAACTTAATTATTGCATTAAGTTTCTCAAATTTATATATATATAGAGTAGCTCTTCCTCCTTTGAAAATAAGGCCTAAATGGCTTTGAGATTGTTGTAACTCCATAATTCCCCAGAATCAATATGAAAGAAAAAATTTGTTCGTAATTTTTTATTGGTATATTTTTACCATGTTTTTCCATGTAAATCTGTGTGTTATGTGCTATTGTTCTTCTTTGCAAATTTTCTGCACTTTTTATTTTTCTCACACAACAAACTTGCCAATAATATTTCACCTAAATAATAAGCGAGCTTAGATTAGAGAATGCAAAAAATATTTGCAAAAACGTGATTTCTGATTGGTTGAATGTAGCGGGATTAATCAAGGGGTCAATGGGAGAGGCCTCCGCTATAGTTCCTACTGGCAGGAACTAAAAATGCAGGCAACTCTAATGCATACTGAGTTGCATCGATATTTTTAATTATAATATAAAATTTGTTTTTTTCAGTGCTTAGTTCGGGTCAATTAAAAGTGGTCCAAAGGAAATATTCCATCCATTGTTCCGACTTTCTCATTCACATACAAGTTACTTAATTGAGCCACATTAATGTTATCCTAGTAACATAATTGTTTAGATAACTTATATTATCTAAAATATTTTCCAATAAATTACATATAATATTTTTCACTTTTTATTTTCAATCGTCCAACACGATATTTCTTTTCTGTTAGGACAAGATTTTATTTGTGACTCATGGTTTTTCAAAATAAAAGATGTGGAAAGTAAGGTAAAGATCAAAATTTAATTGACATGATCAATGTTCATCTATGAAAATAATCATTTATATTAATTTGTTTAGAGGTATTTGATTGAATATTGATATTAAAGGTGGGTGTTTGTGTAAGTAGAGAAATATTTCATTTAAATTTTTTTGTTCGATTGATAAGTATTGCTAAAAGATATTAAACTTGTTTAGATATCTTAAATACATCACCTCAATTACATCAAGTGATAGTAGTCTTGAGGTGTCTATATTTAAATTGTTATTGAGAATAGATAGGTGCCTTGAGACTAATATCTTTCAATGTGTTTTAGATAGATATATTTAAGATATCTAAGCAAGTAACATCTATGGTGTCGCATGTAAAGTTTTAAACTATCAATTTTTTAATTTGAATAAAGTATTATTTTTTGTGCAAATCATGATGCCTTTAACCATATGAATCCATGCACATGTGATGATTCTCTATATTGTCATTCATATCTTGACCAATAATCTTTTACTTTCATTCCCTTTTGTAGCATTTCCTTTCAAAACATTGTATATTGGAGGTGGATGTAATATGCCACAATAAGCGGCTAGCCAATAATGTTTGTTCTTGTCACTTCTTTTTCTTCTTGTGGATTAGGTGGTTGTGTCACCCAATATTAGTACATGCAAATCTGACCATTACAAATTTGTTGCACTCAAAGTAAAGAAAATTATTGGTGTTCTAGTTTGATGCAAGAGGTCAGTTAGTTCAAATTGACTTTTTTCCCAAAAAGATCTTCTACCCCTTAGTGTTGTACCAAAATGCATCATACTATCAACTAGATGTGAGTGCAAGATATTTTCCATATGTTCTTCTAACTTATTAATTGTGATTGGCATATCTTGCAAGGTACTTTTGATAAACACAATAGATGAATTTTGAGCTTGATGTCACATAATCATATTCATCACATAATATCAAAATCATGGGTGTTGTAAACAATGATGATCTCTATATCAAAATAAATGCTTAACAAACTCATGTAGATGGGCTCTCTTGATCTATTGTTCTATCCAATCACATAGTCCATCTCTAAATACTATTAGAAAAGACATATTAGGTAATCATTTAGTGACAATACTTATTTGCTAGAGATGCTCCAATTATTGGGAAGTCAATTAGTGATCAAGGATCTATAGTAGGATTATTTATCCAATTATTGGGAAATCAATTAGTGATCAAGGATCTATAGTAGGATTATTTATCCATTCATGGATTAGTTTCTTCTCTCTTCGAGCATTTGGTGATTTAGAGGCCATTGATGTAGTGTGATTAATAATGTTTCCTTCATCCACCTCCACTATTGGACCCACAAATACATATTAATTTTCATATAAATCAAACTCCATATGAATAGAGTTTAATTGGTCAAAAATATTCTCATCTAAATTGTATGTTTAAGTTCACTTAGTGTATTTTCATCAAATTGAACATCTCTTTAGAAATTATCATTTTTTATTTTTTATTTAAGTTCTTTGTATACTCTATCTATTGACTATATAATTATAATTTTTTCCAAGTTGATCCTTCTTTCAAACAATAATAATTGGTAAATAATTTATTTGATGTGGTAAAATTTTAGCTTTTTTTCTTATTTCTTGTGGAAAACTTATGGTGTGTCCTTTTTATTTGTATTGACTTCCAATTGCATATATAAATTGAATAATTAGGTTGATACGTGCTATCAAAATTTACTCTATTTAATTTAAGTTTGCAAGTTTTAATGGTTGTGGATCAAGATCCATGTTTAATACTAAAAATCAATGTTCATTATTCACTTGTTGACATCAATTACAAATAGGGCCTTCACATACCTATACAACATTTATTGAAAGATACATTTATTGACAAATGTAGCACAACTTGGTGTAGAAATTTTATCTAGTCAACCTCAAAATATCATTTCTAATTTTTTGTAATCAATCTCAATATATTTATTATTACTAATTGTTTGTTGATAGTTCCTGTAGGATTTGAGAAATACAAATCCACAAAACCCAAAGAAACCTGTCACAGAGAAAGAGAGAGAATGAAAACAAGGGTTTTGGCTCTGACAAAGTGAAAAGATTTATTATCAGAGAAAAATGAATCAAGAATAATGAAAAATACAAGAGATCAATCCTTATAAAGGAGATCAACACTGAAAGGAAAACCTAACCCTAAGGTGTGTGCATTTAATATAATTAAATATTAATTATTAAATGACTAATATGTGCATAAAGTGAAATCTTAAGAGGAGAGTAAAGTTAATTAATTACTTTACTCTAACACCCCCCCTTAAGATGAGCTACAATGTAGCTACAAACAATGCAGAAGAAAGCAAAGGAACTACAATGCAAAAGAGGGTCCCGGCAACAAGGCCTGATCAGGTACCTGAATACAAGAAAATCTCTATAAAGCAGAGTAAAGGAGAAAACCCAATGGGAAAAAACTCCTCTCCAAAAAGAGATAAAGAATCATGCTGAAAAGAAAACATGAAGGAAGGAAGGCCTCACTGAGACCCCCCAAGGACAACTTCCTTCACCCCAAGCATGGAGCGCAACTGAAGATAGCGTGGAGATGCCAAAGGTTTAGTGAAGATGTTTGCAACTTGCTCCTCTGTAGGAATGTACTCCAAGATGAGAGAACCATCCTGAATCAACTTCTTGATGAAGTGCATGTGGATTTCAATGTGCTTTGTCCGCTGATGCTCCATGGGGTTGCGAGAAATGTGAATGGCACTCTGATTATCACACCAAAGAATAGTGGAACAATCTGGAGGAAACCCAAACTTTGTCATCAACTGCCGAAGCCATAAAACCCCCTGACTGGCTAACACTGCTACACAGTACTCAGCCTCTGTAGATGATAATGCAAAAGCATATTACTTCTTGCAAGACCATGTGATAGGACCAGAACCAAGGCAAAAAACGAAGCCAGAAGTAGACTTTTGATCATTGACATCACCAGCCCAATCGGAGTCAGTGAAGCCAATGATGTGAGGGGATCTTGAAGTGTAGTGAATGGCATAATGAGTGGTGCCCCGAATGTACCTCAAAATATGTTTGGTTGCTTGCCAATGAATCTCATGAGGATCATGGGAGAACCGAGAGACAAGGCCAACCGCAAAGGAAAGATTAGGACAAGAATGTGTCACGTACAACAAACTGCCAACCAACTGCCTATATAAAGTGGGGTCTATTGAAGGAGTATGCAAGTGGAAGACAAAACAACACTTGACTGAAATGGAGTGTGGGCAGACTTGCAATCAAGCATGCCAAATCACTGAAGCATATCAAGAGCATACTTCTCTTGAAATATGGAAATCCCATCCGAAGACTGAATAATTTGTAGACCTAGAAAGAAGTGCAAGAGACCAAGATCGGTCATCTCAAACTGCTCCATCAAAGCTCTCTGAACACACTGAATCATGGAGGATGAGCTACCTGTAAGGATGAGATCATCTACATATAGAACAACTATCAAAAGATCACCCTCTTGAAACTGAATATACACTGTGTGATCAGAATGACAGCGTGTGAAGTGAGAGGAAAGCAAGAAAGAGTCCATCTTCTCATACCAAACCCGAGGGGCTTGTTTGAGACCATACAATGAACGTTGTAGTCTGCAAACTAAAGAAGTGTCCTGCACAAATCCCTGAGGCTACTCCATATAGATCTCGTCATGTAGGTCTCCATGCAAGAAGGCACTCTTCACATCCATCTGAAACACTATCCATCCCTGTGAACCTGCAAGTGAAAGTACCAGGCGTATAGAATTCATCTTGGCGACAGGAGCAAAGGTCTTAGAGTAGTCAATACCCTCTACTTGAGAAAACCCCTTCGCAACAAGACGCGCCTTATATTTGTCAATAGAACCATCTGCAACATACTTGGTACGATACACCCACTTGCACCGAACCAACTTTCTTCCCTTAGGAAGAGGACAAAGATCCCAAGTATGATTCTTCATCAAAGAAGAATACTCCTCATCCATGGCCCTATCCCACTCAAGGTGTCCTATTGCCTCTAAAAACTTTTGAGGATTAGCTGAAATGGCATGACTCAAAAGACTAGAACCAGATGTCTGAGCACGAGTGCGACGAGTATCTGAAGGATCACCTGCCAAAGAACCAGCTGCATCAACAGTGTCACGGGCCCACCTTGACAAAGATGGAGCAACTGGTGGTGGTGGAGATGGTGGATCATCATCTACATCATCCTCAAGAGATAAGTAATCCTCAAGAGATGAAGAGGAAGAAGTAGGCAATGAGGGAGAAGCTGGTGATGGAGAATCCATCTGAGGATAGCACTCATCAAACTGGACATCCCGCTGAAATAAGACCTCTCTGGAATCAGGATCAAACAACTTGTATGCCTTAACATCCTCACAGTAGCCAAAAAATATGAGTGGTCAGCTCTTCCTCTCCATGGCTTTCCACTGAGCATCAGGAATAAATGCCCAAGCCTCACTACCAAAAACTTGGAATGAAGAAACATCAGGCTTGACATGGGTCCAAGCCTCCTCAGGAGTCATATATTGCAATGCCTTATGCGGCATCCGATTCTGAATATAATTGGCACAATTGACTACCTCAGCCCAAAATGAAGAACTCATAGCTCGAGACTATATCATACAATTTGCCATCTCCCATAATGTTCTGTTCTTTCTCTCAGCAACACCATTCTGCTGAGGGGTGTAAGGAACTATAAACTGATGCTGTAAACCATGCGCAGTGCAAAAATCTTTGAAAACCTGATTAACATACTCCCCCCCATTATCTGTGCGTATCCTCCTGATAGAAAGTCTAGATTGCTTCTCCACAAATGTCTTAAAAATCCTGAATGAGTTAAAGACATTAGACTTGTACTTAAGAAAGTATACCCATGTATGTCTGGAGAAGTCATCAATAAAAGTGAGCACATAACGGGCCCCTGAAAAGGAAGGAGTCGGAAAGGACATAAGATCATTGTGTACCAACTCTAGGGCTACCCTAGCACGTGAGGCTCGATCCTTAGGAAAAGGATCTTGATGATGTTTGCCAAGGACACAACCACGACATACACCATCAGTACAAGAAATCTGTGGAAGCCCAATCACAAGTGCTTGTGTGCTCATCTGCTGTAGATATATGTAATTGACATGGCCAAAATGCTCATGCTAAAGCCTGCTCACTGAATCTGCATGTGCTACAAGAGAGAAACCAATAGTGTCTGAACTCTGAAAGCCATCAAAGCTATATAAGTGAGATGCAGAATCCACACTCCCAGTAGCCACAACCAAGTTAGGATCATGAAGATCTTGAATAACCACATCATGAGGTGAGAACTCAACTGTCTTACCAGAGCCAAAGTGGCAAATCTGATAAATGGATAGAAGGTTTGTCGAAATGTCAGGAACCAAAAGCACATCCTGTAGACAACCACCATCTAATGAAACAGTACCGGAACCCTGAATGGAAAGTTGTGCTAAGTCACCAACTACAATATGTTGAGTGCCTATAGGGGCAAGAGCGGTGACCAAATCCTTTGTGTGTGTCATATGGTGAGAGGCACCAGAATCTAGAATCCAAGTGGATGCTGAGGACAATGTTCGGGCAGAAAGAGCATGACCTTTCCCTGTGGGTTGTGAAGGAGGCTGAGGTACACTAATATTATGCTACTGCATGGCTTCCTCCAAAGCCTCTAAATGTTTCCAACACCTGGAAACGGGATGTCCTTCCTTGCCACAAAAACTGCAAGGATCACCAGAGTTCTTCTTAGTCTTGGAGGAAGACTCACCAGACTTTGAAGATTTTCCCTTTTTAGAATTGAACTGTGGTTTTGAATTAGACTTAGGTGGTGGCTTGGAGGGATTTTCACTAGCCTCTGAATCTTTCTTAGGCTTCGGTTTCTGCTTCTGTTTTCCTTTGGAGGATTGGGCTACCAATGCTTTGTTCTGTGAACCTGAAAGTAAATCCAACTGCTTAAGCTTTGCTTGCTCATGAGTCAGACGATCACAAAAGACCTCAAAAGAAGGCATGACATGTCGAGCACCCAAGGCATCCATGGTGGAATAGAAGGTCGAAGAGAAGATCTAAAATGGACCTTGAAGCTTGGAGAGGATCAGGAAAATGCACTCTGTATTAGTCTTAGTCTTACCACAACCCTACAAGATAGATAGTTGCTATTTGAACTTCATCAAAAAGTCCTCAATAGAGGGAAACGAATCAGGTACCAAGGAAGTTAACTCTGCCTCAAGTTGCAAAGCTTTGAACTCATTGACAGTACCAAAAAGTCCATCAAACTTGGTACAAATGGCTTGAGGAGTGAGACAACTCTCAAGATGGAACTGGAGACTGTCGAAAATGTGTAAAGCCATCAATCCCATAGCCTGATCCATATTGTTCCTGTGCTGCATAACCTCAAAGGGACGTGTCAACTGAGGTTGAACCTCATCCAAATAGGACCATAACCCTCAAGATTGGAGAAGAGTCATCATGCGACCCTTCCAAGTGTGGTAATTATGTAGTGTGAGAGAGTCAATAGGTTTGTCGGCCATCCTGTGAACTATGCCTCAACTACTCTGAATTGTTTTAATTATTATTAAGTGGTCTTTCAGAACTAGACAGAAGATGCAGAAGGGGTTTGGTTGTTTTGTTTTGGTGTTTGTAGATTCTAGTTTTCTGATGTAAATAATAGAAAGCAAGAAAAAACAACCCCCCACAATGCAAAAAACTAATCCCCAGTAAAAATTGAAAGCCTGAAAATGATAGAAAGTAGTAACTGGTTGAGACAAAATTTTGAGCACCTAAAGAATTTACTAATGAAATAGACTATAGATCTAGAAAGAGCATAGAACCACCTTTCCAACATCTATTCACTTTCAAAAAATGGAGCAAAAACGAGCAAGTTATGCCCCTCGGAGTGCAAAAATGCTCATCGGACTTTGACTGCAAAAAAATGCAATCAAACTAGAAAAATATGAAAAAATTCTTATACCATGAGAACGGGCTCGGAATCAACTTTCCAATGCCTATTAATTTTTTAAAAACGGAGATTGGACGCTCGATTTATGCCCAATTTTGTAAAATAGCTCCAAAAAAGGCCAGTTTGGCCCTTCGAGCCCTCAAGGGCTTAAAAAAAATGGCCCCTGGTCCACCGGGTGACCAGGAGCTGTCTCAGGGGCTGGTGGCATGGGGGCAGAGTGGAGGTGGCACCGTTGGTGTTGGTGGAGGGCGGGAGGCACGCGAGCGGCGTGGGGGTGGCTGCCTGGCCGCGACCGGTTGTTACCCCCGGCAACGGTGGCCGGGCAGAGGCCGCCGGGCTGCACACCAGCGACGCACAGTTTTAATACTAGTTGCGCCCATTTTTTTAAAAAAAATGTTGTTTTTTTTAATTTTTTTAATTTTTTAATTTTTCATGCCTCGAATTGCGTGCCCTGGGGCCGTACGACCTTGGGGCAAAAAAAATTTGCCTTCTGGAGCAATTGTGTCCGAATCGGACGGATTTTATATGAAAATAGGGGTTTTTGGGCACTGCAAGCTCAACGGTGAGGTCCATTTGGGCTCAAAGTGCACCAAAAAAAAGTACCCCCTATTCCAAAATAAAAAAAATAGAAGACAAACATAGATCTGATGCAACCAAAACCTAGATCTCAAAATCTTTCAAAAGTCTGAACAAGCTGTAGCAGATATGGCTCTGATACCATGTAGGATTTGAGAAATACAAATCTACAGAACCCAAAGAAACCTGCATGCAAGAAACCTATCACAGAGAAAGAGAGAGAACGAAAATGAGGGTTTTGGCTCTGACAAAGTGAAAAGATTTATTATCAGAGAAAAATGAATCAAGAATAATGAAAAATACAAGAGATCAATCCTTATAAAGGAGATCAACACCGAAAGGAAAACCTAACCCTAAGGTGTGTGCATTTAATAATTAAATATTAATTATTAAATGATTAATATGTGCATAAAATGAAATCTTAAGAGGAGAGTAAAGTTAATTAATTACTTTACTCTAACAGTTCCTTCATAACTTCGAGCATATTGTCTTTTTTATTATCTTTTTTTCACTTCATTTTGAGGACCACTCACTTCTTCTCTTTGTGCATTAGCCATTTGTTCATGTTGTACCATATAATTTCAAGCATATTCTCTTCGATACTCTTTTATTGATCTTCATTTTCAAAATTTATCATTTCGCGAGACAATCTAAAAAGAAAATGTATAAATAATTGAAAATAAAGATATGAAAATTTGAAATTATATTTTTTAATGTATTTTTTTGTGTGAAAAAGTAACTAAAATTCCACCATTAATTGACTTACTCCCCTAAAATATCGCCATTGATTTCTTTGCTGAGATATCGTCCAAAATAGTGATTCCAAATGCAAGAAAAGAAAAGTAAAATCATTTGGATGGGAGTACACGATGTCTTAGTCAAGAAAAATGATGAAGGCGGAAGGAGTACATGATGTCTTAGTCATGATTAATTTTTTTCTTCGTATTGTTGAAAAATTATATGCTATTTTTTCCTTTTTGTGTATCATTTTTTCCCATTGCTATTTGGAAAATATTAAAAGGCATCTTTTAATTTTCATTTTCTTTTATTTTAGAATGTGAATATATATGAGCTATATGGTATGGAGGATGTCATTGATATGGTTATTCTAGTGAAATATATATCCTCTTCCTTTGCTTTTGAGTTAACGCGTTGGCTCTAATGCATCTATTGTGAACGATAGAATCAAGGTTGATAGTGTAGGTTGGGGAGGTGGTTAATATTTTGGTTGGGTTCTTATAAATTTCAATTAGAATTGATGAGTTCATGTGATAGGGGTTTTATCCTCTTTATGGGCCCCTGGAAATGGGACACCCAGGCTTTGTCATTACATTTTTGGACTCCATCTTTTAATCCCTTGGTGGACTTTGTGATGTCTCTCCTACTTAGGTTTCCTACTTTGGGTTGCTTGGTTATAACCGTACTCTTTTTTCTTGCTTAATATTGTACATTGTCTGATATGTAATGTATTATAGCTCTTCCCCACTCAGTCTAATAAATAAGTAGCAGTGAACTGAAATTGTTTTGGGTGATGCAAGATTGCCTATGGACCCAAATGCTCCTGCATCAAGTTCATTGTGATTTTTCATTCACCAACATGCCCCTCTTTTCTTGAGCATCATTATTGCTCACTAATACCTTAAAATACCAAATATTGATTAAAGGGAACTATGCAAATGTCTTAAATATATTTTGGTATGAAATAAGGAGGAAAAGTAGTTCCTATACCTTATTTATTTATACTAAGAGCCTTTTTGTTAGAACATGATTCTTAGATTAATAATTTATAATGTATTTCATGGGTGATTCCACTCAATATGACACTAAAACCCAAAAATAAACAAGTTTAGATATGGTGAGCATCAAAGGAATGTTCTTTCACACCTCTTAATTTTTAGAATAGAGTTGTAGAGGACACTTGTTGTTTGAGGGTCAGTTGAGCTCCCAATTAGGGCCTTCTTTTCATGATTATATCTACCTTGGTCATGATTTCTGAAGAGGAAGATATTAGAGAATGTTTTTTTGGTATTGGAATAAACTATATCAAAGAGAAGAAATATGAAGAAAAAAAAAAAAAGGTACATAGTTTTTATATCACGGTATTTTAATTTGAGTATACTAATTGTTTGGGTTTATCACAAATTTATAATAAAATTCATTAAATTTAGAGATCAATTTATTCAAGGTATATTCAACCTTGATTGACTATCTCCTTGTGCATGGTGTCCATTTATTGATGTGTTTTTTAATTATTTGTCAAGATAGATGACTATAAAATTCTTGTAAGTCTTTTGTAGGATATCTTCTTGGAAAAATAAAGTGTATCCTTGGATCACCTAGACCCAATAAAAAATTTGAATATTCTCTTAAATTGACATCCAAGTTTCTAGTTTATTGAATACAATAATTGATAGTATAGTATGGTTAGCAAATAACTATTGTTGCTACTTTTTAATTAGTCTCAAGAGGTCTAGCCAAGAATTATCTAAGCATCCAAATTCAATATGTAATATTATGTTCTTTTGTGGTTAAGAAGTTCAAACTTCCTATCATCTCTCTATACAAAGTCTCGTTTACTTGTGTAGTGCTATTATCAATAGAAAGTATATTTTGGTATAATGGATTCTTTGATACTACTTTACAATCTTGTATATTAGACCTCTGGATTAGCTTATTTTAATACTTACTTTGAGTCATCATAGTCTTACAATTTTTTTTGCATATTTCAATTGTTAAAACATAATGCAAATTTCGATAACTTTCATTTCAAATTCTTGTGATGGGTCTCTTTTGATTTCATTAATTGGGTGTGGTGGTGTTTCCAATTGATTGCATGAAGAATTCATATGAGGCAACCTACTTCAATCAATAGACCTCCAGATAAGTGGCCAACAAATGAGATGTCAACCTAAATGTTGAAGGATATCCTACTATTCAAGCTCTGCAAAACTTAGGGGGCTTGCCCTTTGTAATATTTAAGGATATGAACCAAATTACAATGAATATCACAAAAAAAAAATGACTTTCAATTAATTTCAACTAGGCAACCTACATTAAACTTTGAATTGGCTAGATCTATGATTATTTAACACAAATTTGCATAATTAAGAGTAAATTCTAACTCTAATCCTAATCCTACTAACAGAAAAGGGAAAATAAAATCAATATTATTGGAATGGTATCTAGAACTCAATCAAGCCTTCAAAGACTGGTGCTAATTTTGGGTAACATAATCAAAGTAGAAACAACTACAAGCCAATCACATTTATGTGATAATTCAACCATTCATGCCTTATATGTACTCATGCCTAACATGAATATAAGCATGCAAATCACTCCAAACTTTGCTTATTAATCACCATTGTATTCTCTAAATAGATAAAACATATTTACAAAATTTAATCCTCTCTTTAAAAGAAACCTACAAAAATATTCCACATCTACAACTAGGCTTATAGAGACAAATCACTACATCCTTAATGGAAAAAAATGTGCATATAAAAAGAAAATAGAATGGAAGACAATTTGGAGTAATTTCTATTAATTCATTTAAAATGGCTGATACATTCATGAAAAAAACTCAGTTCTTGCAAATAAACAACATTTTATTACTCAAACATTTCAAAACCCTTTCTAAATGGCCTTGAAATTCCTTTTGTAAAAAGGAAGGGAGCAAAACAAGCTTCAGGGAAAATTGCATATGTGTCAAAATTTGATTCATTGAAACACAAATATGCCATTGTACCATTACATCTTCATATATGACAAAAAATATTTCTGTCCCTGAGGGAAATATAGAGATAACTATGTTCTTACACAAAACTATTATTACATGGGCTTGGTGACGTAGCATACTATTGTGTCATATTTGTTCACTACACTAGAGAAAAGGTTGTTGATGAGGTGGTAAGTGTTCAGGTGTAAATTGCTTAAATTAAAAAATAAGAAAATTAGGAATAACTGAAAATGAGCCTTGTGTAATGACCAAGGCATTGAAATTTGCTTGATCGAGGAATCTATATTGTAGAAACAACTAGTTGCTTTGAATTTTTGAAAGGTACCCATGATTTGCATGATCTATCAAGTTATTTCTATATATAGTTGAGTTGTATCTAGAATATAGTTTATTTCTCCTTACATATTGTCTCTCCCTTCATGCTCTATGTTTGTGCAATATTGGTTTTGCCACTCCATAACTGTTAACTCATTAGGCCACTAGAATTCTTGGAGTTGACATATCTTAGCTAGGATTTCCATGTTTCTATCATCAAGGATGGCTCTAGTGTTGTTGATGAATTTGATGTATCCTGCATTCACCTCTATGATTTTATTTGCGGTGACATTAAAGACACCCATCTATAATTTTCTTCCATCATGTAGCATGGAAATAATTAGTGGCACACACATTTCAAACTCATTTATCCAATCTTCAAATTCACTCAAATTTCCATCATTATTGTGTATATCTGGGATAGACCAATGAGTCAAGGACCAAAATAACTCCAATTTTCTCTTTGTTTATTATTCTTTTGTTTCAATAAAAGGTAATTCCTCAACTAATAGAGTAATCATCTTATCAGTATGTCATATCTAAGGAGGAGATGTTGGTGCATATTGTGTGGCTAGAACTAAAGTATTCAATATGTGAACTTTGGTCTGCCACCTTTCAAAAAGTGGTTTAAAAAATATTATCATTTCTTTAAATTGTTGCTCTGCCTATACGAGGGCATGATATTCTTTATGCACTTCTTCAATCTTACTTAGTATCTTTCAAAACATGATTCAAAAATCTTATTATGACATCTATGACCTTTTCCATTGTAATTCTTATAGAATTGTGCAATGCTTCATGAATGACATCTATGTTTTGTGCATAGTGATTGAGCTTATAACTCAAAACACTTACTTCATTTGTAGAAGATTCATCCTGATTCATTATTGAAGGATGGAAAATAGCTATATTGCCTTCAGGAGTAGGAGGTTTCTCAATGATTCCTAAGGATTTCTTCAATCTTATGTTTTCCATATTAGCCTTATTGCATGACTCATTCAAATATACATGCGTTTTCATCAAATCATCTATTCTCTTTTGTTGGTCCTCTTCTGTGGCTTATGAAAAAATTATAGAATGTAGTGAGACAGTGGCTACCTCTAATGCATCTATGTATCTTTCAAGGTTCTTGTCATTAACTTTCCCACCATTTCTTTAACACCTGAATCAACTTTGGCTTATTATTGCTCGGTGCCTTTGTTCATTGTGCCAACTCTTTCAGTGTGGGGTTGTATCCAATTCCCCTTACTCATCTAACACTATTAAACTCTACAATATACATAGGATCTTCTTGTTTTCTAATTTGATCTGATAAGAAAAGCTACTCAATATCACTCTTCCTTCCTTATATTCTTATTCTAATTTATTTAAATTAATTTTCTTTAAAGCCTCGGACCTATTTAAACCAAAGCAAGCAATAATGGCTTCTCTACTTAAATCTTCCATAATTAGTCCCTTTGGTATTCTTATTGTGTATGTCTTTGCATGATACTTCCTAGCTAAGAACATAACCAATTGTGGTTCGATGAAGACATAAGGGACCACTAATTTTCTAACATCTAATGTCCAGTGACTTGGTAATGGCACATCCTTGTCCCTATTCCCATAAAAGTATCAAAACATATCCCATCCTCTGTTGCCTATAGTAGGTGGGGGTGAAGTTATAGGTTTCTTAGAAGAAGAAGTCTTCTTCCTCCTTGATTTTGAGCAAGTTATTTCTCAATAGTAGGATTTTTTTTTTTAGTGATTACAATGAACTACACTAGGGTTTTAATAATTTTAACTCTACCTAATTCTCATAAAGTGCAAAATTTATCTAAAAATAAGGTAGGAAATAGAGTCCACTTATTGGGATTTTTGGCACTTAAGAACCCTACTCCACTAGTGCACAATGCTCTTCTTTGCTCACCATCTCTTCACATTGAAGTTGTCAAAAGGAAAATTGAGAATGCCCATGTCAAAAAATAGAACTTATATATATATATATATATACATATTTTGGCACTTAAGAACCCTACTCCACTAGTGCACAATTCTCTTCTTTGCTCACCATCTCTTCACATTGAAGTTGTCAAAAGGAAAATTGAGAATGCCCAAGTCAAAAAATAGAACTTATATATATATATATATATTTATATATACATCCTTTAATCATCATTAATTTAGTTCATGTGAATGTCAATAATTGGTAAATACATCAATTTCAAATTTCACCATTGATTCTCTATCAAATGATTACCGTTCATCTTGACTATAGTTGAATGGATGGCATGGTGATCAATTGTTCAGTGCATACTTTCTTTCTTCTAAATGACATGTCTTGTGGGCTTGGACCATAGTTATGCTTTGTGTTTTCTTCCAGCGAGATAGCAAGGAAAATTTCCCTCTATATTGCTTAGCCACAGTAGCCCACAACCCATTTCTTGACTATAGTCAAGGCTTGTGGGGTAGCAAAAAAGTTTTACCCTTTAGTTCCTCATTCCCTCTATCTCATTGTACCTATTTTACTTGTTTCCAACTTATGTAGGGTATCAGGGTGAATACTTTAACAACCCACTAGCCCACAGTTCATAAACCTACATTAATTTGTCCATGTAGGATGACAAGGTACACTAGCCTTCAACCACTTCATGTTTCATGCCTTTGCTTTTGCCAACCTGTAGGTTATGTTTAACTAGTATTTCACCTATAGAGCTATGGGGATACATTACCTTTGTCTTCACCTTATCTTGCCAGCTTGCGGCCTTTCGTTTACTGACTTCACACACCTCGTCAAATAGCAGGGTATGATCCTGCAAGCCCACAACCCATAATCTGACTAGAGTAAAAAAACATGGGGGCATGGGGAAACTTAAGTAAATATTTGTGCACATAAGCATCGTTATGATTTAACAAAGTGTCATGGGGCAATTTTTCCTAGGAATTAGGGAAAAGCTAGCACAACATCAAACATTAAGCCCATGGAGCTGTTATGACTAGTGAATTTCTTAAATCCTAATACAAATGGGTTGGTAAACAGAAGTCAAGATATAGACTAAAAATCATGACTAATAGCCCAAGTAACCAGCCCAACAAGTCAACAAATGATTATAAAAACATGGAAGTGAGAACTCTATATGAGGCAAAACACCTAACACTTGGGTAAAATTTTAAAACCCTAACTCAAGCATATGAGAACCAAATAACTGACCTAGAAAAATTGTCTACAAATTTTGATAGTCCCAATAATGACTCTAGTTGGGGATGCTTAATCACCTTGGTCAAGATGAGAATGTAGAATCTCTTGGGGTATAGACCTAACAACAAACAGAAGGAATATATACAAAATTTACACTAAAATACCATGCATGGAAAGAAAAGTTTAAGAAAAAAAATTCTTGAGGAATTTTCCATGCATTGGAAATTCTTGAATTTCACCTTCCATAATTTTTGGAAAGTGTGAGTCATATCGATTATTCAAAGAAACAACAAAAGGGCCCAACCAAAGAGTTTCAAATTTCACATACATACCTTTTTCCTATCCTATTGCATTCCACATCAACATCTGATAATCAATGTTGAATTTTTTTTTATCAAAATCTCTCTTGTAAAACAAATATTTGCTTTGTTGTTGCAACTTTTTATTTCTTTTCTGAGTATAATTCTTGACTTCATCTAACTTCGTTAGTTGTTCAATTCTTTCCTCCATTGGCTCAAGTATATCCGAATCATTCTCTTAAATAAACTTTTATGCTAACAACAAGTTGTTTACAAGCACTCTAGCTTGTGTCCCATCTACTAACTCAAATGGTGACTTCCTTATTGCTTTCTTGATTGTAATTCTATTAGCCCAGAATAGCAATATAATTTTTGAGTCCCAAGCCTTCTTAATTTGCTAAAGTGTCCTCTTGATGATCTTCAATATGCTCTTATCACTTGATTTGACCTGCGCATTTCCCTGTGGGTGATATGGTGAGTAATAATAAACTCTTATACCATAAGAATCACAAGATTTAGAAAATTCTTTAGATCTAAAACACATAGCATCAATGATTAACTTGATTGGTGTTCCAAATCTAATTATTATATTTTTCATTAGGAAATCAATAACAACTTTGCTAGTAGCCTCTTTGTTGGGATCACTTCAATCGATTTAGTGAAATAATATATTGCTACCAATATCCATGTTAAAACCACCACTGGATTTCTCAAACATTTCACCTATAAAATCACTTCCCTATTGATGAAAAGGGGCTTCAACCTACATAGTCCTAAGAGGTAGTGCACTTGAATACTTCAACTTCCTTGAATTGTTTTTGATAAGGCTCACATTTTCTCACATATATGTGTAAGAATTAATAAATTAAGTGGGCCAATAATAACCTACCCTAAGAACTTTGTGACTAGTGGTTTTGGTAGTGAAATGGCCTCTACATACTCTATTAGGTATTTTGGGCATTTCATATGCTTCAAAAAATATAACACATTTGTATACCAGGAAGTATTCTATAAACAACAAAATTTATCTACCAAGGTAGAAATATTATTAACCTATGAAGCTTCTAAATTTTCCTCTACCATAACTTCGCTAATCCTTACCCCTTAACCAATTTAGTGATCTGAATGTCAATATTAAACTCATAGATTTTATTATCCATCTACACCTTCTTCATGTTACCATTGATTGGGAAAAGATATCCATTACAATAGCATACGCATATACATATTTCTTTGCTATATCATACTTCATCTCTGTAGCCCAGAGAGATTTGCTGTAAAATTCTATTAGTTGCTCATATCCTTCATCATTTTTCTGAAGCATAACAATTGCAATTGTGTGACATGATATGAATGAAAAGATTTATAACTTAGGTTTTCTAGTGTCTGGAGATTTAAAAACTAGAGAAGGCCTCCTTAATTTCTCTTTTGATGGCTACAAAGGCATCAATTTTGGTTCCCTTTTTCAACATCTTGGAAATAGGCTTTACAAATTCAACAAAATTAGAGATGATTCTTCTAACAAAATTAATTGGGCCAAAAAAGAACTGAATAAATTTCGTAGTCTTAGGGATGGGTACTTTATCTATTGTTGCTACTCTTTCTAGGTCTATTTAGACTCATTTTGAAACAATGTGACCCAAGACTTTACCTTTAGTAAAAAAAAAGTTACACTTCTTAGGATTTAGAGAAATCCCATACTCCAGAGCCTTGGTAAATATTTTCTCAAGATGAAAGCAATGATCATTTTATCACTTAGAAAATGCAGTTAAATCATCTTGATAAACTACCATGATGATATCAATAAGATCTCAGAATGCTACATCCATAGCTCTTTGAAATGTACCACCATCATTTACTAACTAGAATGGCATTCTTACTTACACATGTATTCCCCAAGGGGTTGTGAATGCAATCTTGTATTGCTCAGACTCTTTAACGTTTTCTTGATTGTACCTAGAAAAGCCATCCATCGCCAATAATTCACATCTTGTCACCTTTTGTAACATGGCTTCCATATTTGGTAGTGGGTAATTGTCTTTCAATGAAGACATATTCAATTTTTTAAATCAACACAAAAACTTATATCTTTGTTCTTATTTTTGATAGGGACTAAATTAGAGACCCAAATGGAATGTATAATTGGCTTAATTATCCCACCATCCCTTAGTTTCATGAGTTCCTCTTGCATCTTTGGCCTTAACACTAGGTTATTAGGTCTTTGCTTGTATCTAGAAAGTTTTTCCTTAGGAATGAGAGGAATCTTGTGCTGAAATAAATCCTCTCTATAAGTTGTTAGGTCATCATATGACCAAGGAAATATGTGCTTATATTTTCTCAACAATGCTATGAGCATTTTTCATATCTTCAGACTAATTTTATTTCCAATGTATACTTTTTTAGGAGATGACTTATTCACTAAATTTACCTCCGCAAAAGTTTCTTTTCTGACCAGAGAAAGTTTCATATCTTGACCATCATTACCATTGAAAATTCTTTCCAACACTACAAACCTCTTTGGGATTTTATTAATTTTTAGCTGTACTATTTCATTTACAAATAAAATTTGTTTACCATCTACAAATTCAACATAAGTATCAAAATCAATTTATAGAGTCTCATACTCATCTATGGAATGAAGAAAATTCAATAAATCATCATCAACATTAAAGACCTGCCAGTTGTAAATATTTGTCTAGAATAGAAGGCCTATTTTTAACATCAATCTTGGATATCCTTTCCAGAGTGATATTATTTCTTTTCAAAGCAATATTTTCTAAGAAATCAATCATAATGTTTTTTATCTCTCCACCCAATCTATAGAGAAATCATCAAATAATCAACTAGAGGCAGATCCATTAATCAAAATTGAAAATTTGGGGGTGGACACACATTGTTCAATGATGTGGATGAAGTTATCTCTGAATCCAAATGCCCTAAGGATTCGGAGAAGAAAACTCTAGTTGACTCTATCAAAAGCTTTCAACAGGTCAAATTTCAGAAAAAAGCCATGTTTTTTATTGATAGATAGGGAGTGGATGTTCTCATGCACCACAATAACAAAATCCAGGATCTACCTCCTAGGAACAAACCCATTATGATGCTTGGAAATTAAAGAAAGGAAGAAATTCTTAAGTCTGAGCACCAGGATTTTGATGAAAATTTTATATAAAGAATTGTTGAGACAAATTTTGACTCCTTCTGGACAGAGTGGGAACCAAAAAATTCTTGAGCCATAGCAACCACATCAGAGCAGATAATCTACCAAAAATTCTAAAAGAAAAATAGAGGGAAGCCATCAGGGCCAAGGACCTTTTTACCTTCAAAAGAGAAGACCGCATTGCGAACTTCATCAAGAGAATCGAATCTAGTAAGCTCCAAGTCCATATCTTGAGAGATAATGGTGGGAACCTCCTGCAAGATTTCATTTTGAGCTAGAGGGTCAAGAGGATCATCCATAGAAAGGAGATTAGAGAAAAAAATGATGGCTTCCTAGCAAATCTCTTCATACTTATCAACCCATCTCTAGCCAATTTGAATTTTATTTATTCTATTAGGAACCATGTGCTTAAGGGTCATCATATGAAATAACTTAGTGTTTTTTTCACCACTTTTAAGCCATAAATCTCTAGATCTTTGTTTCCAAAATTCCTCTTCTTTGGAAATAATATCACGCAATTTAGTTAAAATCTCAATTTCTTTGTTTGAGACATCTTTATCTAACCCAAAAAATTGTGTATGCCTTTGAACCTCCTTAAGGTCTAGTTTGAGTTGATCTTTAATTTTGAAGATATTGCCAAAAGAGGACTTGTTCCAACATTGAATATTGGACTTGACATTATATAGCTTCTTGGCTATATGAAACATGACCATACCCTGGATATCAATATTCTGCCACTCCATAATTTTATCTTGAATGTCAAGGGCCATCAGCCACATTTTCTCAAATCTGAAGGGATACGCCTTTCTACCAAACAACGGAGTCACTGAAAGCCAAATAGGGAAGTGGTCTGATCCAACATGAGTTAAGGCATTGAGTCTACATGAAGCATTCTGAATCTAATCAAGAGATACAAGGCCCCTATCAAGATTAACTTGAATGAGATCCTCCCCACTTTGTCTATTGGACCAAGTGAATTTAGCACCAATAAGGTCCAGATCCAAAAGGCTCAAAGAGTTGATCATGTCAGCCAAGTCTTGTCTAATATCAATAGAGATTGGCATACCCCTAGATTTATCTAAATTTAAGAGTGGGGTGTTGAAATCGCCCAGAAGAACCCATTTATCATTAGGGAAGAGTGATCTAGCATGGAAAATGGAAGACATAGCATGGCAAATGGAAGACAAGAGGGCTATCCTAGAAGATCTCCCATTAGGAGCATAGATGTTGAAAATAATATAGGAGGATCCATCTTTAAGATTAACGAATCTAGTAGCAATGTGATTAGGAGAAGAGAGGACCACTTTACCACATAGTAGTCTCAAATTGCAAAGGTTGGCAATACCACCTGAAGCACCATCCGCATCCACATAGTGAACATCACAATCTCCAAAAATCACCAATTTACTTTTTTCCACTTTGCTACCAGGCATTTTAGTTTCTTGGACAAGGAAAATATTTGGTTTATGATCTCTAACGGAATTCTATAGCAGGTCATGCTTGTGGGGGTGATTTAAACCCCTTATATTCCATGAGAGGGAGATCCTGTCCCCACTTCTGGTAACGTTCTTTGAGGTCCATCTGCAATGGAAACCCGACTCTTCCTATCCTTGCTAACTGCATTGGGTGGTCTCCCCAAACCCCTTGAGTCTGACCCACAGTTCACTTTTTGTCTATTTTTGGTTTAGACCCCCCTAAGACCAGAGTATTTTTCCCAATAGGGGAGTTCCTTCTTCTATTGTTTGGTTTGACCTCAATAAAAGGAGCATAGTCCTCAAGGGATGATTCTAGCATGGGAGAGGTCAGGGGTTTCATTTCAATAGAGGTATCCATATCAACAACTAGTTGAATGAGAATATCCTAGGCAGATCATGTAGCATTAAAAATCTCTTCAACATAGGGGGCATCCACAATAGGGGATTCCCCATTATTCTCCTTAGGGGGCAAGAGGTTTGGGTTAACGACAATAGGAAATTCTGAAGAGAAGTCAGATCTAGGCAACATCCCAGCCTCCACAATCAACATAGGAATAGATCCATCCAAATCATTTCTCAAATATTTCAAAGGAGGCTCTGCAGGCAAGGCATCCATCTTCTCTAAGAGTGGCATATCGTTCCCATTTATCCATTCCTTCTTTGGCTTGGACGGACACTGCCTAGCCCAGTGACCCACATTTTTACAATGGAAACACGTGAAAGGGATGGATTCATACTCCACTTTCTGCACCCATCTGCCCAACTTAGAGAAAATATCTATCTTAGAAGGTAGGCTTGTAGACTGCTTAACATTGGCACAAAGTCTGACATAAACTAGTCATCTTTTAACTGCAGTCATTGGGTCGACTGAGATTAGCTCACCAAAATAGGCTGCAATACCTGCAAATATTTCTTCTCCACTGAATTCCATGGCTAAACTTGGTAGTCTGACCCACATAGGGGCTTCATTATATTCCCAATATTTAGGATTAAAACCTGGTTCCCACTTTTTAAGAGCCAGTGAGGCTTTGCCTAGCATCCAAGGACCTCCCGCCAAAATAGATCAAAAGTCTTCTTCACAAGTGAATGAAAAGGAGAAGAAGCCACCACCCATAGAAACAACATCAATTTGAACGTTACCTTTCTATTTCCTAGACACCCAGGATCTAACAACCTCAATATTAAGGGCTGGTCCAACAAATTTTCCAACTAAGACTAAATTCATGTGAGCCCTATTCTAATCCACAATACAGTATGGGATAGAGATGGAGCAAGCACCAGAATCCTGGTCAAATTAATGCAATACCAACAAAATGGCCTTACCCTTAAGCTTAGTTGCAAAAAGAGAAGCCCTTTTCTTGTTACATTCCACAGAGGGAATCTTATTATTGGGGCCCTCAACCTCACCAGGTTTGTCAGAAATGACAAATTTACCATTGGCAACATTTTGTATGGTACCACCATCCCATGTATCATTTGAGGCCCCATCCAAAGGATCAGGGGCCAATTTTGTGGGGTGAGTCATAGGGGAATCCCCTGGACTCCTAGAACCAGAGTCATTCAAATTAAAACCTAAACCTGCTCCCGCGTCAACCCCTGCTCCTGCTCCTCGAAAGTGCGCTATTTTGAAATTTTTAAAAATGATTATTATTATTGTTATTATTTTTATTGTTATTATTATTGTTATTATTGTTTGAATCTATATTATGCTGATAAGACTTCAAATATGGAATTGAAGTTTCAACAAGTTCAAATATGTTCTAGAATCTCATAATCTTGACAATATAGTTTGATACGAAGTTCGATGTTTCAAATATATTTTGCAAGGATTTGTATTGTGTTGTGAAACTCTAAAGATTCAATAATTTTTGTATTAGGTAAAATTTTGGGATTGAAGTATCAAATAAATTTTGTATTTTCATGGTCCACCATTATACTTAAATGACAAAATTTGAGTTACATCATGCAATTTATTTTCAAACTCTCATGTTTATGTAGAGATTGAAGATGAGGTTGTGTCATGTATAAACTATTTATTAATTCTTCGTTTAAAAAATCCTATATTGAATAAGTAGTGGAGATTAAGGATTGGCTTGCAACCAATGTTGAAAATAATAAATTACTAGAAGATTTGTGCTTTGAACAAAATAAATAAGAAAAACAATTAAAAATTTCAAAAAAGGTGAATAGAACACATTAACATGTGAAAGAAAATAAAGAACTACAAGAAGTAGAGCAAATGCACAAAAATGATCATTTATAAAATAAAATGAAAAATTGAAAAAATTATTTGAATGTTTAACCATCACATGCTATGACTTTTTATAAGTTGAAAGCCCAAACAAATGACTTTTTATAAGTTGAAATCCCAAACAAATAAATGACTTTTTATAAGTTGAAAGCCCAAACAAATAATACACATGGTTCTTAAGAATACATAGAGTGAGAAACCATGATTTGGAGATTGCAATGAGAATTAGAACTCTTTAAACTCTAAATTTGTTTAAAGGAATATGATTAGATACTTCCTTGAAACATGTAGGTTCAACAAAGATGAGGAGTGGTTAACAAAAATTGTTAAAATTCACAAAAAAAGGGTATTTTGAATTTGTAAGGTGTGAAGGAAATGCGGACCATTGAAAACTAAAAATAAATTATGTAAATGTAAGATTATTCAATTTAAAATGACTTTCACACAAGAAGAAAAATAAATGTATAAAAAGAAAGGAAAAGAGGAATACATATGTTACTCTGTTGAAGTCGAGGAAATAAAATACAAATACATTTATTTCCCGTATGTTTCGTTTTAACAAGTAACTAAAATTCCACCATTAATTGACTTCCTCTCCTAAACAATCGCCATTGATTTTCTCTCCTGAATTGTCGCCAAAAATGGCCAGCCTTAAATAGCACACACTAAGCATTGACTTAGTGTATGATGCCTTATGTGGACCCAACTTTAAATTCTATTTTGGTTTAGTCGGACCATTTCCATTGTACCTCAGGCTCGGGGTTTCATGATCTGTTCAGAGCTGCTATGAGGGTTTATCCACTCCATTTTTTATTTCTTCTTTAATGTCTTTAACATGTAATACAAGTAAAGTAATATCTAAATTTAATAAAAATATATTTTTTTAAAGAATTAAATATGAGAAATTATATATATTTTTTCAAACTATATAAAATTTGTTGGAGGTGTTTATCAACCAGGTTTGGTAGAAAATGATTTATTTTTTTTTTTAAAATTTCTTTTAATTTCATATAAATAATATTAAAAATATAATAATAATAAAATAAATAATTATATTATAATAAAAATATGGAGGTAGGGTTTCTAGATTGAAAGTAAAAATAAAAATTTGTTATTTAAAATGTTATATTTGTAAATAAATAAATAAATGTTTTTGAATAAGGAAAAACTGGTTTTGAAGAGACCTGAAACCCAAAAGATTTTACTAGGATCTAGATCCCAACAAAGCAGGTTGTGCAAAGATATTAACAATGAAAACCACAGCCAAAAACTAGCACATCTGACCCAACAACTTCCAACAACAAAGCTGTGAAAAAGAATAGACACAGAAAACCAGAAGGCCTACCAGATAAAGAAAGGGTAGAAACCCCAAAGAGACAAGCTGCCTGAGGAACTATAGGCACCCCAAAACAAATAGAGCACAACTTCTAACAAAGGTTAAGACAATCCCCACACTTAGTATTTCCCTTTGGGACCCTTCATGTGGGATCAAAGGGTCATGTCAAAAGAAGGCGAGAACCTCTTAGACTGTTTACCTTTTACCATTATCCAACCGTCTTCAACTTTAGCGGGCTCATCTTGCCACTCCAACTAATTTAATGCAAGAAAATCACTAGATGAGGGATAGCCAACAAGAAACGAAGCTTCAATAAGAATAGAAGGACTTGGGTTAGAAACACCCCTAGAAATAATAGTAGGTACATGGACTGCTCTAGCAACCTCCCTTGACACATGAACAAGACCCTCAGACCTGTCAAAACTAGCAACAGGGGTAGATCCAACATCATTTGAAACCTCTGAACCACAGATTGAGGGATAGCCAGTTGGCATAGCAGAACTTGGGTCAGAAACACCCCTAGAAACAACAATAGGAATAGGGACTGCTCCAACAACCTCCCTAGACACATGAACAACATCCTCAGACCTGTCAAAACTAGCAACAGGGGTAGATCCAACAACATTTGACAACTTCAAACCATTGATTGGCTCCAAATGAACCATCTAACTAGAGACAAGAGGAGCATCTTCAACAACATTTTCAAGAGAAATATCAGGCCGCATACCCATCTAAGAAGAGCCCTTTAACACCGTGTAATGGTAGGAGGAAGCCCCAATCCACCAAGACGAAGGCTTCTTTGCTTTAAATTTGTGTAAATCACATTTGGCTGCTGTATGACCTGTCTTGAAGCACCTTCTGCATCTGAAGGGAATGCCTTCATAATCTAGAGGTTGGATCTAGAAACCCTTGGGAGTCGATAGTTTAATCTCCTCAGGCAACCCCTTAGAAGAATCAATGTCCACCAAGATACGAGCGTAGGTAGAATGAAGGATATTAGAAGACTCGGTATCTACCATCAAAAAATCTCCCAAAGCATCCCCCACAACTTGAAGAAGTGGATCCATCCAAAAGTGAAGAGGGAGGTTAGGGAGTCTAACCTAGATTGGCATCTCATAGAAGGATTCAAACAAAGGAATGAAGTCCTCATGTCATGGTTTAATCGTCAAAGGGTAACGGTTCTCCCAAATAAAAAAATGATCATAAAGAATAATCTTTCTGTCAGCTGCATTTTCAAACTTCGCAACAAAGAAACCCTTGGCCAAAGAAAAAATCTGCATCGAGTCTGAAATAGGGGGCACCCACTTCTTATAAACCCAATCATAAAGCCTTGGAAGACTAGGCCAAAAGACTTTAAATCGATAGATAACCACATGAGAAGATAGATCAAAGGTCACTTGATCTATTTCATTAATCATTTTATCATCCAAGTTAACAACAATGGAGTAATAAATAAGGAATTACTGAATCTCCTTAACCAACCAATCCGCATACAAACTCTTAGCAGCCCCACTAACAACACAAGGGCTACCTCCAGGACTAGGGATAACGTAGGCCGAAGGGCCACCTCCAGGAACTCCATGACCAGGGACAATGCAGGCTGAAGGGCAACCTCCAGGACTAGGGACATCGTTGGCCGAAGCGCTACCTCTAGGACTAGGGACAACACAAGTCGAAGGGCTTCCTCCAGGCGTCCTCCAATTTATATATTCATAGATAATTAGTCATAGTTAAAATATTACAGATAATATTGATAATAACATTAATAAAAATAAAATAATATATTAATTATAATAAAATGAAATAATATCAATATAATACACTAACGATAATATAATTTAATTTAAATATATACTTTTTAAAAAAAGGGGTAAATATTTATTCAAGAAATCACAAAGATATAAAGATCAGGCCTTAAGCCCACCAAGACAATAACAAAAACTAAAAGGATCCTAAAAGAACCACCAACAACACCACTACAAAGTCCAGTGACCATAGAATTAGATTTGACCGTTGGATTTCTAATGATAATACCTTTCCAAAAAACCCTCAAAAGATGACGCTGGACAAAGTAGGAGCAAAGTTCAACTAATTTGAAATTAACAAACATAAAAGGGAAATTTAATTTAAATATATTAATAGTAATCATATAATAATATATTATTTTTAAAAAAATGATATTTTAATACAAAGATTAGTGTTCTTTCAAGTCCATTCATTATAAATATTATTATATTAAAATTTATGAGTGATAATTTTTTTAGAGGTTTTTTAGCATTTAAGGTTGAAATTAAAATTTTAAATATTGAATATAATATTTTAAAATTAAAATTATATTATAACATAAAAATATTATAATACTCATATACTATTAATATTAGATATCATTTTATTAATAATCTTTACTAATTATAAAAAAAATTATGTTTATCATATTTAAAATAAAAATAATATAAGACATTAACTATTATATCTAATTATTCAATATAACATATATATTATTAATATATTTAATAAAAGAATATTAAGGTTGAATTTATAATATGAAAAACAAATTCTTATCATAATTTCAATTAAATCACATCTCGAGCCCTGAAATTCATAATAAATTTAGACTAAACCAAAATCTTAATTTTGTATCTAATTTTAATAATCTTACCTCTAACACTAACCCTAACATACTACATTAATCTATTAATAATTTTCTTATATCCTCGTTAAATTAAATTAATATAGTGATATCCAAAATGAGAAATAGAGAATAAATTAAGATATTTTTAGTTAAATATGATTATTTTATTATCTATACATTTTGTATATTTAGTTTAATAATATACTCAACCCAATTCTTCATTATCTAAAATTAAATTAATATTTTAAAATTATTTGAAGCTTTATTGTTTTCATCTTTAATATTACATTCATTACTTTTTAAAATTTAAAATTCTAAACATAAAATTTAAATTATAAAGATAAAAACTAATAATAAAATGATTTAAATAATAATATTAATATATTTTTAATGATCTCTTATAAATTTTTGAATATTTAAAAAATAATATAAGAAAAATATCATTTAAATTAACAAATTTTATTAAAAATCATAAACTTTCATATTTAAATTTGTTAAAAAAAATTAAAAATCAAATTACAAAATTTTATATTTAAATTAATTTATTATATATATATTTGAAATAAATGTAAACCACCCTTTAAATATTTAAAATTAAAAAAATTATATTATTTATTAAATTATTTGCATACTAATTATTGCATGAAAAATGTTATGCATGAAAAACGTATGTAAAAAGACAAAATGGAAGTTACAATTTAATGAAAAATATGTACGGTTTCTTTTTAAAAAGTCGTATATTTGCATTTCTCTCATTTGCTTGATAGGAGAGTCTGCATTCTCTAAAAACAGATTAAAAAATCCAGCATAGGTACCTACATTTGCATTATCATTTAGAATGGGAAAAATTACTATTAGTCGAGGTTCATTTTGATTGTCAGAAAAACACGGACATCAATGAAATGATAAGACTAAACGGAAATTAAATTGAAAGGCGGGCCCACATTCAATAATCTTTGTCTATGAAACACTCATATTGTACCATTGAATGTGTTAATTAATAATTAAAATATAACAATCATTTATTTTTCAATTAATTATTAAATATGGTCAATAGTACAATATTAGTGATGGATAGACATTGCCCATTCGGTAGTACGTACTAATTCAATGCTTAGTGTTTTGTTTAAGTCAACCTACCAAAAAATGTTAATGCAAATGCGGGCAAAGAAATGTAAATGAGAAGAAAAAACAAGAAAAACGATGTCTTAGAACATGATTAAGAATAAAATAATTCATAATTTACTTTTTAGTGCTTGCACAAGGTTATCAAATAGTAGAGATCTCTAGTCAATAAACTATTTTAGCATTGGACCAATTTCACTTCCATTATGACCAGTTGCAACTCCTTAATCTATTATGTTAAATACATTCAACAACTACCAAGCATGCCCAATTGGTATTGTTTGAATTTGGCAAATGTGGCAGGAGTTGAATCTACCTATCTTACTTCCATTTGTGAATTAGGCATTGTTGAGACTTGCCTTGGCCATTCTAAGAAACCCTAGTCTAAAATGCACGCCTTTGTCCATATTCAAAATACTCCCTAGCCAAGATCTCTATAATTCCCTTTCAACTGTTGGGCAATACTAGACTCGCATTGCATAAAGTCAGTAAGAGAAACAAAAAGAAACATTACAACATTACCCTATTTAAACACAAAATTTAATTACAAGTGTTAATCTGTGGCATCACTAAATTTCGTGTGGTTTAGAATAATCATATAAATTGTTCAAATTAGAAAATTTATCTTTAACATCGCACAACAATATGATCATAATTTAAATTAGACAATCATTTTTTGAAAGTTCATATTCTTGCATAACTAGGGAACTCACTATTTAATAAGTTTGTTCCAGAATAACTCATTATTAAAGATGCACATATTCTTTATATCTCCCCATTCTTCACATTCAATCAATATATTCGAACAAAGGGAAGGGGAAAATGAAGGGCTCCGAAAATGTATGACTTTATTATTGCAATTTTTATTTACATAATTGCATGAATCATCCATAAGATGGAGATTCACCTTTATATGCCTAAAAATTCATTTCGACTAATTGAACTTTCTCAAATTGTTTCTTCTTAAGAACCAGAAATATTTGTGCTAAAATGATAGATGCTAAGAATAATAAAATACCTTGAACACGTAAAGGATCTTGAAGTACTATTTTTGCATTTTCTTGACCAAATCCACCCACATTAGGGTTATTCATTAATGACTGATCTGCCTTGATGAATTTGCCCTCTAAAACAAGAAGTTTCGGTACTAGAGGTACAAAGTCAACCACTTGTCGACCGTCTGATGGATTATCAATAGTTACTTGATATCCACCCTTTTCTTTACGTGTAATTTTACTTACTTTACCCGTTGCTGAAGCGTTATAGACTGTATTGTTTCTTTTGCTCCCATCGGGATAAATTTGTCGTCTTCCTCTATTACCACCTACGTATAGGGGATATTTCAAGAAGTGAGCTGCTTTATTAGTAGCGGGATTTGGTGAAAGGATGGGAAATACAATCTCACTATATTTTTTACCAGGAACATAAACTATTATTAGAATATTTTTTTGATTGTATAAAAGAATATTTAACACAATTTCCATGCAAAATGATTGCTAATTAAGCAAAATGAACACTAATTACTTTGGGGAAAATATTTATCAAATCATTTTTATGACCATCAAAATTTTGAATATCAATATGTAGATTTTAGATCTAGGTGGCTTTAATAGAATTTGTCGCCACTATGATCTTTACTTCCAAAAATAAAAAAAATCATTCAATGCATTAGTAATTTAAATCCTTCCCAATATTTTGGTTTACATTTGGCTGTGGAAGAAATTATACAAAATTGTTCCCACAAATACCTAAATCAGAAAAAATCACATTGCATGCTCCACTACAAATTGTGTTTCATCTTCCATGTAGCGCAATAGAAGTAAGTTTGCATTCTTATGGTCTTGAGATTACACATACCACATTGTTACTAGCTGAGTCAATAACACTCTCCAATTCTGACCAAGAAGTTGTAGTGTCTAGATATTCCCCACTAAAAATTTGTTCCTTTATTTTCAAAGAAATTCTATTGCACAAAAGAACTAGATAATGTCAAGAAAGAAGAGATGGATGGGAACTTTGCATGTTCCTAGGTCAATTCAAGAAAAACAGTTGCATTTCAAGCTTATGTGTTTTCAACTTGCTCGGACCATTTTAGTTTACTAAAACAGGAGAGAAAAGTTTGTGCACTAAGAGCACAATGTATTGAGTTGCACCTTGTGACATTTTTGGCATCATCCAACTCCATTTGAACATGACACGTCTTTAAGGAAAGGTCCCCATGAAAGCTAGTAATCAATAGATATTTATTAGATGGGTTTTTAGCTGAATTGGAAGTGAATAATAATTTCAATCAATAGAGTTTCGTCAAGCGTGATCATATATGAATTGAATGTGAATAATAGTATCATTTATTAGGTTGACTGTAAATACTAAGCTTACCACATAATCCGCATGCTAGGCCTACCATACTTGAAGGTTTTCCTCCATATGATTCTCCAAAAATGAATACAGGGCTCTCCTGCAAAGTACTATTCTTAAAGAATTGTATCAAATAGGTTAAGAGGTTAGCTGCCACTTGTGCATTGATTTTAGATAGCAGTGTTTCATTTTCTACATAGCTAAAGCCTATAGAAAATTCACAAACAATCAATTCTCAAAAGAACCATAGCCTTGTATTTGAACACTATTTCCAATAAGCATGGGTTAGAAAGGCATTTGAAATACTTGTAAAAAAGAAATGTAAATTTGTTTTCAGTGAAAGAGAAAGTTTACAATATGTATACCAACAGGGCTATCCTATAAAACGTTCAATTCAAATTTGACAGTGATTGAAATTTGTGGATGATACCATTCTAATCGGGAGATCTACATTGGCTAAAGCTAGGAATATTTTAAAAACCTTGGATGATTATGAGATGGTGTCTGGTCAGATGGTTAATATACAAAAAAGCTCTTTATTTTTCCTCAACACTCTGAAGCCTAGGCAGAGTAAAATTGACATAATTCTTGGATGCAATGTGAAATATTTACCATCAATTTATCTTGGTTTTCCCCTGGGTCTTAAGCCTCCTGAATCCTTTTGGAACTTTTTGGTTGATAGGTTCAACAAAAAGCTAGTTGGATGGATAGGTGCTCTTCTTAGCCAAGCAAGTAAATTCAGCTTCTGAAAGAAAATCTATAGAATCTTCCTATCTATGCCTTAAGTCATTTTAAAATCCCTTCCAAATATGTAGATACCATTGAAAAAATCCAGAAACACTTTCTTTGGTTTGGTGTGGAAGAAAGAAATAGAATGCCACTTATTGGTTGGGATTTTGTTTTTAGACCTAAAAAATTTGGGAGGTTTGGGTATTAGGAAGATTAGAACTATGAATAAGGCTCTCCTTGATAAGAAAATTTGGAGAGCTTTCTCTTCTAATGGATAATGGAATAGTATTTTAAAGACCAAATATATGGCCAATATTGGATCTCTTAAAACCTTTCTTTATTCTCCAAATCTGTCGCGTGGTTTATTTCTCTAGAATGATATGGTTAGAGGAAGAAATTTTATTGATTTGGGAGTCGGTTGGAGCATCAAAAAAGGGAATCAAACTAGGTTTTGTGAAGATAGATGGTTATTTAAAAAGATTCAATGGGTGGGTTGATACTTGTAAGGCATTTTTTGGGACCTACGTTAAAGACTACTGGAGGGATGGTGGTTGGGTGAATCTTTGCTAGATCAGTATGAACCTTATGCCGATTCAATCTTCTATGATGATAGTTAGAATGGGTTTGAGTTAGCATGATGATCTATTAGTTTGGATGGCTAACCCTTTTGGTAGCTACTCAATCACTTCAGCTGTCTCTTTGAAGTCCCTTTCTCCCACCCCCCTTCCTTTTGGTCTAAAGCTTAGATTAAACACCTGTCTCCTAAGGTCAACGTATTCTTTTGGATTATTCTCCCGAATAAAGTGCTCACAGTTGATAATATTTGCAAGCATGATTTCTAGATCCCTAATCGATGCTACCTGTATAAGGAAGAAGCAAAAATGACTAATCATTTGTTCCTTCATTATTCGTATATGGCTTCTATTTGGGGAAGATTTTTATCTCTCTAGAACTTTTCTTGGGTGTTTCCTAGCTCTATTGAGGACTTGTTTATGCAATGGAATAGTCCCTCCTTGAATCCTACTATCCACAGATTGTGGTCCTTTACCTTCCCCTATATTGCTTCCGCTGTGTGGAAGGAGTGAAATAATAGAATCTTTAGGGACAAGGAGGATCCAAAGTATATTGTGTATGAGAAAACATATAGGCTAATAATGGAAAACATCAATAATATCCCCTATAATGAGAATAAGATGGAGGTTGTGATCTATTCCGACTATGACCTCAAGATTGCAAAAGATTGGAATATTAAAAGTGATGTTTCTAAGCCTTCTAGATTAGAGAAGAACTGTCAAGGTGCTTGTTGGATTCATCCCCCTAGGGGCTAGATAAAAGCAAATTTTAATGGGGCGGCCAAGGGAAATCCAGGGTTGGCTGGGAGTGGGGAGTGTTAAGGGATTATAATGGCAAGTTTATTTCAGCTATGACACTCTCCTTGGGTTCACACTCCAATCACTTAGACAAAGTCATTGGAGCTTTCCAGGTAATTGACCTTGCAAATAGAATGAACTTCGAAAATATCTAGATTGAAGGTGACTCCAAAAACATTATAGAGTGCCTTCTTGGCAATTCCTCCCCCTCTTGGACCATAAAATGTTGGATAGAAGAAGTTATTTCTATTTTATCCAACTTTGATAAGGTTAGAATTTCCCATGTTTTTAGGGAAGCTAATAAGGTGGCCAACTATTTTTCCAATAAGGTGGTTAAGCAAAAGGGGCAATGGACATGGCAGGATTATAATGAACTGGGAGATGATGTAAGAGCCTTAATCGACTATGATGTCACTCATGGGAAAACTGTTGCATTTAATTATGATTAAGAGAAATAGAGCTAGATACAATGACATCATTTGATATGGTGGTGCTGCCTTAATTATATCTATGGGCTATGAGGGATGGGACGTATTATGGGTACTTTGGTTCTACTGTTGTCTCTTTTTTCTGTTCATTTGCCTTGAAATCAATAGAAGTAAGGTGATTTCTACGATGGGGGGAAGTAGAAAGAGGGTTGAGTTGACTAGCTGTGAGAAGCATAAAAAAAATTGAATGTATGGAGGCATATTGAGGGGGGCAAGTTGGAGCCATTCCTCAAGAAGCTCCATGGCCTTGACTCAAAAATTATAGAGTATTTTGTGAAACACTATAAGGATGGGGAAATTATTCTCTCACGAAGGAAGGTAAAGGTTGACGAGAATCTCATTGGGTAAAACACTAGGCTCTCTACATAGGGAGTCAAGTTATTTTGTGATAGAAAGTTTCTAGATGGAGCAGTCACTAGATTTCCCAAAACTTATGAGGAAAGAGAGGCATTGGTCAAAATTTCTAACACTTATTATGATACTGGATTCGTTAAGAAGCTATAGAGGGAGGTGCTTAGAATTATCATAGATTACATTACGGTGGACGATAGATTTACCAGAGTCTACAGTTACCATTTCACCTTCCTCAAGCATTTTGACACATGGTGAGGGCTTCCTTTCCTCACTACTTGTTTATCTCTTTGAATCATAGTATTAAGGAACATAGAAAAATCCCTACGAAGAATCCGGTCCTGTATGTTGGCCTTGTTAGGCTTATTCATGAGCATTTTGGAAACATGCTATCCCGTCTAACCCAATTTTGGCTTCAGCCTCAGAAGGTTGTGATACTAATATTAGTGTGTCCAAGGACAAAGATGAATTGGACACTAAGTGGGAAGAGGAAGATTCTCCCTCCCCCAAGAAGGTGTATAAGAAAACCCTTCAGAGAAAGCCCTGAGGTAAAAATGATTTTTTTGTGAAAACCCCCATTGGCACTTCTCAGGAATTGAAAAACAAGGAGAAGGACCTCCGCCAAAGAAAAAATTGGTTTCTTATTCTGAGTATTCTCCAGAGGATAATTATGCTGCCCCAAAATCCATTGAGGGCTCATATACCTCTTACCCTACCACTGATAGAGAGAATAGACCCAGATTCCTTGGAAATCTCAAATCTGAAGACCACTACTTCAAGCTTGACCGGGAATTTCTTGATAACATACTAGAAATTTCTATAAATGGGGTTATTAATTATTTCAGGATTATTAAGTGGGGTTTTCATGAAATAAAGGACCTTAGCATAAAGAACATGGTTGTCACTAGCAAACTGGATGAGATGGAAGCTAAAGGTGTGCCTCAGAATGCTGATGGGGTTTTGTGGACCGAGGAAGAGAAGATTTCAATGGTTGAGTACCTCCAAAGAATAGTTGAGCTCATGGACAAGATGAAGAAGGAAAATGAGAAAAAGATTAAGCATCTGGAAGGGGAAATTGGCAAAATCATGGAAACCATGAACACCATCATGAGGCATAGTCACAAAGTTATGAAGCAAAATACTATTACCTTGAGCAGCATGATAGAGAAGCTAGAAAAAGCCCAACAAGGTTCGTTGGTTGTAGACTTGGATGTAGACAAAGAAAAAAGTAAGACAGAGGACTCTGGCCTCTCGAGGAGAACTAGAGCCAACCTGAAGAGAAAAGTGGATTCTTCACCTCAAGAGATCCAAGATCTTAAAAAGGTGGCCTAGGAGATGTGCAACCTCGAAGATGAGGTTGCTACGACATTAAAGTCCTTAGGTTAGCTTTGTCTATGCTTTCTATTTATTACAAAATAAAAAATGATTGCCTAGCTTTTACGAAAAGTAATTAGAATTTTTTTGCCTCCATGCTTCTAGAAGTATCCAAGATGGAGTTGTATAAACCAAAGATATATTAAAACTAGGAACAACTTGAGTTAGCTTTAAATCAGTCCTATAATATATTGAGTTGGCACTAAGAATAAATGTCTACATGGAACCGTTTGTAAACACTTGCAACACAACTTTTAACTCATGAATGGATATAGTGTGCAACATATAATAGTGTGCAGCATATAAACAGGGTACTGGGCCTCAAGCATTCCTTAGGTGAGAATAATTGTACCTAGTATGCCATTGTGCAAGGTTTATTAAGTGATTAGGCTAAGGCCATCGAAACACATGGATAATAAGGCTAACATAGTCAGCAAGGGCTTAAATTATATATGACCATGTTTGCATATATGGAGGGTCAAATGATCAATAACATCGTATTGATATGAACAACAAATGCACTCGGCAAAATTCAAAACATTGGTTGCTTTAGAACATCAAGAGGTAAATTTATTATCATGTACATAGTTAACTTGATGATAGTTCATACTGATCTTTGTATTAGAAAAGTAGATTAAAATTTAAAAACTTCTTTTCTTGGTTGAAATTCTAAAAGGGATGTATACCAACACCCTGGATCACATTCTGCTTGTGGAATGCTATTCTTGGGACTAGGAGTAGATGCTTAATGATTTAAATTATCTCATTCTTGAAATTCCACAAACCTTTTACCACCTAAGATATAAATAAAGAATATCAACTAAACTACAAATGGTAAAAAGGTTTATCATAAAAAAATGAATGGACGGGATCTGAGGCTTTGTAGTATGATGGGAACAGAGGTGTAAGTTGAATTTCAAGTCCCCCTCACCATAATAAGGCTGATAACCAACAAACGGGTAGAATGTGGCCTAATGATTGGGAGTAAATTTAAGCATAACAAATTTTTTAAAATATTAAGAATGCAATCCAAGCACACCCGCATTGCATTATAAGAATAGCCTAAATTCAGTGAGACAAAAATAAAACAACAATGTGCGGTGCTTATTAGGATCTACTCAAGTAAACTGAAACTTGTAGAAATGTCTCAACTTAGAGTCACCTAAAGCTTTAATTAAAGAGTGTTTTTCCCCAGCCAAACCTTACAAGTTAAAATGACAACTTACCACATAAATATATTAAAAACACAGTAATAGAAATCACAGGAATAAGTGAAGTTTCCTTTCAACCTGTAGGCCCTTTTTGACGGCCATGTCTTTTTAGCAACTACATTTTCTGAACATTTTGTTTTGGCAGCCCTTTGAAGATGTGTGTTCTCTCCCATTGAGAACTGAGCAAACCCCCTGCAAACCGCTAGCAACTCCAATAAGTAGGCTCCAACATGTTGGAATGTGAATTCAATTAGGACTTTTCTTCCATATGTGTCCTACAAGTTATCTTCAATTAGGACTTTGCTCCCGTATGTGTCATACATGTAGTTGTGTGACTTTACTTACTATATTTAGTAAGTTATCTTCAACTAGGACTCTGCAACTCGGTTGTGTTGACTTAGTAAATTATTAAGTGATTCATAGGAAAATCAAGCTGGACTCTATATGTGTCAACCTTGTAGACGATTGAGAGCGACATATAGGATTAGTCAATAATATGACTATAGTGGTGGCATTCGAAGAGTTAGAGGTGGCAAATTTGAGAACTTAATTATTGCATTAAGTTTCTCAAATTTTTATATATATAGAGTAGCTCTTCCTCCTTTGAAAATAAGGCCTAAATGGCTTTGAGATTGTTGTAACTCCAGAATTCCCAAGAATCAATATGAAAGAAAAAATTTGTTTGTAGTTTTTTATTGGTATATTTTTATTGAGAATAGATAGGTGCCTTGAGACTAATATCTTTCAACGTGTTTTAGATAGATATATTTAAGATATCTAAGCAAGTAGCATCTATAGTGTTGCATGTAAAGTTTTAAACTATCTATTTTTTAATCTGAATAAAGTATTATTTTTTGTGCAAATCATGATGCCTTTAACCATATGAATCCATGCACATGTGATGATTCTCTATATTGTCATTCATATCTTGACCAATAATCTTTTACTTTCATTCCCTTTTGTAGCATTTCCTTTCAAAACATTGTATATTGGAGGTGGATGTAATATGCCACAATAAGCGGCTAGCCAATAATGTTTGTTCTTGTCACTTCTTTTTCTTCTTGTGGATTAGGTGGTTGTGTCACCCAATATTAGTACATGCAAATCTGACCATTACAAATTTGTTGCACTCAAAGTAAAGAAAATTATTGGTGTTCTAGTTTGATGCAAGAGGTCAGTTAGTTCAAATTGACTTTTTTCCCAAAAAGATCTTCTACCCCTTAGTGTTGTACCAAAATGCATCATACTATCAACTAGATGCGAGTGCAAGATATTTTCCATATGTTCTTCTAACTTATTAATTGTGATTGGCATATCTTCCAAGGTACTTTTGATAAACACAATAGATGAATTTTGAGCTCGATGTCACATAATCATATTCATCACATAATATCAAAATCATGGGTGTTGTAAACAATGATGATCTCTATATCAAAATAAATGCTTAGCAAACTCATGTAGATGGGCTCTCTTGATCTATTGTTCTATCCAATCACATAGTCCATCTTGAAATACTATTAGAAAAGACATATTAGGTAATCATTTAGTGACAATACTTATTTGCTAGAGATTCTCCAATTATTGGGAAATCAATTAGTGATCAAGGATCTATAGTCGGATTATTTATCCATTCATGGATTAGTTTCTTCTCTCTTCGAGCATTTGGTGATTTAGAGGCCATTGATGTAGTGTGATTAATAATGTTTCCTTCATCCACCTCCACTATTGGACCCAAAAATACATATTAATTTTAATATAAATCAAACTCCATATGAACAGAGTTTAATTGGTCAAAAATATTCTCATCTAAATTGCATGTTTAAGTTTACTTAGTCTATTTTCATCAAATTGAACATCTCTTTAGAAATTATCATTTTTTATTTTTTATTTAAGTTCTTTGTATACTCTATCTATTGAGTATATAATTATAATTTGTTCCAAGTTGATCATTCTTTTAGACAATAATAATTGGTAAATAATTTATTTGATGTGGTAAAATTTTAGCTTTGTTTCTTATTTCTTGTGGAAAACTTATGGTGTGTCCTTTTTATTTGTATTGACTTCCAATTGCATATATAAATTGAATTATTAGGTTGATACGTGATATCAAAATTTACTCTTTTTAATTTAAGTTTGCAAGTTTTAATGGTTGTGGATCAAGATCCATGTTTAATACTAAAAATCAATGTTCATTATTCGCTTGTTGACATCAATTACAAATAGGGCCTTCACATACCTATACAACATTTATTGAAAGATACATTTATTGACAAATGTAGCACAACTTGGTGTAGAAATTTTATCTAGTCAACCTCAAAATATCATTTCTAATTTTTTGAAATCAATCTCAATATATTTATTATTACTAATTGTTTGTTGATAGTTCCTTCATAACTTCGAGCATATTGTATTTTTAATTATCTTTTTTTCACTTCATTTTGAGGACCACTCACTTCTTCTCTTTGTGCATTAGCCATTTGTTCACGTTGTACCATATAATTTCAAGCATATTCTCTTCGATACTCTTTTATTGATCTTCATTTTCAAAATTTATCATTTCGCAAGACATCCTAAAAAGAAAATGTATAAATAATTGAAAATAAAGATATGAAAATTTAAAATTATATTTTTTAATGTATTTTTTTGTGTGAAAAAGTAATTAAAATTCCACCATTAATTGACTTACTCCCCTAAAATATCGCCATTGATTTCTTTGCTGAAATATCATCCAAAATAGTGATTCCAAATGTGGGCAAAGAAAAGTAAAATCATCTGGATGGGAGTACATGATGTCTTAGTCAAGAAAAATGATGAAGGCGGAAGGAGTACATGATGTCTTAGTCATGATTAATTTTTTCCTCCATATTGTTGAAAAATTATATGCTATTTTTTCCTTTTTTGTGTATCATTTTTTCCCATTGGTATTTAGAAAATATTAAAAGGCATCTTTTAATTTTTATTTTCTTTTATTTTAGAATGTGAATATATATGAGCTATATGGTATGGAGGATGTCATTGATATGGTTATTCTAGTGAAATATATATCCTCTTCCTTTGCTTTTGAGTTAAGGCATTGGCTCTAATGCATCTATTGTGAATGATAGAATCAAGGTTGATAGTGTAGGTTGGGGAGGTGGTTAATATTTTGGTTGGGTTCTTATAAATTTGAATTAGAATTGATGAGTTCATGTGATAGGGGTTTTATCCTCTCTATGGGCCCATGGAAATGGGACACCCAGGCTTTGTCATTACATTTTTGGACTCCATATTTTAATCCCTTGGTGGACTTTGTGATGTCTCTCCTACTTAGGTCTCCTACTTTGGGTTGCTTGGTTATAACCCTACTCTTTTTTCTTTCTTTCTATTGTACATTGTCTGATATGTAATGTATTATAGCTCTTCCCCACTCAGTCTAATAAATAAGTAGCAGTGAACTGAAATTGTTTTGGGTGATGCAAGATTGCCTATGGACCTAAATGCTCCCGCATCAAGTTCATTGTGATTTTTCATTCACCAACATGCCCCTCTTTTCTTGAGCATCATTATTGCTCACTAATACCTAAAAATACCAAATATTGATTAAAGGGAACTATGAAAATGCCTTAAATACATTTTGGTATGAACTAAGGAGGAAAAGTAGTTCTTATACCTTATTTATTTATACTAAGAGCCTTTTTGTTAGAACATGATTCTTAGATTAATAATTTATAATGTATTTCATGGGTGATTCCACTCAATATGATACTAAAACCCATAAATAATCAAGTTTAGATATTGTGAGCACCAAAGGAATGTTATTTCACACCTCTTAATTTTTAGAATAGAGTTGTAGAGGACACTTGTTGTTTGAGGGTCAGTTGACCTCCCAATTAGGGTGTTTCGATGTGCCATACCTTTCTTACATCTTTCATGCCTTCTTTTCATGGTTATATTTACCTTGGTCATCATTTTTGAAGAGGAAGATATTAGAGAATTTTTTTTTGGTATTGGAATAAATTATAGCAAAGAGAAGAAATATCAAAAAAATAAACAGCAGGTTCATAGTTTTCATATCACGGTATTTTAATCCAGGTATCCTAATTGTTTGGGTTTATCACAAATTTATAATAAAATTCATTAAATTTAGAGATCAATTTATTCAAGGTATATTCAACCTTGATTGACTATCTCCTTGTGCATGGTGTCCATTTATTGATGTGTTTTTTAATTATTTGTCAAGATAGATGACTATAAAATTCTTGTAAGTCTTTTGTAGGATATCTTCTTGGAAAAATAAAGTGTATCCTAGGATCACCTAGACCCAATAAAAAATTTGAATATTCTCTTAAATTGACATCCAAGTTTCTAGTATATTGAATACAATAATTGATAGTACAGTATAATTAGCAAATAACTATTGTTGCTACTTTTTAATTAGTCTCAAGAGGTCTAGCCAGGAATTGTCTAAGCATCCAAATTCAATATGTAATATTATGTTCTTTTGTGGTTAAGAAGTTCAAACTTCCTATCATCTCTCTATACAAAGTCTCATTTACTTGTCTAGTGCTATTATCAATAGAAAGTATATTTTGGTATAATGGATTCTTTGATACTACTTTACAATCTTGTATATTAGACCTCTGGATTAGCTTATTTTAATACTTACTTTGAGTCATCATAGTCTTACAATTTTTTTTGCATATTTCAATTGTTAAAACATAAAGCAAATTTTGATAACTTTCATTTCAAATTCTTGTGATGGGTCTCTTTTGATTTCATTAATTGGGTGTGGTGGTGTTGACAATTGATTGCATGAAGAATTCATATGAGGCAACCTACTTCAATCAATAGACCTCCAGATCAGTGGCCAACAAACCGAGATGTCAACCTAAATGTTGAAGGATATCCTACTATTCAAGCTCTGCAAAACTTAGGGGGCTTGCCCTTTGCAATATTTAAGGATATGAACCAAATTACAATGAATATCACAAAAAAAAAAAAATGACTTTCAATTAATTTCAACTAGGCAACCTACATTAAACTTTGAATTGGCTAGATCTATGATTATTTAACACAAATTTGCATAATTAAGAGTAAATTCTAACTCTAATCCTAATCCTACTAACAGAAAAGGGAAAATAAAATCAATATTATTGGAATGGTATCTAGAACTCAATCAAGCCTTCAAAGACTGGTGCTAATTTTGGGTAACATAATCAAAGTAGAAACAACTACAAGCCAATCACATTTATGTGATAATTCAACCATTCATGCCTTATATGTACTCATGCCTAACATGAATATAAGCATGCAAATCACTCCAAACTTTTCTTATTAATCACCATTGTATTCTCTAAATAGCTAAAACATATTTACAAAATTTAATCCTCTCTTTAAAAGAAACCTACAAAAATATTCCACATCTACAACTAGACTTATAGAGACAAATCACTACATCCTTAATGGAAAAAAATGTGCATATAAAAAGAAAATAGAATGGAAGACAATTTGGAGTAATTTCTATTAATTCATTTAAAATGGCTGATACATTCATGAAAAATACTCAGTTCTTGCAAATGAACAACATTTTATTACTCAAACATTTCAAAACCCTTTCTAAATGGCCTTGTAATTCCTTTTGTAAAAAGGAAGGGAGCAAAACAAGCTTCGGGGAAAATTGCATATGTGTCAAAATTTGATTCATTGAAACACGAATATGCCATGGTACGATTACATCTTCATATATGACAAAAAATATTTCTGTCCCTAAAGGAAATATAGAGATAACCATATTCTTACACAAAACTATTATTACATGGGCTTGGTGACGTAGCATACTATTGTGTCATATTTGTTCACTACACTAGAGAAAAAGGTTCTTGATGAGGTGGTAAGTGTCGAGGTGTAAATTGCTTAAATTAAAAAATAAGAAAATTAGGAATAACCGAAAATGAGCCTTGTGTAATGACCAAGGCATTGAAATTTGCTTGATCGAGCAATCTATATTGTAGAAACAACTAGTTGCTTTGAATTTTTGAAAGGTACCCATGATTTGCATGATCTATCAAGTTATTTCTATATATAGTTGAGTTGTATCTAGAATATAGTTTATTTCTCCTTACATATTGTCTCTCCCTTCATGCTCTATGTTTGTGCAATATTGGTTTTTCCACTCCATAACTGTTAACTCATTAGGCCACTAGAATTCTTGGAGTTGACATACCTTAGCTAGGATTTCCATGGTTATATCATCAAGAATGGCTCTAGTGTTGTTGATGAATTTGATGTATCCTGCATTCACCTCTATGATTTTATTTGCGGTGCCATTAAAGACACCCATCTATAATTTTCTTCCATCATGTAGTATGGAAATAATTAGTTGCACACACATTTCAAACTCATTTATCCAATCTTCAAATTCACTCAAATTTCCATCATTATTGTGTATATCTGGGATAGACCAATGTGTCAAGGACCAAAATAACTCCAATTTTCTCTTTGTTTATTATTCTTTTGTTTCAATAAAAGGTAATTCCTCAACTAATAGAGTAATCATTTTATCAGTATGTCATATCTAAGGAGGAGATGTTGGTGCATATTGTGTGGCTAGAACTAAAGTATTCAATATGTGAACTTTGGTCTGCCACCTTTCAAAAAGTGGTTTAAAAAATATTATCATGTCTTTAAATTGTTGCTCTTCCTATACGAGGGCATGATATTCTTTATGCACTTCTTCAATCTTACTTAGTATCTTTCAAAACATGATTCAAAAATCTTATCATGACATCTATGACCTTTTCCATTGTAATTCTTATAGAATTGTGCAATGCTTCATCAATGACATCTAAGTTTTGTGCATAGTGATTGAGCTTATAACTCAAAACACTTACTTCATTTGTAGAAGATTCATCTTGATTCATTATTGAAGGATGGAAAATAGCTATATTGCCTTCAGGAGTAGGAGGTTTCTCAATGATTCTTAAGGCTTTCTTCAATCTTATGTTTTCCATATTAGCCTTATTGCATGACTCATTCAAATATACATGTGTTTTCATCAAATCATCTATTCTCTTTTGTTGGTCCTCTTCTGTGGCTTAAGAAAAAATTATAGAATGTAGTGAGACAGTGGCTACCTCTAATGCATCTATGTATCTTTCAAGGTTCTTGTCATTACCTTTCCCACCATTTCTTTAACACCATGAATCAACTTTGGCTTATTATTGCTCGGTGCCTTTGTTCATTGTGCCAACTCTTTCAGTGTGGGGTTGTATCCAATTCCCCTTACTCATCTTACACTATTAAACTCTACAATATACATAGGATCTTCTTGTTTTCTAATTTGATTTGATAAGAAAAGCTACTCAATATCACTCTTCCTTCCTTATATTCTTATTCTAATTTATTTAACTTAATTTTCTTTAAAGCCTCAGACCTATTTAAACCAAAACAAGCAATAATGGCTTCTCTGCTTAAATCTTCCATAATTAGTCCCTTTGGTATTCTTATTGTGTATGTCTTTGCATGATACATCCTAGCTAAGAACATAACCAATTGCGGTTCGATGAAGACATAAGGGACCACGAATTTTCTAACATCTAATGTCCAGTGACTTGATAATGGCACATCCTTGTCCCTATTCCCATAAAAGTATCAAAACATATCCCATCCTCTGTTGCCTATAGTAGGTGGGGGTGAAGTTATAGGTTTCTTAGAAGAAGAAGTCTTCTTCCTCCTTGATTTTGAGCAAGTTATTTCTCAATAGTAGGATTTTTTTTTTGAGTGATTACCTTGAACTACACTAGGGTTTTAATAATTTTAACTCTACCTAATTCTCATAAAGTGCAAAATTTATCTGAAAATAAGGTAGGAAATAGAGTCCACTTATTGGGATTTTTGGCACTTAAGAACCCTACTCCACTAGTGCACAATGCTCTTCTTTTCTAACCATCTCTTCACATTGAAGTTGTCAAAAGGAAAATTGAGAATGCCCAAGTCAAAAAATAGAACTTATATATATATATATATATATATATATATATATATATATATATATATATATATATATATATATATATACATATTTTGGCACTTAAGAACCTTGCTCCACTAGTGCACAATTCTCCTCCTCTTTGCTCACCATCTCTTCACATTGAAGTTGTCAAAAGGAAAATTGAGAATGCCCAAGTCAAAAAATAGAACTTATATATATATATATATATATATATATATATATATATATATATACATCCTTTAATCATCATTAATTTAGTTCATGTGAATGTCAATAATTGGTAAATATATCGATTTCAAATTTCACCATTGATTCTCTATCAAATGATTACCGTTCATCTTGACTACAGTTGAATGGATGGCATGGTGATCAATTGTTCAGTGCATACTTTCTTTCTTCTAAATGACATGTCTTGTGGGCTTGGACCATAGTTATGCTTTGTGTTTTCTTCCAGCGAGATAGCAAGGAAAATTTCCCTCTATATTGCTTAGCAACAGTAGCCCACAACCCATTTCTTGACTATAGTCAAGGCTTGTGGGGTAGCAAAAAAGTTTTACCCTTTAGTTCCTCAATCCCTCTATCTCATTGTACCTATTTTACTTGTTGCCAACTTATGTAGGGTATCAGGGTGAATACTTTAACAACCCACTAGCCCACAGTTCATAAACCTACATTAATTTGTCCATGTAGGATGACAAGGTACACTAGCCTTCAACCACTTCATGTTTCATGCCTTTCATTTTGCCAACCTGTAGGTTATGTTTAACTAGTATTTCACCTATAGAGCTGTGGGGATACATTACCTTTGTCTTCACCTTATCTTGCCAGCTTGTAGCCTTTCCTTTACTGACTTCACACACCTCGTCAAATAGCAGGGTATGATCCCGCTAGCCCACAACCCATAATCTGACTAGAGTAAAAGAACATGGGGGCATGGGGAAACTTAAGTAAATATTTGTGCACATAAGCATCGTTATGGTTTAATAAAGTGTCATGGGGCAATTTTTCCTAGGAATTAGGGAAAAGCTAGCACAACATCAAACATTAAGCCAATGGAGCTGTTATGACTAGTGAATTTCTTAAATTCTAATACAAATGGGTTGGTAAACAAAAGTCAAGATATAGACTCAAAATCATGACTAATAGCCCAAGTAACCAGCCCAACAAGTCAACAAATGATTATAAAAACATGGAAGTGAGAACTCTATATGAGGCAAAACACCTAACACTTGGGTAAAATTTTAAAACCCTAACTCAAGCATATGAGAACCAACTAACTGACCTAGAAAAATTGTCTACAAATTTTGATAGTCCCAACAATGACTCTAGTTGGGGATGCTTAATCACCTTGGTCAAGATGAGAATGTAGAATCTCTTGAGGTATAGACCTAACAACAAACAGAAGGAATATATACAAAATTTACACTAAAATACCATGCATGGAAAGAAAAGTTTAAGAAAAAAAATTCTTGAGGAATTTTCCATGCATTGGAAATTCTTGAATTTCACCTTCCATAATTTTTGGAAAGTGTGAGTCATATCGATTATTCAAAGAAACAACAAAAGGGCCCAACCAAAGAGTTTCAAATTTCACATACATACCTTTTTCCTATCCTATTGCATTCCACATCAACATCCGATCATCAATGTTGAATTTTTTTTATCAAAATCTCTCTTGTAAAACAAATATTTGCTTTGTTGTTGCAACTTTTTATTTCGTTTCTGAGTATAATTCTTGACTTCATCTAACTTCATTAGTTGTTCAATTCTTTCCTCCATTGGCTCGAGTATATCCGAATCATTCTCTTAAATAAACTTTTATGCTAACAACAAGTTGTTTACAAGCACTCTAGCTTGTGTCCCATCTACTAACTCAAATGGTGACTTCCTTATTGCTTTCTTGATTGTAATTCTATTAGCCCAGAATACCAATATAAGTTTTGAGTCCCAAGCTTTCTTAATTTGCTAAAGTGTCCTCTTGATGATCTTCAATATGCTCTTATCACTTGATTTGGCCTGCCCATTTCCCTGTGGGTGATATGGTGAGTAATAATAAACTCTTATACCAGAAGAATCACAAGATTTAGAAAATTATTTAGATCTAAAACACATAGCATCAATGATTAACTTGATTGGTGTTCCAAATCTAATTATTATTTTGTTCATTAGGAAATCAATAATAACTTTGCTAATAGCCTCTTTGTTGGGATCACTTCAATCCATTTAGTGAAATATTATATTGCTACCAATATCCATGTTAAAACCACCACTGGATTTCTCAACCATTTCACCTATAAAATCACTTCACCATTGATGAAAAGAGGCTTCAACCTGGATAGTCTTAAGAGGTAGTACATTTGAATACTTCAACTTCCTTGAATTGTTTTTGATAAGGCTCACATTTCCTCACATATATGTGTAAGAATTAACAAATTAAGTGGACCAATAATAACCTTCCCTAAGAACTTTATGCGTAGTGGTTTTGGTAGTGAAATGGACTCTACATACTCTTGCATGTATGTCTTTTAATATGACTTCATCTATTTTGGTCTTTCCAAAACAAATCTCTATTAATAAAAAAATGTTTCTGAGCCTGAAGTTTCAATGTTCTCTTCTAATTGTCTATTAGATATTTTGGGAATTTCATATGCTTCAAAAAATATAACACATTTGTATACCAGGAAGTATTCTAGAAACTATAAAAGTTATCTACCAAGGTAGAAAGATTATTCACCTATGAAGCTTCCAAATTTTCCTCTACCATAACTTTGCTAATCCTTGCCCCTTAACCAATTTGGTGATCTGAATATCAATATTAAATTCATACATTTTATTAATCCATCTACACCTTCTTCTTGTTACCATTGATTGGGAAAATATATCCATTATAATAGCATACGCATACACATATTTCTTTGCTATATCATACTTCAGCTCTGTAGCCTAGAGAGATTTGTTGTAAAAATCTATTGGTTGCTCATATCCTTCATCATTTTTCTGAAGCATAACAATTGCAATTGTGTGAAATGATGTGAACAGAAAGATTTGTAACTTAGGTTTTCTAATGTATGGAGATTTAAATACTAGAGAAATCCTCCTTAATTTCTCTTTTGATGGCTACAAAGGCATCAATGGAATCAATTTTGGTTCCCTTTTTCAACATCTTGGAAATAGGCTCTACAATTTCAACAAAGTTAGAGATGATTCTTCTAACAATATTAATTGGGCTAAAAAAGAACTTAATAAAATTCATAGTCCTAGGGATGGGTACTTTATCTATTGTTACTACTCTTTCTATGTCTATTTAGACTCATTTTGAAACAATGTGACCCAAGACTTTACCTTCAGTAAAAAAAAAAAGTTACACTTCTTAGGATTTAGAGAAATCCCATACTCTAGAGCCTTGGTAAATATTTTCTCAAGATAAAAGAAACGATCGTTTGCTCACTTAGAAAATGTAGTTAAATTATCTTGATAAACTACCATGATGATATCAATAAGATCTCAAAATGCTGCATCCATAGCTCTTTGAAATGTACCACCATCATTTATTAACTAGAATGGCATTCTTACTTACACATATATTCCCTAAGGGGTTGTGAATGTGATCTTGCATTGCTCCGACTCTTTAACCTTTGCTTGATTGTACCCATGAAAGCCATCCATCATTGACAATAATTCACATCTTGTCACCTTTTGTAACATGGCTTCCATATTTGGGAGTGGCTAATTGTCTTTCAATGAAGACATATTCTATTATTTAAATCAACACACAACCTTATATCTTTGCTCTTATTTTTGATAGGGATTAAATTAGAGACCCAACTGGAATGCATAATTGGCTTAATGATCCCACCATCCCTTAGTTTCATGAGTTCATCTTGCATCTTTGGCCTTAACACTAGGTTAATAGGTGTTTGCTTGTATCTAGAAGGTTTTTCCTTAGGAATGAGAGGAATCTTGTGCTGAAATAAATCTTCTTTGTAAGCTGTCAGGTCATGATATGACCAAGAAAAAATGTGCTTATATTTCCTCAATGCTATAAGCATTGTTGATATCTTCAGACTAATTTTATTTCCAATGTATACTTTTTTAGGAGATGTTATTCACTAAATTTACCTCCTCAAAATATTCTTTTCTGACCAGAGAAAGTTTCATTGCTTGACCATTATTAAAATTGAATATTCTTTCCAATGCTGCAAACCTCGGGATTTTATTAATTTTTAGCTGTACTATTTCATTTACAAATAAAATTTCTTTACCATCTACAACTTTAACAAAAGAATCAAAATCAATTTATTTAGTCTCATACTCATCTATGTAATGAAGAAAATTCAATAAATCATCATCAACATTAAAGACCTGCTAGTTGCAAATATTTGTCTAGAATAGAAGGCCTATTTTTAACATCAATCTTTGATATCCTTGCTAGAGTGATATTATTACTTTTCAAAGCAATATTTTCTAAGAAATCAATCATGATGTTTTTTTATCTCTCCACCCAATCTATAGAGTAATTGGCAAATAATCAACTAGAGGCAGATCCATTAATGAACATTGAAAATTTGGGGGTGGACTGACATTGTTCAATGATCTAGATGAAGTTATCTTCGAATACAAACGCCCTAAGGATTCAGAGAAGAAAAATCTAGTTGACTCTTTCAAAAGCTTTCAATAGGTCCAATTTCAGAAAAAAGCCAGGTTTTTTATTGATAGATAGGGAGTGGATGTTCTCATGCACCACAATAACAGAATCCAAGATCTGCCTCCCAGGAACAAACCCATTTTGATGCTTGGAAATTAAAGAAGGGATGAAATTCCTAAGTTTGAGCACTAGGATTTTGGTGAAAATTTTATATAAAGAATTGCAGAGACTAATAGGTCTAAAATCCTGAAAAAGAGCAGGCATCAGATTTCTTGGGGATGAGGACAAGGAAGGTGACATTAAACTCCTTCAGGAGAGAGTGGGAACTAAAAAATTCTTGAGCCATAGCAACCACATCAAAGAAAATAATCTGCCAAAAATTTTGAAAGAAAAATAGAGGGAAGCCATCAAGGCCAGGGACTTTTTTACCTTCAAAAGAGAAGACCGTATTGCAAAGTTCATCAGGAGAAGGGATTATGGTAAGATCCAAGTTCATATCCTAAGAGATAATGGTGGGAACCTCCTGCAAGATTTCATTTTGAGCTAGAGGGTCAAGAGGATCATCCACACAAAGGAGATTAGGGAAAAAATTGATGGCTTCCTGGAAAATCTCTTCATGCTTATCAACCCATCTCTAGCCAATCTAAATTTTATTTATTCTATTAGTAGCCCTATGCTTAAGGGTCATCATATAAAAGAACTTAGTGTTCTTGTCACCACTTTTATGCCATAAATCTCTAGATCTTTGTTTCCAAAATTCCTCTTCTTTTGAAATAATATCATGCAATTTAGTTAAAATATCAATTTCTTTATTCGAGACATCTTTATCAAACCCAAAAACTTGCGTATGCTTTTCAACCTCCTCAAGATCTAGTTTGAGTTGATCTTTAATTTTGAAGATATCGCCAAAAGAGGACTTGTTCCAACGTTGAATATTGGACTTGACATTATATAGCTTCTTGGCTATACGAAACATGGTCATACCCTGGATATCAATATTCCAGCACTCCATAATTTTATCTTGGATGTCAGGGTCCATTAGCCACATTTTCTCAAATCTGAAGGGGTACACCTTTCTGCCAGACAACGGAGTCACTGAAAGGCAAATAGGGAAGTTTTTTGATCCAACATGGGGCAAGGCATTGAGTCTACAGGAAGCATTCTAAATTCAAAAAGGAGAGACAAGGCCCCTATTAAGCTTAACCTGAATGAGATCCTCCCAACTGCATTTGTTGGACTAGGTGAATTTAGCACCAATAAGGTCTAGATCCAAAAGGCTCAAAGAGTTGATCATGTCAGCCAAGTTTTCTCTACTATCAATAAAGATAGGCATACCCCAGATTTCTCCAAATTTGAGAGGCATGTTGAAATCGCCCAGAAGAACCCATTTCTCATTAGGGAAGAGTGATCTAGCATGGAAAATTGAAGACCAGAGGGATTTCCTAGCAGATCTCCCATAAGGAGCATAGATGCTGCAAATAATCCAACAAGATCCATCTTTAAGATTAAAGAATCTAGTAGCAATGTGATTAGGAGAAGAGAGGACCACCTTACCACATAGTAGTCTTAGATTATAAAGGGTGGCAATAGCATCTAAAGCACCATCTACATCCACACAGTGAACATCACAATCTCCAAAAATTGCCAATTTATTTTTTTCCACTTTGCTACTAGGCATTTTAGTTTCTTGGACAAGGCAAATATTTGGTTTATGATCTCTAACCAAATTGGATAGTAGGTCATTCTTGTGGGGGTGATTTAAACCCCTTATATTCCATGAGACAACTTTAATTTAGCATGAGTGGGGGATCCCATCCCCATTTTTGGTAACGTTCTCTGGGCTCCGTCTACAATGGAAACCCGACTTTGCCTATCTTTGCTAACTACATTGGGTGGTCTCCCAAACCCCCTTGAGTCTAACCCATAATTCACTTTTTGTCTATTTCTGGTTAAGACCCCCCTGAGACCAGAGTATTTTGGCCAATAGGGGAGTTCCTTCTTCTTGTTTTGGTTTTGACCTCAATAAATGGAGTAGAGTCCTCAAGGGATGATTCCAGCATGGGAGAGGTCAGGGGTTTCATTTCAATAGAGTTATCCATATCAACAACTAGTTGAATGGGAATATATTGGGTAGATCCAGTAGCATTAAAAATCTCTTCATCATAGGGGGCACCCACAACAGGGGATTCCCCATTATTCTCCTTAGGGGGCGAGTGGTTCGGGTCAAGGGCAATAAGAAATTTTGAAGAGAAGTCAGATCTAGGCAACATCCCAACCCCCACAATCGGGGTAGGAATAGAGGGAATAGATCCATCCAAATCATTGCTCAAATATTTCAAAGGAGGCTTTGCAGGAAGGGCATCCATCTTCTCTAATTGTGGCATATCATTCCTCTTTCTCAATTCCTTCTTTGGCTTCGACGGACATTGCCTAGCCTAGTGAGCCATATTTTTAGAATGGAAACACGCAAAATGGATGGATTCATACTCCACTTTCTACACCCATCTTCCCAACTTAGAGAAAAGATCTATCTCAGAAGGTAGGTTTGTAGACTGTTTAACATTGACACACAGTTTGGCATAAACCAGACGTCTTTTAGTTGTAGTCATTGGGTCGACTGAGATTAGCTCACCAAAACAGGTTGCAATACCTGCAAATATTTCTTCTCCCCAGAATTCCATGGGTAAACCTGATAGTCTGACCCAGATAGGGGATCCATTACATTCCCAATCTTTAGGATTAAAACTTGGTTCCCACTTTTTAAGGTCCAGTGAGGCTTTGCCTAGCATCCAGGGACCTCTCACCAAAATAGATTGAAAGTCTTCTTCACAGGTGGATGAAAAGGACAAGAAGCCACTAGCCATAGCCACAACATCAATTTGACCCTTACCTTTCTATTTCCTAGACACCCAAGATCTAACAACCTCAATATTAGGGCATGGTCCAACAAATTTCCAACCAAGACTAAGTTCATGTTTGCCATATTCTGATCTATAATATAGTCTGAGATAGAGATGGAGCAAGCGCTAGAATCTTGGTCAAATTTATGCAATATTGACGAAATGGCCTTACGCTTAAGCTTAGTTGAAAAAGGAGAAGCTTAATGGCATTTTGCATGGTACCACCATCCCATGTATCATTTGAGGCCCCATCCAAAGGATCAAGGGCCGATTTTGTGGGGCGAGTCATGGGGGAATCCACTGGACTCCCACAACTAGAGTCATTCAAATTCAAACCTAAACCTGCTCCTCGAAAGTGCGCCATTTTGAAATTAGGTAAAATTTTGGGATTGAAATATCAAATAAATTTTGTATTTTCATGGTCCACCATTATACATAAAGGACAAAATTTGAGTTACATCATGCAATTTATTTTCTTTTGCTAGAAAACTATGAAATTCTCATGTTTATGTAGAGATAGAAGATGAGGTTGTGCCATGTATAAACTATTTATTAATTCTTGGTTTAAAAAATACTATATTGAATAAGTAGTGAAGATTAAGGATTGACTTGCAACCAATGTTGAAAATAATAAATTACTAGAAGATTTGTGCTTTGAACAAAATAAATAAGAAAAACAATTAAAATTTTCAAAAAAGGTGAATAGAACACATTAACATGTGAAAGAAAATAAAGAACTACAAGAACTAGAGCAAATGCACAAAAGTGATCATTTATAAAATAAAATGAAAAATTGAAAAAATTATTTGAATGTTTAACCATAACATGCTATGACTTTTTATAACTAGAAAGCCCAAAGAAATAAATGACTTTTTATAAGTTGAAATCCCAAACAAATAAATGACTTTTTATAAGTTGAAAGCCCAAACAAATAATAGACATGGTTCTTAAGAATACATAGAGTGAGCAACCATGGTTTGGAGATTGCAATGAGAATTAGAACTCTTTAAAGCCTAACTTTTTTTAAAGGAATATGATTAGATAGTTCCTTGAAACATGTAGGTTCAACAAAGATGAGGAGTGGTTAACAAAATTTGTTAAAATTCACAAATAAAGGGTATTTTGAATTCGTAAGGTGCGAAGGAGATGTGGAGCATTGAACATTAAAAATAAATTATGTAAATGTAAGATTATTCAATTTAAAATGACTTTCACACAAGAAGAAAAATAAACGAATTAGTGTTAATTTGTAGGGTGGAGTTGAAATTAGATAAGCATCCTATTTTCTTGTTAACTAGGTATTTGATAGAATGCCATTTTCTCTCATATTAACTTGTTCAAATATAATTGATAGGATTGTGAATTTTTTCACAAATTAACTTGTTCAAAGGTAGTTGATAGAGCAACATTTTTTCCTATATTAATTTGTTCAAAGATAGTTGAAAGAATTATAGTTTATTCTAACAATAATTGGTTCAAATCTATTTGATAGAGCTGTACTTTTTTCACAAATTGATTTGTTCAAAGCTATTTGATAAAATCAAAATTTTTATCACATAACTCATTTAAAAATATTTGACAAAATATGAAATTTTATACTAATTTAGAAAATATGTATAAAATCATTTTAATTTAATTTTAATTTTTTTAAATGTTAATTTATATGAGCAATACTGGTATGGAGGATTTCGTTGATATGGTTATTCTAGTACAATCTAAGTTCTTCTCCCTTGGCTTTGAGTTAAGGGTGTTGGTTCTAATGTCGATATTGTGAAGGCTAGAATTAAGGCTGACAATATAGGCTAAGGAGGTAGGTCAATATTTTGGTTTTTTAAGGTGTGAAAGGGTTTTTACAAACCCTCGCGATAAGACTTGATGAGTTCATGTGATAATGCTAGCATTTCATCCTATCAAGAGTGGTTTTTCATTCATCAATATTAAGAATGTCTAAATATCTTATTCTAGTTTAAATTTAGATTGTGGGTGTAGTGTTTGTGCTCCTCTAAATCATAGGTTTTGTATCCTTGGCTCTTGAACTCATTTAAATGTAGTGTATGTTTCTTTAGACAATTTTTTACTTATACTATTTTTTTCTTTGTTTGGGTGGTGGGTTTGATCTCTTCATGGTCTTGGAACATGTGTAATAAACAACATTGCCTAACAAAGAAATTTCTTTTATGCAATATCAATTTGAATACATATACATGTAGTATGCTTTTGAAAACAAACTATCAAAGCTTGTTAATTTTAAAACAACCTATTTAAATTTATAGCTAAAATAAAGCATCAACATGGAACTTGCATATATAAAACTACAATTGTAACATGGAACGTACAGATATAAAACTACAATTGTATGAAAATTAGCACAATGCAAAATAGATGAAATAATCCAACACATGAAGCATGAAACTAATGGAAAACTTTTGTCACATGACACAAATATTTCATGAGTGGAAAACCCTCTTGGGGTAGAAAAACCACTCGTAAAGATCCTTTTATTATAACAATGAGCACCAACCACATCATAATTGCAGTAATATACTTGTGCAACTTTGAGATTATAAGAGTACAACTGAAACAATTTCCTTTTACAAATATACTCTGTTATTTGTATGAAATACAATAATCCTTTCTACCCTTGATTTCCGAAATCAAATTCACACTGAACTTCTGAAAACAAAGTTTTCACAATATCCAATGAAAAACCCTTTCAATCTTTTTCACTGATCACAACAAGTAACGCACAATTTTCCCTACCTTTTTTTTTCTCTTTACACTCACACTTTTTAAAATGTCACAGCCATGATATGTATAAATGCCAAAAGATGTAGAATTAGTTCAAAAACTGAAATGAACTATTTTTTTAAAATCAAAACTATTCGAAAAATAACCTTCCAAATATACCTTCGAAAATAGGGTAACTGTATTAGTTAGGGTTTCTAAATAGAAACAATATTTTTGTATAACATTTAAAAAATAGTTATAAATCTACTCCAGAAAACTGAAATCTGTATGAACAACGAATCTCTTGTTTATAGCATATAAAACACTTGTAAAAATTTTGTTATCTTAAACAAAATAGTTACATGACCGTAAAAAAAAGAACCATAAAACTCTTTATTCCTGCTCATCTCTTTTTACAAAAGAGAAAAACATTTTGCAATTTTTACTGCTTTGTAAAAATCTGAAATAGAAAAATCACTGTTACAGCCTCCAAATTACCCATGGCGGCACCTTCTAGGGTTTGTGCAATAAAATAAAACACTGTTGTTTATTCTTTTTCTTTTACCACTTAAGAAACCAAAATATAAAATGGGATTTCAAAACATTTGAAGTCCACAATAGAGTCTCGTGCAAGAATGCTAGGTAAGTTGATGCCAAGTCATTACGTGGCTATACACATCATAAATTTCACTGAACATTATGCAGATGAGGCATGATAGCATTATTAATAAAAATATGCCAATAGTTTATCAACATGCCTTTCATGATGTCACCCTTTTTTTTGTCATCAAGGGCAATCAAGATTCAACAAACTCCCCCTTTGTCCTTGATGGCAAAAAAAAATGCCATCATTGACCTGAATCTCATAACCAGCATACTCATTGTACCATAAATATTATTGTATATCATGTATAAATAAATCCAAATATAATTGTTAATGATGTTTGTTTCTGCCCCTTTTTGTCTCAAGGACAAAGGGCAAAGCAACAGATGGCTACTAGAGGAGCAAAGGTCCCCCTCAATTTGTGCACGAAGTGAGAATACCAGATTGAGAGAGAACTCCCAACCTTTCTCGAAGCCTTTCAAATGTTTCTTTGGATAAAGCTCTGGTAAAAATATCAGCCACTTGTGCCTGAGAAGGCACATACAAAAGCTGAAATTCATTAACCAACACTTGGTCTCGCAGAAAATGTAATTTGATAGCAACATGTTTAGTGTGAGAATGCATAACAGGATTTTTGGAAAGACTAATAGCACTTGTATTGTCACAAAAAATTGAAACAGGCTTAGCAATAGAAATACTCATATCAGCAATTTGGTGGGACATCCATATCAGTTGTGTACAACATGCAGTGGTAGCAATGTATTTAGATTCTATAGTGGACAAAGTAACACAGTCTTGCTTTTTGTTGTGCCAGACAACAAGATAGTCACCTAGAAAGAAGGCAACACCACTGGTGCTCTTACAATCATCTATACAACCAGCCCAATCAGAATCAGTGAAACCAACAAGAGTGAAATCATTATTTCGAGGATACCATAAACCATAGTCTAAAGTACCCTGAATATACTTGAAAATTCGTTTCACAACATTCAAATGAGATTGTTTTGGTGTAGATTGAAAACATGAAACCAAACATACTGCAAACATCAAATGTGGTCTAGATGCAGTCAAATATAACAAACTGCCTATCATTGATCTATACTTTGATTGATTTACCTTAGGTGAGTCATCGAACTTAGATAATTTACAACCAGTTTCCATTGGAGTGCTAACTGGTTTGTAGTCTATCATGTTAAACTTATTAAGCATTTCTTTGGCATATTTAGTTTGTGACAGAAAAATGCCTTGTTTAAGCTGCGTTACTTGAAGACCAAGGAAGAAGGTTAATTCACCCAACATGGACAATTCAAATTCAGATTCCATGATTTTAGAAAACTTTTTAGACAAGGAATCATTATTGCAGCCAAAAATAATGTCATCCACATATAATTCAACAACTAGAATGTCATTACCTACGACCTTAACATACAAATTGTTGTCCACTCCTCCTTTAGTAAATTCATTTCCTGTAAGATGAGAATCCAATCTGGAGTACCAAGCTCTTGGAGCTTGTCTAAGGCCATATAGTGCCTTTTTTAATTTGTACACATAATCAGGTTTATCTGCAGATTCAAAACCTTCTGGTTGTTCCATATAAACTTCATCAAGATAGCCATTGCGAAAAGAAGTTTTGACATCCATTTGGTAAACTTTAAAATTTGTATAGCAAGAGTATGCAAGAAATATTCTGATTGATTCTAATCTAGATACAGGTGCAAATATTTCACCAAAGTCTATCTCTTCCTGTTGTGCATAACCCTTACAAGCAAAATGTGCTTTATTTCTAACAACCTATCCAAATTCATCAAGCTTATTTCTAAACACCCATTTGCCTCCTATCACATTTTTATCATCTGGCCTAGGCACTAACACCCATGTTTGATTCTTTTCTATTTGATTAATTTCATCTTTCATAGCATTTAACCAGCATTGATCAGATAAAGCATCAGAAACATTTTTAGGTTCAAAATCAATTACCAAACAATAGTGCTCAGCTATTTGAGCTTGTTTAGTAGCTTTTGCTCTTCTTCTAGTCAAAATACCTGCATCCATGTTACCAATAACTTGATTTTGAGGATGTCTCTTTGTAATAATCCTTGAAGGAGTATACTGAGGAATTCTTGTTTCTGCATTTGAATCCTCTACATTTGAATCTTCTGCATTTGAATCCTCTTCATTAGAGCTTGATTTGCTCATTTCATTTTTCTTTTTTGTTTCCATAGATTTAGGAACTTGATCAAGCTTTATTGGAGCATCTTCTTCAACATCCTGCAAATCATTTAACAAAAACTGCTCATCAAATCTCACATTTATTGTTTCAACAATTTTCTTCAACCTATTATTGAAACATCTATAAGCTTTGCTCTGAGTAGAGTATCCAAGAAAGATACCCTCATCAGTCTTAGTATCAAAAATTCCTAGTTTTTCTTCATCCCTCTTAATATAACATTTACAACCAAATATTTTAAAATATTTAATGGAAGTTGCTTTACCATACTAGAGTTCATAAGGAGTAAAAGTAGATTTTACTCTGATTTGCACACGATTCAAAATATAGACTACTATATGAACAACCTCTTTCGAATTTTTATCTAGCAAATTGGCTTCATTTAGCATTGTATGAGCCATCTCCTTCACAGTCCTATTCTTATGCTCAACTACTCCATTTTGTTGAGGTGTTCATGTAGCTGCATACTGCCTTTTGATTCCATGTTTTTCGCAGTAATCCACAAATTCCTGTGATGTAAACTCACCACCTTTTGTCAGATCTTAAACATCTTAATTTCAAATCTGATTCACATTCTACCATTTTCCTGAAAACTTTAAATCTATCAAATGCTTTAGATTTGTGTTTCAGAAAAGTAACCCAGACCATTCTAGTATAATCATCAACAAAGAGCATAAAATATTTATCTCCTTTGATTGATTGAGTCCTTGTAGGACCACATAAATTTGTATGTACAAGTTGTAATGGCCTAGTAGAAGAATGCTCTTTTGATTTAAAAGATACCCTTGTCTATTTTCCCATAAGACATTCTTTACATACCGTATTTGTTGGTTTTCCTAGAATAGGTAGACCTCTGACATTTTGATTCTTACTAATTCTCACAAGATTGTCAAAATTCACATGACCTAGACGTTTATGCCAAAGCCAATTTTCTTCAATCTGACTCACAAGACACATACTTTTATGATTTTCATAATCAGTGGAATCAAGTAGATTATAAATATTACCAGAGGTTCTCAATCTAGTAGCAACAACCCTTCTAGAACTTTTTGTGGTAGTGCAACCTTGAGAACTAAAAGATACATTATACCCACTATCACATATTTGACTAACATTGAGAAGGTTGTGTTTTAAACCCTCAACATAATATACATCATTAATGGGAGTGTCATCATTTAAGAATAATGTTCCTTTACCTTTGATGTGAATACCTGAATTGTCCCCAAAATTAACAAATCCACCATCATAATCTTCCAAATGAAGAAATTTATCCTTATCACCTATCATATGGTGAGAACATCCACTGTCCAACACCCACATGGTTCTCCTATTGGAAAGAAATGTAGTTTGTACCAACATTGATTGCTTGGTACTAGACACAAACTTAGGTTTCCATTATTTTTCATTACTTTGTTTTGATTTACATTGTCTAGTAGTATGCCCAAAATTGTTGCATTTAAAACATATTACCGTATTTGAAAATCCATAATTTTGTTTATGTCCAAACATAGGAGTAATGTGCTTTATAAATCTACAAGTACTGACCTTGTGACCAAATTTATTGCAATAAAAACAATATCCATTGAAGAAACCAAATCTAAAAGATCTGTTAAGATAATATGTTGGATTTCTCTTTGCTATCTTAAAATTCTGATTTTCTATTTTGTCCTTACAAAAACCAACACCAGTCAGATCTTTGTGATGTTTTTGTTTATCATGAATATCATTCAGATGCATAGTGCTCTCATATTGACCAACCTATTTTTGTAGAGAAGAAACTTTTTGTTCCAAGACTTTGATTTTCTTATCTCTATCCTTAAGAAGAGATTTCAGATTTTCATTTGCTAAATTTGAGTCATTCAATTCAACTCATATAATCTGATTTGAACTTTCATGTGATACTACTAATTTTTTTTATCTTTTCATTTCTTTGAGAGCACAGAGTAACTCTCCCTCAAGATCAATTTCACCTTGGTCTAGAATAGATTGATTTTCAGATTTGCTAGTTGAAGAAGATTCTATTTCTACCATAAATAGTGTCTCATCTCCTTCACAAGGTGAATCATCTGATTCTCCTTCAGAGTCTTCTTTTGTGAAGAGACTTTTCTTTTTCTTAAAGGTATTGAATTTCTTTTTAGGATTCCACATTTTATTTTTGTAGAATTTTTCTGGTTTTTTTTCTTCACTATTTAGATCACTTAGAGGACATTGAGCAGCAAAGTGCATAGTTTTCCCACAATTAAAACATTTGAAGGGTAATTTACCCTTATATTTATTTTTCAACTTTCTAACAATTAGAGCGTCAATAGCATCTGAAAGTTCAGATTCGCTATCAGGTTCTTCTTTCTTTTCTACTCTAAAAGTTGTTTCTTTTGAAGTAGAGGAATTGCTACCAATTCTCATTTCATAGGCAGTAAGAATACCTTGTAGGTTATCAAGACTCATTGTAGAAAAGCTTTTCTTTTCTTCTAAGGTTGAAACCTTAGTTTCAAATTTTGGCAATAAGGTTCTAATGACTTTTCTAACAACATCTTGTTCATCCACTATTTCACCGAGACCTCTTCTAGAGTTTACTATCTCATCAATTCTTAGAAAATAGCTTGCAATAGTTTCATCATCTTTCATTCTCAATGCCTCAAATTTATTTTTTAGTGTGAAAATATTTGATTCTTTTACCTTTTTATCTCCTTGATAAATTGTTTGTAGTTTATCCCAAATCTCATGGGCAGACTTACAATGCATGACCTTAACAAACACATCCTTTGTAAGACCACATAGGAGTGCATGTTTGGCCCTAGCATTTAATTCATATTTTTTTTTATCATCAGGATCTGTAGGAATAATATCAGGAACTTTATACTTAGTTGTAACAATATTCCACACATTAAGATCAACAGAGATTAAATATGTTTCCATTTGAATTCTCCAAAACACATAATCAGTGCCATCAAAAAGAGGAGCTTTGGAAAGTGAAGCACCTTCTTGATTTTGAGCCATTTGAACTTCCAAACAATCATGAACAATCCCTAGGAAAGACCTATATGGAGGGATCCTACGCTCTGATACCACTTGTTGGAAGTGAATTGACTCTAAGAGGGGGGGGGAGGGGAGGTGAATTAGAGTCTAAGAACTTAACTCATACAAGAAGTTTTGACAAAGAACCTTGTTGAATGTAAACCAAACATAACAAAATAGTTTCTCTTAAGTATACATACTGATATGATCAAACTAATGAACTGAAAAGAATGCCTTTAAATCAACAAAGTTGAAATTTTAGAAATGAAGTAAATAACATTTAATTTTATAAATGACACAGTAACATGGAACTTGTAGATATAAAACTACAGTTGTATGAATTAGCACAATGCAAAATACATGAAATAATCCAACATATCAAGCATGAAACTAATGGAAAACTTTTGTCACATGACACAAAGATTTCATGGGTGGAAAACCCTCTTGGGGTAGAAAAACCACTCGTAAAGATCCTTTTATTATAACAATGAGCACCAACTTTGTACATTGTCTTCAAGCAGCACCAACCACATCATAATTGCAAAAATATACTTGTGCAACTTTGAGATTATAAGAGTACAACTGAAACAATTTCCTTTTACAAATATACTCTGTTATTTGTATGAAATACAATAATCCTTTCTGCCCTTGATTTCCAAAATCAAATTCACCTTGAACTTCTAAAAACAAAGTTTTCACAATATCCAATGAAAAACCCTTTCAATCTTTTTCACTAATCACAACAAGTAACACATAATTTTCCCTGCCTTTTTCTTTTCTCTTCACACTCACACTTTTTAAAATGTCACAGCCATGATATTTATAAATGCCCAAAGATGTAGAATCAATTCAAAAATTGAAATGAACTATTTTTTTAAAATCAAAACTGTTCAAAAAACACTCTTCCAAATATACCTTCGAAAATAGGGTAACTGTATTAGTTAGGTTTTCTAAATATAAACACAATTTTTGTATAACATTTAAAAAATACTTATAAATCTGCTCCATAAAACTGAAATCTGTATGAACAATGAATCTCTTGTTTATAGAATATAAAACACTTGTAAAACTTTTGTTATCTTAAACAAAATAGTTACATGACCATAAAAAAAAGAACTATCAAACTCTTTATTCTTGCTCATCTCTTTTTACAAAAGAGAAAAACATTTTGCAATTTTTACTGCTCTGTAAAAATTTGAAATAGAAAAATCATTGTTACAGCCTCCAAATTACCCATGGCGGCACCTTCTAGGGTTTGTGCAACAAAATAAAACACTGTTGTTTATTCTTTTTCTTTTACCACTTAAGAAACCAAAATATAAAATGGGATTTCAAAACATTTGAAGTCCACAATAGAGTCTCGTGCAAGAATGCTAGGTAAGTTGATGCCAAGTCATTACGTGGTTTTTGTCATCAAGGGCAATCAAGAGTCAACACATTTAACATGGGAAGCTTCTCTAATGAACTCAGAATATCTCTAGTCAGTTGATTATTTTGCAGTTGCCTTCCACATGCCAAGAAAATTAAATATCAACACAGATAGACAATCTTTCTCATTCAATTGTGCATATAACAATAAGGCTTTCGATAGAAGATAGTGAAATATCTCTTTCAATGATGTAAGGTTCATTAGTGTGCTAAGGTCTGGAATAGAACCTGGAAAATTATTGTTGCCTAATAGCTAAAACAAATAACATAACTTATTAGTCACTTATTGAACTGAGGGGAGCTACATCTATGATTTGCAAAATAGAATGCTCAATTATTTCTGAAAGTTTGTACTCCTCAATATCCAAGACAAGTATATGTGGCTAGTTGTCTTACCAGCCATTTTAATGCTGTTAAGTTGGCTATGGTTGGAGGTATGTTGCCAGTGAGACCTTTGTTTGTTAAATTCTTGAAAAGAGTTGAAGTTATGTGGGTTAATAGCCTTTAGTATTGAAACCTAATGTATTCATTGCTAAAAGTTTTAATGAACTCCTATGATTTTTAAGGAAAGAATTTTACACAATAATCACTCATGGAGGATCTTCCTCATTGCACATAACACTAGTTAATGGTAAACCTGCAGGTAAACATGGATCTTCTATTGTCCAATCATCTAGAACATTCACTATATCTGTTATTTTTCTAATAGTGAGTACTGTGTCACATGTTTACTAAAATATTAGGCGATATTTCTAGGAGAAATTGTTGGGAAACAATGTAGTATAAAAATATGATAAAAATAATATGGTATAATGAGGCAAGCAGAAACTAGCACATCCCTGTTAGGTAATAAGCTAAATATAATGAAGCAGATGGAGAAATAAATGTACCATCTCCGGCATGTGTCATATTGGTGATGTTTACTATTTGATATGCTTCAGCTGCATTTATGAACGACCTCATGTGGGATCCTTCTTGTGAATGTATTCTTATGTTTATATACTCAGCTATGCTAAACTCTAGAAGACTTTCTGGTGACAAATAGTACATATACTCAGGAATGACTATTTCTGCAATTTGAACATTGCCAATGAATATCTGAAATGTGTTATTCCCTGAAAGACTTGTCTTATTGATGTTGCACAAGTAAACAACAAAATAATAAATGCCCTTGATCTGATTAAGGATCTGTGACTGATTGCATAAAAATTCTAACGTTACAATGCTTAATAAATTGAAATTAGCATGTACATAAAGGTTTAATTACAAATAAATTGGAGTGATGAAATAGAAAAATTAGAGAGAAAGAGAAAGGAGACACAAACAACAAATCCTAAATAGAAAAATGCCCTTGATCTGATTAAGGATTTGTGACTGATTGCATAAAAATGCTAACATTACAATGCTTAATAAATTGAAATTAGCATGTACATAAAGGTTTAATTACAAATAAATTGGAGTGATGAAATAGAAAAATCAGAGAGAAAGAGAAAGGAGACACAAACAACAAGGATTTGATTACGGAGTTCGCCCCAAGGTGACTATGTCTCCGGGTCTACCCAGCTGGGTGAGACCGATCCAATTATGCTCCAAAAATGAGTTTACAAAGAGTTACAAAGCCACTCCTATCCGCACAACACCACTTTTCGAAGTGCAGGAGTGAAGTACCAAACTCCACAATAGCTTCCTCTCGCTTGACCAAAAAAAAATCATCTCCTCAGATGATAATGAATTACAAAATTCTTTCTCCAACAAGTGCAACAAGCTTGATTTCAAGCTCCCAATGCATAGAGATGAACAATTCACTATCAATCTCTCCAAAAGAAATTCCCTCACAATTCTCCAATCTTCCATGTCCACTATTACAAAAATCACCCCCTTTTAATACTATTTTACATTCTAAAATAGGGTTAACAATAATATTTTCATATCCCCCAATTTTAAACTATATCTCTAAAACAAACCCTTAAAATACCATTTAATCTTTTAAAAATCCCAACCCATTTAAATACATGGCTCATATAATTCAAGCCTTAACAATATATTTATCTTGATGGTTTAAATTTATTAATAGTCAGGTTTGTTTAATGGAGTTTAATGTATATTTTGGGGGGCTTTCCCCTATATCTCGACTTACTGCTCATATGTTAATAAAACAACAAACTGTCACCATAAATGCCGAAGTATCCGTATGGTATAGCGGCAGGTAATGGTGATCCGTAACTATGGGGTCATCAGTTCAAACTGTCGCCTTTCTATTTTACTAATTTCATGAGCTGGACTTCTTTAAATAAAATACATTCCGAGCAATGGTAGAGAGTGAAATGCGGAAAGGAGAGGTTGGGGGTTCGAATTCACTAACCTCTATTTTAACAAACATGCCAAATTAACATTTGACCAATACCAAATCTGTTGCAACATAATCTATTTTTAGTGGAGAACTTATCCACCCGGATCAGCCCTGGGGAAGAATTTGCGAGCGAGAAAAAAGCAACTCTTCCCCTAGAAAGGATGTAATAGCAGTCTTTAGTACAGATACAGGTGGCTGGTTTCTTATGCTCCCAAAAGAGGAGTCATTCGTGCTCATATGTGTTCTGAACGTGACCTGAAGAGGTTCCCACAGGCGATCATACTGGTCGTCGGGAAACCTGTACCACGACGACGACATTGCATTAGATAAAGTGGACAGAACAGATTCAAAACTAACTGCCAAACAAAATTGTTGTTAAGCTTACCTTATCTCATAAGAGCTGCCGAAATCGATACGGTAGAAGGGAAGCAAAGCGCTGTAGTTGAAATCAGTGAAAGTATTATACATTGCAGGTTGTAGCGGCCTCAACCTAATGGTGAAATGAAAACATAATAACTTTCTTGTGTGTCTGAATTTCTAGCCAGGCATAAAGTCATACTATCCCTTTTGGGGGCCAGGATGATTTCGTAATAGATAGGGCGATACATTTGGGAATTCGTCAGCTTCACTTTTGCCCACTTGATTCCTTCTATATACAAATCGAAGGTGCTTGCTAAACGAAGATTTTGAAATCCTTTAAAAAAAAAACTGACCCTTACTAGATATTGTATATGAGGCCTCACGGGCAGTAAGTAACAATATTTATTTGCTTCCATATTTGTAAAATAGGCCATTGACTGATATTGGTAGGGGGTATTGATAAGAGTGAATGGAGGCATAATGGACGTGTTTCTGAATTTGATGAACAAGGAATTAGTAATCCAGTCGAGCTCCCCATTCGTGTCATTATGTGAAGCGCCACAATTAATACTTAGAAATCCTTCGTAAAATGCAAGAGCAAAAATTACAGACCTTGTTTTTCAATCACAGTAAAATTTTATTGAAATAATATATATACAACTTACCATCTGGATCTCCGAGTGTGCAGGAACTGAATGATCCAATGAAAGCAGTGAGCGCTAACAAGGTTAAACTTTTGAGCTTCATGATGATCAATGCAGATTGCAAGCAGGGAAGGGAATGAATGAGAAAGAGTGCCAGCGACTCTTATGCATACTGAGCTGGGGCATCCAAATTTTGAGTTAGAATAATTATTTTTGTTTTTCATTGCTTAGACGTTACACGTAGTTTGTCTCGTTCATATCATAATTGGGTACGTAGATGTAGTTCACATGAATGTGCAAGGGAGAATTTTATCGGTTTTTTCCAAGAAATTACGCAGAATATATTTTATATTTTATTTTCAATCATCTAACGTGATATTTCTTTTCTTTGAGGACAAGATTTAATGTTTCGAAAACGAAAAGATTTGAAAAGTAAGACATCAAAGATCCATGCTCATCCATGGAAAGAAATATCTATATTAACTCGTTGACAGCTATTTGATTGAATAAGTAGAGAAATAAAATACATTTATTTCCCGTATGTTTCGTTTTAAAAAGTAACTAAAATTCAACCATTAATTGACTTCCTCTCCTAAACAATCGCCACTGATTTTCAATGCTGAAATATCGCCAAAAATAATCATTTGAATGGGAAGCAAAGACTGAAGGCGGAAGGAATACTCGATGTCTTAGTATGTGATTAAGAATAAAGTATTTAATTTACTTTTTCGTGCCGCTGACAAATTATAATTAGCCGATTTTTTTAATGGTCAGTCACGTGCGTAAGGCAAAGTATGGAGGTGTTTCTGTATTTGATGAACAAGGAATCTGTAATCCAGTCGATCTCTCCATTCGTGCCATTATTTGAAGCGCCACAATTAATACTTAGAAATCCTTCATAAAATGCAAGAGCAAATATTACAGACCTTGTTTTTCAATCACAGTAAAACTTTATTGAAATGAATTAGAACTTACCATCTGGGTTTGCGAGTGTGCAGCGAGTGAGTAATCCAATGAAAGCTGTGATCGCTAACAAGGTTAAACTTTTGAACTTCATGATGATCAATGCAGATTGCAAGTAGGGAAGAAAATCAATGAGAAAGATGTGGCATCGACATTTTGAGTTAGAATATAAAAGTTTTGTTTTTCATTGCTTAGGCGTTACACGTAGTTTGTCTTGTTCATATCATAATTGGGTAGATGTAGTTCACATGGGGTTCACATGAATGCGCAAGGGAGAATTTTATCGGGTTTTTTTCCAAGAAATTACGCAGAATATATTTTCTATTTTATTTTCAATCATCCAACGTGATATTTCTTTTCTTTGGGGACAAGATTTAACGTTTCCAAAACGAAAAGATTTGAGAAGTAAGGTGAAAATCAAACTTTAATTGACATTAAAGATCCATGCTCATCCATGAAAAGAAATATCTATATTATCTCGTTGACAGCTATTTGATTGAATAAGTAGAGAAATATTACATTTAAAAATGAAAAATGGTCATCAAAGAAAGGGGAAAAGAAATACATATGTTACTCTGCTGAAGTCGAGGAAATAAAATACATTTATTTCCCGTATGTTTCGTTTTAACAAGTAACTAAAATTCAACCATTAATTGACTTCCTCTCCTAAACAATCGCCACTGATTTTCAATGCTGAAATATCGCCAAAAATAATCATTTGAATGGGAAGCAAAAACTAAAGGCGGAAGGAATACTCGATGTCTTAGTATGTGATTAAGAATAAAGTATTTAAATTACTTTTTAGTGCTGCAGACATTATAATTAGCCGACTTTTTTTATGGTCAGTCACATGCTTAAGGCAACGCTGTCGGTAAAGGTTGAAGATCATCCTCTGGTGTTTGTTTGAAGACGCCCTCATTACAGCAAAATGAGTTGCCATCTGCCAGATCATGCAATGAGCTCAAAGAGTAGGGAAAAAAGGCGTGGAAATAGTTATGTTCTAAATTGAATATCCAAACAATCTGTAGCAATATTTGAAAACTATGTTAGTAAGATCCTTCTAATGGTCATTCGGAACTCCATATTGTTCTTTGTTAAGATAAACTTGATGATATTCAATTAACCACTTACTTTTTCCCATGTACGATTAGGACAAGTCTCCGATTAATCTTTAATATGTACCCACCATACCAGGGGTTAATTTTTTTGTGGCCGTATTAGGTGCAATTCTTAGGCCATTCTACCATAAATTACAGTCAACTTTTCGTGTTTTATCAAATTGTTTTGCATGCATTGTAAAATGTTGAGCAGGCTATCCGGCATATCAATAAGGCTAAAGTACCCAGGCCCGGCAGGTTCAAATACACTCTATTAAAACTATTAATTGCATCTTGGTGTGCAATGGGTACGTCAAAGAGGTGTGGAAAATCAATAAGAGATAATCCTTGTCTATTTCAGTGTGCAAATAATGTTGTTTGTGTGACAAAGCTCTTAATGGAAATGTGGTAGCTTTAAATCAACTATGTGTCAATTTATAACAAAACCTCTAAACAATCAAGATAATCAGGCTTCATTACCAATAGGCTTGTGTTATGTTTGTAAAAAGGAGATAGAGGGGTAAGGAGATAAAGATAGATGTGGAGATGGAGAAGAGGGATATGGAGAGGAGAGGGAAAGATAAAGTGGGGGAGAAGAGAGGGATAGGTTGAGATGGAAGAGACAATATATAGAGAGGGAGACAATGAGAGAGAGAGATACATAGAGAGGCAAAGATAGATATAGTTATATGAGTGGACATAGATGTAGAGATAACAAGAGAGAGATAAAGGGAGAGATGGATATAGAGAGGAAAAGAGATAGATATAGATTTATAAGAGAGAGAGAGAGAGAGAGAGAGAGAGAGAGAGAGGGGGGTGGGGGGAGATAGGAAGATAGAGGTGGAGATGAAGATATTGCGAGAGAGGAACAAAGAGAAAAATAGATAGGGAGCTAGTGAAAATAGATAGAAAGATTGAGAGGGGTAGAGGGAGAGATAAATATAGTAAATATATAGGGAGATATAGAGAGAGATAGAGAAGATAGAGAGATATAAAAGAAGATAAAATAAATTACAAACTTAAATTAAATTAAAAATTAAAAGAGAATAAATTAAATGCAAATTAAAAATATATCAAATTCCAAATAATAATAAAAATAATTTTTTTTAAAAATACATATCAAATTTATTAAGTTAATTAATCATTAAATTAAAAAGTAAAACTAATATTTTTGTTTTTGTAGAATTGAAATATTAAGAAAATATATACTTCAAAAATATAATTAATATATTAAAAATAGTACTAAGAAAGATTAACTCAATATTCAAAATAAAAAATAATATAAAATTTAAGGTAAATATAGTTAAATTCTTAAATAAATTAAAATGAAAAAATTAAAACTATACTTCAAATAAAATATTAAAAATTAGGAGGAAATAAGTAAGGTGGAAAAAAAGTGGAGGAGCAAGCCCGCGATAAGTAGAGCGATTTACAGGAGGATGCCTTCAACAAGTAGAGCAATGTTGCAAAGGCCGCTAGTCCAAGGAAATTTGTCAAATGGCGTACCCTGGAGGTCGACTCAGACAACTTTGGTGTTAAATGGACAGGGTCAGAGGAAAGAAATGGTAACATCGATTGGGATATGAACCGTCACACGGAAACAAGGTTGGACTCTGCAAATGGTGTGTCTGAAATTGTTCTAGACGAATGCATCAAGAGTGAGAAAGTGATTTTCAATCGACATGCCATCATTGCAAAATTTTAGGGCCAAAACTGCCAAGAAAAGACATTCAGGCATGGGTATTAGAACACTGGGGGAGTCACATAATGGTTAAGTTTCTTCCAAAGGGCTTCTTTGTAGCGGTTTTTCCCTGCGAAGAGGATAGAGACCACATCATGACACTACAAAACTAGTTTCGAGAAGACCGTCCCCTATACATTCAGCCATAGTCCCCAAATTTTGACCCTATTTCGATGGCGACTTATGACAAACCAATATGGATACGATTATATAACTTGCCAATTGAATATTGGAGCGAGGCCTACCTGGAAATGATTGGAAGATCCCTTGGGACGCTGTTAGAAATTGATGAAGAAATTTTGGAAGGAGACCTTTACACATAAGCTGGATTAAAAATTGCAGCCATAAAAATAGTCCCTTCTTCAATTATGCTCCACACCGTAGATGGGAATTGGAAGCAGCATATTGAAATTGAGAAGGAAATTGAGGTTTGTTCTTGGTGTAGAAGCAAATTCCACAACACTACCAATTGTAGAATGTTTGTAAGAAAGGCTTTCAAGCGCCCGGGGAAGAAAACAAAGCAAGTATGGAGGACTAAAGAAAAAACACATGTACATGGCAGTCTTCTTTTGAAAGGCCCTAAAATTAGTATTTGCAAGGAGAAGCAAGATGCATGTTCAAGTTCTCCCATCGAAAATACTTCATTGAATGATAAACAAATCCCGAATAGCGACACTATGGTGTTTCCAACTGATGAACCCATGGTGGAAGAAGACTTGCAGATATTTGAACCAGACATTGATGAGTAGGATAGTGACGATGATAACTTGAACATCGTGGACCCAGGGAAGATCAGCCAATCTGCAAACATCATACTCGGAAGAGAAAAAGCCGCAAGAGGAAGGAAGAGTCACAAAACAGTTAGGGAGCAGAGGGAAAATGAAAAGGGCATTGTTAGTATGATGAAATTTTTGAACTTAGGCAAGGGAGGCAATGCCTCCCTTGGGGGAAGATGAGGATGACTTCATGGAATGTCAGGAGCCTATCGACTCCTGACAAAAGACGTCTGGTCAAGAGAACCATGGCCAGGTTAGACTCAGACGTGTACATATTCCAGGAGACTAAATTGAATAAGGAAAAGGTGGGTGAATTCATCAAATTATGCTATAAGTTGGAAGGTATATTTCAGGATGCCAGGGGCTCGGCTAGAGGCTTGGGAATCATGTGGAATGTTGCCAAAGTAGAGGTACATCCCATTGCTTCCTGTGATCACTGGATGGTGTGCATTATTACCTACAAATAGTTCAACATTGCATATCCACTATTCAATATATACGACCCCTGTAAAACGGAGGAAAAGTTAAGAGTCTGGAATGAGGTGTATAATCAAACATGCCAATTGGATGGTGGTAAGGTCATGGCTGATGGGGACTTCAATGCCATCTTAGATATTGATGAGAAGATGGGTGGCCTTTGGAAGCCCACCAAAGTGATGGAATATTTTTGGGACTTTATCACGAATTGCAAATTGGTGGACATCTATCCAAAGAATGGTAGATTCACTTGGACTAACAAAAGATTGAATTTTGCAAATGTATCAGAAAGGATGGATCATTTATTGGTTGGGGAATGGTGGATTAATGGAGATTACTCTCTAAGAACTGAGATAGTGCCTCAAGTTGGATCGGACCATCTACCTTTGACTTTATCCATTGCACATGAGGTGAGAAATCAGAAGAATTACTTTAAGTTCCAAAGCATGTGGTGGAGGGATGAAGCATTCCTTGACAACTTGAAGGTTTGGGGGCTGGAAGGCAATATATACTTTGGCTCTCCTAGTTTTAAATTTATCAAGAGATTGCAATTCTTAAAAATCTAGATAAATGACTGGAATAAGAACACATTTAAAAACATCTTCGCTGAAAAAGGCAAAATTGAGGAAAAAATGGAGAAATTGGCAATAAGGTAATGCAGTCTGGCATGACAAATAAGGAATATGAAATTGAAAAGGCCTAAAAATGCAATATTTGGAAATTATCAAGAGGGAAGATCTCTATTGGAAGGACAAATCTAGGGAGCTCTAGATTTCTGAGGGGGGTCTTAATACAAATTTTTTTCATGCATCATCAAGAGCTAGAAGGATCAACAATAGAATTTTCTCAATCAAGGATAGGAATGGGATACTAAAAAACTTAGATATGGACATGGAACAAATTGATCTTGAATACTTTGAAGATGTCCTAGGCAGCCCCAAGGAAAGAAACATGGGCACACAAGAAGTCATTGAGGAAGCCATTGAACCCTTGATATCCAGATTTGACAGCGACATGCTCATGGTTCCTTACTCTTTGGAGGAAATTAGATTGGCTACCTTTGCACTTCACCCAAACAAAGCACCTAGACCAGATGGCTACACAGTGGAACTTTTTTAAAAAGGATGGGAATTCATGGGAAAGGATATATGGGTTGTGGTGGAAGAATTTTAGAAAAAACACAAGTTTGTTAAGGAAATGAATCATACTATTATCTACCTCATTCCCAAAAAAGTGGATTGTGACTCCATGGTTGACTATAGACCAATATCTCTATGCAATACTATCTACAAGATAATCTCCAAGATGATGGCTGGAAGACTGAAGAAATTTCTCCCCAAGCTAGTCTCTGAAAACCAGAATGGGTTCACTCCGAATAGGAAAATTGCGGACAACATCATATTGGTTTTAGAAGTCATTCACTCACTACACAAACAAATACTAAAAGGTATGATCATTAAAATTGATGTAGCTAAAGCTTACGATAAAGTAGTTTGGAGCTTCTTGTGCCAAGTCTTGTCAATTTTGGGTTTCCTAAAAAATGGATTGAATGCATAAAATTCTTCATTAGTACTGTTAAATTTTCAATACTCATCAATGGAATTTTAAGTGGTTTCTTTGAAGCCATGAATGGCCTACGAGAAGGATACCCATTGTCTCCTTCACTGTTTGTGCTTATGGTAGAAGTGTCGAGGAGATTAATCAAAAGAAGGCATCACGAAGGCATTTAGAAAGGAATCAAAGTCTAGGAGCAGTTTGAGGCAATCACACACTCCCAATTTATTGATGATACTATCATATTTAGTGAGGCTACCATCTGGGAAGCTTCAGGCATCAAGAACACCCTAGAAGAGTATACATTGGCTTCGGGTCAAGCTATGAACAAAGAGAAATCCAAACTATTCTTCTTCAACACCAATAGACAAACACAAGGTAGAATTGCACAACTCTTGGACATAAGCATTATGGAGCTTCCGGTCAAGTACTTGGAGGTACAGATTAACAAGGGGTGCAGACAATCGCATATTTGGGAAGATGTTACCAAGTCTTGTCAAATTAAATCCAAGAATTGGAAAAACAGATGGCTGACTCAAGCTGGTAGAATTACCATGATTAAGTCATTCCTATCAACAATACCAATATATAGCATGTCATGTTTCAAAATGCCATTTGCGGCTGGGAAAAGTCTGAACAACCTTCTAAAGAAATTTGTGTGGGCTGGAGCCAAAGACATCAGGAAAATACCACTGATCAATTGGGATACTTTATGCCTTGCTAAGGAAGAGGGTGGTGCTGGTCTTAGAAAAATGAAAGTACAGAATTCTACTCTTGGTGTGAAGCTAGCTTGGAAAATGTGCAAGGAACCTCAAAAATTATGGTGCAAATTGTTCCAAAAGAAGTATCTAGATTTAGCCGACATGAATAGAATTCTCACAATGGTGAACTTAGAGAGGGGGTTGGCAACTTGGAACTACTTATGGGATAGTAGACACATTATCACAGACCATATTTTATGGCAGATTGGTAATGGTAACACCGCGCTATTTTGGAGAGACTCCTAGGATGGGTTCCTTGCATTAGAGGATTCATTTGAAGATAAGGGACGGGTGGACATGGTGGAACATAGTATAGGATAGCATGTGTGCAATTATATAGAAGGATAGGTAGATCAAAATGGCCTTAGGAAATGGAGGAAAATCAACACTGGGATCCTTCATTGTGTGAGAAACTATGGAAAGCAATTAAAGATAGAAAAATACTGGTGTCTATGGAAGGAGATACCATAATTTGGTGTGCTGCGAAATCTGAAAGGTACACTGCCAAACTAGCATATGAAGTTTAGAGGCAGAGAGGATCCATCAACAAGTGGCCACATAAACTGTGTTGGAATCAAAAAGTGCTCCCAAAAGCTGGGGCTTTCCTATGGATCATACTGCATAACATAATCCTAACTGGGGATAGACTAAAAAATATAGGTATCTTAGGCCCTAATTGCTATGTTATGTGTTATGCAGAGGAAGAATCAGCAAATCATCTACTTTTTTGGTGTCCAATTACATAATATTGTTGGAATTAGTTCCTTGAAAGTATTAATTGGGTGATTGTTAAAAATGAAAGACTCTTCGACTTCATTCTTGCATGGCCAAACAATCAGAAGACAAAATGGGGTGATATATGGTTAATTGGACCATCTTTACTTGTATGGCATATACGAAAAGAAAGGAATAGGAGGATTTTCAAGGAGACATCATTAGAAATTAGTTCCTTGAAAGTATTAATTGGGTGATTGTTAAAAATGAAAGACTCTTCAACTTCATTCTTGCATGGCCAAACAATCAGAAGACAAAATGGGGTGATATATGGTTAATTGGACCGTCTTTACTTGTATGGCATATACGGAAAGAAAGGAATAGGAGGATTTTCAAGGAGACATCATTATCACAGGGCATGTTGGTGGAAAAGATCAAAAAGGCAATAGAAGAAGTAATCAATGGAAAGAAAATAATAGGCAGGACTAAGATATACACTAGTTGGGATGCACAAATGGAGATGAGATAGGTCCTTAAAGAGCCACAAATATATGTGCCCTCATCAAAATGCCTAGATAGAAATACCATCAGATGAAAAACCCCTCCATGGAGCTGGACAAAATTGAACTTTGACGGGGCCAGTAAGGGGAATCCGGGGGCATCAAGTATTGGAGCCATAATCTGGGATGATTAGGGCAATATCCTCCATGGGTTGTTTAGTGGCATTGGAGTTGCCACAAACAATGAAGTAGAGATTCATGCATTGGAGGCAAGACTACGTCTCTGTGTTAGGCAAGGAATTTCTAAAATCATAATTGAGGGTGACTCTAAGATTATAATAGATGGGATTACTTGGTCAAGTTTTCATAACTAGCAGCTCAACAAATGGGTTCCATTGATAAAAGAGCATCTTAAGAAAATTGAGAGTTACGAGATTGGGCATGTCTACAGAGAGGGGAATCAGGTGGCTAATTACCTTGTGAACCTTGGTTTGGGAGAATATGATGACCCTGTTTACTTTTACCAGACATCTACAACAGATGACATCAAAGGACACTGCCTGGAGGATTGCCAAAGATATCCTTGACAGGGGATCGGGTAGCATGTCTACGACCTTTTTGACCCTATCGGCTATCGGGGCATTGTGGTGGCACCTGGATAAACATGGGTGATGTACGAGTCTGTGACTGCAAACTGGAAAATGTCCCTTTGATGGCAGGCTCACATGGCCCCTGAACAATCCATAATGACACCTAGAAGTTGCTACTGCATTGATAATGGTACTTTGCAGAATGGACGATCTGAACAGGATTTGGGTAGGATTCATTATTGACATCACAAAACACATCCATAAATGGTGAAGTCACCTGGCAAAAGCAAAATAGGAAAGCTAGAGTACCGTTTTAGGAACTTTGTAGAGAGAAAGTTGGACAATGGCATACTTTGGAACGGTCAGTTGTGTAAATTGTGATAACACATTGAATATGCAGTTGAGAAACTTGTTTCGTACTGAAGACTATGTGTATGACTCTGTTAGGGGGCTTGTGGGCATCACTCTAAATTTTGATAGACATTGGTGCAATGCTATGGTGTTGGAAGTCATTCTACTACCTATGGTGGATATCATCAACTTGGGGGAGCATGTGGTTGAGCTACTTGCAAGGTTCTTAAAACTATTTATTGCGGATGGTGTTGCAGATGGAGGAAGGAGTCAAGGTGAGCATATTGAAAATTTACTTCCAGTTTGAAAACTACCTTCCTTCTGAGTCAGGGGATGATGGTGATGAAGAAGACAATGTGGATGGGGAAGATCATGAGGACTCTGTAGAGGATTATGGATTTGTAGATAGTGAGACCATTCGTGATATGGCTTGCAGGGAAGTTTGGAAGGAAGAGTGTGAGAGATTGAAGACATTCAGAGAGGATGCATGGGAGATATTTAGGTGTGTTGTATTCAATGGAAATATGGAACCTTTTCAAAGGGTAACTGAGTCTGATGATTGGTGGCTTCCGAAGAACTCCACCCGCAATGCAATCTGCATTGGTGAATTCATTATAGTGATCTATCAAGCCATTGGGGGGCAGGTGTAATTTTAGGATAGGGTTGGACTAAGAATTTTGGGTTTATTTGGTTAGTGTAGGATGATAATTTTGGGTTCATGTGTATAGGGAGCTACCCCCATTAATGGTAGTACTTATCTTAAAAAAAAATTTAAAAAAAATATTAAAAATTAGAATAAATTAAATGCAAAGTTAAAATATATCAAAATTCAAATGATAATAAAAATAATATTTTTAAAAAATACATATCAAACTTATCAAGTTAATTAATAATTAAATTAAAGAGTAAAATTAATATTTAATCTATGGCGTCTCATAGTAGAGCATGGAGAATGGATTAGAGAAGAGATGGTTTGAGAACCAAGTTGCAGCCATACAAGAAAAAGGTAAAACTTACATTTAGTGAGTTTACTAATGATTTTTATTTGCATGTGAATAATGTGAATAGAATGGATAGATGTGAAGAGGCTGAAAATTATGTTGCAGGAGTAAGGAAAGGAGAAATATTAGAGTTTGATGAGGCTAGAACCAAATTTTATGTATGGTGGAATGATATGATGAGTACAATGAAGAAATAATGGAAATAGTAAAGGTAAATGATGCAAAGTATATTTTTTCTGAATAATATTATGGAAATAGATGTGAAGATAATGAGGTTGTAGAAAGAGAGAATCCTTTATAGGATACATGTGAAATGAAAAATAATGTACTGATTCAGATTGAAGAAGAATGAAATAGATTGATTACAAGTGGAGTGAAAGTTACAATAGAAGGTATTGCGGTAAATTTTTATGAGTTTTGTAATAAATAATTTGAGATGGATTTGTGTTAGTTGGAGTAAGTGAATAAGGGGATTGTGTACTTGACAAGGTGGAATATAGATGTTGCATATTTGTACGTAGAAGTTGTGAAAGATTGTGCAAGTGAAACTTGGTGGAAGTGGTCAGTTCGTGGTGAATTGAAATCCACGAATGAGAAGGGAAAAGAGAGCCATTGGTAAAGGAGGATGACACATGGTGGATGCCAATCTATGAGAGGAACAAAAAATAGTAAGTAGAGTTGCAGGAGGAGGGTGGTAGTTATTCCATTGAGATGTTGGACGAAAAGGAAAATAAATAGTTCCATGTGCAATTTTCATAGTGATGGAGTTCTCTATAGATTTTTTATAATGTCAAAGGGTGATTTTGTCACTCAACTCCACTTTTGTGAGCATATGCTGACAAAATTTCTACTGGGTGCATCTAATGTAGAAGCATCCTGCCTACCCATGCCAAAAATGGGAGCAACAAAAATAGGGTATAGACATCCATAAAATGTTTATGTGAGGGGTCATTCTTTGATATCTAGAAATGAAGAGTTTGAAACTAATACAAAGAAAGGGACATATAATTATTTGAAAATATGATGTGAATATAAAAGGACTACATGCTTGTTGATTTTCTAGGAAAGTTATAATTTGAAGGAATCCACTGTCCTTAAAAGAGACATTATTACCATGCTTGAAATATTTCTAAAACAATTAAGGTGTTATGCTATAACATTAGAAAGGATTTTTTGGGGGGTATATATATTGTGAAGGGGAAATTTTGATTTGGTAATTTTTAACATAGGAGGGAGAAATCACCAAATCAATTTTGCTTGGAAAAAATTTACATTCAAAAGAGGGAAGGAAATCCACTAGATCCAATCCTAAGTGAGACAAGGACAAAATACTGAGTGGATTGGATTGATTTGGGTTCTCCTCTTTTGTAAGTTGAATTGTTAAAATAAGTAGAATACTGAAATTGAAGATAAAATATGAAGAAATAATGAGCTACAAGTTTGGGATTTTGTCATGCACCTCGATCTGAGTAATATGAGCTAATTCGGAACTGCCCTATGAAAACTACCAAAAATAGAAGGGACCTAGCGCAGGGACTAGGATGCCCCCTCTTGGTCCTCCGAAATTGTGAAGTTAGGACATCCTTGGCTCTCTTCTATGAAAGCAATTGCTTCTACTATCCACAAGTGTTTGAAATTTCCTCATAATGGTGAAACCATAACTATTAATCATAGCATATTTAAACCTTCAATGAGGCATGGAGATGTTTGTCTTGATTACTTTTGGTCCGAATGATTCTAACCTCTTCAACCTAGAAGTGATTCTCTCTTTATATTATATCAAAATTGGAAAAATGAAATGATTTTATCCTTGAGTAAACCTAGAAATCCAACACTTAGCATTCCTCTTGATGATCATGTACCACTTCTTGGGGAGAAAATTATTCTTCGTCCTCAGGAAAGAAATAATATTCTTCCCAAAGAGGCACCTATTCTGTCTCCTAAAGAGAAGAGTATCATTTCTCCTAAGAAAAGAGATATTCTTCTTCCTAAAGAAGAATCCATTCCCTCTCCTATGGATGAGTCTACTCTTCATCCCAAAGGTAGAAAAACTCTTCCTCCTAAACATCAATCTATTCCTCTTAAGAATAGACCTATCCCTCCTGATGATGGACCCGGTCTCCTTCCTACACCTCTTGTTCCTCCTTTATATGGTGTCATTCCTCCTCCTTTATCTTATAGAGAGAAGTGACCAACCTCTCGTATTGTCCAACCTAAAATACGCCAACCCATTCATCCTTCCCTTAAAGAAGAGACAAATCCTATATCTAATGAACCTAAACCTCCTCAACCTTCAGCCAAAACTAGACGAAACCGTTGTGTGAGAGAATGGCGATGGAGACATCATGCTAGAGATCATGAAGTTGCTTCCCAAATAATTTCTTCTCGTAAAACACCAACTGTTGACATGATTCCATCTTCTCCTAAACAAGATGTTCAACCTAATTCTCCAAGACACAAAATGCTTTAAACAAATGATGGTTCAAGTTCTATTCCTATTAGACCTCCTATTTTTATAAATCTTGATGAAGAAATACCTAAAAATATTGTTAATGATGAAAATATTGATCCTAATATTTCTAATGATGAATATAAATATGTTGATGTTGACAATGATTTATTTGCATATTTTTCAAAAACATTAATCCTAGCTCCTAGCAATGATCAAAGTGACTCATCATTAGCGCATGGTCCTTGTTTGAAACTTGTGATAACTCCATCTACTATGCTCGATGTGACTCCTCTTGCATGTTGTAAACCTTCCTGAAATAATGATCAGTAAGATCGGGGGGAGGATGATGTGCTTGATTAGATTCATTAGCACCATAGATTCTCTCTCTCTCCCCTCTCTTGCTTATTTGTGACATTCTTCTATTCTTCTATTTGTTGTCCCTAGTGTTGTCTACTTGAGATGATGCAAAGCATTGAGATCTCTTTTGGTCTCTTCCATATTGACTCAAAAGACACATGTGCTCCCTTCTTCCATAATGGTTTCCTTTCTTTGGAGGATGAGGACAATTCTATGCACAAATATATATACATGATATACATGGGTTATCATAAAACTTATATTGACTCAAAAGTTAGGTGAAACCACTCATGTTTTGTGCTTTGTGTTCATTATCCTTTGATTTATCTTCTCTTGGGGGTTTCTTTTCTTCTTTGGGTGTATCCTACCCTAAAGAAATTTCTCCTTGCAAGGCGTGTGCACTCGCTTTAATGTGGGAGCATACACTCTACTTATGATTCTCTCTTTTGGCACTTAAAGTTACTTAGCAAACTTTGTCTTTGCTTTGTAATTTTTATGATTCTCTCTTTTGGTACCTAAAGTTACTTAGCGTACTTTGTCTTTGCTTTGTAATTTTTTGTGCTTTCTTTTTATTTTCATGACTCATAGTAAGAGAACCTTAATAGCTGTAGTCATGATTCTCTGTTTCTCTCTCATGATCTTCGCTTTTACCTTATCATTGAAGTCATAAGATCCTAAAGTCCACTGGGGGCTTGGTGAATATTGTCTCTTTGATGTGGTGAAAGTCTTTCAATCTGAATTCCTTGTACTTTATCAGGAGTATTTACGTAAGCTCATACTCCTTCTAAAGTGGGGGCTAAATGTATGTTCCTAAAATTGCACCCCTTACAAATTTTGACTATATTTAGGTCTTCGCCTTAATGTTTTCACCCCTCAGCTCGATTGGAGACCTGATTATGCTCATACATATCAAAATCTTCATGCAACTCAATGATGCACCCTCCATGCACATTGATCCTACCCCAAATCAGGGTAGGACTAGGGTGTGGTGCTCTGGTCCCCTTTAACGGGGACTTATCTTTGACCCCTCTCCTTGGCGTAACTCAAATTTGAAGCAAGAAAATTCCCCCTATGTCAGCTCATGTTGAAAAATAGGTCAATTAATCCTACAAGAAAGAATATAAGAGGGATTTCCTCTCTCATTTGACAATCTACAATATCATGAAATTCAGTCAAGCATCCAAGCATTCAAGAGCTCAAGAATTAAAGTATTCAAGATCAAGTAAGCATTTTTAGTCTTCTTTCAAGCTTTAGAGCAGCAATAGAGTCAAGAATTCAAGCATTGAAAAGGATATCATCATTCTAATTCATGAAATGTGGAGGCAAGAGAAACTTCAAAATGAGGTATGAGCATTTCATTTTCAAGAAATTCAACATCCCCTCAAAGAGGAGGATTTCTACTTTTAGTCCTTTCAATTACATTATTTCAACCACTTGGTTAATTCCAAAGTTGGGGTTTGACCTAAAGACAAACCCCTATTCCCAACACATTTCCCTTTCCTTCTATGTATAGGGAGCATGTGTGTAGTTGTACTTCTGGAATTAAGCTTTATTTGCAAAGATGGATAACCCTTTTCAATACATGAAAATTTCAGAAGACCAATAGAAGGGCGACCTGGTCTGAATACATGGTCCCTGCAACTTTTGGTAGATTTCACAGAGAAGCTTCGAATCATCTCAAACTTCTCAGATCCAGGTACAGGATGAAATCTTGAATCTGTAGCTCGATGTTTTCTCATATTTTTCTTTAATTTCCTATTCTTAGTATTAATTCTACTAGTCACTTACAAAAGAGGGTCAATTACATTCCAATAATAGCCAATCTACTTAGTACTCAATCCTTGCATTATTTAGGATTGGATCTAGTGGATTCATCCCCCTCTTTTGAATGTAAAGTCTCTCTCAAGTGAAAATTGAGCTTAGTGATTCCTCCCTTCCACATGGAGAATTTTCTAAGCTCCCAATTTTCTCCTTTACAATAGGAAAAAGAATTGATCCTAACTTAATGTACATGATAATCTAGGATCACTTTTTCAAAATTACATGTATGCTCAAGTTATCTTAGAACTAAAAAGACCAAATTCCTTATGGTAAAATCCCAAATATTTTAGGGTCAATTTTGAGCAACATGGATTTGTCCACAAATATGTGGATATAATCTACTATACAATAAACTTCTACAACCCAACTCATTTTGATATCTACTATTTGAATGTGTTGAAGAAAAATAATATTTGAAGTACCCTTAAGGAAGTTATTACTTTAGTAGGGTCATTTATTGTGAAGTGAACCCCTATAATGTACAGTTAGCTTCATGAGATTCACAAATGCAAAAGGAAATGACACACACGTATGTAGATGGACTATGTACATATTTTAGAATGTAATGGATTCCCTTTAAGCTCCATATTCAAGTGTTCTTGGAATTATTTTCCCCAAGTTGTAGTTACTTGGTTTTTAGAATATTCTTTGATGTATATAATTTCACATAATAAACATATTTAAGTACGAGGAAATAACAAAAATATTCAAACAACATGAAGTTAATTATGAATAGCTAGTAGGAAAGTGCATAAGTTAGGAATTTGAATTTTATAATTTTGGTTTTGGGGTCAATCTTAAGTCAGTTAGGATTAAAGATGGACACTATGGGATTGACCTTAGAGGATAGAGAAATTATAGATATCTTGGGATTAAAAATAGATGTATACAAGTCTAAGCTAATAATAAGATGAATTTGTGAAAATAGATGTAAATAGAGCTAAGATAAGAATTGATGTATAAAAATATGCAAAAATGAAAGAAAATAATAAATATGCATGAAAAAAGTAAATTTAACGTAATAATAATGTGCCACTTATTGATATATAACTATATTAACTTATTCATTCAAATAAATTTAAGGTTAAATGAGAATTGACATGAATATACAAATTTTACCACTACACTATTATAGATCGAATATGCCAAAATTTAAATATCTTAATATTCCTCTTTAGAATTTTTCATTAGATCACTACTTACAACCACATGATATTTGACATAATGTAGTATCATTATTTTTTATGTCAAGTTAGAGATAAGGGTCATCTCACATTATAGTATATAGACTAAAAAAAATTACCTTAAACAAATTTCTTTCCTGTCATAGAAATGAAACCAATGTTGTCTATTACATATGTTCCAAGCGTAAGAATAGATCAATCCGACCACCGAAACAATTAGTACTAATTAATAAAATCCTTGAAATTAGAAGTACTATAAGTACATGAACATGAAGGAGACAAAATCTATGATTAAGAGGAACACTAACACTACACCCATAAGCCAAATGAACCCAAAATAAGATAGATATATACTATTAGTCCTATGGTGAAAAGACTAGAAATGAATTACTCTTGAAATGCAGATAAATATTGACCACCTTACTAATCAATGCCATCAACATTACTTCTATCCCTCGCAAGACCAATTCCCTTAACTCAAAGCCAAAAGAAGACAACTTAGGTTTTACTAGAATAACCACATCATCCATGCCATTATTGCTTACATACATTTTTTTTTTTTAAAAAAATTATTATTTTATAAATTAAATGATAATTTCATAAAATTAAAATTGAAAGACGCCTTTTAATATTTGCCAAATACCAATGGCGAAAATTGGTAGGGAAAATAGAAAAGTTTGCATAGTTGCACGTTTTCGGAGGCATAAAACAAAACATTTAATGTCCGTGTTTGTCTCGGTGTCTTATTATTCAAAAGTTTGCTTATAATTATTACTAATTTAATTGTATACACCAGCGATAAATTATAATCTTCCAACAGCATCGAAAAGTGAATTCAAAATTTTATTATTAATCATGCACTATGACATGGCCTTCATTAATTTTCATGTCTTTGCCTACAATTCAAATGATTTTCTTTCGGCGAAGTTTTAGCAGAGAAAATGAATGGTGACATTTTAGGATTAAAACAAAACACTTGTAAAATCAGTGTATTTTACTTCCTCGACTTTAGCAGCGTAGAATATGTAAAATGGGGAGGGAACAAGAAAATGTGAACATTGGAATTTTGTGAGAACAAAGCACGGCTGTATTGGGTAGGGAAGAAGAAAAAGTTTGAATATTTTGTCGTAGTTAATTTGGTTTCAAAAAGGTTATGATTTATATTGGTTTAGGGAAGAAGAAAAAGTTTGAATATTTTGTTGTAGTTAATTTGGTTTCAAAAAGGTTACGATTTGTATTGGGTAGGGAAGAAGAAAAAGTTTGAATATTTTGTCGTAGTTAATTTGGTTTCAAAAAGGTTATGATTTGCATTGGGTAGGGAAGAAGAAAAAGTTTGAATATTTTGTCTAATTTGGTTTCAAAAAGGTTACGATTTGTATTGGGTAGGGAAGAAGAAAAAGTTTGAATATTTTGTCGTAGTTAATTTGGTTTCAAAAATGTTACGATTTGTATTGGGTAGGGAAGAAGAAAAAGTTTGAATATTTTGTCATAGTTAATTTGGTTTCAAAAAAGTTACAATTTTTGCATAACATAAGAGTAAGTTGAAAATTACAGATTTCACTTCATCTTCCATTATTTTAAACCTGCCCTCTCTTTATTCAATGGGTCGATCATTTTTATTTTATTTTTATTTTTATTTATTCTAACATTATATTTATTCTTATTGTTTATTAACTTTTAAAGTCTTATCTTTTGATGAAATACAATTAAATAGGTTAATATTGATATTTCTTTACCTATATTTACATTGACCAATTATTAGTACTTGCAGCAATATTATTGCATTCACTTAATTCTAATTAATCAATTTTTTGCTCCAATCAAAAGTGATTATTATATTTGTTTTCAAAATAAATTTGGTTTTTATAAAGTTGAGATTTATATTTGTAAAATATAAATTATTTTTCTGCAATATATACTCAACCAAGGTGGAGTAGATAGTTTTGGCTTTGATGTTATGCAATGGGGTACCATTAGCCCAACAGTAATTCAAAAAATTCTAGCTAAGAGAACCACAGGATTTAGGGAGGCCAAGGTGAGAGCAAGCATCTCTGAGAATAATATAGGTTTTCCATTGGGTATGGGGAATATCATAGGACTGCATAATATATTGCCATCTTAGAAGGTTATCATTGTTGATAATGTCTGAATTTTTTTTTAATCCTTTTGAGGCCCAATTCTTAGCAGAGCACCCTTGCAAGAGGGCTAGTGTCTTACCTTTGTGCTTCAAATTCCATCATATAGATCTATCACCACTAATTTCCATCTTTGTATCTAGAATGTTATTGCCAGAAATGTAGGATCTAACCATATCACATGCTTTCCAAATGGTTTTAAAGATAGTGGGACATTCTGGTTTGACCTCAATATGTCCAACAATTATGTTATTAAGAGAAAGTCCCTTGCAATGTGGGCTTCTCCTAGGTCTCAATAATTTCAATATACACAATATAATTTTATAACATTTAATCATAAATTTAAATATTTTTTCATTTATTCATTAGGGTATGTGCAAGATCATGGTGGGCCAAACAAACCCTTAAGTGACAATGGAAATCAGAAAACAAAGTTAGGCAACTTGATGTAAAAATTTGAGTAAGTTACCAACATTATTTAAAAAATATGAAAGAATAGAATTTTTAATAAATATTATGTAGTTTCTATGCTACTAGTTGTTTTCTAAAAACATGAAAATCTATTTGATGAAAATTTGAAATTTCAGAGTAGTAGTACTTAAATTTCAGGAAAAAGATAAGAAGCGAGTGTCTGTCTGACTACGCTAATCACAATCCAATCATAATATTTTTTTATAAGATTTAAGATACAAGTAGAAGAATCATGTCTGGATGTGACACATATTTTTTGGTATTTTTTTTGAAATAATAATTAATTATGATTTTCTTGCTACATCTTTTTTAAAATATAAAAAAATTGTATGTCTGACCACCATAACTTGGTCAAAACTTTATGAAATTCAATATATATATTTTTTGATCCTATAGTATATGAAGCATAGTATGTGATGCATATTTAAGATTCAAAAAATGTGATACCATTTGAAAGTTATAGATATTTTTTAATCAGCCTATCAATTAGAATTTTAGTCAGCATATCGCCACTTTTTGGCCCATCATGATCCTACACATACCCATTAAAAAATACCTATTTTCACTTTATTGTTTATATTATATATTTTTATAATTATTAATAGTAAATGTTACATAAATATAATTAAAATAATATATAATCTTAACTAATAATCAATAATTAAGTTTAAGATTAATTTTATTATTATAATTATAATATTATATTTATATTATATTTTTTTTGACGGATAATATAATATATTTCTTAATATCTAAATTTTAGATTTTATAAATTATTCGTAAATCTATAATTGTAAAATTCAAAGGGTAGCAAATCCTAACTACCTCTCCATACACTAAACCACCACATAATAATCTAACACATTGCAACATTTCCCATATTGACAAGCTTTCATGTTCACAAATACATGTAATGTACCTATTTTCACTTTATTGTTTATATTATATAAGTTCAAGTTAAATAGGTGGTATAAAAGGTGAATAATAAGTGATGGATAAAGGTGGAATTTTCCTAATTTTATAATTATTAATAATTGTTTTATTAAGATCGATTACAATTAATACTTTTTTTCATAAATTTTTAGTTCGTATGGGCCAATATCCTTTATATTCATTTTAAAAATCCCTTACATTCCATTTATCAATTATAATTAATATTGCATAAATACAATTCAAATAATATATAATCTTAAACTAATATTTAATAAGTAAGTTTAAGATTAATTTTATTATTATAATTATGATTTTATGTTTATATTATATTTGTTTTTGATGCGTAATATAATATTATTAATAATATTTAAATTTCAGATATTACAAAGTATTCATAAGTCTATAATTGTAAAATTCAAAGGATAGCAAACCCTAATTACCTCTCTATACACTAAACCACCACATCAAAATCTAACACATTACAACATTTCCCATCTCGACTGGCTTTCCTATTCATAAATACATGAAATATACCTCAAGGTCATTACCATCTCATTCTAATCTCTATTCACAGAGATACTCTTTCAAAGCTTCCTAGCCATATAGGCTTCACCTTTCCTTTCATCCATATCACTCAGTGCACTCCATCAAATGGAAGGTCAAATCAATGGATTTTAATCTCCACTTTTCAACCAATTTCCCTCTGGTGCCTTGAGACCTTCACTCAGACATTCCCACTCCATAATTGACCTCAAACTTAAGTCCACTCCTCATCCATACATTCCTTTAGGATCCACTAAACATCCTCCTTGCTTCTCATCTCCAACCCCCATGCCAAAAGTAGTGAAACAATATCAATTATATTAGTTTGATATTGGTGCTCGGTTCCCATTAATTCTTACCCAAACAAAATGTCCAAAATCTGCACAAACAAAAGATCATCATGCTTGAAAATGCTTCATAGTCTCTTCTCTAAGATTTGGCCCAAAACTGCAAATTGCTTCTTAGTAGTAACTAGGGTGAAATTTACCTCCATCCTACAACTCTTTCTTGCCAACCCTCTAAATGCCACCTTACACGAGTTTCAAATAGTTGTGCAATAAAAATGACAAAAATGCCTTTAAAATAGAACTCTTGTTTCATTGCATTTAAATTACACACCTTTCCATTATGGTTGTTGTAGTTGGTGGCATACAACCCATCACTATAAATTATGTTGGACTCAAAGATCCTCTCAATAAAGTTTGTTTGGTCCTCCGTTAATGACACCTCCCATTCTGACAACCCATTTGCCACCATATTTCCCTTCCTCAACACATGAGTAATTTTAAAGTCTTTAAAAGTTATTAAAATTTTTATTATATAATTTTAACATACATAATTAATTTCCACACTATAATTTCACCCTTGATAATGGGATTGATAACAATTAGAGAATCACCCTCCAAATGCAATTGTAATACCGATAATTTCTTGGCCATCCTAACTACTAGCAAAGTTGCTTGCATTGTGATTATTTGTACCTTCTTTTAGTCTTTTACTTCTAATTGCCAAAATATTTTTGTTGCAATCTCTTGTCACAAATCTTTCATCTAGTTTCAAAGTTGACGTTCTCCTATCTTACATCTAGTTTCATCCAACCAATAGTTTACTTCCCCATAGAATTAATATTCTATCAACTTAGAGAGGCCCATTAACTACCCAGTTTTTAATGTTATATTATAAATTACTTATTAATATTATTTTATTGAAAGAATAGTTATAATTAATATTACAAAAATTCAATTAAAGTCATATAAGTTTAAAATAAAAATAATTCAAATTTATGATAATTAAGAATTAGATCAAATATTTTTATTACAAAATTATTAAGACAAGTACTCACCACTACGTAATACTTATTTAAATATATTAATATAAAGATAAAAAAGAACCTATGATGTCCAATTAATGTTTTGTACTTACCTTAGTTTTCACAAATCTTTTGTTTTGGGAACCCTCGAGACAAACATAAAATCTTTTTTTTTTCTGAAGAAGAGAAAAATTATAAAGAAGCCACGTTGGATAATTAAAAATAAAATTGAAATATTTTCTCCTAATGTTTAAAATATATTCTATGTTGATAGGTATTAATTTCTCCACCAAACATATGACAAATTTCAAACATAGTGATTAAAGCAACAACTTCCACTACATTCTAGATTCCTCTCCTTGTCGATAGTCTAGATATTTCTCTCTTATTATGTCGAGAGGCATTCCTATAGTTGCAACAGGGAGAGTGAAGGATAGAATAAAAGTGGAATATTTTGTGTAAACACTAAAGAAAATGAAAACATGATGGAAGACCAAGCACCGCCTGAAGCTGCATGGACCATAATGTAAAACTATTCACACACCTTGTCTATGCCTCCAAAGATATGATTCAAATGTTATAATTGAAAATGTAACGTCAAAGATAGCAGCTACATGCAGTGATTGGAAGGAAGAAAGAAATAAAGGAAATTTATTGTCTTTAAATGAAACCATTATCTCTGAGATATCTTTGTTTTGGAGTTGGTGAACAAGATTGAGATATATATCAATTTCCATTCTATCTGCAATCAAATTTTACCCTTTCCATTTGAAATAAGAGCAGATCGAATATAGGTGAGCAGACCCTATGTATTCGCAAAATAATTTGTTTTAATTGAATTCTATGTATGTTGAGAGTAATTTGTTTGCATTCTGGATGCAGATTGGAATACAAGTTACATTGATAAGTTGGCATCGTGTTATTGTTATTGTTAGAAGTCTACTTTGGACACTGGTCTATTCTTTTGGTCTATAATTAAATCATATTTTCTTTGAATCAAAATTTAAATATCCAATAAAAACCTTTCATTATATTTTTTGTAGTTTGATCTCAGATCCATGCTTCTTCATTAAGATAGAAAGAATTTACTATAATTCTTTTGCTTTTTTGTTTCAATGTCAAATGTAACAATTTTGGACAAAGCAAATGACAATTCTTTTTTTTATTGTAGTATGCAGCGACTCATTTCTTGTCTCCTCAAATTCAGCCTGCAATATTTGGATTATAGATGAACAAGTCTATCATTAATCTGATGTCTATGTTGTTTTTTCTTGTCTCCTCAAATTCGGCCTGCAATATTCGGATTATAGATGAACAAGTCTGTCATTAATCTGATGTTTATGTTGTTTTTGCCAATTTTTATGTAAATGCATGACAATGATTGGTACTTAGCCATCCATTCATTTTCATTGATTTTGCAGTGTGGGACTTCTATTTCAGGTGAGCACAAAAGTGCAAAATTTGTCATCTTACCCAATATTGGTATGTTGTATAGTTCAAGCCTACTGATTATTCATATGTTTTTATTAATGGAAGTAAATGTTATCTGACAATTCCTGGTTTTTTTATAAAATTTTCTTCGTGTATTCTGCTACTTTCTTTGTGTATTAAGAATGGGTTATACATAGAAATTAATGGATGCATGATACATACTTTTTGTACTTGCTCGATTTGATGTTATGGCTATTAAGGACCGATGTCTCCTGTTTCATTCGATGTCCTATCTAATATTGATGTTGATTCTTTTAGAGAATAGCCTACTAATTATTTATTTTGTATTCATCTTCTCTTTGTTCCAGTTGTCTAGGCTCTTATTAATTTTTTTCTCCCAAAAAGATGACTGTTACAGTTTCTATTTTGGGACATATCCCCCTCAACAAATATTTGTATGCAATCTATTGAACAACTATCTCTAAGATTCTGCATTTTGCAGGCATGCATGTCGACTAGATAATTTAACTTTAGTATCTGACAAAAATCCCCATGTCATTATGCTTTCATGCATGTCCACACCCTATTTGAAAGCTCCCATGTGACATTATACCTACCAATTTCAATTACTTCAATATTTTGAATTTCAATACTTTGAAAGCCTTTTCAATAAATCCATTTTTCTCCCAATCTTGCAATAGTTACATTCCATGACATCTCTAGACTATTTTTAAATTATCAGACTTCAATATTATTATTTTAAAAAGGAATAATAAATATAAATTCATAAATATATCTTAATTTTAGTTATATTTAAATTAATTAACAATTTTTCCCTAAAATTTTGAGTTACTTAATGTAATGCATTTATAGTATGACATGAGTGGAAGAAAAATAAATACAATGAATGATTAATAATATTAAAGATTAGGAAATGTTTCATAAGAGAATTTAATTTTTTTTATTAATTAAAAATAAAAATTACATTTAAACTAATAATTTACTAGAAAAATCTCATAAATTAGATTATAATAAGATTTTTTCTTTTTTTTTTTTCCAAAAATCTACATATAAAGAATGTCCAAATAATATAATAGTACAAAAAAAAATTCAATATAATAGGTAGAAATTTCCAAGGAAATTTTATAGCTATCTTAGGTGTGGTACTCAATTTAGGAGTGTTTTTCTACTATGCTTATTGATTTAGGAATTTTTGTAATGGAAGTGTGTTTCAATTTCTATTTTGAATCAAAATATCAAAGTCTATTTAATATTGCAAATAAAATGCAACTTTATTCTTTCAAAGAGTTGTTTCCTTAAATGAACATAAATAATGGTTTTAAATTGCTATTTTCATCTATGAACCATGCTTTACAAGCAAGTTTCTATATCTATTATCCCTATTATCATGGATATGGATACAATATAACGAATTATTTTTAGATAATTATATGGTAAAAAAATAAAATAATAAATAAAATAATAATTAAATAATATAGATAAATTAAATAGCTCTTAACTCAATAGAAAATAACAAAAAAAATTTAAAAACGTTTGAAAAAGATGGGATGAAAAAAGACCTAAAAAAAAGAATTCTTATCCTTAACCAAATTGTAGACCATGTATTTAGCCAATGATGCAACCAATGCATAAATGACATAAAAAGTATTATATTGTAATTATAAATACAAATGATTTTTATTATTTCATCAAATTAAAAAATGATGAAAGTAGAATATAAAAGATAATTAAATTAGCATAAATTTATTAAACACATCCATTTGAAGGATTCTCATATATAATATATAGAAGTATTTTAGATATCTACACTAATCAAGAATTCTTTAATATGTATAATATAACTAATTTATTTAACTAAAATTATTAAATTTAAAATTAATATAATTTTTCTTAAACATTATTTTATTTTACTTTTATAGAATATATACTAATTTATTTATATACTAAAATATAACATTCTTTTTCTTAAGAAAATACATAATCTTTTCAATAATTTTATTTTAAGAAGTAAATGAAAATAGGTTTAAATTTAAAATATAGAGAAAAATTAATAACATGTAGAAAAATAAAAAATTGAATCAAGTCTTAACTCCAACACTACACCAAATTGAACCCTATAACTGAATCAAATTGAACCCTAACCCTAATTTAATTGAATAATAATCCAAATTCTAACCCTAATTAAACTCAAATCCTAAGCCTAAGTATAGTTAAACCCTTATCACAATCAACCCTACTACAATTGAACCCCAAATATAACTAATTAAAACCCTCTAAACCCTAACTCTAATATTTTTCTCTAATTGAACCCCAACCCTAAGGTAATATTAACCCTAATTATGCTTGAACCATAATAGTAATTAAACTATAATTCAAACTTTATTTGATCCCTAACCATAACTTCAAGATTTATCCTACAATAGTAAACTTAATTGTAATCTAACATTAACCCTAATCCTAAAATAACCTAACATTAACCCTTACCCTAATATAGCCTAACCTTAACCCTAACCCTAATCTAAATGAATTTGAACATTTATGATAACCTAACCCTAAAATTATTCCAAACCATAATTAAAACCTATCTTGAACTTTAAGCTTAATGCCAAAGTAACCTCAACCATAAACCCAAACTTACCTTGACCCTACCCCTAATATAAACCAAATTGAGCCCCAACCCTATTCAATAACATAAATCATAACTCTAATTAAACCTTAACCCTAACCTTTAAATCATATTTTATTCTACAACTCTAACCCTGTTTGAATTCTAACACTAAATCTATCTATAATACTAACCCTAATCCTAATTAAATCCTAATTGACTCTAATTCTAACCTTAACTCTAATATTTCCTCTAATTAAACTCCAAACCTAACCTAATCTTAACCTAACCATCATTGTGCATGAACCATAACCCCAATTGAACTATAACTCTAACCCTATTTGAACTCTCACCATAATTTAACCCTAAACTGATCTTTAACCCTAACCCTAAGCATGATGTAAACCTAATCTTAATAATTTCCCTAACCCTAATCCTAATCATAACCTAACCATAGCCATGAACCCTAACCCTAACATTAATCATCTATCATAAACCTAAAATGTAACACTAACCCTAAACCTTGTTATGCTAACCATAACCCAAAACCTTTACCTAACCCTAAAATAACCATAATTCTAATCCTAACCCTAAATCCTTATCCCAATTCCCAACTCTAAACCCTAACCCTAAACCCTAACCCTAACCCTAAATCTAAACATGATGTAAACCTAACCCTAACCATTTCTCTATTCATAATCATGGGCCCCAACCCTAATCATAATCGTAACTCTAACCCTAACCCTAACCTCATCTATGAATTATAACCTAATGTTAACCTGAACCATACCCCTCAACCTAACTGTGACCATAAACATAATGTAAACCCTTGCCATAATCCTAACCCTAATCTTAACCTTAACCATAACTGTGATGTAAATCCTAACCCCACCCACTATGTAGACCCTAACCATTAAACTAAACATTAACCCTATCCTTAATCCTAATCCATACACTAAACCCTAACTAGAACCTTAATTTTAACACTAAACTTGATTGTAACCCAAATCTAAACCTAACCCTAACATTAACCATGATGTAAATTATAACCCTATCCATAAACCTAATCCTAATGATTATCCTAACCCTAGCAATAATCTTAAGCATAACCCTAAGCCTAACCCAACTATGATGCAAATCCTAAAGTCAAATAGGTGCCTTGCTAACTCTAACCATAATTAAACCCTAAATAAATTGTAATACTAACCCTAATCATGGTGTAAATCCTAACCATAATGCTAACCCTAAACAAAACCTTGACCATGATGTAAACACTAACATTAATCCTAACACTAACCCTTAACCCTAACCCTAGCCATGATGTAAACCATAGCTATAATACTAGTGTTAACCCTAACCCTAACTTGAAGCATGATGTAAACCATAACCTTTACCATAGTCCTAACCACAACTCTAATCAATACCCTTATCATAACCCTAACCCTAATCCTAACCTAACTTAATCATAACCCTAAACCCTAACTCTAAATATAGGGAAAGGTTCTCTAGCCCTTAGGATGCACCAATAATCTATTACAATGTATTAATAATATTTGAAGGGTATTAATATCTTGGTGTAATCTAAGGGTTGGATAGTTATTTACATAAACCCTAATCCTAACCATAATGTAAATACTAACCCTAACCCTAACCACAACCATAATAATAACCCTAAGCCCTAACCCTAACCATGAAGCAAATCCTAAGCATAACCATAACCATGATATAAATAGTAACATTAATCGTAACACTAACCCTTAACCCTAATCCTAACCATGATGTCAACTCTAACCCTAGCCATAATCCAAACCATAACTATAATTGTAAGCCTAATAATAAACCTAACCCTAACTCTAACACCAACCATGATGTAAACCATAACTCTAACCATAATCCTAACCATAACTCTAGACCTTAACCCTAACCTAGACATAACCATAAAACCTAACTCTAACAATAATTCTTATCCCTAACCCTAAAACCCAATCCTAATAATAACTCTAACTCTAACCATAACTCAAAACATATCGCTAATTCTAGGAATAAATCCAATCCATAATCCTAACCCTAACCTTAAACCCTAACCCAAACCAGAACCCTAACCCTAATGTTAATCTTAAACCCTAACCCCAACCATAATCCTCATCCTAACCATAAGCATTCAATATAAATTCTAACCCTAAACCTAACCCCAATCCTAAACCTAACCCTAACCCAAACCCTAACCCCAACCCTAATGGTAAGCCCAATTGTAACCATAACCCTAACCCTGATTATGATCCTAACCCTAATTTTAACCCTAACTCCAACTCTTATAGCTATAATTACATATTATGTCTAACAACAATCTTAACTCTAGCCCTAACCCTAAACTAACAATGTCCCTTAATGTAATTATATCATTAACCCTAATAATAATTCTTATCTCAACTCTTATAATAACCCTACCTCAAATCCTAACACTAACACTAACCCTAATTTTATATATAATTAATAATTATAATTTTTAATCCTAACCGTAATTATAATCACTAATATTAACCCTAATCCTAACTACAACCCTAACCATCATTATAATTATAACCCTATCCATAACCCTATTTTTAACCCTATCCCCAATCCTAACCCTAAATCTAACTCAAATTATAGTTATTTAATCACATACTATCTCTAACTGTAATTTCTTACCTATAACCTAACCCTAACCCTAACCGTAAACCTAACCCCAATCCTAACCCTAACCCTAACCCCAACCATAACCCAAGTTGTAATCTTAACCCTAACCTTCAATCTATCTCTAAACCAAAACCTAACCCTAATCCAAACCTTGAACTAAAGTATAACCCTATCCATTAACCTAAACCTAACCATGATATAAACCCTAGCCATAATCCTAAACTATAAATCTAACCATAATCTTAAAGTCTAACCCTAACCTTGACCTTACCCCAAAAGATAACCCCAATAATAACACTATCCCAAACTATTCTAAACCTAACCCTAATCCAAACCTTAAACTAATGTCTAATGCTATCCATTAACCTAAACCTAAGAACGATATAAACCCTAACCATAATCCTTAACCATAACCTTGACCTTACCCCAAAAGAGAACCCTAATACTAACACTATCCCAAACTATTCTAAACCTAACCCCAACCTTGAATCTATCTCTAAGCCAAAACCTAACCCTAATCCAAACCTTAAACTAAAGTCTAACTTTATCCATTAACCTAAACCTAAGCATGATATAAACCCTAACCATAACTCTAGCCATAATCTAAAGTCTAACCTTAACCCTAACCCTAACCCTAAAAACTAACCATAATACTAACTTTAACCCTAACCCTATCTATAACCACAATAGTAACTATTAAATAATGTTTTATACTATCATTAAATAAAGTCTACTATATATCTTACATTTTATTTTAGTATATGTTTTAATCTTGCAACACATATATTTATTAAAAATAGTCTAAATGGACATATTAAATTTCATATATCTCCACATAATAATATAATAATACTATAATATAATTCAATTCAAGAAAAAAGATACTATATTTATATACTGCATTTATTTTATGTTTTCCATGTTGCATCGTGCGGTTGCTACTAGCTTATATATACCTTAAATTATAATTTAATCTATATAAAGTAAGCTGAGAGATATCCTTCTTGAGGGGCCTATTTGTGCTTAGGGCGAAGGCTACTACTAGCTTATATACCTTAAATTCTAATTTAATCTATATAAAGTATGCTGAGAGATATCCTTCTCGAGGGGCCTATTTGAGCTTAGGGCAAAAAATTTGATTAAAAATAGGCACCTCGAGAAGGATATCTCTCGACGTACTTTATATAGATTAAATTAAAATTTAAGGTATATAAGCTAGCTTATTACTATCTTATCATCACAACTACCATGTAGACCAAGGCTTCAATGTCACTTTGGCTATAAATGGAATGTAATGAAATTGATTTGTACTCTTCTTAGGTCATTGTCTATCTAGCACCCAGATTTATCATTTGATTGTGTTTTTAAAATAATTAAAAATTAAAATACAATGAGTATTTTTTTTCCAACTAATTATTGAATACAATCAATAATAAATTTTAGATGTTGAATAGACATTGCATGAGGCTATGGGGTGGGGTTTACATGACTCCATAGCTAGTGTCCAAAACATTTATATTGTCTTCAATCAGTTAACTGTTAACTATTTATTTATTTTGACTCTACTTTCTCGTTTGAGCAGAGCATGTCAATTAACTTTCAACCATTATTCTAACACTAAACTTGATTGTAACCCAAATCCTAAACCTAACCCTAACCCTAACCCTAACACTAACTATGATGTAAATTATAACCCTATCCATAAACCTAATCCTAACCATTATCCTAACACTAGCAATAATCTTCAGCATAACCCTATGCCTAACCCAACTATGATGTCAATCCTAAAGTCAAATAGGTGCCTTTCTAACTCTAACTGTAATTAAATCCTAAATAAATTGTAATACTAACCCTAATCATGGTGTAAATCCTAACCATAATGATAACCCTAAACATAACCCGAACCATGATGTAAACACTAACATTAGTTGTAACACTAACCCTTAACCCTAAACCCATCCATGATGTAAACCATAGCTATAATACTAATGTTAACCCTAACTTGAAGCATGATGTAAACCATAACCTTTACCATAGTCCTAACCACAACTCTATTCATTACCCTTATCATAACCCTAACCCTAACCCCAACCTAACTTAATCATAACCCTAAACCCTAACTCTAAAAATAGGGAAAGGCTTTATAGCCCTTAGGATGCACCAATCATCTATTACATTGTATTAATAATATTTGAAGGGTATTAATATCTTGGTGCAATCTAAGGGTTGGATAGTTGTTTCCATAAACTCTAATCCTAACCATGATGTAAATCCTAACCCTAACCCTAACCATAACCATAATTATAACCCTAAGCCCTCACCCTAACAATGATGCAAACCCTAACCCTAACCATAACCATGATATAAATACTAGCATTAATCGTAACACAAACCATGATGTAAACCCTAACCCTAGCCATAATCCAAACCATAAATGTAACTGTAAGCCTAATAATAAACCTAACCCTAACTCTAACACCAACCATGATGTAAACCATAACTCTAACCATAACCCTAACCATAACTCTAGACCTTAACCCTAACCTAGCCATAACCATAAACCCTAATTCTAACAACAATCCTAAGCCATAACCCTAAAACCCAATCCTAACCATAACCCTAACCCTAACCCTAACCATAACTCAAAATATATCCCTAATCCTAATAATAAATCCAATCCATAATCCTAATCCTAACCTTAAACCCTAACTCTAATCAGAACCCTAACCCTAACCTTAATCTTAAACCCTAACCCCAACCATAATCCTCATCCTAACCATAAGCATTCAATGTAAATTCTAACCCTAAACCTAACCCCAATCCTAACCCTAACACTAACCCAAACCCTAACCCCAACCCTAATGGTAACCCCAATTGTAACCATAACCTTAACCTTGATTATGATTCTAACCCTAATTTTAACCCTAACTCCAACTCTTATAGCTATAATTACATATTATGTCTAACTACAATCTTAACTCTAACCCTAACCCTAACCTAACAATGTCCCTTAATGTAATTATATCATTAACCCTAATAATAATTCTTATATTAACCCTTATACTAACCCTACCTCAAACCTTAACACTAACACTAACCCTAATTTTATTTATAATTAATAATTGTAATCTTTAATCCTAACCCTAATTATAATCACTAATATTAACCCTAATCCTAACCTTGACCATAACCCTAATCCTAACTATAACACTAACCATCATTAATATTATAACCCTATCCGTAACCCTATTTATAACCCTATCCCCAATCCTGACCCTAAATCTAACTTAGAGTACAGTTATAATCACATACTATCTCTAACTACAATTTCTTAACTATAACCTAACCCTAACCCTAACCATAAACCTAACCCCAATCCTAACCCTAACCCTAACCCCAACTCCAACCATAACCCTAGTTGTAATCTTAACCCTAACCTTCAATCTATCTCTAAACTGAAACCTAACCCTAATCCAAACCTTGAACTAAAGTATAACCCTATCCATTAACCTAAACCTAACCATGATATAAACCCTAACCGTAATCCTAAACTATAAATCTAACCATAATCTTAAAGTCTAACCCTAACCTTGACCTTACCCCAAAAGATAACCCTAATACTAACACTATCCCAAACTATTTTAAACATTTGATTAAAAATAGGCACCTCGAGAAGGATATCTCTCAACATACTTTATATAGATTAAATCAAAATTTAAGGTATATAAGCTAGCTTATTGCTATCTTATCCTCACAACTACTATGTAGATCAAGGCTTCAATGTCACTTTGGCTATAAATGGAATGTAATGAAATTGATTTATACTCTTCTTAGGTCATTGTCTATCGAGCACCCAAATTTATCATTTGATTGTGTTTTTTAAATAATTAAAAATTAAAATACAATGAGTTTTTTTTTCCAACTAATTATTAAATACAGTCAATAGTAAATTTTAGGTGCTAAATAGACATTGAATGAGACTATAGGGTGCGGTTTACATGGCTCCATAAATAGTGCCCAAAGCATTTATATTGTCTTCAATTAGTTGACAGTTTATTTATTTTGACTCTACTTTCTCGTTTGAGCATAGCATGTCAATTAACTTTCAACTATTTTTTCAGTCAAAGTCCTAATTGTCGGTAGATATAATTTTTACTATCAACCTGTGCATTTAAATCAGAAGCTTCCACAGCCAACCAAATGTAGACTTTAGCCACCCATGCCATCTCAGGTTGGTTGATTCACACCTTATTTTTAATTCTCAATGGATCTCTCTGCTACAGTTTCCTCAGAATTAGTTGCAATTGATTGTATACACATAAGGATAGATTTTAATTTTTCAAAAGCAGCGAGAAGCAAATTTTTGGCGATTTCTTCGCCTGCATTAGAAATGATTATTTTTGGTGAGATTTAAGCAAAGAAAATCAATGGTGATTGTTTAGGAGAGGAAGTCAATTAATGGTGGAATTTTAGTTACTTGTTAAAACAAAACATACGGCAAATAAATCTATTTTATTTCTCCGACTTCAATCAATTTGACTGTTTATTTATTTTGACTCTACTTTCTCGTTTGAGCAAAGCGTGTCAATTAACTATTAACCTTTTTTCCAGTCAAAGTCATAATCGTCAGTAGATATAATATCGACCACTAAATATAAGAAAATTGTCAACCTATGCATTTAAATCAGATGAAATTGTCAACTTGTGCATTTCAATCAGAAGAGATTGTCAACCTGTGCATTTAAATAAGAAGCTTCCACAACCGACAGAATGCAGACTCTAGCCACCCATGCCATCTCATGTTGGTTGACTTAGTTACTTATTTTTAATTCTCAACCCAACTCTGTCTACTACAGTTTCTTCAGAATTAATTGCGAGTCTGTCCATAAATGTAATCCATGTAATCTCAGCGGTTAAGGTTTGTAGAGTTGCTCAGTGATTGGGAGATGTATTTGTAGTTACAATTTAATTTGTATTTGATGTCATAGAAATGGGGACAAGGCAACAACAAAGTTCAATGTTAATAAGTTAGTTTCAACCATAAAAACAAAACAAAGAACTAAAAACCATTCCAAACATATCAAAAGACATTTCAAAAAGCATGAAAGAAGTTTAACAAAATAAATGAAAGGAGAAGAGCCTCCCTAAGATGCTTCCATGATGCCTTTTGATGCTTCTCCCTTGTTTCTCCCCTCTCCAAGTCCCAAATGAGTGTAGCTCTCAGCTTTTAGCACTAGCCATGGATGCCATATGGAGATTCAAGATGGTTGAATATGATAAGAAAATGCTATGCAAGTGTAGATAGTGATGCTATGAAAAAAACTCTATGCTAATACCAGTATAACAACAATACTCTAATGCTTGCACTTTGCTTGAGGAGAAGGGTTCTATTTATAGAAGAAATGGGGAAATGAAGGGTTAAGATTGAGTAATCTTAACAAGGGTTAGGATTGAAAGATATTCAATCTATGTGAGACTTTCAATCCAATCCCATGTTGACAAGTGTCACCATGAGGAGGCTTGAGAGGAGAGATAAGGAGCATTAAATGCTTGAGGGGACATGAAGGTTACCCTAGTCAGAGAAATAAATGCTTTGAAGAGACACATGGGTTACATGAGGGTTAAGTTAGGGGTAAAAGTCCTTAACCATGGGTGCAAGTGGAATTAACCATGAATGGTCATGTAAGAGCCATAAGTGGTTTGGAAGACTTTAGAGGTTAACTTGTTGAACACACAAAGCATTAATTGATTTTCAAAGACTTTGGAGTCTTTGAGAAGTGACTTCAATTTGCTTAGGAATGTAACAATATTTAGGGGATGGATTAGGTTAATTAGGAAGGGTTTAGAAGAATCTAGAAGGGGTTTAGGCATGCAAGTGGATTTTTTAGGAAAATGCAAGTGGGAGGAATTTTGGTATTTTCAATTAAAATAAAATCATTTATTTCAATTAAATGGTGTAATTTGCATTTGGGTAAATATTCAAATAAATATTAATTTATTTAAATGAGAAAAAGGAAGATATAGCATTAAATGCTTGAAGACTTTAAGGGAAACCATTAAAGGTTTGAGAAGACTCTAGAAGGAAGCCATTAAATTTGAAGACTTTAAGGGAAACCATTAAAGTCTTAAGAAGACTTTAAGGGAAGCCATTAAGTTTGAAGACTTTAAGGGAAACCATTAAAGGTTTGAGAAGACTCTAGAAGGAAGCCATTAAGTTTGAAGACTTTAAGGGAAACCATTAAAGGTTTGGAGTGGGTGAGGATAAATACGATTTTAAATAAATAATTTATTTAAAATAGTTCTGCAACTTCCATTTGTAGGAAAATGCAAGTGGGTGGAGGATAAAGGTGATTTAAATAAATGATTTATTTAAAATAGTTATGCAACTTGCATTTGTAGGAAAATACAAGTGGGTGGAGGATAAAGGTGATTTAAATAAATAATTTATTTATTTAAATGTGAGAGATGAGATTTTGGGGGAATTTAAATAAATATTAATTTATTTAAATGTGAGAAGATTTAATTAAATAAATATGATTTATTTATTTAATTAATGGTCTGAATTTTGTTAAGTGAATTAAATCAAATAAATTGAATAATTTATTTAATTAATAGGAGAAGAGGGTTAAGATGAATTAATTAAATATATTAATTTAATTAATTATTGATTGATGGTTAAATAATCAAATAAATACTAAATATTCATTTTAATTAAGTGGATAGATTTATGTGACTACATTTGCCCCTCTTTGAGACGGTGCAGTTTATCGTGTCATTTCAAAGAAAGAAAAATAGGTGTGAAGAAATGCCCCATAAATGTTAATTTAGTTGGTGGTATGCCCCCTCGAGAGATGGGCCAAAAAATTTCAAAAAATCGGGCGATCTCTAGAAAAAGAACAAGAAGTGGAGGGGAGGTAGAATAGAAGAAATTAGCAATAATAGTGAAAGAATGGAAGAAAATAGAGTGAATACGGAGAAATGGCAAGCTAGTGAGTACTCGTAGGTTATGCAAGAGATACAGCGAAAATTTGGTGCTTGTGCTTTCGAGTGATGATATATAATTGATCAAAAGTGGTTGAACAATCGAGTTCAATCGTTTTAATTGCCCCGATCAAGTCAAAGCGTGACAGTTGATGTCAGTTGTTTGCTTGGACATGATAAAGTTTGAGTAAGCCCCATTGAGACTAGGTTATTGATAGTGTGTGCGTGGGATGGATGATTGTGGTGAATCATAGCAGCCCCGTTGAGACTAGGTTATTATGATAAATGCTTATTGTAGTCTAGGTTTGCCATAATTGATTACCTGTTGAGACTTGAAGATACTTGATCAGAGTATCTGTTGATAGTTAGGTGTGCGTGAGTTGATGTACCTATGAAGATAGAGTAACTTTCTTGACTTATTGGATGACTTAGGATAGGAAACACAATCCCTCCTATTTAGAAATGGATGGTGATGAACGTGGCTTGATTAGGTTGATTGGGACACGATGTAGGGTATGTGATGCTGATTATTGAGATGAGGAGGGAGGGGGGGGGTGTTCAATGTTAGATAGAAGAAATGGAGGACCTATTACATTCCTATGGAAGAAGAGAAAATAGAGTATCGATTGTCATTACTCTGTATGAATGATATGTAGCTATTTATTAATGTATAAATGGATGGAATGCAACCAAATGCAATATATACAAATGAGATGGAATGACAATCCATCGTGCTTTATTTTTCATCATTGAGCTTTAAAATGTTGTAAGAAAATACAAGCAACTTGACATAATGATTCAAGATGACCTGAGTATTTCTTACATGGATTTTGATATAGCAAGTTAATACAAGCAACTTGATATAATGGATCAAGTTGACCTGAGTATTGCTTGCAGAACAGGCAAGGATTATCTCCTTTCATGCATGACTTGGATCGTCCTCCTTGATCTTAGGCTGATCATATCCTAAGACAAGTGCATACCATAATAAGAGATAAAACCTTTATCCAGTTTGGATGAGGTAGGAAGAACCAAATAAAAAGCATTGTACCTGCAAACAAACAATATATACATAAAGAATAAAGAATATAGATCCTTGGTAATGGTTCATGCTCATATGGTCGAGGTATATGTTGTAGTCAGCAAGCTGTAGTGATCTATGACTGTATTTTGCATATGATCATGTAACTTAGTGAACTTACCACGTAGACACCATTAGTACATGCCCCAGAACTTCATCGGAAATAAATCGCAGAGGATACAAATAATTGCGGCAAGAACCTAAAATAAATAACCCATAAATCAATCAAGTATATGATAGCTTAAACAAAATTTTCTTGTCAAAGAAAATGTCATCTTGTCTTTGTTTTAGTAAGGAAGGATGCATCCTTGTTGAAGACAGTTTGTTGTGTAGATTGTTGATGTTGTTTGGTTTGATTGATAAATGGTCATTTTGCTAAGTATGTCACAATGTTTGTTTGGGATCTACTCAGATGGGTATGTACAATGTATTGCCCTGTTGTTGATTGATTTTCAATGTTTTTTTGATGTTTTTTGGTTTTTGTGATTGTTTTGAATGTTTTTGGTATTTTGATTGTTTTGAATGTTTTTGGGATTTTGATTGTTTTGAATGTTTTTGGTATTTTGATTGTTTTGAATTTTTTGGATTTTGAATTGTTTTGAATATTTGTGGATTTTGTGAGATAGTTTTAAATGAAGAACTTTAATGAATCACAAGACAATGTAGAATCCACTTCCATCAATAGTTTAAGGGAATTGCCCCCAATTTAGATATGACTATAAAAAAGCAGGATGCAAGATGCATGTAGTACTTTCTTGGATTTGTAGATTTATAACAAGCCATGGTTGATGGATGGATGTATGTATGAAGTAGATGTGATCGCAACAAGTTTGAAAGACAATGGAGCCATAGGCTTTTACGAGTGGCACCTGTTTGCCAGGTTTTCACCATCACACTTACCCAAGGTGCCACCGGAGTGGTTGTTCACCGTTTGGATGCATGATTTTTTTTTTTTACTCTTTTGATGTTTTTGTATTTTCTTCAGGTCATTTATCTAGATGCTTTTGGTATTTTTGCCATTATATATGGGAGCCTGATGCTCTGTATAGCCTAGGTATAAAACCATTTGAGGTGCATGTTGTTGATTGGATCTGCGAGCGGTTCTCCTTCTGATGTAGCCAACTGATATGCCCTGGACCCAAATACAGCAGTGACAACATATGGGCCCAGCCAGTTTGAATCAAACTTGCCCTAATATTCTCTATTTGGTTGGTTGTGAGGATTCTTTCGAAGAACAAGATCACCTACCTGAAATGTACGATGTCTAACTCGGTGATTGTAGCTTCTGCTCATGTGCTGCTGATAGGCTTTGAGATGATTGTATGCAGCTTGTCGCTTCTCATCAAGTAATTCTAAGTCTTGGAGGTGTGAGACTCTGTACGCTTCATCATCTATTAGATTATGCAAGGAAACCCATAGTGATGGTATCTCAACCTCAATAGGTAAGATAGCTTCGGTGCCATAGACCAATGAGTAGGGAGTTGCGCCTGTAGGGGTTCAAGTGCTAGTTCGATATGCCCATAGTGCTAGATTTAATTGAACATACCAATCATAGCCAGCATCATTGACTGTCTTCTTTAGGATCCTCAATATGTTTTTATTGGATGCTTCGGCCTGACCATTGCCTTGTGGGTAGTAGGGACTGGAAAAGCGGTGTTGGATATGAAATTTCTCACAAAGTTCACAGACATCCTGATTTTTGAAAGGAAGACTGTTATCTATGATGATGGACATGGGTACACCATACCGACAGATGATGTAGTTGAGGATGAATGAGGCGATCTTCTTGCCAGTGACTTAGGTAAGTGGAACAAATTCAATCCACTTTGTGAAATATTCAGTGGCAGTAATAATGAATTTGTGGCCATTGGATGAAGATGGATGAATCTTACCCACAAGGTCAAGGCCCCATTGACAAAAGGGCCATGGTGTTGTGATTGGTTGTAGTTCCTGGGCTGGTGCATGTATCAGGTCGCCATGAACTTGACATTTTTTGTATTTTCTGACAAAGTAGTAGGAATCTTTTTCCATAGATGGCCAATAGTATCCATTGCGCAAGAGTTTCTTGGCTAGTGACGGACCACTTGAGTGAGTCCCGCAAATTCCTTCATGGACTTCTTCCAAAGCCTTTGTTATCTCACCTTGTTCTAGACATCAAAGGAGAGTACCATCAAGACCGCGATGGTATAGGGTTTCAGCAATAATGGTATATCAAGCAGTTTGGCGAATGAAGGTTTTATGTTGGTTATTCAATTAGTTAGGAGGAAGGGTGTGATCATGGAGATAGGTGTAGAACTCACCATACCATGGGGATTCAGAACCGACAAGGCAATATATCATTTCAAATTTGGGGATATCATAAGCGGGAATCCAAAGCTGTTTGACCAAGAACTCATATCGTGTTGAATTCTGTGGAAGATTTAGGAGAGATGCGATGGTAGCCATAGCGTCAGCAACTCGATTCTGATCTCTTGGTATCTGCTCAAAAGTGATAGTAGTAAATGATGTTTTTAGAGTGTCGACCATTTTCTTATATGGCATGAGTTTATCATCCTTGGTTTGATATTCATCAGTTGCTTGTCGAATGACTAGTTGTGAGTCACCATATACTTGTAGTTCTTGTAATTTCCATTGTACGGTTAGCCTGAGTCCTGTGATCAAGGCCTCATACTCTACTATGTTGTTAGTGCATGGAAATGTGAGCCTGTAAGACTTCGGGATGCTATCACCTTGAGGTGTGATAAATAGGATGCTTGCCCCCGAGCCATGTCTAGTGTATGAACCATCAAAGTATAGCTTCCATGTTTGTGTTGTTGTGATCATGAATATCTCTTCATCTAGAAAATTGGAAATGAGAGGATGATCGCCTATGAGGGGTGCATCAGCCAACTGATCTGCAATAACCTGCCCTTTGATAGCTTTACATTCTACATACTCGATGTCAAATTCACTTAGAATTATCACCCATTTGGCCAAGCGACCTGTCAATGCTGCTTTGCTGAGTAAATACTTGAGTGGATCAATCTTTGCAATGAGTTGTACCTTGTGTGTTAATAGATAGTGCCTCAGCTTAGTGGCTACTAAGATTACTGCTAGGCAAGCTCACTCAATAGGTGTGTAATTGAGTTCATAGCCCACCAGTGTGTGAGAGATGTAATAAATAGCACACTCTTTTCCTTCTATATTATGTTGTGCCAGTAGTACACCCAATGCTGTACTTGTTGTTGAGATATAGAGTAACAACGGTCTACTTGGATTTGGTGAGATCAGCAATGGTGGTTTCATGAGATTGTCTTTAAGTGTCTGAAATGCTTGCTGGCATCGGGCATCCCACTGAAAGAGGATGTTCTTGTGTAGCAGGTGTGTGAATGGGTGACACTTATTAGCCAATTGTGCAATGAATCTTCGGATGGATTGAAGTCGTCCTTGTAATATCCTTAGCTAACTGATATTCTTTGGAGGTGGCATGTCCATGATTGCTTTTACCTTTGCTAGGTCGACCTGACTACCTTTGCTTGAGACAATGTATCCTAGAAGCTTCCCGGAGGTTACTCCAAAGACACATTTCTTTGGGTTGAGTCGAACATGGTATTGTTCCAGTCTATCAAAGATTTTCTCTAAGATGTGGAGATGCCCTTCTCTGGTGAATGATTTTGCTAGTAAGTCATCAACATAATCTTCCATCATAGTATGCATCATGTCATGGAAGATGGTGGTCATTGCTCTTTGATAAGTCGTTCCTGCATTCTTTAGACCAAAAGGCATTACATTCTAGCAATATGTGCCCCATGGACATGTGAAGGTTGTCTTATGTTGATCTTTTGGTGTGATCTTTATCTGATTGTATCCTGAAAAGCCATCCATGAGTGAAAGCATGGCATGTCCCGCTGTTAGATCCACTATGATGTTGATATTTGGTAAGGGGAAGTCATCCTTAGGACATGCCTTGTTTAGATCTCTGAAGCCAGTACAAATGCGGATGTCGCCTTTTGGTTTGCCGATAGGTACAATGTTGGAGATCCAATCTGCATAATCAATTGGTCTAATGAAACCAACATCTAGGAGTTTCTTGAGTTTTATTTTGACTAGCACTGCAATGTGAGGATGGATCTTACGAAGCTTCTGCTTGATAGGTTTGGCTACTTCTGCTATGGTGAGGTGATGCATGACTAAATTAGGATCAAGCCCAGGCATGTCTGCATATGACCATGCAAAGTTGATTTGATGCTTTTGAAAGAACTCTATAAATTTAGGCTGCTCCTCTGGAGTGAGAAGAGATGCCAGATGTATGAGGTGAGGATTTTTAGGAGTCCCCACATTGTATTCTTTAGTTTCCTCAATGAGAATCGTTGATCGTTCCTGTTGTGCACTAGTAGGGAGAATGTCAAACCCTTCATCCTCAGGTGCCTTAGAGAGGTTTTCACCATTGAATACGCTCTTTCTTTTTACTTTTGTTGAATCAAATAGTGCCACGGTATGGTTTTCACTGGAAGATCCATGTTTTATTATTATATTTTTGTAGCTGAATGGTTTGGCATCCACCTCGAAGTATGTTGCGCTATTAAGTTCAATGGCGAATCCATCTTTGTGATCCTCACTTGGTAGGTTATCCCTTAATTCCAAAAAGTCAATGATGGCCTCATCGTTTTGGAAGAAGTCAAGACATGGGGGATTTGGTTGGTTCCATTCAATGGGTTCAGGGTGGATAATGGGCATTACTTTATCGATTAGGTTAAGCACGTTAGATGTATGAGTGAGGGTTAAGATGTTATGGTGAAGGTCGTTAATGGTACTCTCCCTGTTAGAATCAGGCGTAGGATGAGACGTAGGGTCTGTGGAAGATGTTTCCAGTTTAGGAACCCAAGTGGTCTTTATTTGTGCTTCTCCATAAATAGGGATGTCTTTGTGTGGTGGAGGTAGTGATGTGTCTTCCTCATCTGAAGTGTTAAGCTATACAAAATCAAATTCCCACTCATGTGAGTCAGTCTCTGAGTCACTTTCCAGCATCTGATTCCTATACCATACTGGGATGTCTTTGGAGTTAAATACTGTAGGTGTGATTGGTTGATGTACCTTTGTAGTGATCGGTGCTGCAGGAAGGTCAATGGCGATTAAAGGATCTGGTATGGGGAGTATCGGTAGTGTTGACTCAGTGGCTTCTGCTAGAACTACTGGTGCCATAGATGCTACTGTGGGTTCTGATACAGTTGTTGCTGCTAATGGTACTATTGATGGGATGACTGGTTGGCTTGGTGGGATGATTGGTATTGTAGATGGTGGTGTTGGGGTTTTGAGCCTTGGTGGGGCAGTTGGGATGGTGCTTGATGCTGCTTTAATAATGAAAGGTGTCCTTTTTGCAGTAGGCTGACATAGGTTTGCTGGGTTTTCCTTTGAATTTGAGTTTAGGAAGGATCTCTTTTTCAAAGCCTAGGCCTGTATTACCTTTGAGTTTTAATTCTGGCAGTAGAGGTTCATGTCGTCCTTGTTTGGAATATCCCAAAGCACTTTGACCATCATACCCCATTCTTTGCATAATGAGCAAACCTTTGCCATACTGATTCGTAGGAAGCTTAACTTGCGGTATATCAGTGGTGATGGGATCTTTATAGATCCGTTCTGCTAAGTCCTCATCTTGGGTTTCTTCTTCTTGACACTTTCCAAGGATGAAAGGAGTCAAAGCACACGCTGGCATGATTAGGGGTTGCTAGAGTACCTGCTGTGGTTTACCATGTGTTCTAGGAGAAGTGGGCATTTGTCCTACACAAAAGAGTTGACTCAAGTTGTATTTCCCAGGACCTTCCTCTGCTATTTTCATTTTAAGCTTTTCTTGCTTTGGTATATTGGTTTTCGAACTGGCAAGAGAGGTGGGACTTATATATGATGTGGAGGAAATGGCTTCTCTATTATTAGGAATGGTAATCTCTGGTTGATGGCTGATATTATGGCAATACGCAAAGGGATTTGCATCACCCAAGATTGTGATCTCTACACTGTTATGTAGGAACTTGATACATTGATGGTAGGTAGATGGAACGAATTGCATGGCATGTATCCAAGGTCTTCCTAATAATAGATTGTATGGCAGAGGAAGGTCCAGAACCTGATAGATGATGTGTTTTACCACAGGGCCCATTCGGATTGGGAGTACCACAGCTCCTTTGGATGAACACTCTGCATCGTCATAGGCTTTGATTGTGATCTTCTTGCGAGGATCCACTGATTCTATGGCATATCCCAATGCTGTGACCAACTATAGTGTACAAATATTCGGGCCTGCTCCATTATCGATCAAGACTCACTTGATCCTATGCTGGTTGATAAAGCCTTCAATGTGTAGTGAAGCGTTATGAGGTTGCTAGAAAGAAGAGTTGTCACTTTCGAAAAAAGTGAGACAAGGTGATGACTTTAGACTTCCAACCATGGCTTGAAATTGGTCTGTATTCAGGTTTGCAGGGACTGACGCCTCTTGGAGTGCTTGATCCAAGATAGTTTTATGGGATGGTGATAGGCGCAATAGTTCTAAAATGGATATAAGCGTAGGCATTTTGTCTAATTGTTCCACAAGATTGTAATACTTTGGGATGGAGGTGGTGCCTTGTGGAGCTGCCTTTATGGTGACCTTGCCATGACGTGTAACAACATTGCAATTTGAGTTGGGATTTTCGAAGGTTATAGTTGCAACTTGTTCACTGGCATCATACAAATGATTTACAGTATAATTATACGCAACCTATGTATAATCAGTGGTATCAGTGCCTCACCTGAAAGTGGAAGGACCCCTTTGATCTTGTGATGGAAGTGGACTTTTGAACATCAGATGATCATTATTTGTTGTTTTTGGGTCATGTCCTTCTATTTCAATTTCTCCTCGGTCAATAAGATCTTGAATAAGATCTTTCAATTGATGACAATTACTTGTCTTGTGTCCTCTCCCTTGGTGGGAATCGCAGTGTTCAGTATCTCACCACCATGCGGGTTTGACCTGAGGTTCATAGTTTGATGTTTTAGGGAGAGTGACCAAATTTTGAGAAATGAGTTGTCGCAATACTATTTCAATGGGTTCCCCTAAGGGAGTGTATGTGCATTTTTGTTTTTGCTAATGAGGTCTTGGTTCATCGTGAGATGTGATGCGACCTTGATTAGAAGGAACATTTGTGTTATTCTGAGGTGGAGGATTCTGTCCTGCAAACTGAACCATAGGTTGTGCACTTTGTATAGTCCTGGCATCCACAACCGCATCGTTGATGATATTCTTGTTTTTGTTCTAGAAGCTTGGTTTATCACTATTGAAGTGTGGGCGAGGACCATCCTTTGGTTCATTATAGATTTTGATAAGTCCTTTCTTGATGAGTGCCCGTTCACGCTTCAAACCCTTGGTGATCATATCATTAAAAGAGTATATGTCTTTGACATCTAGGTGAAATTCCATTTCTTTGTTTAAGTTGGAAATGAATATTTCCACTAGTTCTCGTTTAGGTAATTGAAGAGAACGTCTGCTAGACATTTGACGCCATCGCTACAGGAATACTGAGAATAGTTCACCTGGTTTTTGTTTAGTGTTGCACAGATCAGCCATGGTGATGTTGCGTTCAATGTTATGAGAGTAATGAGAGAGGAATTTCTGGATAAGTTCCTCAAATGTTCTAATGCCACCTGATAGTCGGGAAAACCATGATGTGGTTGTTCCTCCCAAGCTTTGGTGAAAAAGGCGCATGAGGTATGTGTCTTCATATGCCACTTCGAGGGAAGCGAAATGAAATTCTCTGACATGATCGCGGGGATCTCCCTTTCCTCTATATTTTTCGAATTTGGGTGTTTTGAATCCTCATGGAAAGGGTGGCATATAAAGATTCTGATCAAAAGGATAGGGACAGATGTCATTGAGTGAGAATTGGTTAGTTTTGACACCACTATGAAGTTGTTGGGTGAGATTCTCAACTTGTTGCCGCAACATCTCCATTTCATTTGGAGGAGGAGGTGGTGGGTTACCTCGAGGAATGTTATATCTGATGGGATCTCTACCTCTTTCCTCTTCATGGCAACTTTGTCTTTTTGATGCCTGTCTTAATTGGGCAAGATCAAAGTCAGAGGGGAGTTTTGCTCCTTCTTGAGCGAGCTTTAAGAAGTGAGCATCCACATTGCTCCTGAGTATTTCATCAAAAGGTCTGTTAAAGAGAGGGTTATGCTGGGCCCTTTCTATTGTTGCAGGAGTAGGAGTACTTGAGTTTTTGTCATTTGCATTTCCTCCAAGTGCTTCTTGAAATTCATTGAGATTTTCCTCTTCTTCTTCTTCCATTTCTATTTCTCGTTGCCTTGATTGTGATCAGGTTTGGGCCATTTTGTTTACAAGCTTTTATTGAAGTTGTGTGAAAATGATGATGAGTTCTTAATGAGAGATTGATGGTTGGTGAATTGTGTTTTATGTAGATCTCTAGCACTTTTAAGGTAGATGTAACCGAAATTCCTTCTTTGAATTGTTTGCTTGTTTGATAAGATATGATGTGATAAGCTGCAGAGAAATTTAAGATGTGTTACAGATTGAACTACCTAGTAATGAGAGGATTCACTTATGAACTAGTTTTAACTTGCGTATATGTGTCTCTTAGGATGAGCTTATCCTAGATGTAGAAACAATCTAAAAAGTAATGTGATGTGATTGATTCAAGCAATATCTAAAAAGAGAACTTGGGACAAGAACCTCTTAATGTTTTGAGAATTGGAACGGATTGATGATGAAGTGATGATGTATGAAAAAGATAATGGATGAAAATGTTTTTAACTTCAATAAAAGCTTTGTGTTGCAAATAGGACAAACTCTACCTCTTCCCTTTTAGGTGTTGGTGGTATTTCTCGAGCTATGTTGTATGTGATACAGACGTTTGGGAAAAAGTTGGGATTAATCTTACCTCCTTGGTTTTTGTGATAACTCAGAGCTCTATATTGCATAAAAGCTCTGCAGTTCAATGATTCTGAATCAAATTCGTTTGTTTTGCCTTAAAGGTAGAGACGCATGTAACATAGAAAAACTCTATGGGAGACAAAAATTTATCTATTTAGATAGAAGAATTTCCTCCTTTTGATCAAAGCTTTTGAGCTCAATGGTCTTCTTTTCAAGTTGATATTCTGATGACGCTTCTTCTTTCGCAAGATGTGAAGAATGGTCATAAAATTTGACTCTTTGTTGTTTGCACTTTGTTTTTGATGTGTTTGGTTGTTTTGAGAAATGTTTGGTTGGATGAATACTTTGTTTTTGGAAGTGATTTTTTTTCTAATTTTTCTTTGACAAGAAAACAAAGCAAGCACACAAACATAAGAATGTTGCCTAAAAAGGCACAAATGAGTATGGGTCTAGATCAACCCAATCCTTGGACTTGTATATGACCCTTCCTTTAGATGTATTTTAAGGTGTATTTCCAAAGTTTGAAGTTGGCTCAATTTGCACTTGGTTTTGACTAAAACGAACACACTTCAAACACTTTTTATCCTTAAGGTCAAATGGCTAGTTGTGATAAATTTAGCCCACATCTTGATATTTCTTCGACTTTGGTACTACATACCTTATGAATCTCACCTTGGCAGGTAAGGATGTGATATACTAAGTCTTGCATGAGCATAACAAATAGATGATCCCTATGATGGGGGAGTCACCACTTTTATCAAGCCACAAGTGACTTTTCAAAAAACTATGTTTCTACTCAAGGAAATATGTATGGTGAGTATCTTGGGAGAAAAACCATCTATATTCTTGCACTAAATTATATCACAAATATCCTCAATCAATAGAATGGGTGGGCTACTACTTAAAAATGTTTAGTCATGTTTGATGTTTTTGGACATAAGTTCATTTTGCAGTGACTCACTTAAGAGACTTGTAACTAGTGGTGGGGCCTATATGTCCTTTCGGCCAGTTACACTATAGGAATAGCTATACCCAAGGCTATAGCTTTCGCTCTCACCTGATTTCTATAGTGGCTCGAAGGATTTACCACGCGAGGTCATTCCCAAGAGTGATGTGTCTCTTGGTAGGCCTATCTTAAAAAGATAAAATTTTTGAGTGTTACTAACACTTTTCTCTTGCACCTAGGACCATGAAAGCCAAGGGAGAGGATAGTGTGTGTTAGAAGTGGGACCACTCGACCGACTTTTTGCACAAGTGTGCCAAGCACGAAAAACACTTGTTCTTTTTAATCTGCCATTGCAATGTAATCTAACTATTTGGAGATGTTTCTCCAATAGGCATGGTGTTCTTTTTATCCTTCAATGGCAAAATGTGTTGTAATCTAGAAATTGGAAATCCTGGTCAACTGAACTTGAAGCACATATGCATGAAAAAAATTGTTTTTGCAAAATTTTTTAAACAAGTTGATTGTGTATTTTATGTGCACCAAAAATAGAAGTGTGGATTGTAAATTCTTTTGATGCAAGAAAGAATGGAAGTGTTGATTTTAAGCACCAAATGAAGTGTGTTTCCTAACTTGCAAGAAAACAAATATTTGTTTTGTTCAATTTTAATGCACCAAAGAAACAAGTGACCCTAACTAGAAAGCAAGGAAAGTTCGTTTGTTCAAGTTTTTAAAGCACCAAAATAAAGTTTTTGATTTTTAATGGTGAGATTTAAACCTGCACAAACAACAACTGGTTAGTAAAATCCATGTCTGGGGGGGGCTTCCACAAGCCTAAAAACTTTCACTTTTTCAGTTACAAGGTCCTTTTTACAATGTTTTGTTACAATATCGCTAGTCTGTGTTTGAATAGAAGTGCTATTTAACACAAACACGCTAAAAGAAAAAGAAAGATAGAGAAGGCAAACGTGCTAAAATAGGGTCAATAGTGCCAAAACAGTGTCGAAAGTGCCAAAACAGTATCAAAAGCGCTAAACTTGATACAATAGCGTTATTGTAAGAACAATAGTGCTAGAACAACAAGTATCAATAGCGCTTGAACAACAAGTATCAATAGCGCTAAAGCGCAACCTGTGTGACAATTTCAACATTCAAATATGTTATTGGTTAAAAGAAATGATCTCTTGAGTGTTTGGATTTACATCGGGTTCACCAAATGATGTCATAGAAATGGGGACAAGGCAACAACAAAGTTCAATGTTAATAAGTTAGTTTCAACCATAAAAACAAAACAAAGAACTAAAAACCATTCCAAACATATCAAAAGAGATTTCAAAAAGCATGAAAGAAGTTTAACAAAATAAAAGAAAGGAGAAGAGCCTCCCTAAGATGCTTCCATGATGCCTTTTGATGTTTCTCCCCTCTCCAAGTCCCAAATGAGTGTAGCTCTCATCTTTTAGCACTAGCCATGGATGCCATATGGAGATTCAAGATGGTTAAATATGATAAGCAAATGCTATGCAAGTGTAGATAGTGATGCTATGAAAAAAACTCTATGCTAATACTAGTATAACAACAATACTCTAATGCTTTCCCTTTGCTTGAGGAGAAGGGTTCTATTTATAGAAGAAATGGGGAAATGAAGGGTTAAGATTGAGTAATCTTAACAAGGGTTAGGATTGAAAGATATTCAATCCATCTGAGACTTTCAATCCAATCCCATGTTGACAAGTGTCACCATGAGGAGGCTTGAGAGGAGAGATAAGGAGCATTAAATGCTTGAGGGGACATGATGGTTACCCTAGTCAAAGAAATAAATGCTTTGAAGAGACACATGGGTTACATGAGGGTTAAGTTAGGGGTCAAAGTCCTTAACCATGGGTGCAAGTGGAATTAACCATGAATGGTCATGTAAGAGCCATAAGTGGTTTGGAAGACTTTAGAGGTTAACTTGTTGAACACACAAAGCATTAATTGATTTTCAAAGACTTTGGAGTCTTTGAGAAGTGACTTCAATTTGCTTAGGAATGTAACAATATTTAGGGGATGGATTAGGTTAATTAGGAAGGGTTTAGAAGAATCTAGAAGGGGTTTAGGCATGCAAGTGGATTTTTTAGGAAAATGCAAGTGGGAGGAATTTTGGTATTTTCAATTAAAATAAAATCATTTATTTCAATTAAATGGTGTAATTTGCATTTGGGTAAATATTCAAATAAATATTAATTTATTTAAATGAGAAAAAGGAAGATATAGCATTAAATGCTTGAAGACTTTAAGGGAAACCATTAAAGGTTTGAGAAGACTCTAGAAGGAAGCCATTAAATTTGAAGACTTTAAGGGAAACCATTAAAGTCTTAAGAAGACTTTAAGGGAAGCCATTAAGTTTGAAGACTTTAAGGGAAACCATTAAAGGTTTGAGAAGACTCTAGAAGGAAGCCATTAAGTTTGAAGACTTTAAGGGAAACCATTAAAGGTTTGGAGTGGGTGAGGATAAATACGATTTTAAATAAATAATTTATTTAAAATAGTTCTGCAACTTCCATTTGTAGGAAAATGCAAGTGGGTGGAGGATAAAGGTGATTTAAATAAATGATTTATTTAAAATAGTTATGCAACTTGCATTTGTAGGAAAATACAAGTGGGTGGAGGATAAAGGTGATTTAAATAAATAATTTATTTATTTAAATGTGAGAGATGAGATTTTCGGGGAATTTAAATAAATATTAATTTATTTAAATGTGAGAAGATTTAATTAAATAAATATGATTTATTTATTTAATTAATGGTCTGAATTTTGTTAAGTGAATTAAATCAAATAAATTGAATAATTTATTTAATTAATAGGAGAAGAGGGTTAAGATGAATTAATTAAATATATTAATTTAATTAATTATTGATTGATGGTTAAATAATCAAATAAATACTAAATATTCATTTTAATTAAGTGGATAGATTTATGTGACTACATTTGCCCCTCTTTGAGATGGTGCAGTTTATCGTGTCATTTCAAAGAAAGAAAAATAGGTGTGAAGAAATGCCCCATAAATGTTAATTTAGTTGGTGGTATGCCCCCTCGAGAGATGGGCCAAAAAATTTCAAAAAATCGGGCGATCTCTAGAAAAAGAACAAGAAGTGGAGGGGAGGTAGAATAGAAGAAATTAGCAATAATAGTGAAAGAATGGAAGAAAATAGAGTGAATACGGAGAAATGGCAAGCTAGTGAGTACTCGTAGGTTATGCAAGAGATACAGCGAAAATTTGGTGCTTGTGCTTTCGAGTGATGATATATAATTGATCAAAAGTGGTTGAACAATTGAGTTCAATCGTTTTAATTGCCCCGATCAAGTCAAAGCGTGACAGTTGATGTCAGTTGTTTGCTTGGACATGATAAAGTTTGAGTAAGCCCCATTGAGACTAGGTTATTGATAGTGTGTGCGTGGGATGGATGATTGTGGTGAATCATAGCAGCCCCGTTGAGACTAGGTTATTATGATAAATGCTTATTGTAGTCTAGGTTTGCCATAATTGATTACCTGTTGAGACCTGAAGATACTTGATCAGAGTATCTGTTGATAGTTAGGTGTGCGTGAGTTGATGTACCTATGAAGATAGAGTAACTTTCTTGACTTATTGGATGACTTAGGATAGGAAACACAATCCCTCCTATTTAGAAATGGATGGTGATGAACGTGGCTTGATTAGGTTGATTGGGACACGATGTAGGGTATGTGATGCTGATTATTGAGATGAGGAGGGAGGGGGGGGGTGTTCAATGTTAGATAGAAGAAATGGAGGACCTATTACATTCCTATGGAAGAAGAGGAAAATAGAGTATCCATTGTCATTACTCTGTATGAATGATATGTAGCTATTTATTAATGTATAAATGGATGGAATGCAACCAAATGCAATATATACAAATGAGATGGAATGACAATCCATCGTGCTTTATTTTTCATCATTGAGCTTTAAAATGTTGTAAGAAAATACAAGCAACTTGACATAATGATTCAAGATGACCTGAGTATTTCTTACATGGATTTTGATATAGCAAGTTAATACAAGCAACTTGATATAATGGATCAAGTTGACCTGAGTATTGCTTGCAGAACAGGCAAGGATTATCTCCTTTCATGCATGACTTGGATCGTCCTCCTTGATCTTAGGCTGATCATATCCTAAGACAAGTGCATACCATAATAAGAGATAAAACCTTTATTCAGTTTGGATGAGGTAGGAAGAACCAAATAAAAAGCATTGTACCTGCAAACAAACAATATATACATAAAGAATAAAGAATATAGATCCTTGGTAATGGTTCATGCTCATATGGTCGAGGTATATGTTGTAGTCAGCAAGCTGTAGTGATCTATGACTGTATTTTGCATATGATCATGTAACTTAGTGAACTTACCACGTAGACACCATTAGTACATGCCCCAGAACTTCATCGGAAATAAATCGCAGAGGATACAAATAATTGCGGCAAGAACCTAAAATAAATAACCCATAAATCAATCAAGTATATGATAGCTTAAACAAAATTTTCTTGTCAAAGAAAATGTCATCTTGTCTTTGTTTTAGTAAGGAAGGATGCATCCTTGTTGAAGACAGTTTGTTGTGTAGATTGTTGATGTTGTTTGGTTTGATTGATAAATGGTCATTTTGCTAAGTATGTCACAATGTTTGTTTGGGATCTGCTCAGATGGGTATGTACAATGTATTGCCCTGTTGTTGATTGATTTTCAATGTTTTTTTGATGTTTTTTGGTTTTTGTGATTGTTTTGAATGTTTTTGGTATTTTGATTGTTTTGAATGTTTTTGGGATTTTGATTGTTTTGAATGTTTTTGGTATTTTGATTGTTTTGAATTTTTTGGATTTTGAATTGTTTTGAATATTTGTGGATTTTGTGAGATAGTTTTAAATGAAGAACTTTAATGAATCACAAGACAATGTAGAATCCACTTCCATCAATAGTTTAAGGGAATTGCCCCCAATTTAGATATGACTATAAAAAAGCAGGATGCAAGATGCATGTAGTACTTTCTTGGATTTGTAGATTTATAACAAGCCATGGTTGATGGATGGATGTATGTATGAAGTAGATGTGATCGCAACAAGTTTGAAAGACAATGGAGCCATAGGCTTTTACGAGTGGCACCTGTTTGCCAGGTTTTCATCATCACACTTACCCAAGGTGCCACCGGAGTGGTTGTTCACCGTTTGGATGCATGATTTTTTTTTTTACTCTTTTGATGTTTTTGTATTTTCTTCAGGTCATTTATCTAGATGCTTTTGGTATTTTTGCCATTATATATGGGAGCCTGATGCTCTGTATAGCCTAGGTATAAAACCATTTGAGGTGCATGTTGTTGATTGGATCTGCGAGCGGTTCTCCTTCTGATGTAGCCAACTGATATGCCCTGGACCCAAATACAGTAGTGACAACATATGGGCCCAGCCAGTTTGAATCAAACTTGCCCTAATATTCTCTATTTGGTTGGTTGTGAGGATTCTTTCGAAGAACAAGATCACCTACCTGAAATGTACGATGTCTAACTCGGTGATTGTAGCTTCTGCTCATGTGCTGCTGATAGGCTTTGAGATGATTGTATGCAGCTTGTCGCTTCTCATCAAGTAATTCTAAGTCTTGGAGGTGTGAGACTCTGTACACTTCATCATCTATTAGATTATGCAAGGAAACCCATAGTGATGGTATCTCAACCTCAATAGGTAAGATAGCTTCGGTGCCATAGACCAATGAGTAGGGAGTTGCGCCTGTAGGGGTTCAAGTGCTAGTTCGATATGCCCATAGTGCTGGATTCAATTGAACATACCAATCATAGCCAGCATCATTGACTATCTTCTTTAGGATCCTCAATATGTTTTTATTGGATGCTTCGGCCTGACCATTGCCTTGTGGGTAGTAGGGACTGGAAAAGCGGTGTTGGATATGAAATTTCTCACAAAGTTCACAGACATCCTGATTTTTGAAAGGAAGACTGTTATCTGTGATGATGGACATGGGTACACCATACCGACAGATGATGTAGTTGAGGATGAATGAGGCGATCTTCTTGCCAGTGACTTAGGTAAGTGGAACAAATTCAATCCACTTTGTGAAATATTCAGTGGCAGTAATAATGAATTTGTGGCCATTGGATGAAGATGGATGAATCTTACCCACAAGGTCAAGGCCCCATTGACAAAAGGGCCATGGTGTTGTGATTGGTTGTAGTTCCTGGGCTGGTGCATGTATCAGGTCGCCATGAACTTGACATTTTTTGTATTTTCTGACAAAGTAGTAGGAATCTTTTTCCATAGATGGCCAATAGTATCCATTGCGCAAGAGTTTCTTGGCTAGTGACGGACCACTTGAGTGAGTCCCGCAAATTCCTTCATGGACTTCTTCCAAAGCCTTTGTTATCTCACCTTGTTCTAGACATCAAAGGAGAGTACCATCAAGACCGCGATGGTATAGGGTTTCAGCAATAATGGTATATCAAGCAGTTTGGCGAATGAAGGTTTTATGTTGGTTATTCAATTAGTTAGGAGGAAGGGTGTGATCATGGAGATAGGTGTAGAACTCACCATACCATGGGGATTCAGAACCGACAAGGCAATATATCATTTCAAATTTGGGGATATCATAAGCGGGAATCCAAAGCTGTTTGACCAAGAACTCATATCGTGTTGAATTCTGTGGAAGATTTAGGAGAGATGCGATGGTAGCCATAGCGTCAGCAACTCGATTCTGATCTCTTGGTATCTGCTCAAAAGTGATAGTAGTAAATGATGTTTTTAGAGTGTCGACCATTTTCTTATATGGCATGAGTTTATCATCCTTGGTTTGATATTCATCAGTTGCTTGTCGAATGACTAGTTGTGAGTCACCATATACTTGTAGTTCTTGTAATTTCCATTGTACGGTTAGCCTGAGTCCTGTGATCAAGGCCTCATACTCTACTATGTTGTTAGTGCATGGAAATGTGAGCCTGTAAGACTTCGGGATGCTATCACCTTGAGGTGTGATAAATAGGATGCTTGCCCCCGAGCCATGTCTAGTGTATGAACCATCAAAGTATAGCTTCCATGTTTGTGTTGTTGTGATCATGAATATCTCTTCATCTAGAAAATTGGAAATGAGAGGATGATCGCCTATGAGGGGTGCATCAGCCAACTGATCTGCAATAACCTGCCCTTTGATAGCTTTACATTCTACATACTCGATGTCAAATTCACTTAGAATTATCACCCATTTGGCCAAGCGACCTGTCAATGCTGCTTTGCTGAGTAAATACTTGAGTGGATCAATCTTTGCAATGAGTTGTACCTTGTGTGTTAATAGATAGTGCCTCAGTTTAGTGGCTACTAAGATTACTGCTAGGCAAGCTCACTCAATAGGTGTGTAATTGAGTTCATAGCCCACCAGTGTGTGAGAGATGTAGTAAATAGCACACTCTTTTCCTTCTATATTATGTTGTGCCAGTAGTACACCCAATGCTGTACTTGTTGTTGAGATATAGAGTAACAACGGTCTACTTGGATTTGGTGAGATCAGCAATGGTGGTTTCATGAGATTGTCTTTAAGTGTCTGAAATGCTTGCTGGCATCGGGCATCCCACTGAAAGAGGATGTTCTTGTGTAGCAGGTGTGTGAATGGGTGACACTTATTAGCCAATTGTGCAATGAATCTTCGGATGGATTGAAGTCGTCCTTGTAATATCCTTAGCTAACTGATATTCTTTGGAGGTGGCATGTCCATGATTGCTTTTACCTTTGCTAGGTCGACCTGACTACCTTTGCTTGAGACAATGTATCCTAGAAGCTTCCCGGAGGTTACTCCAAAGACACATTTCTTTGGGTTGAGTCGAACATGGTATTGTTCCAGTCTATCAAAGATTTTATCTAAGATGTGGAGATGCCCTTCTCTGGTGAATGATTTTGCTAGTAAGTCATCAACATAATCTTCCATCATAGTATGCATCATGTCATGGAAGATGGTGGTCATTGCTCTTTGATAAGTCGCTCCTGCATTCTTTAGACCAAAAGGCATTACATTCTAGCAATATGTGCCCCATGGACATGTGAAGGTTGTCTTATGTTGATCTTTTGGTGTGATCTTTATCTGATTGTATCCTGAAAAGCCATCCATGAGTGAAAGCATGGCATGTCCCGCTGTTAGATCCACTATGATGTCGATATTTGGTAAGGGGAAGTCATCCTTAGGACATGCCTTGTTTAGATCTCTGAAGCCAGTACAAATGCGGATGTCGCCTTTTGGTTTGCCGATAGGTACAATGTTGGAGATCCAATCTGCATAATCAATTGGTCTAATGAAACCAACATCTAGGAGTTTCTTGAGTTTTGTTTTGACTAGCACTGCAATGTGACGATGGATCTTACGAAGCTTCTGCTTGATAGGTTTGGCTGCTTCTGCTATGGTGAGGTGATGCATGACTAAATTAGGATCAAGCCCAGGCATGTCTGCATATGACCATGCAAAGTTGATTTGATGCTTTTGAAAGAACTCTATAAATTTAGGCTGCTCCTCTGGAGTGAGAAGAGATGCCAGATGTATGAGGTGAGGATTTTTAGGAGTCCCCACATTGTATTCTTTGGTTTCCTCAATGAGAATCGTTGATCGTTCCTGTTGTGCACTAGTAGGGAGAATGTCAAACCCTTCATCCTCAGGCGCCTTAGAGAGGTTTTCACCATTGAATACGCTCTTTCTTTTTACTTTTGTTGAATCAAATAGTGCCACGGTGTGGTTTTCACTGGAAGATCCATGTTTTATTATTATATTTTTGTAGCTGAATGGTTTGGCATCCACCTCGAAGTATGTTGTGCTATTAAGTTCAATGGCGAATCCATCTTTGTGATCCTCACTTGGTAGGTTATCCCTTAATTCCAAAAAGTCAATGATGGCCTCATCGTTTTGGAAGAAGTCAAGACATGGGGGATTTGGTTGGTTCCATTCGATGGGTTCAGGGTGGATAATGGGCATTACTTTATCGATTAGGTTAAGCGCGTTAGATGTATGAGTGAGGGTTAAGATGTTATGGTGAAGGTCGTTAATGGTACTCTCCCTGTTAGAATCAGGCGTAGGATGAGACGTAGGGTCTGTGGAAGATGTTTCCAGTTTAGGAACCCAAGTGGTCTTTATTTGTGCTTCTCCATAAATAGGGATGTCTTTGTGTGGTGGAGGTAGTGATGTGTCTTCCTCATCTGAAGTGTTAAGCTATACAAAATCAAATTCCCACTCATGTGAGTCAGTCTCTGAGTCACTTTCCAGCATCTGATTACTATACCATACGGGGATGTCTTTGGAGTTAAATACTGTAGGTGTGATTGGTTGATGTACCTTTGTAGTGATCGGTGCTGCAGGAAGGTCAATGGCGATTAAAGGATCTGGTATGGGGAGTATCGGTAGTGTTGACTCAGTGGCTTCTGCTAGAACTGCTGGTGCCATAGATGCTACTGTGGGTTCTGATACAGTTGTTGCTGCTAATGGTACTATTGATGGGATGACTGGTTGGCTTGGTGGGATGATTGGTATTGTAGATGGTGGTGTTGGGGTTTTGAGCCTTGGTGGGGCAGTTGGGATGGTGCTTGATGCTGCTTTAATAATGAAAGGTGTCCTTTTTGCAGTAGGCTGACATAGGTTTGCTGGGTTTTCCTTTGAATTTGAGTTTAGGAAGGATCTCTTTTTCAAAGCCTAGGCCTGTATTACCTTTGAGTTTTAATTCTGGCAGTAGAGGTTCATGTCGTCCTTGTTTGGAATATCCCAAAGCACTTTGACCATCATACCCCATTCTTTGCATAATGAGCAGACCTTTGCCATACTGATTCGTAGGAAGCTTAACTTGCGGTATATCAGTGGTGATGGGATCTTTATAGATTCGTTCTGCTAAGTCCTCATCTTGGGTTTCTTCTTCTTGACTTTTTCCAAGGATGAAAGGAGTCAAAGCACACGCTGGCATGATTAGGGGTTGCTAGAGTACCTGCTGTGGTTTACCATGTGTTCTAGGAGAAGTGGGCATTTGTCCTACACAAAAGAGTTGACTCAAGTTGTATTTCCCAGGACCTTCCTCTGCTATTTTCATTTTAAGCTTTTCTTGCTTTGGTATAGTGGTGTTCGAACTGGCAAGAGAGGTGGGACTTATATATGATGTGGAGGAAATGGCTTCTCTATTATTAGGAATGGTAATCTCTGGTTGATGGCTGATATTATGGCAATACGCAAAGGGATTTGCATCACCCAAGATTGTGATCTCTACACTGTTATGTAGGAACTTGATACATTGATGGTAGGTAGATGGAATGACTTGCATGGCATGTATCCAAGGTCTTCCTAATAATAGATTGTATGGCAGAGGAAGGTCCAGAACCTGATAGATGATGTGTTTTACCACAGGGCCCATTCGGATTGGGAGTACCACAGCTCCTTTGGATGAACACTCTGCATCGTCATAGGCTTTGATTGTGATCTTCTTGCGAGGATCCACTGATTCTATGGCATATCCCAATGCTGTGACCAACTATAGTGTACAAATATTCGGGCCTGCTCCATTATCGATCAAGACTCACTTGATCCTATGCTGGTTGATAAAGCCTTCAATGTGTAGTGAAGCGTTATGAGGTTGCTAGAAAGAAGAGTTGTCACTTTCGAAAAAAGTGAGACAAGGTGATGACTTTAGACTTCCAACCATGGCGTGAAATTGGTCTGTATTCAGGTTTGCAGGGACTGACGCCTCTTGGAGTGCTTGATCCAAGATAGTTTTATGGGATGGTGATAGGCGCAATAGTTCTAAAATGGATATAAGCGTAGGCGTTTTGTCTAATTGTTCCACAAGATTGTAATACTTTGGGATGGAGGTGGTGCCTTGTGGAGCTGCCTTTATGGTGACCTTGCCATGACGTGTAACAACATTGCAATTTGAGTTGGGATTTTTGAAGGTTATAGTTGCAACTTGTTCACTGGCATCATACAGATGATTTACAGTATAATTATACGCAACCTATGTATAATCAGTGGTATCAGTGCCTCACCTGGAACTGGAAGGACCCCTTTGATCTTGTGATGGAAGTGGACTTTTGAACATCAGATGATCATTATTTGTTGTTTTTGGGTCATGTCCTTCTATTTCAATTTCTCCTCGGTCAATAAGATCTTGAATAAGATCTTTCAATTGATGACAATTACTTGTCTTGTGTCCTCTCCCTTGGTGGGAATCGCAGTGTTCAGTATCTCACCACCATGCGGGTTTGACCTGAGGTTCATAGTTTGATGTTTTAGGGAGAGTGACCAAATTTTGAGAAATGAGTTGTCGCAATACTATTTCAATGGGTTCCCCTAAGGGAGTGTATGTGCATTTTTGTTTTTGCTAATGAGGTCTTGGTTCATCGTGAGATGTGATGCGACCTTGATTAGAAGGAACATTTGTGTTATTCTGAGGTGGAGGATTCTGTCCTGCAAACTGAACCATAGGTTGTGCACTTTGTATAGTCCTGGCATCCACAACCGCAACGTTGATGATATTCTTGTTTTTGTTCTAGAAGCTTGGTTTATCACTATTGAAGTGTGGGCGAGGACCATCCTTTGGTTCATTATAGATTTTGATGAGTCCTTTCTTGATGAGTGCCCGTTCACGCTTCAAACCCTTGGTGATCATATCATTAAAAGAGTCTATGTCTTTGACATCTAGGTGAAATTCCATTTCTTTGTTTAAGTTGGAAATGAATATTTCCACTAGTTCTCGTTTAGGTAATTGAAGAGAACGTCTGCTAGACATTTGACGCCATCGCTACAGGAATACTGAGAATAGTTCACCTGGTTTTTGTTTAGTGTTGCACAAATCAGCCATGGTGATGTTGCGTTCAATGTTATGAGAGTAATGAGAGAGGAATTTCTGGATAAGTTCCTCAAATGTTCTAATGCCACCTGATAGTCGGGAAAACCATGATGTGGTTGTTCCTCCCAAGCTTTGGGGAAAAAGGTGCATGAGGTATGTGTCTTCATATGCCACTTCGAGGCAAGCGAAATGAAATTCTCTGACATGATCGCGGGGATCTCCCTTTCCTCTATATTTTTCGAATTTGGGTGTTTTGAATCCTCATGGAAAGGGTGGCATATAAAGATTCTGATCAAAAGGATAGGGACAGATGTCATTGAGTGAGAATTGGTTAGTTTTGACACCACTATGAAGTTGTTGGGTGAGATTCTCAACTTGTTGCCGCAACATCTCCATTTCATTTGGAGGAGGAGGTGGTGGGTTACCTCGAGGAATGTTATATCTGATGGGATCTCTACCTCTTTCCTCTTCATGGCAACTTTGTCTTTTTGATGCCTGTCTTAATTGGGCAAGATCAAAGTCAGAGGGGAGTTTTGCTCCTTCTTGAGCGAGCTTTAAGAAGTGAGCATCCACATTGCTCCTGAGTATTTCATCAAAAGGTCTGTTAAAGAGAGGGTTATGCTGGGCCCTTTCTATTGTTGCAGGAGTAGGAGTACTTGAGTTTTTGTCATTTGCATTTCCTCCAAGTGCTTCTTGAAATTCATTGAGATTTTCCTCTTCTTCTTCTTCCATTTCTATTTCTCGTTGCCTTGATTGTGATCGGGTTTGGGCCATTTTGTTTACAAGCTTTTATTGAAGTTGTGTGAAAATGATGATGAGTTCTTAATGAGAGATTGATGGTTGGTGAATTGTGTTTTATGTAGATCTCTAGCACTTTTAAGGTAGATGTAACCGAAATTCCTTCTTTGAATTGTTTGCTTGTTTGATAAGATATGATGTGATAAGCTGCAGAGAAATTTGAGATGTGTTACAGATTGAACTACCTAGTAATGAGAGGATTCACTTATGAACTAGTTTTAACTTGCGTATATGTGTCTCTTAGGATGAGCTTATCCTAGATGTAGAAACAATCTAAAAAGTAATGTGATGTGATTGATTCAAGCAATATCTAAAAAGAGAACTTGGGACAAGAACCTCTTAATGTTTTGAGAATTGGAACGGATTGATGATGAAGTGATGATGTATGAAAAAGATAATGGATGAAAATGTTTTTAACTTCAATAAAAGCTTTGTGTTGCAAATAGGACAAACTCTACCTCTTCCCTTTTAGGTGTTGGTGGTATTTCTCGAGCTATGTTGTATGTGATACAGACGTTTGGGAAAAACTTGGGATTAATCTTACCTCCTTGGTTTTTGTGATAACTCAGAGCTCTATATTGCATAAAAGCTCTGCAGTTCAATGATTCTGAATCAAATTCGTTTGTTTTGCCTTAAAGGTAGAGACGCATGTAACATAGAAAAACTCTATGGGAGACAAAAATTTATCTATTTAGATAGAAGAATTTACTCCTTTTGATCAAAGCTTTTGAGCTCAATGGTCTTCTTTTCAAGTTGATATTCTGATGACGCTTCTTCTTTCGCAAGATGTGAAGAATGGTCATAAAATTTGACTCTTTGTTGTTTGCACTTTGTTTTTGATGTGTTTGGTTGTTTTGAGAAATGTTTGGTTGGATGAATACTTTGTTTTTGGAAGTGATTTTTTTTCTAATTTTTCTTTGACAAGAAAACAAAGCAAGCACACAAACATAAGAATGTTGCCTAAAAAGGCACAAATGAGTATGGGTCTAGATCAACCCAATCCTTGGACTTGTATATGACCCTTCCTTTAGATGTATTTTAAGGTGTATTTCCAAAGTTTGAATTTGGCTCAATTTGCACTTGGTTTTGACTAAAACGAACACACTTCAAACACTTTTTATCCTTAAGGTCAAATGGCTAGTTGTGATAAATTTAGCCCACATCTTGATATTTCTTCGACTTTGGTACTACATACCTTATGAATCTCACCTTGGCAGGTAAGGATGTGATATACTAAGTCTTGCATGAGCATAACAAATAGATGATCCCTATGATGGGGGAGTCACCACTTTTATCAAGCCACAAGTGACTTTTCAAAAAACTATGTTTCTACTCAAGGAAATATGTATGGTGAGTATCTTGGGAGAAAAACCATCTATATTCTTGCACTAAATTATATCACAAATATCCTCAATCAATAGAATGGGTGGGCTACTACTTAAAAATGTTTAGTCATGTTTGATGTTTTTGGACATAAGTTCATTTTGCAGTGACTCACTTAAGAGACTTGTAACTAGTGGTGGGGCCTATATGTCCTTTCGGCCAGTTACACTATAGGAATAGCTATACCCAAGGCTATAGCTTTCGCTCTCACCTGATTTCTATAGTGGCTCGAAGGATTTACCACGCGAGGTCATTCCCAAGAGTGATGTGTCTCTTGGTAGGCCTATCTTAAAAAGATAAAATTTTTGAGTGTTACTAACACTTTTCTCTTGCACCTAGGACCATGAAAGCCAAGGGAGAGGATAGTGTGTGTTAGAAGTGGGACCACTCGACCGACTTTTTGCACAAGTGTGCCAAGCACGAAAAACACTTGTTCTTTTTAATCTGCCATTGCAATGTAATCTAACTATTTGGAGATGTTTCTCCAATAGGCATGGTGTTCTTTTTATCCTTCAATGGCAAAATGTGTTGTAATCTAGAAATTGGAAATCCTGGTCAACTGAACTTGAAGCACATATGCATGAAAAAAATTGTTTTTGCAAAATTTTTTAAACAAGTTGATTGTGTATTTTATGTGCACCAAAAATAGAAGTGTGGATTGTAAATTCTTTTGATGCAAGAAAGAATGGAAGTGTTGATTTTAAGCACCAAATGAAGTGTGTTTCCTAACTTGCAAGAAAACAAATATTTGTTTTGTTCAATTTTAATGCACCAAAGAAACAAGTGACCCTAACTAGAAAGCAAGGAAAGTTCGTTTGTTCAAGTTTTTAAAGCACCAAAATAAAGTTTTTGATTTTTAATGGTGAGATTTAAACCTGCACAAACAACAACTGGTTAGTAAAATCCATGTCTGGGGGGGGCTTCCACAAGCCTAAAAACTTTCACTTTTTCAGTTACAAGGTCCTTTTTACAATGTTTTGTTACAATATCGCTAGTCTGTGTTTGAATAGAAGTGCTATTTAACACAAACACGCTAAAAGAAAAAGAAAGATAGAGAAGGCAAACGTGCTAAAATAGGGTCAATAGTGCCAAAACAGTGTCGAAAGTGCCAAAACAGTATCAAAAGCGCTAAACTTGATACAATAGCGTTATTGTAAGAACAATAGTGCTAGAACAACAAGTATCAATAGCGCTTGAACAACAAGTATCAATAGCGCTAAAGCGCAACCTGTGTGACAATTTCAACATTCAAATATGTTATTGGTTAAAAGAAATGATCTCTTGAGTGTTTGGATTTACATCGGGTTCACCAAATGATGTCATAGAAATGGGGACAAGGCAACAACAAAGTTCAATGTTAATAAGTTAGTTTCAACCATAAAAACAAAACAAAGAACTAAAAACCATTCCAAACATATCAAAAGAGATTTCAAAAAGCATGAAAGAAGTTTAACAAAATAAAAGAAAGGAGAAGAGCCTCCCTAAGATGCTTCCATGATGCCTTTTGATGTTTCTCCCCTCTCCAAGTCCCAAATGAGTGTAGCTCTCATCTTTTAGCACTAGCCATGGATGCCATATGGAGATTCAAGATGGTTAAATATGATAAGCAAATGCTATGCAAGTGTAGATAGTGATGCTATGAAAAAAACTCTATGCTAATACTAGTATAACAACAATACTCTAATGCTTTCCCTTTGCTTGAGGAGAAGGGTTCTATTTATAGAAGAAATGGGGAAATGAAGGGTTAAGATTGAGTAATCTTAACAAGGGTTAGGATTGAAAGATATTCAATCCATCTGAGACTTTCAATCCAATCCCATGTTGACAAGTGTCACCATGAGGAGGCTTGAGAGGAGAGATAAGGAGCATTAAATGCTTGAGGGGACATGATGGTTACCCTAGTCAAAGAAATAAATGCTTTGAAGAGACACATGGGTTACATGAGGGTTAAGTTAGGGGTCAAAGTCCTTAACCATGGGTGCAAGTGGAATTAACCATGAATGGTCATGTAAGAGCCATAAGTGGTTTGGAAGACTTTAGAGGTTAACTTGTTGAACACACAAAGCATTAATTGATTTTCAAAGACTTTGGAGTCTTTGAGAAGTGACTTCAATTTGCTTAGGAATGTAACAATATTTAGGGGATGGATTAGGTTAATTAGGAAGGGTTTAGAAGAATCTAGAAGGGGTTTAGGCATGCAAGTGGATTTTTTAGGAAAATGCAAGTGGGAGGAATTTTGGTATTTTCAATTAAAATAAAATCATTTATTTCAATTAAATGGTGTAATTTGCATTTGGGTAAATATTCAAATAAATATTAATTTATTTAAATGAGAAAAAGGAAGATATAGCATTAAATGCTTGAAGACTTTAAGGGAAACCATTAAAGGTTTGAGAAGACTCTAGAAGGAAGCCATTAAATTTGAAGACTTTAAGGGAAACCATTAAAGTCTTAAGAAGACTTTAAGGGAAGCCATTAAGTTTGAAGACTTTAAGGGAAACCATTAAAGGTTTGAGAAGACTCTAGAAGGAAGCCATTAAGTTTGAAGACTTTAAGGGAAACCATTAAAGGTTTGAAGTGGGTGAGGATAAATACGATTTTAAATAAATAATTTATTTAAAATAGTTGTGCAACTTGCATTTGTAGGAAAATGCAAGTGGGTGGAGGATACAAGTGATTTAAATAAATGATTTATTTAAAATAGTTGTGCAACTTGCATTTGTAGGAAAATATAAGTGGGTGGAGGATAAAGGTGATTTAAATAAATAATTTATTTATTTAAATGTGAGAGATGAGATTTTGGGGGAATTTAAATAAATATTAATTTATTTAAATGTGAGATAAGATTTAATTAAATAAATATGATTTATTTATTTAATTAATGGTCTGAATTTGGTTAAGTGAATTAAATCAAATAAATTGAATAATTTATTTAATTAATAAGAGAAGAGGGTTAAGATGAATTAATTAAATATATTAATTTAATTAATTATTGATTGATGGTTAAATAATCAAATAAATACTAAATATTCATTTTAATTAAGTGGACAGATATATGTGACTACAGTATTGGTATCAATATAAATAATATGGCTTAGCATATGTTTGTTCTCTGTTTGTCATGATACATCTCTGTTATTTATTTGTGTCTTCAGCCAATACATTGTTTTATGTTTAGCCATCAATAAATAAAAAAATCATGGTAAGGATTCGTAGCAAGGTCGTGGTGTTTCTAAATCATTTTGCTTTTCTAAAGTGACTGTTTATTTTAATGTGGCTCTAGTAACTAACTCGTTTTTGAATGAGAGAGATGGAACAGCGGATGGAATATTTCCTTTGAAGCAGTCAATTGACCCAGTCTAAGCAGTGAAAAACACATCTTTTATATTATCCCACAGCTCTGTATGCATTTTTGATTCCCTGCTTGCAATTTGCATTGATCGTCATGAAATTAAGGAGTTTAACCTTGTTAGCGATCACAGCTTTCATTGGATTATTCATTCCCTGCACACTCACAAAACCAGATGGTAAGTTGTAACGTATTCCAATTTGATTTTATATTGATTGGAAAATAAGGCCTGTAATTTTTGCACTCTGATCTGGGTGCTCTTGCATTTTATGAAGGATTTCTTAGTATTAACTGTGGCGCTTCAAAAAATGACACAATTGGAGAGTTGGACTGGATTACAGATTCCTTGTTCATCAAGTTCAGAAACACGTCCATTATGCCTCCATTCAGTTCTAACGATCTCCCCTACCAATATCGGTCCGTGACCTATTTTACAAATCTGGAAGCAAATAAATATTGTTACTTACTGTCCGTGAGGCCTTATATAAAATATCTGGTAAGGGCCCGGTTTTATCATGGAGGATTTGAAAATCTTCATTTAGCAAGCATCTTCGATTTATGTATAGAGGGAATCAAGTGGTCAAACGTTAACCTGGAGAATCGCCCAAAAAATTTCAATTACTATTACGAAATCATCCTGGTACAATGACACAAGAAAGTTATTATGTTTTCATTTCAACCATTGAGTTGAGGCCGCTACAATCTACAATGTACAACACTTCCAATGATTTCAACTACAACGCCTTAAAACGATCCTATGGTATAAATTTTGGCGGCCCTGATTGGATAAAGTAAGCTTAATAACGATTTTGTTTGGCAGTTACTTTTGAATCTGTTTTGTTGACATTATCTAATGTTATGTTGTGGTCGTGGTATAGCTTTCCCCAGGACCAGTATGATCGCATGTGGAAACCATTTCCGGTGCCATTAACAACAAGTATCAGCACGAATGAATCCTCTTTTCGGAGTGTAAAAAACCAACCACCTGTATCAGTATTAAAGACTGCTATTACATCGAGAGTAGGGGAAGAATTGCTTATTTCAGAGTGGTTCAATGCTGTCCCGGGCATTTACTACTTTGCTCTTTACTTGTGTAACATCAATAAGACAAGTGTTTCAGGGAACAACACATTCCAGGTCTTCATTGGCAATGTTCAAATTGCAGAAACAGAAGTTCCTGAGTATATGTACTGTTCGTCACCAGAAACTCGTCTAGAGCTTAGCACAACTGATTCTACAGATATAAGAATACGTTCAAAAGCAGGATCCGAGATGAGGCCATTCATAAATGCAGCTGAAGCATATCAAATAGTAAACATCACCAATATGACACGCCGGAGATGGTACGTTTATTTATCCATATTCAGCCTGCTTCATTATACTCAGCTTTTTCAGTTTAACAGGGATATCGTCTAATATTTTAGTGAACGTGTGACACAGTTCTTGCTATTAGAAATATAGCAAATACAGTGAATGTTCCAGATGATTGGACAACAGGAGATCCATGTTTGCCTGCAGGTTTACCATTAACCGGTGTTATGTGCAATGATGAAGACACCCCACGAGTGATTACTGTGTAAAATTCTTTACTTAAAAAATAATAGAAATTCATTCACACTTAGAGCAATGAATACATTGGGTGTCATTTCAGCACTGAAGGCTATTAACCCACGTAACTTCAACGCTTTTCAGGAATTTAACAAGCATGGGTCTCACTGGAAATATACCTCCAAGCATAGCGAACTTAACAGCATTACAACAGTTGGTAAGACAACTACCCACCTATAGTTGTCTTGGATATTGGAAAGTACTGACTTTCAAAAATAACTGTACATTCAATTTTGCAATCTGTAGATGTAGGTCCCCTCGTTTTAATAAGTAGGCAACAATAATTTTTTAGGTTCTATTCCAGACCTCAGCACACTGAAGAACCTTACGACATTGTAAGAGATTCTTTACTATCTTCTATCAAAAGCCTTATTCTAATATACATAGTTGAATGAGAAAGGCAGTTTATATGTGATGATATTTGATTTGCTTTGTATATTTAAGGCAACTGCAAAATAACCGACTGGAGACATTCCAAGTTCATTAGAGAAACTCCCCGTGTTAAATGAGCTGTATGTTTACTCAAGACTTCTTATTTTTCTCATAAAACTTTTATTTACGTTTTGATGGTTTACTTACCCAACCAGATTTGATTTTAACTCGAAGCTTTTAATATTGCTTAGTTTTTTGCAGAACAACAAATTAGATGGAGATGTGCCACCTGGTTTAATCAAGCCTGGTTTAAACCTCGAGTATGAAGACATACTTTCCTGTCTTGATCTCTTTGAAGGGAAATCGTTAATGCCTTGTATTACAAAAGGATAATTGTTCAAATAATTTATTTGCTTTAACTTTTGACATTTTATTTTTTATTTTTTTTCATAGTAAACAAGATAAAATTATACGCTTTACCATGCAGAGTTCATCCTCAAAATAAGCCTCCACAGGGGAGGAAAGACAAAGGTTGGGTTATAGGACCTGCTATTGGCTGTTCCGTTCTATTAGTTCTTTTGATATTCGGAATTTATTTATGGAGGCACAAATATAATCAAGGAAGTCATACCACAAGAAGTTCTATTATGCAACCTCAACATTCATTTACATGTCTTTTTTCAATTATTGTGACTTGAAAAGGTTTTATTTAAAACCAATAATTATTATTTTAGCTCTTGTATCTTGTATCTGTCAGTGTTGAAAACCTTTATTCTAATTTTATTTTTTGAAGCAGATAAAGATGATCCAAATGAATTTGAAAAAGTGGTGGTAGAATATAGTGAAGAAGATATTAAAGCAGCTACAAACAACTATTCTACACTAATTGGTAAGGGAGGCTTTGAATCTGTGTTTTATGGTCAACTTTCAGGAAATAATGTTGCAGTGAAGATACTTTCAACAGACTCATCTCAAGGAAAACAAGAATTTCGAATCGAGGTTCTTCCTTTCCTCAGGAATATTGAATACTTCATTGAAGACAATGATTTTATTTTATATCTGATACTTCTATATCAGCTCAAATTGTCTGTTTAACACACCGTGCTTGTGTTCTTGGCTCTAGGTAACTCTCCTTTCAAGGGTACACCATAAGAATCTTGTAAATCCATTGGGTATTGCAGGCAAGTTATAGTAGCCCTAGTATACGAATTTATGGAATGTGGAACATTGGCGGACCATTTACACGGTACTATTTATTCCATGTAGTCTGAATAAAATTAATGTAAACAAATTTTGAACAAAAAGACTTACTGTTGTATTTACAGGCTCCATGAAACAAGAGAAACCGCTTGATTGGCAAACCAGGATCAATATTGCTCTACAAACTGCACAGGGTAGGGTCTATTGAACGAGTAATTGGTTTCCTTTTTTAATGCTTATTCTATATAAAATTGCTTGTACACATTGCTGATGTCTTACATGGTTTGCAGGTTTGCTATACCTTCATGAGGGTTGTATTCCTTCAATCGTACACAGAGATATTAAGTGCACTAATATACTTTTGGATAACAGAATGTTTGCCAAGATTGCTGATTTTGGTCTATCGAAGTTATTACAAAACTCCCAAAGCCATGTAACAACAGAATTCAAGGGCACCCTCGGCTATCTTGATCCCAAGTATTTTCATACTTCGCTTTTCTATGATCTTTCTATCAACCAAACAAGAAGTTTAACATTCATCAAATAGTTTACAGTACACTAATTTTCAAACTTGATGCAGATACTATGGAACGTCATCATTGAATGAAAAGAGTGATGTCTATAGTTTTGGTGTAGTTTTGTTGGAGATTATTTCTGGAATACCACCCAAGGAGGGAATAGTTGAATCGGTAATCATTTAAAATATATATATTTTTTTCTCATTAATAAAAAAATACAATTCTCATGTTCTTTATAATGCAGGCTAAAGAGTTGCTTTCGTGCGGGAGAATAGCAGAGTTGATGGATTCTTCGTTGGGTGGCCATTACAGTTTAGAATCTGCATGGAGAGTTGCAGAGGTTGCGTACAATTGTGTGGAACCAAGGCCACAAAATAGACCCACAATGAATACTGTTGTGAAAGAGCTAGCAGAAGCGAAGGCACTTGTATTGCATGATGACATTAAACCTGCATCTTTAAATGTACTTGACGAGGTACCCGAACCTCGGTAGCCATTCAATTCTGAATCTGCTTCACTAGGGGAAAGCTGCCCACATAACAGTGCCTGCCTTTTCAGACCTATACTTCATAAGAATTATAATACTAAGTGGTTAAGGATGAACTGATGACGATCCAGAACATAATATTAATTGACTTAATCTTGAATATAGTATTAAATGGTTATAGTTATTTTATTCTGTTGGGGTCTTTTTATATTTAATGAAATAGTGGGAGTATATATAAATTCATAATATTAGAATATTTAATACGCATGCTTTCTTAGTGTAGAGTATTGGTTTTCTTTTAATATTTTATTATCAGTAAAGCCCATACTTGTACAAAGCATCGGAAAGGCTTTCTATGGGAGAATGTAGAGAATTTCAACTCTGAGATCACTATCATTGTCCGAACTTTAGTATTAATTAAAGGGATTACTCGTGCTATAATTCTCTTCGTGCCACTTGTTCCCTCTTTTCCTGCGATTTGTTCCCTCTTTTCCTGCGATGTGATTGGGATGGGCATGAACATAATTTAAGTAATCTAGTAAACATTTTTATATTTGATAATCTATTGTTTCTCGATTAGATTGTGTGTGAATTTTTTTTATATTTTCTATTCCTTTGTAGTTTATGATAATAAAGCAGCCAAAACAAGGGGTCTGACCCTGAAAATATAGCAAGTCTCAAAAGAGAGCAAAACCGACACATACAGCTGCCAAATGGCAGTCAGTCAATCCCTACCTTAACCATCAAAAACAAAAACTGCCTACAGCTATTGGATAACTCAAGATTGATAAGAATCTTGTCCAAATGGCACCTTAAACAATAGATAATCAGCATATTGTTCATACTATAAAAACTGAGGAAAGTAGCAAGAGTCTTGGCAAGCCTCATGTGACTAATAAGGAAATTAAACTTAACATGGATCCAGTCGATCCAGTAATTACAACTATAACAAAAAAGAAAAGCTTCGACCATTAATCTTGTTTTCCAGCTCCCATGTGCTGTGAGAGCAGAAGCCCAGTCCAATCTTTAGCTAGGAACTCAAATAGCTCCTTTGTGGTGTCACTTTCCAACCCACCCTATTCCAATTTCTCCTGGTGCAACAGGCACATCGAAGTAGCTGAGGAGTGTATGACTTTAATGGTGAATTTCCCAATTTTGTTGACATGGGACTCTAGACAGTCCATCTTCTTCTTCACTCCATTTAGGTTCGCGGAGATAGCATTACAACCTACACACTGCACCATCTCCTCCTTCTTCCCACCTTTAGCACTAGTCTGGCCACCTTCAGACTTTCTTCCGTCCTCCTCAGAGATATGCCGGGGGGGAGGTGTTAGAATAAGGGGAGGTGTTCTTATTATCATCCTTGATAATCTCAGAGTCAAGGGCCCTAGTAACATGCTTGGAGGTATCCGAGCCTTCCGTAGCCTCCATCTCATCCCAACCTTATCACTTTCTGCCTTCTCAAAATCTTCCTCCTACTCATTAACATAGTTCTTCCTCATGATAATTTGTTTCATCTGGGGTTTGCCAGCAAACACATGGGATCTTCGCGGGGTCACTCCATCCTCCACATCAGACTTAATTAATAGGATTTTAGGTTCTTTCCTAAGTTTCTTGGAGGTGGGTTTAGCAGCGGAAGGGTTGCCTTTGTTTTTCTCCCCAATTTTTGGGGAAATGAGAGGGGCGTGGTTAGGGGATTGACAAGGCATAATAGGCTTTTTTGAGGTCTTTTTGAGACCTTTCTTAGTACTAGCAGGGGGGCCCTGGATGGAGGGAGCAGGTTGAACATAGATGGGTTTAGGAGGACACAGGGCCCTATGGAAGTTGTAGAGCCAAAACATCAAACCCTGGAGGAGGATGGTATAATTGTTCTCTTGACTCATGCAATGGCAGACATCTTTAATAGTAGACTCTAAGGTGTATAGTAAAAAGAATGGGAAAGAGATAGTATCATGGTTGCAAAAGTGATTTGAGCAACGGGAAATGGTAATAATAGAAAACACTATACCTTCCCTCAAGGGTAAAGTATTTCATAATAATTTTGCACACCTGGTCCAACGGGTAGGGAAGGCATTCCCTGTTGAAACCTCCATGCATCTTGATATGTTCCTCACCCTTTTTCTAGAAGCGGTTCGTATTGTCTCATCCACGACCCTACTAGTTTCCTTCCACTTCCTTCCCTTAGTTGAAAGACCTGTAGCCTAGGCAATGACTTCCTCACTGATTTCAAATGAAATATCCCCCATAACAAATCTCTTATCATTCCAGCTATTTACAAACTGCATGGAGAGGTTTTCGTCAAACCCAGTCATGGCTTCCATGAATGGGATGATGCCCCCTTCCTTGGTGTACATCCAAACACAAGGGTCTATTCCTTTGCAGTTAGATATCTAAATACATTTTTATAGCCACAACACGAATGACTCTTTTTCTTTTTACAGAGATAATGAGGTAATATTAAAAACTCAGTCAACAAACAAAAAATGTATGTGTTCAATTTGGCTGCTTTTAGAGCTTTCAAAATTCTATTTATTGTTTTCTAATAATAAATATAATACAAATTAATTAACATGGATTTCTTTATTGATATATATCATTTCATTAATAATAAAATATTTATGTCTTTAAATGTATTGTTAATATTTTCTTAAATCTAGGAATTTAATTAAAATAAATATCTAAAATTAAAGGAATGGGGTGTCTATCTATATTATTTAAAATGTAATTTATAATTAGTTAATAATATATTTATTTAACTTTTAAAAAATTATTTATATATATTTTATTTTAATTATTATATATATATATATATATATATAGTCTTAAAGTAATAAAAAAATATAAACAATAAAGTACATTTAAAAAAGCTTTATAGTTTTTTTATTTATTTTAATAACTATTATCTTAAATATATAATATAGAAATAATGAATGTCAAGATATATTATTTGGAAATTTGAATAATATCACTATTTAACTTTTAAAATCTTCTACACCTTCTATCTTTCTCAATTTATATCTCTCTTTATCTCTCCTTTGTATCCCTATTTCTCCCTCTTTTTATCAATATCTCTCTTCCCCCTCTCTCTCTCTATCTCTCCTCCTTTTTATATCTCTCTACTTCTCTTTCCCTCTCTCTATCTATATAGACATTTCTATCTTCTTGTCTATCTCTCTATCCACATCAATTTATCGCACTCATGCAAGGACACTCTATATTTTTTTCTTATATATCTATCTCTATCTCGCTACACACTTTATCTCTTTTTATTGGTGTCTCTCTACCTCTATCTCCCTATCTCTCTGTATCTCTATCCAATCCCTCTGTATCTATATCTTCCTCTATCTATATCACTTCCTCTCCCCCTCTTAGCCACCTATCTCTCTTATTCACTCCATCTGTCTCTATCCATATCTTTCTCTCTACCTATACCTCTTTATTTCTCTCTATATCTCCCTATGTCTTTATCTCTTTCCCCATCCCTCTCTGTCTCTCTATATCACCCTTTATCAATATCTCTCCCTCTCTCCCCCCCCCCCTCTATATATTAAGATATATATCTCTCTCTCTCTCTCTCTCTATATATATATATATATATAAAATATATATATATATATAATATATATATATATATATATATATATATATATATATATATATATATATATATATATTTTAAACATAACGTGAACCTATTGGTAATTGAGCCTAATTATCCTTTTAGACATGCTATTTTGAATCTATCACTTCATCATCAATACCTTTGTTATACAAACAACATTATTTGCTAAAGGGCCTACTAATTGACCTATTGGTAATAGAGCCTAATTATCCTTTTAATCATGTTTGGATCCCTATAAATGGATTGATACATTTGTTACGCAAACAACGTTATTTTCCAAAGGGATTACTAATTAACCTCATGTACAACACACATGAATGTAAAAAATAGAGAAATTTTTTCCCTAATAAACCTTTGACACTTATTCGATGTACCCATTGCACACCTAAAGTGCAATTGCTAGTTTTATATTTATTTAATATTATGGATCATTTATGTATATTAATTTGTATTACAAGAGATCATTTTCTTCTAATTGTAAAATTAGGGATAATTTTCTATAAGAAACTATTCAATAGATTGCATTTTCTATTTGCTGAATTTTGATGAAGAGTTTTTCTATTTAAAGTTATATAAATATATGCTCTACATAGAAATATGTGAATTTTTTACTCTCAATTTTTACATTTAAAACCACTAAAATAAGGGTTATTTATAACCATTTTCTATCCTTAGAGAACAATAATTCTTCTTAATGGATCTTTCAGGAAACTCCCTTTATATATTCTTAATTGCCTAATTGTCATAGAGAAACCCTATTATATAACCATGGATTAGATTTGAATATTGAAGGAGAGATAATTAAGAAATTTTCCTAAGGTAGTAATAATCAATAAGGAATATAGATTAGACAATTTCCTTTGACTGAAAGAAAAAATCATTAAATTTGTGCCTATAATTTGAATAGAGTTGACTTAATTTAGATATCTTATATGAAAAGTCATTTATAATAACAATGGTCAAAGGACACTACTAAAAGTATACTTCAAGAAATTTCTTATATTCTAATTTATCTAGACATTAAGCATGATTAGGAGTTACAATACAAACTTAAATATTTATTAGAAGAAGATCCATCATCAAGCATCTATGTAGATCTTTGAAGTATAATTAATTATAAGATTAAATTTCTTCTACTATTCATAACAACACATGTGAAACCTATGACTTAGGATCATACAATGATAGATATATCTTTTGTTATACAATAATTTATTAATTTTATTATGCAAGGTCAATCCTCCCTTCCTTAAGTCATTTTTTATGACATCTAAAAGCATTTTAAAGTATAATGATCAATCATGCAATTTCTATCACCACCCATTAAACTTGAATTCCATTAAATATTTTAGGGAATTAATACATTTCTAATATCTCCTGAATCCACTTAAGCATCGAGTCTTGACATTTAATATCTTAAAACTAGCCTCTACACTAAGAAATGAAAATAAGTAAAAATATAAGATATTAAAAAAAGATACAAGATAGAGGGAGAAGGTGTTGAAAAAATAGTAGTATGAATCTTGAATGGTTTATACCATGAGTACCTAGAAATTATTTAAGAGAATATTTTACCTTTTTGGAGTGATCAATGAGATACTATTACAAATAGGTAAATGAGAATGGGAGAGGAATAGATAAATTCATAATTATTAAATAAGGGATCTACATTAACTCTACAATCAAGACATGAGAAGACAATTTGCACCATGTAGATCATGTATTTACAGTTCTTAAAAAAAGACCATCTTTATGTTAAACCTTCCAAGTGTGCATTTTCTCAAATAAAAAGGTATAGTTCTTGGGTCATGTACTCTCTCATAAGGGAGTAAAGATTGATCTTAATAAATACTAGATATGATTTGAGAGTGGTCTCTTCCTAGGAAAATTTAGAAATCAAGGAATTTGGCTAGAGTCACTAGATACTTTAGAGAATATTTATATAGAACTATGGTTACATAATAACACTATTAATACAACTATTAAAGATTTTTTATTTTTATTTATTTTTGATGAAATGGGATTGCTAATACATCATTTGATAGAATAACTGAGGTTGATAGTACCACTCCAATTCCAACCACTTTTGACATCACAAAATATTTTATTATGGGATGTGATGCTTCAAAAATGGTATTGGAGAATTTTTCAAGTATAAAGGAAGACCCATTACTTTTCAAAGTCATGAGTTGTGTGTGCAGAGTTAAATAAAACATATTTATGTAAAGGAAACTCTTCTTATTCTTCATATACTGAACTAGTGGAAACTATTTATAGTAGGTAAACACTTCAAAATTAATATAGATCGTGGTAGTCTAAAATATTTCTAGGAGAAATGGTTGTTTTATGAAGAGTAAGACATCTTATGTTAACTTGGTCATATATAAGAATCTGAAGGAGATATTGCTGAGAAAATGTCTCAAACTTGCTATTACTATTTTGTATTTAATTGTTAGTTGACAATTTGTAAGTAAAATGAAAGCTTGGATAAGGTAAGGAAGATCTTTCAAAAGATGGATAAATCACAAGTGTTTTTATATGGAGCCTAGTCAGACTTGGAGGTTAAATTTTCTCCACTTCTTTCGGCGTAGTTTCCCCCCAAATTATTTAATGGGGGTTCAGGGAAAGTGCCTCTGGCACGCTCCCTATCACAATATAGGGTGGGGTCGAGGGGCAGTGCCCTGTGGGCCCTAGATGAGTTTTATTATTTTATAAAGGCATCAGGTGTTATTTTTCTATTGGCTACCATATTGTAACCCTAATTTTGTAACCAATATAAGTCTTGATAAAATGGCTAAGGTTTAGGGTTTTCTATAGAGATTTTTGTAGTATTTTATCAAGACTATATTTTTGTAGAATTATATAGTTAGGGTTTAGGGCTACCATATTTTCTATTGAGATTTATTAGATTTTTACATTTTTTGTGGGATCGTAATATAAATTTGGTTGGCAAATTTCTTGAAATCAAAAAAGATTAATAGAAAGATTTGATGAATATTTATCTTTATTTTCAAATATAAATTTATTGTTTGGTGAAACAAACATTGGGAATAAACCAAAAATTATTTTTATGGGCAAAATTTTTCAAATGTATACAACTATAAAGTTTAACTTGGCTAATTATTCATCGAATAAAACAACTAAAATAAATTTAATGGCGAATTAGATGACTATTTTGGGTCATGTTTTGTCGAATTTCTATTGTGTCAGATTTGATGCCTAGAATTGAACCTTCACCATTGATATTTGTAGATCTTACATTGGATGTGATTCATACTTTGTAGTCAACAAAATATTTATTTTATAGATGGGTATGTTTCGGTATGACTATTGGTGTGACGTAATAGCATGAGTTGTGTATGTTTTGGTATGTGCGAGGTAATAGCATGACCTCCATTAGAAGATTTAAAATTATTTCTGATGACTCATCACTATTTCTCTCATGATACTAAACAAAAATGACACTGTCTCATTTCCAGACATGCTTTGTACATATTTTGTTTTGCTAGATGTTACTTGCAGAATTGAACCTTCGTGGTTGATATTGATGATGTGATGGTAGATGTGATTCATAACTCCTAGTTCATAAAATCATAAAAAGAACAAATAATAATGGAAAAATTAAACTTATATAAAAACTTCAATTTTTTTTTATTTTTCTATATAAACAATTTGATTTGGCTATTTTCTCTTTTGATAGGTAAAACTTTGTATTATATTGATTCTTTAAAATATATGTAAATCCATTTCTCACATTCTCCATAATAGGCTTTATGGAGTCATATTGGCATACAGACACAAAAAACAGTTATAATGTCAAAGGTCAGTGAACAAAATTTGACCTTATCTATAAACAAAATTTTCCTTCACCATACAAAATAGAGATCTACTCTACTATATTTATCAACCTATTGCTACCATCTCCATGCCCATGCCATCTTCTTCGACTTCTCTTATCTCCTTCTACATTCCCATCTCCATTTCTATGTCTCCACTCGATTTCTCACCTAGCAGTATAACTCATCCCCACTTGGATCTTCCACCACTCGCTGACTGACCATGCTTCCTTCGAGCAAGAATGACATGGCCTCTTGAATCTCGCAGCGCGCAGAGTTCTCCCCATGGTCCACATTTGCCCACTTCCAACCTAGCTTCCCAGTCTTCCATCAACGCCAAGTATTGCGAGATACCTTGCAACCCAATCTGTGTTGAAGCTCTATGTGCCTCTTTGTTTTTTACACTCCATAGATGGAACAAATGCAGTGGGGGATCAAATTCGCTCACATGGACCCATGTACCGTCGGGACTATCAAAACCTTCCATGTTTCGAACCAGCCCTAGTAATTCATCTATGCCACCCAACCATTCATTCTTTACGCACCTTCTTATGATCTCCCTCACCTTTCACCTGGGTTGGAGCTCCAGACACCAAGCCATGAACATTGACACAATGTGGGAGTTGGTGCAGTATCTTTGCCCTCCTTCTAGGTACTCTTCCCCCAGGACTAGCTTCACTTGTGAAATGAAGGTTTTTTCCTGAAACACAAACATGTCCATCAATCTGTCATCTTTGATATAACCACCCCAAAATGCCACCTGTATTTTGTTGGTCTGAAGTGCAAAGTTGGCTTCCATATTCAATTCTCTACATTTCTCCAAACTTCTCAAATATTCCAGAAGAAGATAACTCGGCCTATCCCTCTACATTCTTAAAAGAGTTATGGTTATGTGGAGACATAAATGCTCATACCCTTTCGATATTGAGCATTTATTGGTATCAAACCTGGTGCAACTGGAATAAATCTGAAGCGAGGATTTCCCATGCTTTGAATTCAATGTAGTGTCATGATGTCACCATTAAAACAAGATTGGTGTAGTTTCATGTCGTCACTCTACTCCTCCAGTCATCCTATCTGTCTCTGTACAGGAGTCTCCACATGAGTGGCCAACTCCCTGTCTTAAATTCTTAATGTAATTTAGATGTGACATATCAATTCTATTCTTTGTTAACTATAACATAGGAGAATTAAATTCTATTTTATTTTCCTTGCGTTCTTATTGCCCCTCCAACTTGGCATTCCTCAATTATTTTTAGCAACATCTTTGTATATGGATTGATTTCTACTTTGGGATATCTTTTCTTTTGGTTTTATTCGCCCAATTAAATACATAAATTTCTTTTTAATGATATTAACAAATAATAATTAATTGCTATTGCACTTGTGATACAATAAAAAAATTCCACTTATCTACAAAGTACAAAATCTAGGTGGCCACCCCACATTTTTCTCTCTAGAGATCATAAAGTGATCATGTTATACTATAAGCATGTTATAACATGCTTGTGTTATGACTTATTGATCATAAAAACCAAAAAAATTGCATTGAAATTTTCATTATACAATCACCCTGAGTAAATACACGACGTGTAAATATTATCAAGCACACTCACATTGTTGGGGACCTCATTTTTTTTTATTATTTCATTAGATCATTCACAAATTGATGCCACAACATCGTCGAGTTCGAAGAGATAACTATTTTTAGGTTTTAATTGTAAATGTGCTCCTATTATATATGAAGAGTTTCAAAAATTAATTTAGAGTTATTATCAGTATGCAGTAAGTGAATATTATTTCATATACCAAATTCTATATTTAAATTTATGTATATTATTGTTCACATCGTTTATTGTTTTAGTTTGAGATCTATCAAAGCTTCGAGAGGAGATCGAATTAGTGGGTTCAAAAGAAACCATCATTGTATGCATCTCCCTCCACCTGACATTCTAAAGTGGCTCATTATCTTTTTCATTCCAATAGAGGGAAGTAACTATATTAGGTTCATCTGTTGTATGCCTATATGGTATTTTTGTACATATATATTGTATTACATATATGTGGCAATAAATGCTTATGCTTTGGTGTAAGTTTCCATGGGTCTCTTTTATATATATTGTACTTTGATTGATATATATGTTATACGCCTATATTTCTTATTGGCTAATATAAATGTATGTTACCAATGTTCTCTATATTTGATATAAATAATCAATTGAATAATCACAAAAGCAAAATGAAGATCTTTTTATTTGAGTAATTGAATAAATTCGTAGTTTTTTTATTCTTTAATTTTGTTGGGTAAATTTTTATGATAGTATAGGTCTTGGTTGATCACAATTTTTGTATTTTAGATAAAATGATTAGAAATGAAATCAAGAAGTGGGACATTTTTTGTGTATGATATAACTTTATCCAAGCTTGGTCTTTCTCTCATAAGAATGTCCAATGGAAAAAATAATATTGTAAATTAGATTTGGGATCAATTACAATGGGTTAAGATTAAGTAATTGAGTACGCCATGTAACATAAGAAGAAACCCAGTTTATTTTATTTTACCCAAAATGATGAAGTCTAGTTTATTTTATTTTACCCATTAGATTTCTAGAAACTACCGTTGTCTCTATCCTCTGGATCTAGTGTTAGGCACTTCTCTATATGCTTCTAAACAAGCTACAATTGGTGGTGACCTAGACCAAATGGAACCCAGTAATCATGAGTTTGTGAAAAAGGACCAACAAGTTTGGAGTATTTAAGAAGTTGGGAATTTTACTCCCTACATTGTCTATGCAAGGTTTGGCCACTAGTTTGTCTTTGGAATTTGCTAACTCTTGGAAGAAGGGTTTGGTCATGGTCAGCAAGATTTCTTTCTAGCTCTTAGCTATCACTATTGCCCTTGCTAGTAGTATCCCTAATGATTGAGTACGCTTTCCCAAGAAGACAAAAGGTGATTATAAGGAGGGTATGTGGACTTTTCTCAAGAAAAGTGACAAAGTAAAATATTTGTAAAGTGGGTTTAACTATGAGGATCTCTTGAAGATCTCTTAGATTGACATGCCCAAAATAACAAAGATTTAATATTTTTCACTTTAATCTTTATCTAATCTATGATCTAGAATATTGACCATATTTTCCCCCTTTCATTTGATGATTACAATTCATTGGTGGAAAAAAATACATCTCTCAAAATGATCCACAACCAATATGATAATTATTACAATTAAAAGTGTATAAAAGAAGACACTTAAGAAATGCAATTTCTTAATTATCAAAATTATATAGAAAAATAATATATCCATCAATATTCTATAATTGAAAATTTAATCATATTATTAGTTTTTCAATAAATATAAATAAATTAAATTTTTTATTAAATAGAAAACTATCAATCATCCATCAAAAAATAAAAAAACATCTAAAATTGTAATTAAATTTTAGAGTATTTTTTGATTGAAAGATAAAACTAAGAAAATTAAAAACACAATCAACCATAATAAGCCATAGTCATCAAATTTGATCATGTTTGAGATGGTTCATAAGTGATCTATTGAGATGGATTGAGATATAAATGAACACACAAATAAGAAAAACCAATAATAAACAAATTCAAAAATATACAAACAAACACATATTACTCAACTGCTAAAATGCAATTCTCTATTAATCTATTGATTACAAACATTACAACTACTCAGATTGCTACATCATTCACTTTGCATGATTAGCTATACACACGATGCCCAGACATTAAATAGATGCCTCTTTATGTAGAGGCCTTTGATACAAATAAGATAATCTATATTGTATACTTTTCTATTTCTCACAATTACATATCCCAACATGTTCCTCAACCAATATAATAATTATTATAATAGAAGTGTGTAAAAGAAGACACTTAAGGTCCATCAACATTCCACATTCCATAAATTCGTATACTGAGGGCACTATGGGTTGCCTTTTGTACCCAATAAGATTTACAAGATTCTTATGGTGTACCCTTGAAAGGAGAGTTATTTGGGCTGAAATAGAAGTATAAGAGATCAAATAAAATCACTGTCTTAAATGAAGTGTCAAATATTATTGAAGAAAGGAAGAACCTCATTTTAGAATTCTTGTTTTCCTTCAGATGAATCCGTTGAAAGTATCTTCACTGCAACATCATTACCTAAGAGTGTACACAGATCCAAAGCCTCCCTTACCAATGATTGTAGAATAGTTGTTTGTAGCTGCTTTGATGTCTTCTTCACTATATTCTACCACCAGTTTTTGAAATTCATTTGGATCATCTTTATCTCCGTCAAAAGGGAAGATTAGAACTAGGATTTCCAACACGTTTGAACACTTAAGAGGTAAAATAATAATTACTGGTTTTAAACAAAACCTTTTCCAGTCACAGGAATTCTGAAAAACACCTGCAAATGAGTGTTGAGGTTGCATAGTAGAACTATTTGTGGTGAGATTTCTTTGATTATATTTTTTCCTCCATAGATGAATCCCAAATACGGCAACAATTAACAGAACAAAAGCAGCCAATAGCGAGTCCAATAATCTAGCCTAATCTAGCCTTTTTCTCTGTTTTTCTTGAATCGGTAAACATTTAAAATATAATCTATTTTATTTTTATCATTAATAATAATATGGAATTCTCATTTTCCTCCTTATACAGGCTAAAAAGTTTCTTTCATGCGGGAGAATAGCAGACTTGATGGATTCTTTGTTGGGTGGCTGATATAGTTTAGAATCTGCATGGAGAGTTGCAGAGGTTGCGTACAATTGTGTGGAACCAAGACCAGTAAATAGACCCACTATGAATACTATTGTGAAAGAGATAGCAGAAGCAAAGGCACTTGTATCACATGATGACATTAAACCTACATCTTTAAAAGTACTTGATGATGTGCCTGAAGCTCAATAGCCATACCATTGTGAATCTGCTTCACTAGTTGAAACATGCCCACATAGCAGTGTTTGTCTTTTCAAACATAAACAATCTAGTAATTATAACAATAAGTGGTTAAGGATCAGCTAATGAAGATCCAAAACTTAATATTATTTAACTTAATCTTAAATATAGTATTAAGTGGTTTTCTTCTTATATTTAAAGAAATAATGAGAGTATATTTAAATCTATAATATTAGAGTACTTAATTAGAATGATTTTCTAGTGTATAATGTTCATATTTTTCTAATATCTGACACAGATGGTGAGTTTACATCATAGGAATTTGTGGATTACTGCAAAAAACATGGAATCAAAAGGCAGTATGTAGTTGCATGAACACCTCAACAAAATGGAGTAGTTGAGCATAAGAATAGGATTGTGAAGGAGATGGCTCGGACAATGCTAAATGAAGCCAATTTTTCAGATAAACATTGGAAAGAGGTTGTTCATACAGTAGCCTATATTTTGAATTATGTGCAAATTAGAGTAAAATCTACTTTTACTCCTTAAGAACTCTGGTATGGTAAAGCAGCTTCCATTAAATATTTTAAAATATTTGGTTGCAAATGTTATATTAAGAGGGATGAAGAAAATAAAGGAAGTTTTGATACTAAGACTGATGAAGGTATCTTTCTTGGATACTCTACTCAAAGCAAAGCTTATAGATGTTTCAATAATAGGTTGAAGAAAATTGTTGAAACAATAAATGTGAGATTTGATGAGCAGTTTCTGTTAAGTAATGATTTGTAGGATGTTGAAGAAGATACTCCAATAAAGCTTGATCAATTTCCTAAATCTATGGAAACAGAAAAGAAAAATGAAATGAGCAAATCAAGCTCTAAAGAAGAGGATTCAAATGCAGAAGATTCAAATGCAAAGGATTCAAATGCAGAAACAAGAATTCCTTAGAATACTCCTTCAAGGATTATTACAAAGAGACATCCTCAAAATCAGGTTATTGGTAACATGGATGTTGGTATTTTGACCAAAAGAAGAGCAAAAACTACTGAACAAGCTCAAATAGTTGAGCACTATTGTTTGGTAACTGATTTTGAACCTAAAAATGTTTCTGATGCTTTATCTGATCAATGTTGGTTAAATCCTATGAAAGATGAAATTAATCAAATAGAAAAGAATCAAACATGGGTGTTAGTGCCTAGGCCAGATGATAAAAATGTGATAGGAGGCAAATGGGTGTTTAGAAATAAGCTTGATGAATCTCAAAAGGTTGTTAGAAATAAAGCACATTTTGTTTGTAAGGGTTATGCACAATAGGAAGGGATGGACTTTGGTGAAACATTTGCACCTGTAGCTAGATTAGAATCAAGCAGAATATTTCTTGCATACTCTTGGTATAAAAAATTTAAAGTTTACCAGATGGATGTCAAAACTGCTTTTCTCAATGGCTATCTTGATGAAGAAGTTTATATGGAACAACCAGAAGGTTTTGAATATGCAGATAAACCTGATTATGTGTACAAATTAAAAAAGGCACTTTATGGCCTTAAACAAGCTCCAAGAGCTTGGTACTCCAGATTGGATACTCATCCTACAAGAAATGAATTTACTAAAGGAGGAGTGGACAACAATTTGTATGTTAAGGTCACAGGTAATGACATTCTAGTTGTTGAAGTATATGTGGATGACATTATTTTTGGCTGCAATAATGATTCCTTGTCTAAAAAGTTTTCTAAAATCATGGAATCTGAATTTGAAATGTCCATGTTGGGTGAATTAACCTTGTTCCTTGGTCTTCAAGTAACGTAACTTAAACAAGGCATTTTTCTGTCACAAACTAAATATGCCAAAGAAATGCTTAAGAAGTTTAACAAGACAGACTGCAAACTAGTTAGCACTCCAATGGAAACTGGTTGTAAATTATCTAAGTTTGATGACTCCCCTGAGGTAAATCAATCAGAGTATAGATCAATGATAGGCAGTTTGTTATATTTGACTGCATCTAGACTAGATTTGATGTTTGCAGTATGTTTGGTTTCACGTTTTCAATCTGCACCAAAACAATCTCATTTGAATGTTGTGAAATGAATTTTCAATTATATTTAGGGTACTTAAGACTATGGTTTATGGTATCCTCGAAATAATGATTTCACTCTTGTTGGTTTCACTGATTCTGATTGGGCTGCCTGTATAGATGATCGTAAGAGCACCAGTGGTGTTGCCTTCTTTCTAGGTGACTATCTTGTTGCTTGGCACAACAAAAAGCAAGATTGTGTTACTTTGTCCACTACAGAATCTGAATACATTGTTGCCACTACATGTTGTACACAACTGATATGGATGTCCCACCAAATTGTTGATATGGGTATTTCTATTGCTAAGTCTGTTTCAAGTTTTTGTGACAATACAAGTGCTATTAGTCTTTCCAAAAATCCTATTATGCATTCTCGTACTAAACACGTTGCTATCAAATTACATTTTCTATGAGACCAAGTGTTGGCTAATGAGTTTCAGCTTTTGTATGTGCCTTCTTAGGCACAAGTGGCTAATATTTTTACCAAAGCTTTATCCAAAGAAACATTTGAAAGGCTTCGAGAAAGGTTGGGAGTTCTCTCTCAATCTGGTATTCTCACTTCATGCACAAATTGAGGGGGAGCTTTGCTCCTCTAGCAGCCATTTGTTGCTTTGCCCTTTGTCCTTGAGACAAAAAGGGGGACAAACAAACATCATTGACAATTATATTTAGATTTCTTTATACATGATACACAATAATATTTATGGTACAATGAGTATGCTAGTTATGAGATTCAAGTCAATGATGGCATTTTTTTTTGCCATCAAGGACAAAGGGGGAGTTTGTTGAATCTTGATTGCCCTTGACGAAAAAAAAAAAGGGTGACATCATGAAAGGCATGTTGATAAATGATTGGCATATTTTTATTAATAATGCTATTGTGCCTCATCTACATAATGTTTAGTGAAATTTATGATGTGTACAGCCACGTAATGACTTGGCATCAACTTACCTAGTATTCTTGCACGAGACTCTATTGTGGACTTCAAATGTTTTGAAATACCATTTTATATTTTGGTTTCTTAAGTGGTAAAAGAAAAAGAATAAACAACAGTGTTTTATTTTGTTGCACAAACCCTAGAAGGTGCTGCCATGGGTAATTTGGAGGCCGTAACAATGATTTTTCTATTTCAAATTTTTACAGAGCAGTCAAAATTACAAAATGTTTTTCTCTTTTGTAAAAAGAGATGAGCAGGAATAAAGAGTTTGGTGGTTCTTTTTTTTTATGGTCATGCAACTATTTTGTTTAAGATAACAAAATTTTTACAAGTGTTTTATTTGCTATAAACAAGAGATTCGTTGTTCATACAGATTTCAGTTTTCTAGAGCAGATTTATAACTATTTTTTAAATGTTATACAAAAATCGTGTTTCTATTTAGAAACCCTAACTAATATAGTTACCCTATTTTCGAAGGTATATTTGGAAGGTTGTTTTTCGAATAGTTTTGATTTTAAAAAAATAGTTCATTTTAGTTTTTGAACTGATTCTACATCTTTGGGCATTTATACATATCATGGCTATGACATTTTAAAAAGTGTGAGTGTGAAGAGAAAAGAAAAAGGCAGGGAAAACTGTGTGTTACTTGTTGTGATCAGTGAAAAAGATTGAAAGGGTTTTTCATTGCATATTGTGAAAACTCTATTTTTAGAAGTTTAGTGTGAATTTGATTTTCGAAATCAAGGGCAAAAAGGATTATTGTATTTCATACAATTAACAAAGTATACAAAGTATGTGATTTCTTTGCACTTTATAGCAGTATATTTGTAAAAGGAAATTATTTCATTTGTACTCTTATAATCTCAAAGTTGCACAAGTATATTTCTTCAATTATGATGTGGTTGGTGCTGCTTGAAGACAATGTACAGAGTTGGTGCTCATTGTTATAATAAAAGGATCTTTACGAGTGGTTTTTCTACCCCAAGAGGGTTTTCCACTCATGAAATCTTTGTGTCATGTGTCAAAAGCTTTCCATTAGTTTCATGCTCTGATATGTTGGATTATTTCATTTATTTTGCATTGTGCTAATTCATACAATTGTAGTTTTATATCTACAAGTTCCATGTTACTATGTCATTTAAAAAATTAAATGTTATTTACTTCATTTCTAAAATTTCAACTTTGTTGATTTAAAGGCATTCTTTTCAATTCATTAGTTTGATCATATGAGTATGTATACTTAAGAGAAACTATTTTGTTATGTTTGGCTTACATTCAACAAGGTTCTCTGTCAAAACTTCTTGTATGAGTTAAGCTCTTAGACTCTAATTCACCCCTCTCTTAGAGTCAATTCACTTCCAACTGATATTTAATTTCCTTGGCATGTGGAAGGCAACTGCAAAATAATCAACTAATTGGAGATATTCCGAGTTCATTAGAGAAGCTTCCCATGTTAAATGAGCTATATATTCACTCATAACTTCTTTATCTTTGCTTAGAACTATTTTATTTATGTTTCGATACTTTAGTGAAAGGTTATAATTAATTAATCAATTTTGTTTCTAACTTGAATCTTTTTATGTTGTTTAGTTTTTTGCAGAACAACAAATTAGATGGAGATGTGCCACCTGGTTTAGTTAAGCCTGGTTTAAACCTCCAGTATGAGGACATCCTTTCTTGTCTTATTGCCTTTTATAACAAAAGGATAATTATTCAAATAATATATTCAGGATTTATTAATGGAGGTACAAATATAATCAAGGATGTCTCACCATAAATAGTTCTACTATGCAACCTCAACATTCATGTACAGGTCTTTTTTGTATCCTTGTCACTTGAAAACGGTTTATTTAAAACTAAGAATTATTATTTTAAATCTTGTATCTCATATTTTAAGTATTGAGTCATGTTGGAAACTTTTTTTCTATCTTCTCTTTTAAAACAGATAAAGATGATCCAAATGAATTTCAAAAAGTGGTGGCAGAATATAGTGAAGAAGATATTAAAGCAACTACAAACAACTATTCTACAATCATTGGTAAGGGAGGCTTTGGCACTGTGTTTTATGGTTAAAGGAAAACAAGAATTTCAAAATGAGGTTCTTCCTTTCTTCAAAAATATTGAATGCATCATTTAAGACAAGAATTTTAAGTTGTGCTAGAAGTGACCCTTTTTTTTTAATAGATAAAAGATGAAAACTTATACTCATTATAAATAAATTTCTTCAAAGATATACTCATACACATATATATGCATGTGTATATATGTGTATATATATGAATATATATGTATATGTATGTGTACATGTATATGTATGTGTACATGTATATGTATATGTATGTGTATGTGTATGTATATGTGTATATACATATATACATGTATATATATACATATATATACATAAACATATATACATATATATATATATATACATATATATATATACATATATATATACATATATATATATATATACATATATATATATATATAAACATATATACATATATATATGTATGTATATATATATATATATATGTATACATACATATGTATATATATGTATACATACATATGTATATATATGTATACATACATATATATAAACACACACACACACACATATATATAGATATATGTATATATATATACATATATCTATATATGTGTGTGTGTGTGTGTGTGTGTGTGTGTGTGTGTATCTATGTGTGTGTGCACACACACACACACACACACACACACACACACATATATATATATAGTGTGGAACTACTCAAATATCTCTTATCAAGAGAATCTCTTGCGAAATGAATGGCTAAGTGTAGCAAACTACTCAAGAATTTTGACTTTGAATATATGGCTAGGAAAGCCATTAAATGATCACTTTGTTGTTGTTTAATTAGCTATTTCTCCCCTAATAGATACACACCCCTTGATATAACATTTTTCTTTTGAGTTTATTATCTGTATTAGTGACACATTATTATGGGAGCTATATTTTGATGGTTCATAGGCACAACATGATTTAGTAGTTTCCATTCTCTTCATTGCCTCCCTAAGTTGACTTTATACCTAAGTAGTTTAGGTTGGCATTTGCATGCACTAATAGCATGGTATAATAAGAGGCTTTCATTACAAGGCTTTAGATGGATATCCAATGAAACATCACATAGTTAGAGGACCATCAAATATTTGTTAGGTATGCCACATGATATTCAACAATGTGAATTCTATTTAAACAACACCTAATACCTAAATATGATGCCTTTTAAATAAAAATTATTTGTGATATTATTGGTAATGAATCCTCTTGGTTGCATGACATCTACACCTCCCTAGATGACAAAAAATTATCCCCAAATCTCTTACACAATCAACAAAAAATACTTCAACCAATGCACTTCATGTTACATTGTCCTTGGAGATACACTTTATTGTTAGTGCTATGATGATTCGTTATCATGATGTTTAAAAAAAGTGGAAGCCAATATTACATTACAAGAGATACACATTGAATTTTTGGAAAACATATTAGTGAAATTGTATTAGAAAAGAAACTCCTTTAAACTAGATGTAATTGGAACTTACAATGAGCATTATGCATGTAATCATGTTAAAATGTGTGTTGCATGTCAACAACATGGAGATCTCATCCATACACCTTTGGAGGCAACCCATTCTAATTCCATGGCCTTTTTGTCAATGTAGCCTTGACATAGACATCAAGATTCACCCTTCACCATGTAATGCCCATAAGTTCATCATTATTTCTATTGAGTATTCTACAAAGTGGTGAAGTCATGTCACTCTCCTTCACCATTAGAACCTAAATATCCAAATTCATCTTTTATCATATCATTGTCCATTATAAAAGCCCATCTATCATTCATAAAAAATAATGAAAAATCATTAAAAATCCATTTTTTTCCCTCTTTCTAAACACATATATATATTTAACATTATTGAACCACCCTTATTAATCTCAACATAATATCCATGCTACAAAAAATAATAAAACCTTTCTCGAAAACCTCCAAAAAGTTATTACTAATATTAGTCATGACTTATATCTTCACCTTAACATTTCCTTTACGAAATACTATGTTATCATCCACAAAGCCACTCACACTACTCTTTACTTCCTACCTACTCTTCAGTAACAAATCTATCTTGCCAATTGAGGTCAAACTCACATCACTGCACATATCTTTGAAGAAATTTATTTATAATGAGTATAAGTTTTTTTTTTTGCATCAATTAGAAATTTATTTATAATGAGTATAAGCTTTTCTTTTTGCAATCATAAGCCTTCATAACTCATCCACTTGTTCCACACATCCTTTCCCTTCTGGCGATACATCATCGACCTTTAATGGAGCTTCCACAAGGGACTTTGTTATCAGGGATGCCCAAACTTCTTTAGGTGACACACATACGGGCCTGTGTAGTCCACACACTAGTAATTCTATCGAGCAATTCCTTTATCAAGGAAGACTGTCACTTGAGCTAAACATCATTCAGTCAAGGAATGTTGCAGTTACAATCATAAAGTCAAGACTTTCACATTTGAGGTAGGTGACTTGGTTCTTATAGAAAATCCTAAAAATCAGCAAGACAAAGAGAAGAAAGGCAAGTTCGAACCAAATTGGCTTGGCCTTTATATCATTACAGCAGCATATAGATCTGGTGCATATCAGCTCTCAACTACAGAGGGTGAAGCTTTAGAGGATCCTATCAACAACATGCACCTTCACAGGTTTTACACATAGCTCTTTAGAGTATCCTAATTCAAAAATACAAAAAAATAAAAAATTAAAAAAATAAAAAATAAAAAAAATTAAAAATACAAAAAAATCATAAAAAACATAAAAATCGTTACTTGGTGAAAACGTGGCAAATAGGCACCTTGTGACAACAAAAAAAAAAAAAAAAGTAAAGAAAAACATTTCGTCCAACGGTGAAAACCACTTCAATGGCGCCCTAGGCAAGTACCATGGTGAAAATTGGGTAACCGACGCCATGTGTAGAGACATTGCTCCTCCCTCCTTTAGGATTCACTTTCATCCTTTCACTTCTTGCACACACTCATGACCTATCCATCCATAATAAACTTACCCATTCCCATCATGGCTTGTTATTGATCTACCTAAGATTGGTTAGCCATTCATAATAACCCCCTTTCCACCCTTTTCATCCATAATAAGTCAGCTCCTATCTGTGGCTAAGGCAAATCGTACATCTCGTAATGGATGTGGAACTAAGAGCATCACATGTTTCAAGGAGTATAGTTTCTTCTACTTCTCTTCAGTCTATCCGCACACAATCCGCAATAAAGCAACACTTGCATCGGCAATCTACAATAAAGTTTTGTCTTCTTCGAAATAAAATATTAGTTTTATGGATTCAGTCAATTTCAGATGAGACATAGCAGCAACAATGGGCTTCAACAAATCAAATCTTTCAATAGACTCAGACAACATATGGTTCAGTGCTATCTATGCTTTCTGTGAAAGTAAACATTGTGACCACAATCAAATAAGACTTATACAAGTGACAAGAGACACTAAACTTGAGGACTACAGTGGATGTTGGTGTCGAGTCTTGGTTTTCTTTTGATTTTATCTTTTGGTGACATGTCTTTTAGCTTTTCTAGGATGTCTTTGACTAGAGATTCTATCTCCAGGATGTCTTTGACTAGAAAGGCGAGGATGGGGTATCGTCACCTATTTTTCTTTGCTGTCTGTGGATTGTCTCTTAGTAATGCTATGACTTGTCCAAAGATATGAGGACACTGTGAGTCTAGTGTGAACTGGGGCATTCCTTGTTTGAGATTGTCTTATCTCCATGCAAACAAGTACAATGACTTTCTAGGTCGAACATATGCCTCGATTGTCATAATCTATTTTTCCATAATAAAGCTCAATGATGATAACGCACAAGAAGCTCTTTCACTTTTATATCTTCTATCTTTCATCCCCCTTTCTTGATTGACTTCCATCATCCTTCTTGAGTCCGTGTATCCTGCTATCACATGACTGAGTATAATGACACACCAAAAACATTTGCATCTCATGTAGTTTCACCTGCATTACCACATATAAGCATTTCATACATACATATAGATATCACAATTGCATCACATCCTGCATACAACACATGTTAGCACATTTTACATTCTCATAATGTATATAGTCATTTGCATTATCATATTCATCCACATTTCATACATTCACATTTGCATTAGCATAACATATTCAAAACATAAAAGAACAAAAATATTCCATTCCATCATGTACATATTTGCATCCATATCATAAGCATCACATAAGAACATACATCACATAGGTACACATGCATATAGCTGCCGCAAAGATGAATTATCTGATATATATATATATATATATATATATATATAATCATAAGTGTCCTGATACAATGATGTCAAAATACATATGGCTACACAACCAACCCTCATGTCGCCCTATCTGGACAGAGGAACCCACTGATCACTCCTGCCAATATTGCTAGTAGTGCCAGTCCTATCGCTATCATCGTGTCCCATGCCACGTGTCCAGCCCTCATCTTTAGTCTTGGATCCTGAAACACTCCTCTTAGTGCATCCCTGTCTCTGTCTCGATCGTATGGTACTAACTCCCCATCAATCGGTATCCTCAAAATCCTATACAAATCCTCTAGGTGACTATCATCTCACCCATCAGAAAATGGAATGTGCATGTCTCAGAGTGCCATCTCTTAGCAAGTGCAGTCAGCAATCCCATGTTCACCCAAAACTTAGGCACATATAGAATATATCATAGACCCATAACCTCAATGGTAGCCTTGTCCTCGAATGTCAACTCTGGTCATAACCTCTGAGTCAATGGGAATCTCTCTCGTGACACCAGCATAGGTAAGTACTCCCGCAGTCAAGCAAATCAATCATTTCAGTCAAAGTGACACTCACTGTTCATCACAAAGTGTTGTTATCTATCCTAGTGACAATCACTGTTCATTACAAAGTGTTGCTATCTATCCTAGTGGTACTCCTTGTTCATCACAAAGTACTACATGTTTTGCACTCCCTGTTCATCACAAAGTGTTGCTCATATTTGCACTCCCTGTTCATCACAAAGTGTTGCTCATATTTTCACTCACTATTTACCACAAAGTGCTGCTGATATTAGTACTCCCTACTCATCACAAAGTACTTTGTCTTGGTACTCCCTGTTCATCACAAAGTGCCTTGATCTATCTTATCCTAGGGACTCTGCTTGAGTGTATGCTCTTAATTATTTTCCTAATTGGCAACGTATGTTCTATCACAAAATTGTCAATCTTGGCCCTATTTGCTATTTTAGTCTTCCCTAGAGGACCTGCTTGAGTGTATCCTCTCAGCAGAACTGCTGATTCGACTTAGAAGACACAACCACGCTTACATATTGTACAGATGCGCCTGGCACAAACAAGGATGTGCCTAAGCATTTTTCAACCTTGTTTGACATATTCTAAAATGCATTTATTGCACTACCTAGCATGCATTTATGACAACATTTATTGTGACAAAGTACAAGGAAGTTTTGTGGTACTTACTGGCTCTCCCGCCTCTGCTGGCCTCTGAAATCAGTGAACGCGATCGAATCTATGAACCAATGCCATCGCTACTAACTGCTACTGCTCTATTCCCTCTCGACACTCTGATCTCTTGGATGTGTGGATGACAATGAGGATGTATTTCCCTCGTAGTCTATCTTATAGACTACCCTAGCCCTAGCCCTAGCCCTCATTTCTCGAGTAAGTCTTCTTTATCCCATGACTTTGTCACTCTATCCTATTCAGTCAGTCCATTCTAGCCTTTCTTTCTTATCGAGAGATTGTCTGTGATCTTGCCAAACATTTTCATCCAATCTCTCGAGGGGGCATATCATTCCCATCTTGGGGCAACTTTGTATCAGTTCATCTTATCTTCTTTGAAACAACACAACAAGCCGCATTGTCTCAAAGAGGGGCAAAATGTAGACACCTAAAATTGTCTAGTCTAATTAAATAAATATTTTTATTTATTTAATTATTTTAGCCTAATTCTTCTATTAATTAAATAAATATTTATTTATTTAATTAATTCATTTAACCTCTTCTAGCCTTATTTCATATTTAAATAAATACATTTATTTATTTAAATTATCCTTTTCCTAAATTAAATAAATATTTAATTTATTTAATTGATCCCACTTCTTCTATTAATTAAATGAATCTTTATTTATTTAATTAATTTATTAACCTTTTCTACTTATGACAAATGTCATTCATCTCTTAATTCCTACACTACCTACCCTTTCATTATTTTATTATTTTCTTTGTCTAGCCTCTAATCATAGCCGACCATTTATCTTTTACACCTCTCAATCTTATCCCTTCATTTCTTATAGAATTTTCTATATAAGGAGGTGCATCCTTCATTATCAACCCTAATCAATCTATGGATCCTAATCAATTGATTACACTCACTATGCATTCAGCCCCCGACTACAATACGATTTCGAACTTGCATATGCAATCAATCCTACTTCCAACCACATTTTCGTTCTTTGTTGAGCTCTTGTGCACATAAAATTTGAGAGAAAATATATCAAGCAAGATCAATGGAGATAGGAAGAATGGAGATTCAAACCCTATTGGACATGTGATGGTATAATCCTTGTGATTTCATTTGATTTGCATTGTCTTAGGTAATCTTCATATGTTATGGTGGATCTTTGTTGTTGTTAGGCTAGGGTTTTGTGGTTGAATTCATTTAGTCTTTCAACATTGTTGTATCCATTTTCACCATATATATTTTGGCACACCCCATGGGACATGGATTTTTTTAGATCTATTTTTTTGTAGATTTTTCTAACCCTATATTGCTGTTTTGTAAAACAATTTGAAGAATAACCTTGTGCAGCTAGGGTTTTGGACACAAAATCAAGATCTTGGAGAGATTTGATCATATCTCACAAATGACTTGGAAATTTTGCACCAATTTTTTTTGTAGGTTTAAGATAGTAGCAGGAGCTCTCAAAAAAAAATTCAGATCTATTGGAGCATATTTTAATTTTCTATGAATTTTCATAAAAAATTAATTTTGAGAGAAAATGAGAGAATTTTTAGGATTTTCTTACATTTTTGTAAATCTCTCATAATTATACAGAGGATCTATTCTTTGTGATTTTAATTTTGATGCAAAATATTACCTAAAAAATTGGATCTTTAAAAATTAGGGTTTTTCCTTATTTTGATCAAATCTCACAAACGGCTTCGAATTTTGGCAAGAAATTTTTTTGTGTAGGTCAGGAAAAGTATCAAAAGGATTCAATAAAAGTTTCAGATTTTTTGGATCAAATTTTCATTTTATATGAATTTTTTATGAGTTTTCATAAAAAATTAATTTTGAGAGAAAATTATGGAATTTTTTGGATTTTCTTACATTTTTGGAAATATCTCAAAATTATACATAGGATATGTTCTTTTTTATTTTAAATTTGATGCAAAATCATTCCTCAAAAATTAGATCTTTGAAAATTAGGGTTTTGCATTATTTTACTCATATCTCACAAACTACTTAGATTTGTTATAGAATTTTTTTGTGCAAGTTTGGAAGACCATCAGTACTCTCCAGTAAAAATTTCAGATTTTTTGGATCAATTTTACATTTTATATGAATTTTTTATGTTTTTTCATAAAAAATTATTTTTTGGAGCAAATTAGCAAATATTTTTGATTTTCTTACATTTCTGAAAATCTCTTAATATTTTACAGGTATTTTTTTTTTATGATGAATTAGATCTTTGAACTGGTCAACAAAACGCATTGTTGAAGGCCCCTATTTCACAAAGTCTTTTGGATCTAAAATTTACCTAACTTGTGTGCTTGCAGGAAGGGGTGATTATTTCAAACAATCCAAACTACTAATAGATCTTTGTTGCAGGACCTTGGTAAGGGTTTCTGATACTTATTGTGTGCCTTGTTTTCATAGATTATCAAACACTTCAATTGGTGCACTAAAATTGAACTAGTGTCCTTTGTGTCTTGGGCAATAGGCTCTTTTTGTTTCATCTTTAGAGGGCCTGTCTCCCCATGTGGTCATTAGGACTACTAGTGAGGAGAGAATGACCAAAGTGGTAGCAAAAGAAAAGCCATCTTCTTCCAAACCACTATAAATAACATTATTCATGGTGAAAACTATGGATAACGTGTGTTGATTAATTCATACTGACACTATGTCTCCCCATAAACCCGTTTGATCAAATTTATTTGATCAGTTGTAGGGCATAACCCCTACCAGCTGGGAGCCTTCTGTATTTATAGAGCTGAAAGTGTTGCATGTATGGCCACAGGAGCGGATGCCCTTACTAGCACCTTTTTGTTTTAGAAGCCAAAATCTTTCTAGTTGTTGGGGCAGGAAGTCAGACCTCTGGAGCAGCCCACACACATACAGTTCTTAGTAGAGATACAAAGTTTACCACAGAGAGTTTTCATGGGGATTGATGCTTGGCTACCCTGAGAAGTGAGTGCCGAGGGTGGAGCCAGTAGGCTCAATCATCTAAGTATCTGCTTTGAATAGCATAGCCTCGGGGGAAACTCCATGTGGGATTAACAACTATTGTCTTGGCCAGCCATAAGAATTGTGCTTGACTTATTTTGAACTATCAAACATTCAGACCAAACAACAAAACATTGTGTCTTTTGTGTCTCCAAGTGTATGCAAAACATTCTTACATCAAACAATACACTTTTCTTTGAGTCATTTTTGAGTCTAAACACTTGCAAACATTGAGTCCTCATCAACATTATGTCCTCTTGTCATGAAAAACAATCAAAAAATTCAGATTTGGTCACAACAACAACTTCACAAATTGGAAAAATTTACAGTCCAACAAACAAGAGCAATCAATTTTAGAATTCTTGAGCTTCCTAAGCTATCTCTTCAAGTTTTCATCTAGCATTCAACCTATCTTTGGGTCTCACAAAGTCCACAATTTCTTTACACCTTACATTACATTCACATTTGTCTAAACTTGAGTCCTCATCTTACTTTGTCAACACACTACATACAACAACATTTTGCTAAGTGGTCCCTCATCAAGGTCTATCACCTTTGGGTCTCATTTGGTCTTACTTAGAGTCAAGGTCAACTTACCTCATCAAGAGAAACTATCCTCTCTTTGGAAGTCACACCTACTCTACTACATAAATACTTGGTCTTACATTTTGATTTGTATATAACATGAAATTGTGATTTCTCTATAACATCTATCATGAAATTGGATCCTCAAAAGATATCCTCTTTAATTGAGTTGCATGCATGTTTTACTAATTATGTTGTATTCCTATCTATTGTGGTGTTTGATACTTTCATTCTTAATACTCTTATGATTTTATATGCTATGGATGTTTATGTAATATATATGGAGGTGTTCTATGACTATCATGTACATGTTTTCCCTCCTCCATAAAGCTGGAATCTACTCATACATATAATCTGCCCACCAATTATAGTGAGGTAAATCCTTAATATGATTCCAGACTAACATAAATTTTGCATTACTAGGCATAATAGGAAGCATTAAATGAAAAATTACATACACTATAACAATGCAACAAATAAAACAGATATAATATCTTTTAGCTTAAAAAGCTTGCTCTGCAATGCCGATTCTTGTTAATGGTGGAAAGGGAGGGCATGCAAAGGATGTTCGCATAGATTTTTCTAAAGAACTAAAGGAGGATGTGGTGTTTTGGGAAGATTTTGCAGTAATAGCCAAAATAATTGGTCTGAACTGGCCGAGAAAGGAAATCAGAAATTGGGTCGAATGTAATTGGGGAAAAAGAACCGTAATGAAATTTATTGCTAAGGGTTTCTTTGTAGTTCTGTTCGAAAAGGAGGAGGAGAGAAACAAAGTTCTCATAGAAAGAAATTGGTTCATCTTGTCACATGCAGTTTACATCCAACCATGGGCACCTCATTTTGACCCCACCCTATTGGTTGTTTATTCTAAGCCAGTATGGATTCAGTTATATAACCTCCCGATAGAATATTGGAGTCAGGAAATTTGGGAGAAAATTGGTAGAACATTGGGTACATTGTTGAAAACACACTTTGACAATGTAGAAGACATATGTAAATGTGCCCACATGAAAATTACAGCAGTTAAGAAAATACCCGAGAGAATAACCTTGGTTTTAGAATTTGGGGAATGGTCCCAAAAGGTGGAGATTGACAAAGAAATATCAAGATGCATGAGGTGTGGTAGTAAATTCCATGGAGAGTAGGAATGTAAGATGTTCGTCAGAAAGGCCAACAAGATTTTTAGAAAACCATTACAAGTATGGAGGAGAATAATCGAGGAAAAAAAGAAAATGGTTGAGTGCCAAGATAAGTCACTAATCATGGGATTTTAATAGTCACTAGAGAAAGAAAGCATAGAAATGATTTCTTTGCAGAAGGAATCTGTACGTGAATAGGAAATCAGGAAGATTACTGACGAGAATGCAGTAACAGAAATTGGTGAGATAAGGATGAAGGAAATCAAGGCTGGAACTTGCAAAGGAAATCTGTTTGATTGTAGCATCAATATAGAGGAGGTCTTCAGAGATTTTGTTTCAAAAGGGAAAGGATTGCTATATACAGAATTTGAATACGAAAGGGGTTTAGATGAACCTTATATTATTGATGAATTGGAGAACATTGATCCTCGAAGCATTAGTCAATCGGCTAATGTCTTGTTGGGGAAAACAAAAGGAGTGAGGGGCAGAAGAAGCAATAAATAGAATAGAGAGGATAGAGCCAAGGAGAAGGGCATAATCGATGTGTTGGATTTCATTAAGAAAACCAAGGGTGGAGGAACCTCCCTTGGCAATCAATGAAAATAATGACATGGAATGTCAGGGATTTATCGGCCTTTGACAAAAAATGCTTGGTCAAGAGGGCTATCCAAAGACTTTCAGGAGATATCATATTGATGCAAGAGACCAAGGTTAATGAAGAAAAAGCTTCCTTTTTTAAATCTTTTAATAGGATGTGGGATGGTGTGTTCTAGGAGGCAGTAGGCTCTATGGGTAGATTGGCGATTCTTTGGAATTTAGATAAAGTAGTAGTAGATTTGATCAACAAACAAGAAAATTGGATGCACGGTAAAGTAAGAATCTTGCAGGAAGATTTGGAATTTTCCCTATTCAATGTATATGGGCCGACTAGGATAGAAGATAAGAAAAAGGTATGGTCAGAGATCTCAGAGCAGATTAGCATGATTGATTCAAAGAAAGCAATAGTGGCGAGAGATTTCAATGCTTTACTCAATGATGAAGAAAAATTGGGAGGTTTAAGAATGAATGCCCGAGTGATGGAAGATTTTAGAGACTTTGCAGCAGACAATAAATTCTATGATGTAGTACCTAAATTTGGAAATTTACATGGACCAACAGGAGGGTAAATTTTAGCAGAATCTTTGAGAGATTGGACAGAATTTTCGTTGGACCATTTTGGATAAGAGGTAAGTTTGATTTGGAGACAACAATCTAGCCGATAACTCTTTCGGATCACTTTTCGATATAGCTGAATTGCTTAATTCCATTAGCGATGGTGAAAGGTAATTTCAAGTTTTTGAGTATGTGGTGGAGAGATTCTAACTTTAAAATATCCATTAAGAAATGGTGGAAAGAATGTACAGACATTAAAGGCACTCCAAGTTATTGTTTTGTCAAAAAAATGAAATATCTTAAGAACCAAATCAAAACGTGGAATAGGGAATCCTTTAAGAATATTTTTGCTGAAAAAATAAGGGTGGAAGAGGAACTAAATAGGATCAACAATTCGGTAATCAAGAAGGGGATGATGAATGAAGAATTCCATGTCGAGAAATCCCTTAAAGCTGAATTGGCAGAAATTCTCCTGAGAGAAGAAATGTTTTGGAGGGACAAATCTAGAGAACTATGGATAGATGTAGGGGATTCAAATTCCAAATTCTTTCATGCTTCCTTAAAAGCAAAATGGAATAAAAATAGAATCAATCAATTGATGGAAGACTCAGGCAAATTAGTTGGAAAAGTTGAAGAGATAGAGATCATAGAAATCAAATATTTTGAAAAAATCTTGGGTTCTTTGGTGGGGGATAGAGATGCATCTATTGAATATCTTTTGGATATCATTGATAAACAGATTTTGGAGGAGGATAATGCTTCTCTTCTATCTTCAATAACAAAAGATGAAGTAAAAAAGGCAACATTTGAGCTCCATTTGAATAAAGCTTCAGGTCTAGATGGGGTAACGATGGAGTTGTTTCAAAGGTGTTGGAACATCATGGGTGAGGATATTTGGATGGTGGTGGAGGAATTTTGAAGGAAAGGCAAATTTGTTAATGAAATAAACAATACACTTATAGCCCTTATCCCGAAAAAGCAAACTGTTTGAGTATTGCTAATTATAGACCTATATCGCTATGCAATTCAAATATATAAAATCATATCCAAAGTAATGGTAAATAGGCTGAAGCGGGTTTTGGACAAGCTGGTGTCTCCAAAACAACACGGTTTCACTCTGGGGAGAGAAATCGCTGATAGCATAATCACTGTTGTTGAAACTATGCACTTGATGAAAAGAAGCAAGTCTCAGGGGATGGTGGTTAAATTAGACGTTAGTAAAGCTTACAATCGAGCGAATTGGTATTTCCTATTCTCTGTTCTTGAAAGATTTGGTTTTGATTCTAGCTAGTTAAATTGTGTAAAACATTGTGTCTCCTCAGTATCATACTCCATTATTGTAAATGGATCTATAGATGGTTTTTTTCATGCTACTAATGGCCTTAGACAAGGTGATCTCTTGTCTCCTTTTTTGTTTGTATTAATGGCTGAGATCCTGGGGAGAAACATCAAGAAACTAGTAAAAATGAGACTGTGGAAAGGTGCACACATTCACAATAGTATTGATCCAATTTCACATTCTCAATTTGCTGATGATACAATTCTTTTTGGGGAAGCCACTGAGAAGGAAGCAAAGGTAATTAAGATGCTACTGAATGATTATGAAAAAGGATTGGGTCCGAACATGAATAAGGAGAAATCAATGGTATATTTCTTCAACACTAATGAGAGGACGCAAGGTAAAATTGGGGAAATAATGGGTTATCCACAGGGCAAATTTCCTCTAAAGTATTTAGGGGTTCAGTTAGACCCTGGGAGACACCAAAATAGAATGTGGGAGGAAGTGATCAACAAATGTCAAGCTAAGGCTTCCTCTTGGAAGAACAAGTGGTTAACATAGGCAACGAGAATTCAAATGATCAAATCGGTTCTTTCAGCGATCCCTATTTATCAAATGTCATGCTTTCAGTTATTAGCTAAAGGTGCCAAAGAGTTAGATAGTCTATTTAAAAAAAATTTGTGGGAAGGAGCACAGGATAAGAAGAAAATCTCTCTCATTAATTGGGATACAACCTATTTATTAAAAATGGAGGGAGGAGCGGGTCTAAGAAAAATGGATTCGCATAATTTGGCTCTAGGGGCTAAATTAGCATGGAAAATGTATGATCAACCTCAGAAATCATGGTGCAAGATTATGGCTACCAAGTATTTGGATTCAAATGATGCAAAAAGGATTCTTACAGTGGCTAACTCGATTAAGGGCTCACCAATCTGGAAATATATTTGGGAAAGCAGAAGTATAATAATAGAGCATCTGACATGGAAAATTGGTAATAGGAGAAAGGCCAAATTTTGGAGAGATTCATGGAATGGGGATATATCTCTAGCTGAAGAGATAAATGACATAGTTTGGGTTAATGAAGTAGAAGCAGTGGTTGGGCTCTATGTGGCAAATTATATTATAGAAGGGCAAAGGGAATCAGAGTGGATTGAATGGAAATCAATTGGAGAATGGAAGCTGGAAAAGAATGCAGAACTAAAGAATATTCTAAACAGAAAAAAAAAATCATATATCAAAAAGATGAGGATCAGTTATTATGGAGTGCTTCTAAATCAAGAAAATACAAGGTTAAATTGGGATATGAGCTCTTTAGAAGCAGAATTCATAATGTGGAGTGGCCCTTAGTGTTATGTTGGCACAAAATGGTGCTTCCCAAGGCAGGGGCATTCCTTTGGACTACTTTGCATGGTCGCATATTAATAGGGGAAAGGTTGAAAATAATCAGAATCTCAGGGCCGAGTGTATGCATTTTATGCAAGGAAAATGAAGAGACAGTGGATCATCTCTTATATTGGTGTTCGTTCACTAGAAAAGTTTGGGATTGGCTTTTGGGCAACCTGCAGTTTGAAACAGCTAGAAATCATTCATTAAAAAGTTTTTTATTGGCATGACCTTTCAGCATCAAAAAATCAGAATGGAGCATTCTGTGGGTGGTTACTCTAGCTTTACTTGTTTGGCATATATGGAAGGAGAGAAATAGAAGAGTTTTTAATGAGGAGGCTCTACCTCATGATACACTAATTCCCAAAATAAAAGGACCCATAGAAGAAGTCATCAATATAAAAGTAGTTGGTAAAATGTATAGTTCCTACTCTTCATGGGACAAAGAGATGGAAAGACTTTGGAATTTAACAAAGACTAGTGACTATAAGCTTAAGAATAAGAAGTAGATCAGAGATAGTACAATATGGTCTCCTCCTAAGACTGGAATCATAAAGGTTAATTTCAACGGAGCTAGTTGTGGCAACCTGAGGAAATCAGGATATGGGGCTATCATAAGGGACGAATTTGGCAACTTTGTCGGGGCTAATTATGGTCCTTTAGGAATCAACATAAATAATATGGCAGAAATGGCAGGGCTAGTAGCTGGGATGGAATGGTGTGTGGCTTGTGGCTTCCAGAACGTTGAAGTAGAGGGTGACTTGCAAATCATTCTGAATGGGATCTCCAAAAAGAGATTTGAAAACTGGAAACTAGAGGCGTATCGTCTTAGAATCCAAAAATTATGTGACAGCCTCAACAGTTTCACCTTTAAACACATATATTGAGAGGGCAACTCAACGACAGACTGGCTGGCAAACAAAGGAGTAGATTGCGATAGCCCAAAACAGACATCCAAAAAGGAAAATCTTTCAGAAGGACTACTTTCGGTCCTTGAAGCATATAAAGCAGGAATTCCAAGAACTGGAATTGGATAAAAGAGATATGTTTAAGATAAATAGGGTGCATCGAGGATGAGAGCAACTATTTTAATTATGCCACGATTGCACATAGTACTAGAGTTTTGTCATATTTGAAATTTCTTATTTTCGGAAGAAGGTCGACAATGACTAGTTATAGAGACAAGTGCGGATAGTCTGGTTAGAAGAGCACTGGCTCAAAAAATGGATGAATCTCAAAATTGAGGCAGTATGAAGAATCAGATTTTTAGTTCACATGGCCCCTGAGCAGATCCGCAAGCCTAGAAAAGATACTTTCTAAAAAAGATATGGTCACAGAGAGAAAGATTATAGCAGGTAGAGGACTATGCTTCAATAGACATACTAGTCCTCAGCTATTTAAGGTGTATGGGAAAGGCTTAAGCCTTGAAGGAAATTTCTGAATTCTCTGGAGAGAGTAATAGGAATATAGCTGACCATGGCCTACTTTGGAAGAATCAGCTGTGTAAATTGTGAAAACTCATTGATCACATAGTTGAGGAATTTGTTTAAAACTGAAGAGTATGTTTATGACTCTATTAGGGGGTTAGTGGGCATTACTTTAAATTTGGATAGACATTGGTGTGATGCTTTGGTATTGGAAGTCGTCCTCCTCCCACTAGTGGATATTATAGAATCGAAGGAGCATGTGGTTTAGCTGTTAACAAGCTTCCTTAAGCCATTTATTGTAGATACAGTCATAGAAGCCATACTAGATCTGTAGGAAGATGTTAGAGTCAGCATACTGAAGATTTATTTTCAATTTGAGAACTACCTTCGGTCGGATTCAGAGGAAGAAGAAGAGAGTGAAGGAGAAGACATGAAGGAAGAAGAGGACAACAAAGATAGAGAGGTGGACTTTGTGAGCAATGAGGAGGTTCAAGAAATGGCCCATAGAGAAGTATGGAGGGAAGAGAAGGAGAGACTAAAGATATTTGGGGATGAGGCATGGGAGATATATAGATGCACAATCTTTAATGGAAATATGGAACCATTTCGAAGGACAACTGAGTCAGACGACTGGTGGCTTCCGGAGAATTCCACTCGCAATGCAATTGTGATTGGTGAGTATGCTACTGTTATATATCAAGCCTTAGGGGAACAGGTGTAAATCAGGGTATGCAGGGTTAGTCGTGGAGTATTACTGGTTTAAGTAGGATCTATACATTTAGATTTCTATTGTGAAGTAATGGTTCAAGTTAAGTAATATGTAGTCGGAAAGATGTTTTGGTTTTTAGGGGGTCCATGATGGTAAATTTCAATGTACAATCTCTAAAATTTTCAAGCAATATAGGGAGCTATCCACATAAAAGACAACACTTAATGATTAAAAAAAAAAATGCAACAAATGAAAAAAGTTAAAACTCATGATTCTTATCATTTGAAAGATAGAGAATTATACACCATAACACCAAAGAGAAATAGATCATAATTTAACTTCTATTGAATAAAATTACTACTTCTGTTGACCATCACAAAATAAATTTATATATGACTCCTTCAAGAACCTGCACAAAGCTTGACACTAAATGCTTTTTATTTGCTTTGTATATGACTATACAACTTTCTCCCTTCACCTAGAGTCTAGAATTACTACTAGAACTAGAAAAGGAATCCCAATGGCTATACAACTTGCAAAACTGCTTGAGCCAAGCCATTATCACCCTAATGCCTTTGGATGGAATGTGAGATGTTACGTTCTGTCCAACAGATCATTTCCAAATAGAGGAGGAAGCTTTCATAACCAGGAACAGAGAAAATGGAAAGAGGAGCTTGAGCCTTCATGCCCAGGATCAGGGAAAGTACGAGCTTTATGGTAAATGTAATATTTTGGGGAGGGGTTGCAACTTCCATGTCATCACAAAGATGACTGGTTGCCACTCCCCACCCAAACAAATCCTTCTTTCATTCTTCTACGAGCTCCTTCTTCAAACCCCCTACCATCCTGTGGCAGAGTAGAATAACCTTGCAACACTTACCATCTTCTCAGATACTAAATTATCTGTAGACACCCAAAATTGTCATGTTTAATTAAATAAATATTTTATTTATTTAATTATCTAAGCTTAATTCTTCTATTAATTAAATAAATCCTTATTTATTTAATTAATTCATTTATCCTCTTCTAGCCTTATTTCTCATTTAGATAAATACATTTATTTATTTAAATTATCCTTTTCCTAAATTAAATAAATATTTTATTTATTTAATTGATCCCACTTCTATTAATTAAATAAATCTTTATTTATTTAATTAAGTCATTAACCTTTTCTACCTATGACACATGTCATTCATCTCTTAATTCATACACTACCTACCCCTTTCATTATTTTATTATTTCTTTTACCTATGCTCTAATCATAGCTGACCTCCTTTTACACCTCTCAATCTTATCCCTCCATTTCATATAGTGTCTTCAATTTAAGAAGATACCTCCTTCATTATCAAACCCTAATGAATGATCTTAAGGACTTGGCCACACTGTGATCCTACTTGCAACCACATTCCGTTCTTTGTTGAGCTCTTGTGCACATAAAATCTGAGAGAAAATATATCAAGCGAGATAAATGGAGATAGGAAGAATGGAGATCAAAACCCTATTGGACATGTGATGGTATAATCTTTGTGATTTCATTTAATTTGCATTGTCTTAGGTAATCTTCATATGTTATGGTGGATCTTTGTTGTTGTTAGGCTAGGGTTTTGTGGTTGAATTCATTTAGCCTTTCAATATTGTTATTATTGTTATCCATTTTCACCATATACATTATCAATACTCCCATTATCCATAATAACCTTGCAACACTTACCACCTGATTTGCACACGGTCCGAAAAATATGCCTTTTCTCAAAAGATCCGGTATCTTTACTACTCTTCTCCACTGGGACTCTTCTAAACATAAGGGAATCTCCTTGCTCCGATGCACACTCAAGTCCAATAACTCCTCCTTTAGGCTCCTCATTTGCCACACAAATTCTTGCCATTTCCTTCTTACATTCATAAAACCTATGTCTGGTTTCTCCACACTTGTAAAAACTACCAGAAAAGTCTCTGCTACTACTACCTCTGCTTTTCCTCTAATTTTTCTGATCCAACTCTTTACTCCACTTAGGTTTTGATTCATCTTCCACAACTGGTTTCTCTATACTGCCACTCATATTTCCTTTGTATTTCTTCTTTCCTCCAGGGTTATTATGTTGTCATCTTCTCACCTTCTCCTCAGCCTTTAAAGCATACTGATAAGCTTCTTAAACTGTAGAAATCTTCAACATACTCATCTCATCTTGAATGTTAAATGCAAGTCCATTGATGTACCTCACCACCTTTTCTCTATCCATCTCTTTATTTCCAAATCTAATCATCACCTTGTAGAATTCCTCAGTATATTCTTTCACACTCATGTTTCTCTGCTTCAAGTTCTGCAACTTCTTGAATAAATCCAACTCATAGTCTCCCAATATGAACTTATCCTTCAATCTTGCAACCATCTGTCTCTACCGGGTGATCTTCAATTCACCATTCTCCACTTTGTCTCTCTGCAACTCTTTCCACCACAAGAAAGCATGCCCCTTCAACTTAGTCTATACCAGCTAGACTCTCTGCGGGTCCTCAATATCCTCAAACTCAAAGTAGTCTTCTAACTCTTTGATCCAATTGTGGCAACTTGAATTTCATCATCAGAATACTACCTACAACATATTAGTTTCACAAAATACAAAGGCAATGCTATGGGAAATCCAAACTCAACTAATAAAACTACATGAAATTGATATTAAAATAAAAACCATATTATTACCTTCATGATTTAAGTCTCATTGTGTCCTAACTCCATTGTTCCTAGTTGTAGATGATTTTCTGTTGGACAAGCACTGATAGCTTCCAAGATGGCATATGAAGAATCGACTATTAACTAATAGTTAACTGATACTATGATATGCAATGCAAATGATTTAAAGATAAATGATTATGCTAAAATGAGAAATGCTAAATTGCTAAATTGCTTGATGATAAAAACTCACGGATGCATAAGTTTTCTCAAATTTTAACTTGAAGACTAACTTGAAGACGAACTCTTTCTTAACTCAAACTCCTACTTTTATAGACTTGTGAGACAATAAGATGACATATCTTAGATCAACGGTCATGATCAGATCTACAAACTTGGATGGTTGTGAGAAAAGGTGAAGGTTGAGAGAAAGGGAGAAGGGGAAGACAAGTGTCACTCATCTCACCTTGACTGGGGGAATCTAGGGATGGTTGGAGAAGATTTAGGCATGAGAGGACAAGTGGACTCAATTCCTTCCTAAGATATAGGGATGTTGGAGAGAATATAGAAGAAGGTTAAGAAATATGTGTACATACACAATATTTCATTTATTTTGGAAGTTGAAGATAAGTGGCTTATAAATGTTTTATTTATTTTAATTTTGTTGAATTAAATTTAACCACATCGTGGATGAGTTGGCAAAGGAAAGATGAAGTTGAGATGGAAGATGAGTTGGAAATGAATTAAATAATTTAAGAAATCATTTAATATTTGAGGTTATAGGATAGAAGAGAATAATCTTTAAATATTAGATATTTAATTGATGAGAGAAATAATTAAATATTAGATATTTAATTAATTTATTAGAGGAAAAGGATAAATTAATTAATTAATAAAATATATCAATTAAATTAATTAATAGAAACACATGATATGAATTAAATAAATTAACCTTTTCAAATCAACTATTTAATTAAAGAATAATTATTAAATAACTATAAAATATTTATTTAATCACTCATAACCATTTTTATGTGTATACACCAATCAATCAGATCCTTTGGGTTCAACATTTCAAAAAAGTTTTAAATCTCCACTTTATGAATTTTACTTGCTTGTGCTACTACTCTCAAAAAATTTTCCTCTCTTTCATCTTCTGGTCTCTCAGCTTCCTTTGCCTCAAGCTCTTTATTGGCTTCTTCATACTCATCCTCAAACTTTGGATTCTTCCACAAACCAACTAATACATTCCAGATCTCATTCCTCATTTCATTCTTGAATTTCTCTATCATCTGATCCACTCTCTAGGGGTTCATCCTTCTAGGTAGCATTTCCTCCTCTACCTTGGTGAACTGCCTCAACTCGATGATCTGACTACCAGTTCCAGTTGCCTCTCCTCGACAATCTATCAGATTACCCTGCATCTTGCCTCCAATCGATGATCTGTCCACCCAAAGGAATGCCTCAAGATTCACAACCTCCATCAATAGGTTCACAACCTACTTTTATACCACTTGATGTAGCCATGACCGGTGGATCCTCAATGAGAATTGGTTGGCTCATTCAGTAAGAGTGACACCATGGAAGTAATAGGAAAACATCAAAAGAACACAAATTTAGATCATATTATCAGCATATAACATCTGACAACCAACCAATTATCATCTTACATTCATAACTGAACATTTGGTAAACTACCGGTTACATGTCAAATAACATGCTAGATTACAACCCTACTAGGATTCTGAGAGTCATCCAAATCGCTAATCCTAAATCCAAAATTACATTATCATCAAATTTCTTACAAATGATTACATAAAACCATATATATACCCTATGGAGCATATCCAGATCGGCCACAAAATATTACATTCACCAATGCGGGAAAATGAAACATGTAAATAGGTCGGCCCTAAGAATGAAAGAAATTCCCTTGAAAAATAACAACTAAGAAGTGCAAATCAATAGGAAGGCCGACCACATGCCAAAGAACATCAGACAAGACCCCAAATAGATCCACATGCCAAAAAACCACTTCAAAAATGAAGGAAAACCAATCGGTAAGCTCAAGAACTATCCCAGAACTGAGAAACAGTTAAACCGGGAGCGATAACTAGCCAAAAAAGAATCCAAATGAACTAAGATTCAGGAATTAAACTCATGAACCAACCCAAAAATCAAAAATATGATCTGCAATGAAAAGCAAGCAACTACCGACACCTATCGACAGGAACACATAAAACTACACACTAAACTTTAACAAAAAGAGGAAATATTTTTTGTTGATGCAAGATTGCTCTAGGACCAGGGATGCTCTTGCATTAGAGACAAAAGAAGATTGGTTAATCAATTCAATATACATGTTGTTTCTTCAACATTATGTGTAAGTTTCATTCACAGGGAGATTTTAAACTTTGCATCTATGACATTTCAACTGAGGAAGCCTAGTGGATTTTTTATTTTCTTATTCAATATCTTGTGTTCAAACACCACATTTAATAAATTATTTGTTCCAACAAATCAAGTAAAATTTGTACGACTTTTGTAGGACCAAAATTTTAATGAGTACATTATAGATATCTGTATATGTTGTGAAGAAATTTCAATTCGAAATGGTTAAAGTGGTCCAAAAAAGAATTTATACGATGGTCTACATATATTTGAAGTTATTTGGAATGATTTGAAGTCTTATATTTGTTGGCATTATGGATGAATTGATTATGTGTTGCAGTGATGTTTTGTCATTGATGTCAACACAAGCTATTATGGTTGTTTATCGACACTGACAGACAGGTTTTGGTTACCAGTAGAAGATCTAGTGTTACCAGTAGAAGAGACTATCTGTTGGACACTTTTGACATGTTTGGATCTATGGAGTATAATTGATTTTATGTGTTACATGCTTTTGGAGCATGTTTTGGTCAATTGGTATTGACTTGGTAATCAGATACTATCATACATTCTTGTAAACCCTTACCGACATTGGTTTAAGGTATAATTGATAGAGTTTTCACTTTGGAATCTTGATAGTATGCATAAGTGGTGCTAGTGTGGCTTCCAAATGGTTTTTAGGATGTTGAAGATGTTCTCTGATCATGCTTCAAATGTTTTAAGACATTGCTTTGGTGTGGTGGACTTAGAATAGGTCTCGTACCTATCTAGGTTATGGACTGGTATCATGTTAACATGTACTTTACATGTTACCAAGATGTTTTGGGATGTTCTATGAATTCATTATTATTGTTTTGGTCTTAAGAAAACATGGCATATCATTTTAATATGAATTTATGTAATGATCTTATTGTAATATCTTTTGGGTTTCCAGCCTAATTGGTTTAGGCCTTAGGGTTTGTATAAATAAGAGGTAGAAACTCTTTGTAGAGTATCATGGTTGTTGAAAAAGGTCATGGTCAAGGATTGTAATGTGCAAATGTTGTAATATCATTTAGATAGAGGAGTTGGTCGATCATTAGTAATCTAATTGGATTCAGAAGAGGATTTAGTCCTCCAACATTGAGCTTAACTGAGACTATAATCAGACATGGTAGATGCTATCTTTAGCAATTCATTCTCTTGGATTGTTGTCCAATCATCTTGAGGTGGTTTTAACATCTCTATAGTCAGTGAGACTCTTTTTTAATGAGCAATATGCTGTAGGTTGTTGGCCTTTCTGCATGTGCAGGCCCCTCATTGTAATCACATACTTTCTACAGAAGTATTATTTGGCTATGGGTAGGCTTCCCACTGTGATTTTTCCCTTTCTGGGTTTTCCATGTACAAATCATCATGTTATGTGGTATGGTTGCATTGTGTTGATTCTCTATTTCTTTATTAAGTCTTAATGCTTACTGGTATTTGTTTTTGCTATTCCGGTATTTAAGTTTATGTGCTTCGGTTTATGGTTATTAAGTGGTTGGATTTGTATATTTTGTTAACAACTGATTCACCCCCCCCCCCTCTCTTAGTTGTTCACCAGTTATCCTAACAATTGGTATCAGAGCTCTAGTCCTTTTTTGCAGAAGCTTAACCACTTTAGGTAGATCCTATGGTAGCTAACATTTCAAATCCACTGGTAACTATTTTTAGAAGAGAAATTCCTAAGCTTGATGGAAGAAACTATGGAATATGGAAGATTAGGATGGAGACTCATCTTAGATGTCCTGGCAAGGATATTTGGGAGATCATAGAGAAAGGATATACACCTTATGATCCAGAATTTGGCAATCCTATTCCAACAAACTTGGATAAGAATATTGACAATAATTGTAGAGCAAGATAAGCTCTCTTGTGTACACTCACTGATCAAAAAATCAAGGGATTAACTGACAAATCATTAGCAAAGGTTATGTGGGATAAATTGCAAACTCTAAATGAAGCTGACCCTACTATGAAAATTGCTAAACTTGATGGTTAGTGGGTAAGATATGAAAACTTGAAGATGGAAGATAATGAAAGAATTACTGCATTTATGGAAAGAGTAAATGAGATTGTTATGGGAATTCAATGTTATTGAAGATCTCTGAGTGAAGATGAAATAGGTTCCAAATTATTGAGAGCCCTTCCACTGGCTTACAAGATGAAGACAACTGCAATTAATCAGTTGAGAAAAATGACAAACACTTCTGTTAATAGAGACATTTTGATTGAGAAATTATCTACTTTTGAACTTGAAGAATTTGGATCTTCTGGAGCTGCAAAGTCGAAACCTGCTTTTCATGCATCATTATCTACTGGCAAAAGTGATTGAAAAACATTATATGCAAAAGAATTAGAAGATATGAGGAAAGCAGATGAATAATTTGAGAAACTTGAAGCCTTATTTACTAGAAGAGTACCTAAAGAACCAACAGGAAGTAAGTATGAAGGAAAAACACCTTTTAAATGTTTTTCATGTAATAAGATTGGTCATTTTGCTTCTAGATGGCCTAAAAGGAATGAAATATTTGAGGAAAGAGTTAAGAAATCATTTAAGCCTAACTAGAACATATATAGATTCAATAATTGTAAACAATGCTACTTGGTGGATGAGGAAGGAGTAAGTGATGACTCTGGGGATGAACCAACAAAAGACTTTGCTAGTGCATCCGATTTTGGAAAGGAATGGGTGTTCTATGCTTTAAAGAAAGATGAACCAGTACCAACTATCACGAATGAAGAAAAGGCCATGGCAACAAAATTTGAAGATAAGGATGAATGGGTAATTGATAGTGGATGCTCACATCATATGATTGTAGATAAAAGAAAATTTATGTCCTTGGAAGAATACAATGGTGGTCAAGTCAGATTTGGAGATGACAAAGCATGTATGATCAAAGGTAGAGGTATTATTTCTTTGGATGGAAAGCATAACATTGATAATGTCTATCATGTAGAAGGTTTAAAGAATAATATTTTAAGTCTTGGTCAATTGGTGGACAAGGGTTTCCAACTTCAGTTTAAAGATAGAAAATGCAAAATCATTAACAAGACTGGTTTGGAGATTGCAACTGATATTCAGACTAGAGGTAATATCTTTCACTTGAACACTAGTGATAAGACATGTTTGATTGCTCATATTGATAAGAGTTGGTTATAGCATAAGAGGTTATGTTATGATAATTTTGATTGTATTGTGAAGATCAGTTCAACTAAGGCAGTTAGAGATATACCTAGGATTGTGAAACCTCATAATCTAGTATGTAAGGAATGCCAATTGGGGAAGCAAGTTAGAAGTTATTTTAAGAGCATACAAGGTAAAGCTAATGATTTACTTGATTTTATTCACATTGACTTATGTGGTCCCGCAAGAATCAAAAGCTTTCAAGGTGATAGGTATTTCATGCTCATTATTGATGACTATTCTAGAATGATGTGGGTGAATTTTCTTAAGGAGAAGTCTGAAACCTTTGAGAAATTCAAGATCTTTAAGGCGAAGGTTGAAATAGAAACTGGATTGAAAATAAAATGTTTGAGATCAGATCAAGGCAGTGAATTCACATATCATGAATTTAACAATTTTTATGAAACAAATGGGATATGGAGACAATTATCTGCACCCTGGACTCCTTAGCAAAATGGAGTAGTGGGAAGAAAGAACAAAACCATTTTGGATGCAACAAGATCTATGATGATGGAAGCCAAATCGCCTCACATCTACTAGAGAGAAGCAGTAAGTACAACAATCTACACATTTAACAAAGTTCATATCAAAGGTGAAACTGGTACCCCTTATGAATTATGGTTTGGACATACACCTACTATTAAATATTTCATAATTTTTGGAAGTAAATGATAAATCAGAAGAGACGATTCAATTGGGAATTTGGTCCTAGATGTGATGAATGGATATTTCTTGGTTATTCAATTCAAAGAAAAGAATATAGATGTTATAACAAAAGATTGCAGAAAATTGTGGAGAGCACTAATGTGAAAGTGGATAAGCAATACATAAATCAATCTATATCATATGATAGGGAACTGATAGTGGAAATGATCATAATAGAACCGATAATGCCTCAACCGGTACAATAAACTAAGACTGTTAAACCAACACAATCAAAAAATTCAATTGTGATTATTGATCAGAGCAGTGAACCTGAAGTTCAGAAGACACCAAGGTATGTAAGATTAAATCATTTTGAAGATCAAACCATTGGAGATAGGAATAAGGGAGTTATGACAAGAAGGAAACTAGCAAATTAATAGGTATACTTTATTTCTCAGATTGAATTGGCATCTATTATTGATGCTTGTAAAGATAAACATTGGTTAAAGGATATGGACGATGAATTAGATCAAATAGAGAAGAATGAGACTATTGGACTTTAGTTCCCCGACCTAAAAATAAGAATGTTATTGGAACTAAATGATTTTTAGGAATAAATTGAATGAGAATGGTCAAGTTGTAAGAAACAAGGCTAGATTGGTTTGTAAAGGATATTCTCAAATGGAAGGAATGGATTATGATGAAACATTTGCACTTGTAGCTAAAATTGAAGCTGTTAGACTATTTCTTGCCCATGCAGCTTATAAGAACTATAAGGTTTATCAAATGGATGTTAAATGTGCATTTTTGAATGGTGAACTTGAGGAAGAAGTAAATATTGAGCAACCTAATGGATTTTCACTAACAAATGAGAAAGATATGGTTTGCAGATTGAGCAAAACTTTATATGGATTGAAACAGGCTCCTAGAGCTTGGAATGCAAGGTTGGATAAATATCTTTTGAAGCTTGGTTTTACTAAAGGAAGTGCTGACAATAATTTATATTACAAGATCATTGATGATGATATTTTGATTATTGAAGTATTTGTTGATATCATTTTTGGTGGAGAAGATAAATTGTGCATGGAATTTTCTAATAATATAAAGAATGAATTTGAAATATCCATGATTGGTGAGATGAGATTTTTCTTAGGTTTGCAGATTACTCAAACTGAAAAAGGCATTTTTATATGTCAAACTAAGTATCTGAGGGAATTGTTGAAAAAGTTTGGTATGGATAATTCCAAACCAGTAAGTACTCCTATGGTAACAAATGAGAAATTATCTATCAAGGATACTTCTACATCGGTAAATCCAATAGGGTATAAGTCTATGATTGGTGGCTTGCTATATCTAACCTAGACTAGACCAGATATTATGAATGTAGTAAGTATTGTTTCAAGATATCAAATTAATCCTAAAGAAAATCATGAATGTGCAGTAAAGAGGATATTTCAGTATTTGCAAGGAACAACAAAATATGGCTTATGGTATTCTAGAAATGATGATTTCACTTTATGTGCATATACTGACTCAGATTGGGTAGGAGATATTGATGATCAGAAGATATTGGTTTTATGGATCAACAAAAAATAGTCATGCATTTCTTTATCTACTTTAGAAGCTGAATATGTTGTGGCAATAACTAATTGCACTCAGGTATTATGGATGAAGAAAATGTTGAAGGATATCAAGGTAAATTGTAGTGAACCGATAGTTATCTACTATGATAACTCTGCAGCTATTGATATGTCTAAGAATCCAGTATTTCACTCTAAAACTAAGCATATATCAATAAAATATAAATTTTTGAAGGATAAGGTAGAAGGAAAGGAAGTCAAATTGGTTTATGTGAACACTAAATAATAGATTGCAGATATATTCACTAAACCACTATTTAAGGAATCATTTGAATATTTGAGAGATAGGTTAGGGGTTTTTGCCCCTCTGGTAGAAACAATTGATGTAGTTTGTCATCAGTCCAACATGTATTATCAGAGACATTATTCATTCTATCACTTATGAGTGGTGCTACTACTCAGGGGGAGTAGTCAGCTTTGAGATTCAGGGGTTCACATTCTTGTTTTCATATTTGTGTCAGATTTCTTGCATTGATGTCAAAGGGGGGGAGATAGTAATGTGAAAAATAAATGGGGAGAGATAGTAATGGTAATGTGAAAATAAATTCAGAATCTTACAGATATATCATTCACAGGGGGGGAATTATTCAAGAGATTGTTGGTTGTCTTCCACAGGGGGAGACTTGTTTGGCATTTCTTGGTACTTAGATGTTTGTCACATCTAGTGTTGCCATTAATTCCAAAGGGGGAGATTGTTGGAATTATGGATGAATTGATTATGTGTTGCATTTATGTTTTGTCATTGATGACAACACTAGCTATTATGGTTGGTTATTGGCATAGACAGACAGGTTTTGGTTACCGATAGAAGATCTAGTGTTACCAGTAGAAGAGATTATCTATTGGACACTTCCAACATGTTTGGATCTATGGAGTACGTTTGATTTTATGTGTTACATTCTTCTGGAGCATTTTTTGGTCAGTTGGTATTGACTTGGTAATCAGACGCTATCATACACTCTTGTAAACCATTACCGGCATTGGTTTAAGGTATAACTGACAGAGCTTTCACTGTGGAATCTTGACAGTATGCATATGTGGTGTTGGTGCAGCTTCTAGATGGTTTTTAGGATGCTGAAGATGTTCTCTGATCATGCTTCAAATTCTTGAAGATATTTCTTTGGCATGGTGGACTTATAATAGGTCCAGTACCTATCTAGGTTATGGACCAGTATCATGTTAACATGTACTTTACAGGTTATCGAGATGTTTTGGGATGTTCTATGAATTGGTTATTATTGTTTTGGTCTTAAGACCACATGGCATATCATTGTTATATAGATTTATATAATTATATTATTATAATATCTTTTAGGTGGCTGACCTAATTGGTTTAGGCCTTAGGGTTTGTATAAATAAGAGGTAGAAACTCTTTGTAGAGTATCATGGTTGTTGGAAAATTTCATAGTCAAGGATTGTAAAGTGCGAATATTGTAATATCATTCAGGAAGAGGAGTTGGTCGATCATTGGTGATCGAATTGGATTGAGAAGAGGATTTAGTCCTCCAGCATTGAGCTTAACCAAGACTGTAATCAGGCATGGTAGATGCTATCTTTAGCAATTCATTCTCTTGGATTGTTGTCTAATCATCTTTGAGGTGGTTTTAACCTCTTTGTAGTCAATGAGATGACTCTTTTGCAATGAGTAGTACGCTTTAGGCTATTGGCCTTCCTGCATGTGCAGGCCCCTCATTGTAATCACATACTCTCTACAGAAGTATTATATGACCGTAGGTAGGCTTCCCACTATTTTTTTTCCTTTCTAGGTTTTCCATGTACAAATCATGTTTTTATGTGGTTGCATTGTGTTGATTCTCTATTTCATTATTAAGTTTTAATGCTTGCCGATATCTGTAGACACCTAAAATTAATATTTGATTAATTTAAGCCTATCAACATAATTAATTGACTTAATTGTGTTTTTCTTCTCAGTGTTAATTAAATTTAATTTCATTAACCTTATCACTATTGTCCAATAATTAATTATTCCCCTATTCCTCTGAAATCCCCTCCAATACTTATTTCCTCTAAACCCACTCAATTAATTCATTCTAATTAATTAACCTAGTCATGTGATTCCTACAAATCACTTTTCCTAATCCCACTTATCCTAATTAATTCTTCTAGAATCTCTCATAATCATGCTTATCATTATTCTCCTATTTTTAATTCCCACTCATGTCACATCAACATTGAGTCTCTCAAAGAAATTCAAATTTCTTTGAATCCCTCAATGCATCCTTATTTTTTGAATTTTTTAATTCTTCAAGTTTGAAATTCAAATTTCTCCCCCCTTTTCCCAAGGAATTTTATATTCCTGTTTATTTTCCCAAGGCACCCTTGATCCATGCCTTCTATCTCAAATCAATCTCAACCATTCATAATCAAATCAATCTTGGCCCTCCATTGGCCTTATCCAATCTATAAATTGGAGCTTATTCTCCTCACAAAGGAGATCCACTTCTCATGCATTGTCATGTTGCTATTTTCTCCTCTCCCTTCTTCAATCTTTCAATCCAAATCCTCCTATCCATCACTCAAATCCAATCTAATAATCCATTTACCTTGTTGAGCACAAGGAGAGCAATCCACATTCACTCCATCTCTCTCCAACTCTCCATTTGTCAAACTTTGGAGCTAGCAAAGTTCATGGAGGGAAGGAGGACAAGGAAGAGCTATTTGCAAATGGAGCTTCATGAGTATATTTTGTCTTGTTTTCATGATGTTCTTATTCAATCTTTCTTGATATCTCATTTAAATGGTTTTTGGGTTTATTGAATATTAATCATGCACTAACCATTTTATTGTGAGAGTATCTGTTTCTGCTATTCTGGTATTTAAGTTTATGTTCTCTGGTTTATGGTTAGTAAGTGGTTGGATTTTTATAATCTGTTAACAACTGATTCACCCCCCCCTCCTCTTAGTTGTTCACTAGTTATCCTAACAATATTATTATTTTGTTTTTAAAAATATTTAAATTTGATGTGTTTATATGTTTATTTTAATTCAATTTGTTCTAGTTTGATGTCAAATTGTCTAGATAAGCAATTAAGTTTTAATTCAATTTAGTTTAGTTTAATGACAAACTGATATAAGCAATTAGGTTTAAAAAATTACAAAATGTGTTCTTTTAGCCTATTTGCAATAGTGGGTTAAGTGGATTGTTATTAGTTAGAGTTTTCAAGCTCAAATTCTAGCAAAAATGGGTAGTCAAAGTGATTAATATTTTTTAATTCATTTAACTTCTTATTATTATCTAAAATTTTGTAGATGTTGTATGGACAAATTTCTATGCAACATTTATTTTTGTGCATTTCCCATACATCTAAAATTTATTGCATTCTCTAGACATTCATCCTCAACCTTGATCTTACTATTCCCTTGTCAAAGTTCAATCCTTTTGGTACAATTTTGATCTCATATTTTCATATTTGGATATTAACTTTATAAAATTCAAATTAAGTATATACAACACATTATATTTCCATTGCGAGCCAACTTGGTAAATATTCAAGATGGTTATTTCAAGTTATTTAGTAGTATTTAAAGGCATTCAATTGGACATAAGTGACATCCTAGAATCATTTAAATTCTTAGAGAATTTAAAGATAGATTATTATAACATTTCAATTGGTACACGAAAAGGAAGAACATTAATTCAAAATAATCATCAAGGGAATTTATATGCTTGCTTACTACCTACTAATTTTTTCCATGGTTGTCTAGTTGGTCTCTCCCAAGAGTTTGTTGTAGGGCATGTTCCCTTGGTGTCTTTGTGTTATGCAACACAATGCTCGGGTTTGTGACATGTCTTAACCACCTCTCATGTATTCATTAAATCTCGTAGTTGTATCGAGCTTTAATAGGTCGACCTTTTGGTGCAATGACAATCATGTTTCTAACAAGTGGTATTAGAGCCTAGATCATAGGTTCAAACCCCTCGCTTGCACTAGGGGGAGTTGTTGCAACATGTATGCCCTTGGTTTCCTTGTGATGTGCAACATAGTGCTTAGGTTTGTGATATGACTTAACCACATCCTATAGATTTATTAAATCTTGTGGTTGTATTGGTATTAGTAGGTCATTCTTTTGGTGCAATGACAACCATGTTTATAATAGAGTTGACCTAGGAGAGCATGTACCCTAGTAATGCAACAATCTCCTTAATATATGTTTGAATACTATAATCCTTCACAACTAATAAGAGGCAATAATTCTAGTGAATGATGGAGAAGAAGTGCATTAGTAAAAAAACCAAATCTATAGACCAAAAAATAGATTTGTGCCTACAAAAGGGATAGAGAGGTATATAATTGACCTAAAAGTGACAATGTTTTATGTGAAACTTGAGTTGAAGAAAAAATTTATATTCCCTATTTTTTATTTCAAAACATCAAATTTTAGCATCTACATAAAAAGAATATTCAACATCATTCCTAAAGATAAGTATGGCTATTCACTTCATTTTATTTTCTAGATTATCCTTTAATTGTGAGAACTATCCACTCCCACATTTTTTATTTATTAATATAGAATAATATTGTCTAATTTATTTATATTTTCTTGAAAATTAGCCTGAATTAAACCCAAGAAAAAGTTATTTTTGTTAACCTTTTTTATAAGATCATATTTACTTACACTATCCAAGGTTTTTATTTATTTTTTCATACCATCACTATTTTGAGATTTCAAATATACCTCTTTTAATTATATTATCCTTTATTATATCTTACTAAATTTTGTGCATCTTTTCTTGTCATTTCATTAATTAATATTTTCTTTTTTAAGTTTTATATTTATTGTATGCCATCACTTTCACCTACCCTACTCCCTAGAGAATATTTGACAAGTTTTTTTATTCTTTAAATCTTTTATGCAATTTATTTTATTGGTTGTTGAATGCTAGTAGAGGAATCCTTTTGTTGTCAAAGACTCCTAATAATTTTGGGCTACAATGATAATCCCAAGATAGCAAAGAATGGTAGGGGGAAAAGAGAGGATATGGGGTATAGAGAGGGTACAAAGAGAGGTAGAGAGGGAGATATATATTTGTAGGGATAGAGATGAAAAGAGAGAAATCTAGTAATATTTATAGAGTGGGAGATAAGGAATTCATAATATACATTAAAAAATATTTAATAATAGTACTAAAGATAAAATTATGATTGAGATTTGAACACAAAATTATTTCATGCATCCTCCAAAGCTAGAAGGGCCAAGAACAAAATCAACACAATCAAGGATGAACAAGGCTCACTAAAAACATCTAAGAAAGAAATAGAGCAAGCAGCACTAGATTACTTCATAGGGCTATTGGGAGAAAAGGACTAGAATGACAATGAGAATTTCCCTATAATTTCAAAGGTGATTGACAAACTTATAATAGAAGGGGATTGTGAAATGATGCTTGCACCTTTTTCAATAGAAGGAATAAAAAAGGCTACCTTTTCTCTACATCCACATAAGGCACCCGGACCGGATGGACTGACTACAGAATTCTTCTAGAAATGTTGGGATTTTATGGGCAAAGACATCTGGTCTATAGTTGAGGAATTCAAAAAGAAGCAGAAGTTTGTTAAACAAATAAACCACACTCTAATTGCACTAATACCCAAGAAGCAACAGGAGGATATCTAAAGAAAAAGAGCTCCCAGTAGACAAACTCATCTGCAATATCAAAAGTGCAATTGAAGAAACTATCAATGGAAAAGTAAGCAAATATAAAAACAATGCATATAATGAATGGGATTGCATGATGGAAAAATATTAGCTTCTAAAAAGATAGGCATACATCCCACTCACCACCAATAAGAAATTGGATAGAAAGAACGTCAGATGGAAAGCTCCACAAGAGGATTGGCTAAAACTAAACTTCGATGGTGCGAGTAGAGGAAACCCAGGAGAAGCTGGCTTGGGTGTCATAATAAAAAATAACATGGGAGATATTCTTCACGGAGCATATGGTGACCTTGGCCATGTCACCAATAATGTGGCAGAAATCAGAGCTTTAGAGGCAGGATTGAATCTATGTGTACAAAAAGGACTCTCCAAAATCATCATTGAGGAAGACTCACAGATTGTTATAAATGGGATAATCAAATCATATTTTCACAGTTGGAATTTGGGAAAATGGCTTCCCCGAATTAACAAGCTACTTAGCTCGATTGGAACTTACAATATCAATCATGTATACAGAGAAGGGAATTGGTTGGCAGACCATCTAGTAAATTTGGGAGTTGAATGCAATAATGAAATTGTCACATTTGACAAATATTTGATGACAGAAAGCATTATTGAGCTGAGCAAGATGGATTCTTCACGTGAAGGCATCAGTTAAAAATTCCAAGGAATTAACATCCCGACCCAAGATATGTAGGTGGCAAGAGATATATGGGTCTGCCTTCATAGTATATCTTGGATCGGGATTATGTAATCAGGGTGGCAGGTGGATAGTCTTAGTTTTTATGTTATGTCTGAAGGCAAACAATATGTAACCGTATTTTGATACATTAATATAGGGTGCTATCCCTGTAAAGATAACACTTACCTTAAAAAAATAAAAATAAAAATTATGATTGACATAATAATCAATAAAATGATAACAACATTTTATTTATTTCAATGTCAATTTATGTAAATATTATATAAAAATTAAAACCATTTGGAATCTCACTCAACATTTAGTATTATTCAAACTATTAAAACCATTTAAGATATCAATATATAAAAAATATTTATATATATTTATCTCAATAAGGCTATGATGATATACATAATTTCATAGAATGATGAGAGAGTAACATTGTCTCTTAGACTATAAAATATCATCAATATATACAAATTATTTTGAATTTTTTATATAAAAATATAAGAAATTAATTTAGAAAGGACTTTGAATAAAAAATTTTAGCTCTATTTTCTTGACTAGAGTGTTAACCTCAAATTATAACTCAAATTATTTATCACCTTGCAACATTTGATCTCTTATGCTCCTTTCTATATTGTAACTCAAACTATATACAAATAATAAAATTAGATATTATTCCAAACTCTATAACTAAAAATATTATTTTAAAATGATATAAAAATAATTAACACCTTTACACCATATTGGTAGTCTAGTTTTTCTTTCTTATGATACTCAACATCACCAGTGTTGGGATTAAGGTGCCTCAAACTTAGGAGTCCCAAGTGATTTTTAATTAATTATTTAATTGGTCCTATGTGCATATTTTAATTCATTTTAATGTTATAATGTATATTTCCAAAGTGCAAGCAATAAGCATTGAGGATGAAGCAGAATTGTGACACTTGTCACAAGGAGGGAACTTTGAGAAGGAAATTTTCTTTGGAGCTCTTCAAAACCCATCTCTTGTGCCAAGTGGCTATATAGTTTTTTTTTCTCTTCTTGTGTATGTTTTTGGAAAGATTTTTAGCGGAACCAAATCTTCCACATGGGTAGACTTGGAGCAAAATAGAAAGTTCTTATTTTTTGGCAGAAAGGCTTGATTTTCTTAGACACCTTGGATTTGTGGAATAAATAATATTTGTAATAAATATTATTTATGAAAGAGTTGTGCAAAAAAGAAAGTTTCTAGAAATATGTTGTAGATACATTGAATGTGGACACTTTTGAGAAGCCACTTCCTTTTACAGTGTAGACTCTATAAATACAATGTGTTGTAGAAGAGAAATTATGTGAGGCATTTTTTGAAAGACATCGTTATGTTGCTGGAATTATTATGGATTTTGATATCATAGTTGAAGACACCTACAAGAGCATAGGATTTGCACATTGTTTGTAAAAGATTTTTACTGTAATACAATTGATCTATGCTTTGGTGTGGTAGGTTTTTTCTGCGTTGAATCTTTTGTGTCGTGTGTTTATGTGAAATCTGAAATTTATTTTTGTGTTTTTCTTTTACCTGTAATGCTATTAAGAGGTTTGCAAAGAAATTTGCATTTACTCTCCTTGGGGGTTTGCATTAGGAAGGTTGTTTCTGCTCCTCTACTTTCCTTTCAATTGGTATCAGAGCTTGGCCAACTTTGTTATCCTTGATGGGTTGTAGGTTTTTTGTGCATATCCTTTTTAGTGGGAATTTTTGCAAGTAGAAGTTTCTTAACCCAGTTATAGATTTAAGATGGCAAGAACGTAGACAAAAGGATTGAAATGGACAAATTCAATGGCAGCAATTTTGAGTTGAGGAAAATCAAAATGGAGGACATGCTCATTGATAGAGATCTATGGGTTGTGATATCTGGTCAAAAACCTCAAACTACAGCCCAAGATGCTTGGAACACAATGGATCAGAAAGATAAGGGTCTGATAAGACTTTGTTTGGCTAACTCTATTCTCCTAAATGTTCATGAGGAGAAGACCGCACGTACACTTTGGAAAAAGCTTGGTGACATTTATCAAGGGAAATCCTTGGTAAATAAACTTTTTTTGAGAAATAAGTTGTATTCTTCGAGAATGGAGGATGGAGTATCTATTGCAGACCACTTAAATGCATTCAATATGCTAGTTGCCCAACTAAACTCTATTGGTGTAAAAATTGATGATCAAGAATGTTGCATGCTCCTATTATGTTCTTTGTCTGATTCTTGGGACCACCTAGTTATGGTTGTTGGAAGCACAACAACTACTTTCAAGATGAAACATGTGATTGCTTCACTGTTGTCTTGAGAAATGAGAAGGAAGTCTTCTGAGATGGCCAAGGAGGCCCTTGTTGCTCGTGGTAGATCAATGGAGAAAGGCAAGAAGAAGGGCAAGAAAGGCAAGTCAAAATCTCCAAGCAGATCAAAGTCTCTTGGTAAAAAGTCCAAGGCTAAATGATGGAACTGTGGCAAATTTGATTATTTCTAAAAATATTGTAAAGAGGAGAAGAAAAAGAAAAATAAGAAATCCTCTCAAGATGATAAAGATGATTTTGTTGCTGCCTTGACAACCCATTCATCAAAAGATGTATGGTTGATTGGCTCAAGTGCTTCTTTCTACATGACCTCTCATAGGGGTTGGTTCTCAAAGTATGAAGAATATGATGGTGGGACGGTGTACTTGGGTAATGAATCACACTTGAAAATTGTTAGTCATGGAAGAATCAGGATTTGATTCCCTAATGGTAGAGTGAAGGGGATCGATGGTGTATTGCACATTTCTGGTTTGGCATGAAACCTTGTTTTAGTCAATAAGTTGAGTGATGTGGGAGTGGAGATTGTTTTCTCGCAAGATGGATGTAAGATGACAAGAGGTTCTATGGTACTTGCTAAGGGTGTTCGGTTAGGCACTCTATATAAGATGCATGCATTCTCAGTTCAGTACAATAGTACTTCTGTGAAGTCTAAGAAAAGGGCTTTGGATTCTTCATCCTCATTGTCAAATAAAGAAGAGAATAAGACTATTGTATCAACATCTGATGGTCATGCTTACTAGGTACCTAAGGGTGCTAGTTCTTTGGAGATGCAGCTCCCAATGGAGAAGACAATGTTATGGCACCAAATACTTGGCCACATAGGTGAAAAGGGAATGTGAGCTTTGAAAAATAAGAGCCTTGTTGTAGGCCTTGATGATTGTAATTATTGATGTAATTAATAATTCATCTTGGCTATTATTATACCTTACTTAAGTTTACTTAAGATAATGCATTTCATAGTAGTTTGGGTATGAGACACTTGGGTGTTTGTGCCACATTGGGATAGTGTGTGTACGGGGATTTCCACCTTTTATGGTGTGATCTTGTTATTACTTTATCATATCCACTTATTGTGGAGTGATAATTCCACCTTCAGTGGGTGATCCACCTCATGTAGAATATTATATTGTTTCTCCTACCTACCCATGTTTCTTATTAAGCCACATGTCATGTTTGTGTGCTCACATATCCATATAGCCTTGCCTATATATGCAGGGTCATATTCATTGTATGTAACAACTATTGATCTATTGATGAGAATATAGTTTATTCTTTTCTTATATTTTGTCTCTCTATTTTATACTTTTCATTGAGCTCTTGATCTTGGAAAAATCTCACATGGTATTAGAGCCATTAAAGCGTCATTGATTCATCTTTGAGAGGCATTATTGCGATGTCAAGAGGTATATTTGAGAAGCATCATCTTTTGGAGGTGTCCTAGACCAGATCCAACCTCGCCATCGCATTCGAGTGACCGTTTCCATGAATTTTGACTATAAATTCGCCTATATTGGGTGAAAGTCAAATTTGGAGCCTGGAGGAAAACTTTAGCCAATTTGGCTTATATGGTACGGATTTTCAAAAAGAAAATAATAATAAAAAAAATTCTACGAAAATTTTGTTTCAATTTTCATTTTAGTTAAAATTTTAGTTTTTTTAAATCATTGAAAAGTTTCATATAAAAAAAAAATCGAATTGAAAAATATATATTACGGGGGGATATTGAACCCCGCCCCGAATCGTACTGTACTTTGCTTGCTTGTGTTCTACAGGTTGCTCGTGTTCTGCCAATGACCACCTTGGTTTTGCTACTGTTGGTGTTCCAACCACCTACTGACGTTCCTACTCTGTTGGTGATCGCTTACTCCTATCGGCGACCCCTTACTCCTACCGGTGACCGCCCAGTAGTCATCGAATGGCCAACCACTCCTGTCGACGTTGACCTCCTCTAGCCACCACTTGTGGCCCCGACGCTGACCTTGCCATCTCTTTTAGACATCCAACTTGCAACTCCCGCCGCCTGTCGATGATCCTCCCAGCTGCCGCATGACTTCCCTTTGCCTTCGACGACCCTGACGACGCTGCTCCTACTGATGGCTGCACATCCCAATGACTGCCATTTGCTAGCCCATAACCACTGACCACTATGTCTTCTCTGCAGATCTCACCACCTAGATCTCATGGACCATGCCGCATAGAACCCTCATTGTGCCACGTGGACCCTGCCATGTCCTTTGATCTTTTGGCTCTCTTGCATCATTTGCCACGTGACATCCATGCGACCGCTATTCAACATATAATATTAGCATACATGTGCCATGTCACACTACCAATCAACCTTTCATAATACCACATCAGTAGTCCATGTGGCTACCACATCAGCGACCATACCGTAAGAAATCTACCACGTTGTCTTTTTCAACCAATCAAGTTGTGACACGTGTCAAGTCCGTACTGTATGAAAATCCACGTAGGCGGGGAGGAGAAGTTTTTCCAATAGCCATATGACCATCAAATTTAATCTCGTAGTTTTCTAAGTTCATCATTTTTAAAAAATTTATCAGCCCCCTCTTGTTGAGCTTTTTAGTTTTGCAGTTCAACTTTGGAAGGCCATATCTTGCTCATTTTTGCTCCTTTTTTGGTGCAATGTTTTTGAAATGGGCTAATTTTTTGTGTAATTTCTCATGGAGGCATTATTTTTTGATTTTGATGGACATATTTTTGAGAAATATCAGTTTTTGGTGATTGTGCATGTCCAATCCCTGTTTCTGCAACTTTCGGGACTCCATTTGGACTCATACGAACTCCTTTTCAAGTGTCATTTTTTTTGAAAGTGCATAATTTTTTGTCTACTTTCATAATATGCTATCGTTTTGTAGTGATTTTGGGTAGAAATTTTACTTTCAGTATATGGTTTTTTTGGACAATTTGGCACCTGTATTGCATAGATCTATCTTGCTAGTCTTTTGCATTGTATTTCTTAGCCTATTGGAGCAATTATTAAAAAAAATTAGAATTCTATCTTGCCATTGTTTGTAAGTGGTCTATTGTACACACACTACATATAAAGTGCCAAAATCATCATTTTTTTTTCTTTTTTGGGGGGGCGGGGTAGGGGGGCGAGGGGTACTTTGATTGAGTGAATTTGAGGGGGTGTCTCTTGTGTTCCTTTCTTTTTTCAGCTATGTGTTCTCCTAAGTTTCCTCTCTTAACTCCTCATAATTATGCTACTTGGAAATAGGGAAAACTTTAAGAAAGCCCCCCACTTGGACAAGGTGTAAAAACCTAGTGAAAGTTGTATAATTTAGAGGAAAATTTTAATTTTACAGGAAAAATTTTGCGGTTTATGGAGAAAAATAATAATCTCCATTAGCGAATTAGCTGTAATCCTGGTGAATTGTATTGTTTTTAAAACCCAAAAAATAATTGCATGGGCGAATGGTAATGCTTTTAAAACCAGAAAAATATTTGCATTGGCGATTTCAACATATTTTCAAACCATAAAAATAAAATATTGGTGATTTCATGCTATTAAACCATAAAAAATAAAATATTGGCGATTTTATGCTATTTTCAAACCATAAAAATAAAAATAAAATATTGGCGATTTCAAGCTATTTTCAAACCATAAAAAAAAAATATTGGTGATTTTAAGATATTAACTTTTAATTAATTAAAACACGTGGCACACAGTCGTCAACTCTTTGCCTGGAAGACTACCCATTAGAAAATCTCGCAACCTAGTGATAAGCCCTTACGACTCTCTCTATCTCCAACTCGCAAGCTGAAAATGGTAAGCCTTCTTAACCTCGAGATCTAGCGACTGAGGGAAATTGAACTAGCACTTGCCAATTCTCGACCACAAATGTTAAGTCCTCGTCACCGCAGCAACTTGGAGATAGTGGTAACTTTAACCCTAGTCACGTACTCACCAATGTAAAATTGTTTATCTTAGACCAACTCGAGACCTCGCAACCAAAGCAATTTCACTAACAATCTCCAGCCCGTTAATATAAAATGCTAACACCCAAAAAGCTAGAGACCTTGCGATGTAAACCCAAACCAACTTGTCACCAACTCGCGGCTTGATCACGTCTTCAGACATTTTACCTTGGGTGCTGGCGATGACCATAAAACTTAACCATAAACTATCTGGTAGCTAGCTCGTAACCTAAAATTTTTAAGGGTTGGATGTTGACTCATTCCCGAGGGACTAGTTTGAAGGTTTCTCTTGAGTCGAGGTTGATTAGACAAGCGAGGACGACGGTTTCAGAGGCATAAAAGGATTTGATAGCTTATGAGTTAGAGATGGGAGATCATGGATTTCTCTAAGAAATAAGAGCTCAGGTTGCTTGTTGTCAGGGATTTTGAAGCAAAATTTGTCCAATCAAGGAGGAATAAAATTAGAACAAAATTGTTCACAATAGATGAGCCTTAGCAGGATGCAGTGGATTTGATAGGCATGATGATGACTTCTAGAGTCTATAGTCATGTTGAAAACCACCAAAATGATAATTTTTCACGTGAATTCAAAATGAGCATCACTAAATGAAGTGTGAAAATGTTATAAATACAATGGAGTGGTGACTTAATTGGTAGAAGAGGAAATAAACCTTTTTCATTTTCTGAGAGTGGTTTTTTTCCTTAGAAAGGAAGATGATGTTTGAGCAGGATTGTGCATGGAGTTGTACTTGTTGTGTGCTTTGTGATACCAGATGGGTGTTTTTTTGTTTTCTTCTATGTGAGTTTTTTTATTGTCAGAGGGGTTGTGAAAGTGAGAAGGATTGCTAGAGGGGGTGTGAAAGCCTTTTCTTGTCAAGAAGGGACAAGCATGGCACATCCTCTACTTCTACTATACCATAGGATGGCAAGGGGTTTGAAGAAGGAGCCCACAGAGGAATGAAAGAAGGATTTGTTTGGGTGGGGAATGGTAGCCAGTCATCTTTGTGATGACATGGAAGCTACAACCCCTCCCTAACAGATTACATTTACCCTAAAGCTCTTGTTTCCACTTTCGTTGATCGTGGGCATGAAGGCTCAAGTTCCTCTTTCCATTTTCTCTATTCCTGGGCATGAAGGCTTCCTCCTCTAGTTGGAAACCATTTGTTGGACTTGGACAGAACGTAACATCTCACATTCCATCTGAAATGAAGGCATCATGGTGATAATGGCATGGCTCAAGCAATTTTGCAAGTTGTATAGTCATTGGGGTTCCTTTTCTGGTTCCAGTAGTGATTCTAGACTCTAGGTGAAGGGAGAAACTTGTATACTATATAGTCATTTATAGAGCAAATGAAAAGCATTTAGTGTCAAGCTTTGTGCAGGTTCTTGAAGGAGTTATATATAAATTTATTTTGTGTATAATTTTGTCTCTTTCAAATGATCAGAATCATGAGATTTAAATTTTTTCATTTGTTGCATTGTTATGGTGTATGTAATTTTTCATTTAATTCTTCCTAATCCTATTATGCCTAGGAATGCAATTTTTTTGTTAGTCTGGAATCATATTAAATAATTAAGGATTCACCTCATTGTAATTGGTGGGCAGATTATAGACAGTCATAGAACACCTCCATATATATTACATAAACATCAATAGCATATAAAATCATAAGAGTATTAAGAATGAAAGTATTAAACACCACAATAGATTATTAGATAGGAATACAATTATACAACATAATTAGTAAAACATCAAGACAATAGACCAGTGCCTTATCCTAGGGCATAGAGTCACTTATAATTCAAGACAACTTGATAATAAACTTCAATAAGATTCATTTGCAGATAAATAGGAATAAAATTATGAATAATGCCATTACATACACAACCTAGATTCATATGTAAACTGAAAAACCCTTGACCATTCAATTCACAATGAAAACATAAATTCAACACAAAGAAAATTATGTGAAGATCTCATTGCTCAAACTACAAATGATATTGATATTATATTCATAATGATATAAGAAAGTAAATTCACATTGTGATTCAACATTATTGATCAATAAAAGTGGCAACCTCAACCTGAGATTTCTTCTTTGGCTTTAGCATGGCTTGCCACCTATCCACCTCTTTGTCTATTGGCCAACTGAATGCCTTTACCTCTTCCAACTTTGCAACTGAATATGTCCATCTGGCATTTGTAACTTTCCTGGACTCAACAATAAACTTTGCATGGTCAACCTCAACCTTGAATAGTAAATCAAGCAAACCGTTAAGTAAATCAACATCAACCTGTTCATTTACATGCTTGATTATTTCTTCTTGCTCCAGAATCAAATCAAATTCGTTGGTCCAATCAGAAACTGATTTCAAATCTCCATTACTACCATAAATTGAAGGAACCAATTTATTATAACCTTCCCCAAATGTCTACAATTTTTCATTTATATGCACATCCTTCCCTGTGAAAAATGCATAAGTTGTATTCATTACCTCCACCATGTCTTTAGTGTCATCGATCTTGGGAGGGAACTCGTCACTATACATCATTGCAGTATCTAGCTTATCCATTAATCTACTTCTTCTTGATCAAACATTGAACAAAGGTCCAAGAAAAGCGACAGCCTCAGAGGATGTTTTTCTTGCCTCTTTCAAAGAAATGTGCAAATCATGCACAACCATCAATTTGTCTTTCAATACACTAATCCTGTGTTTCAGAATTCCTGACACAATAGAGATAGCCTTGACATTTTGTTCATTTTCAAGCTTTTCAATTTTCCCTATGTATTCCTCCATTTTTGCTATCACATCAGCTGGTATTTCTTGTACTTGTTCTGTAATCTGTATTGGAGGGGGCTCATTTGCAATTTTTCTTTCAACTCCACTAACTCTTCCTCCAAAGTGCCCTTCTTCATCAGCGTCTCTTCATATTTTTTAGACAATGCAATCAATTGGGTATATGTTTCGGTGTATCTTCTTGACAAATCCTCTGCTTTTGATAAATTCATGAAAGAAACTTGAGTAAAAAATGAGGCAATCTCCGTGTCAGTTGTGTTCTACAAGTTCCAGATCATTCTACCAGCTTTCTTTTCTACTTGGATATTTAGAAGGTGGGGCTTTTGAGTGGAAGGGGACAAAGACCAAGTAGCAAGTGTCTTTGACTTAGGATTAAATCCTGGTCCTCTTATTACATCTCCAATTTCAAATTCAATTCTAAACATTGGGTCCTCTTGCTTCCTAATCTAATCAATAATAAAAATAGATTGGATATACCAGTTAGGCATCATAATCATACCAATACTCTTTATCAATTGTCTTGCTTGTTCCACAGATATTTCCTCCCTGTCAGGATCATATTCGTGCAGTGCCTTGATGATCTCCTCTTTCTTTTCTTCATTTGCTTCCTCTATGATCAGATTTTGTTTTAATTGATTTTGTTTCAACCTTGTCAAAAATATTTTAAATTCATCTAACTTAATAAAGTCATCATCTTTCATGAACTCATTTGACAACATCACACGCTCATCAAAGCCTTGAGAAAGGGCTTCGTTTGCTTCTCCCTGTTCTTCATTCTACCCTGCTTCTCTAAGATGTGTCCTTATTTGATGAAAGTAGTGTCCTTATTTTGTAACAATTTCTCTAGCAAGGTCTCTCCTCACAATTATACCAACCTCAGTGGTTTTTTGTTTTTTTTGCAACTAGCACTCGGGTAGATTGAACTTCATCCCCACTCTCTTTATCATCAGCATATACACTAATTAGCCTCTTGCCATGTGAAGAATGTCCATCTTGGGGGTCTTGCTATTGAGCAGCCACTTCCAGAATTTGAGGCATTTGTTCCATCAGAGTTTCATATAAACTCAACATTTTGTTAATCCTCTCTAGGTACGGGCTATCAGGGCAAAAACTTGAGAAACTAGGGTCAGCAGCCAACAATTCTGCTTCAACTCTCATCAAATTTTTCCATTTTCTTCTCCTTTCTTGTACTTCATCTTTTCTCAACAAATTTCTAACCACATCTTCATCATCCAATGGTTCATGGTCCTTTATTGTGGCCCAAGGTGTCATTTTTGGCATTGCAACTTTAATAAATTGTTCTAGATCATAGAATCTAGACACAACATTAGCCAACCTATACTATTTAAGGAAATTGTTTACTTCATCAAAAGAACTCCTACCAATGGTAAAATCAAACACAACCCAAAGCCTAGGAAGAAGAGAACCCTTCCTATGTTTATCAAGGTATTCTTTTTCAACTAGGGTCAATTGCCAAATAAACTCCATAAAAGAAATCCAAATTGGGACAAATTTTGGTAAAATATGGGGAGGCTAAGGACACCCATAGACTCTCATCATAGTAAAGTTATCAAAAAAATAAAAGTCCCCCCTGTTATGTGAAATAGACTAGTTTGGAATAAACTGGTAAGGTCTCAAAACTCTCCTAACATTAATTGACAATCGTTCCCTATTTATTCCTAGCATTTCCATAATTGGTGAAACAATCCAATTTTCAAAGAAAAGAAAAGAAGAATGGGGAGAACTACTGTCCCAAACTTGGGTCCATCTTTGTATTGGTATTAAGACACTGAATTCTTCTTTCAAAAGCTCCAATTCTTTATCCATGAACTCAACATTATAGAACAAGATTAAGTGCATCAACAATGAATAATGCTTGAATGTAGGGCTGGGTGCACCACTCTGAATTTCAACTAGAGCATTATGAATGTGTTCAACCACATAGCCCACATAATCATAATCTTTGTTAACATTTGGGTGTTGAATGTCCATAGCAATCATTAGTAATTCAGCTGACACTGTTGAATCTCCATCAAAACCCAACACTCTGCATAATCCATAGATTGTACAATGCATATAATGGTGGAAAGGTGTGATGTCAAATGGTGGTTCGATACTCTCAAGAATTATAACCGGCTTCCTATTCACCCTAGGCATGTATCTGGGGATTGCATGCTTCTTGATAACACCTTTGTATTTGTCATAATCCTTTGCAATCCACTCCAAATCTATATCTGTACATGCAATAATAGTAATTTGGAAAGCTTCAACAAAGCTAGCTTTGTTAATTGAAACTAGGGCAGATTGGTTCTTTCTTTTGATTACCCTAGATACTAGGCAATAGCGTTTGGCCAACTCTTTGATCAAATCCACATCAACATACACATCTGGCACAATTAACTTTTCCATATTTAAATCCCAAGGGTTTGACATCAGAACACCATTAACCCTATTTTTCCAGAAATAATGAAACAAAGCAGAACCAGTCATATTAAGCGTGGTAGGGTTTCTGCATTGGCTCCATAAATCTCTCCATGCCAAATGATTTGTATTCAAAGCAACGAAAGTGCTTGGCATCAAATCTATAAATTCATCTTTGTATTTCTTAACCATCATTTCCTCAGTGGCACTGGCCTTGGAACCTCTAGGTCCTCCTACTCTACTTGTCATGGCCTTGGGCTTGGGCTTGGAAGCTCTAGTGCCACTCATCGCCTGGCTCATTTTAGTTGCAGGAGAAAAACTTAACCAATTTTTTGAAATTTTCTCACACCCAACACTTTGAATTCTCCAACGTTTTTAGAGCTCAATTCACTGGATTACCTCTAAGATAGAATGCATTAATGCAATTATACAAAACCTTGGCTCAATCATACAATTTATGGTATTTACTATTTTAATTTTGGGTGCCATCACTTCTCTCAAGTCTCAAGTCTCATTAATTTCCACACTTGCATGAACTAGCTACTATGGCATAATGACATTAATTCAAACTTCAAACTGAAGTACTTGAGTGAAATTTGAATTCATGCCCTTCTATTTGATTGGCAATTGGCATTCAAAATTTTTACAGAACCCAACAAACAAGTCCACATGTTAGCGGGTTAGCGACAATGCTACCAAATCCTCTTAATCTCAAGCTCGCAACCCCTTTTATGAATCCTCAAAGAATCTCATGAGTGAGCGACAACCATTGATCTAACAAAACAACTTATTTCATCGCAAGCTCGCAACTAGAAACTTAACTTGACTTAAACCCTTGCGATCTCGCAACAACAAGACACTTAACCACCATCGTATGCTCGCAATACTTTTTGACTTAAGACTTACAAACTTACGAGCATGCAATGACCACAAAATTAGACCAAAACTTACCTGTCGCCAGATTGAAACTTAAAATGCTAAACAACTTCAAAACCTTTGAGCAAGCGACTTAACCACATCGCATGGTCGCAAATTAAAATGACTTAACCACGAACACCTCGCGACCTTGCGATAACATAAAATCACACCTAGTTGCAACCTCACAACATAAAATGATATTTGGGTGTCGTCACTTCTCTCAAGTCTCATTAACTGCCACACTTGCATGAACTAGCTAGTGTGGCATTAATTCAATTAAACTGATAGAATGCATTAATGCAATTGTACAAATGTCAAAATCTTGGCTCGATCATGTCAAAACTTTTACAGAACCCGACAAACAAGTCCACGTGTCAATCCCCATTTTTAATCGCACACTCTGAATCGGTTATAACAATTAGGAAAGGAACCGGCAAGTTAGCGACAATGCTACCAAATCCTCTGAATCGCAAGCTCGCAACCCCTTTTATGAATCCTCAAATAATCTCGTGAGTGAGTGACAACTGTTGATCTTCATCAAGCCCTTCAGTCGCAACCTCGCAACAACATTTGTAATATTCTTTCTTTACCTGCGAGCTGGAAACCACTACAAATATAACAAAATAACTTATTTCATCGCAAGCTCGCAACTCGAAACTTAACTTGACTTAAACCCTTGCGATCCCGCGACAACAAGGCACTTAACCACCATTGCATGCTCGCAACACTTTTTGACTTAAGACTTACAAACCCGTGAAAATGCGATGACCACAAAATTAGACCAAAACTTACCTGTTGCCAGATCGCAACTTAAAATGCTAAACAACTTCAAAACTTACAAGCAAGCGATGAAACCAACTAAGTTGTGATACCAACTACATCGCATGATCACAAATTAAAATGACCTAACCACGAACACATTGTGACCGTGCGACAACATAAAATCACACCCAGTTGCAACCTCACAACATAAAATGGTCAAGTGCAAAACATCTTGCAAGGTAGTGACAACTAAAATCTCCATGTACTCGCAAGCTCGTGACTTAAACTGACTTGATGATAAAGGACCTGCGAGCTAGCGATAACCATTAAACATGTCTGACCAACCATTTGACCACACTTGATGTTGACATGGACAAATAAATAGAGGACAACTTAGATTTTCAATGCATGACAACTTCGGTTTACTAGCCAACTAAGACAAAAAAACAAACACAAAACCCTAATCGCCATGAACATCATTTTAAGCATTTAATGTAGAACAGTAGAAAGGTTCTAGCAGTAACAATTATGCAATATGAATAATTTTATGGATCTTGTGACACAAATTGTTGCATTTCATGTTCAACATGTTACATAATGTGGAACCAAATACGAATTTACTAATAATTCAATTGTTTAGTAATAATTCAAATTCACAATTAAAAATATGAAATAAGTATCTGTTCTACTTCTGATTGACAAATTAAAGGAATACAATATCAAAAATCATCAATGACAACTATAGTATTGTAATTTTGCAAAATGAAATTGTAATACGACTCAAGAATTGTAGTATAATTATAAATACCTATAAACTAACTGCTAATTCACTTCAGTGACTTAGTCCGACTGTCCGAGGCTTCTATATCCCAAATGGACTCAAGATTCGAAAACTGACTAGTACTAACAGGTTCATCTTCATTTTGATTTAGGTATTCAAAAATGTCTTCATCTTCATGTTGACTCTGAGTTTGTGATCCATCATATTCATTTGTCTCAGCACTAGCACTAGTAGTAGCACCACCAGCTTTTAAAGTGTTGCACACCCCTTGTCTGTCACGCATGGAATTCCAGATTGCCAGTGCCCTATCATATGGAAAATCTCTAACATTATACTGGGTTACAAACAACCTCAAGAAAGTTTCCAAATTCTTGTCTAATTTGTTTCTGATCTTTGATTTCGAAAGCCCTAATGCACTAAAAATTCTCTCATCTTCCACTGACCCCAATATCATTGTTTGACATAAATTAACAAATTTAAAATATTCTGGTATTGCAATATGCAATGCTTCACTTTGATCTATCCTTTTCCAAAGCCTTGTGATTGATCTAGGTTCAAATGTATTCTCCAAGTTAACCAACTGTTGTTTCATAACCAATGCAAACTATTTACATTGTTTTCTAAGATGATCTGAATTTAAAATTCCTTCTATTGGTTTTCCATTGCAATATGCATCTTTTGAAAATGTCAATATCAATTCCTCTAGTTTTTTATGAAACATCTTTGTGTCATTTGGAATATCTCTAATTGAATGCCAAAATTGAGGATACACACAACCCATGGCTTCAAGTATTTCTTCTCAAGGGAATCTTTCATGAACCTCAGTTGAAAGTTCATATGCAATAGACTTCAAATTATCACTAACAGATTTAACAATCATGTCAAAATCTTCCTTTTTAACTGGTAGTCCTCTGCCTCGTTTGCCCATCTTAGATTGGTGCATTGGTATCTGAAATCCTTTTACAAAGACACATAACTCATTTTTTGTATTGAAATGTAAAAATTTTTTAGCATGATTCAAATTTGTAATTATCTGCCAGCTAAAAAAATTTGGGCTTCGCCTTGTTAGATCTGAATATAGACCATCCAGGCTCAAGCATGCCATTTTACGTAGAGTTCTATACTCATTGATATACATAGTTTTGTCTTGGGCTTTCTTAACAAGTTTGTTCATTGAATCCAGCATGGGGAGAAGACTAGCTAAACTTAACAGAGTCTCTATATCAATTAACTTATGTAAGAGATCAGGAGCTTTGTCTACTGTGAGGCATTGCTCATACATTAGTCCAATCAAGGATCGATATTCTGTTAGAACTCGTTTCACTGTTCCATGCAAAGAGATCCATCTGGTCTCAACATCCCTGAGAAGCTTGTTTCCTCTTGTTACTCCCTCAGCAAAAATCTGAAAATTATGCAAAATGTTTAGGACTTCGACAGAAGTATGAGTGGAGCTCATGGACTAGATCTTCAACTTTTGACACTATAGGGAAATTGCTTACAATTCTATATGCTAAATTCATTCGATGGGCCATGCAGTGAATGTCAACTATGTATGGTGCAATACTAGTTTGTAATCTTGCACAAAGACTATTCCTTTAACCTTGCATTACTGCAACTCCATCACCTCCAACACACACCAACTTCTTGGCAATTGTCAAGTCATCTATACCAGTAATTTCATTCAAAGCTTTCTTAACTTCGAAAAATAAATTTTTTGCTGTTGAATTGCCCCTCATTTTATGAACACAGAGTAGATGAGCTCGACAGATGTGTTCTTTTACGGTATACACATGCATACAAACCCAAGTAGTGCTATATACCGCAGTAACTTCATCTATGGATAGTGAAATGAAATTTGACTCTTTTACACTTTCTTGTAAATTTTGCTTTTCCACCTCAGCGAGACAGTTTGCCATTTTCCATCCAACATATATTGACCAATGTGAAATAGGATAGTGAGGAACATTCAAAAAAGATAATAAATTACTAAATTATGGGAAATCTTTCATACGACGCCCTCTCGACATAATATGAAAAACAACACTCATCTGAACAGTATTTGCTAGGTTTGCATCTTTCGCTGCATGTTCAAGCCCAACCTTGATTGTATGTCCAAATCCACTATTAGGAATCAGTGTCATTTTGTGGTTATGCTCTTCATATTCCATGACATACTTAACATGAAGACATTCTTCCTTTGATTTCCATCTTACTACTCGTGTTTCCTTTCCGTCTATGATCTATTTTTCATAAACCTTACCAATATGCTTTTCTATGGTGTCAAGCTTTACATGCATCTTCTTCTCTCTTTTTGTTTTCCAACTACAAATATTACACCTGCATTCTATTAGTTGTTCATCATTGTTTGGGATTGGTTCAATGAATGGGTACTTTGCTACCCAATCAATCTTAAAACTCCTTTTCATCTCCCACTGTTGCCCTAGTTTTACTTTCCTTTTTCTTTTCTTCCTACCAACCTCATCTTCAATACTAGCATTTACATTCGCCAATTGTATCTCATTGTGTGTATCCCTTAGAACATCTTCTACCATGTTGGTATTGTCATCCTCATTTGATGCATTTAAATCAATGACAATCTCACCTTGTGGTGGTTGTGAGCTACTCTGAATGAGTTCTGCAACTACTGTGGTTGATGGACCAGAAACTTTGCCAATTCCAAAAAAAGACTTTATGGTACTATCTTTAAGTTTAAGTTTTGGGTGTTTTGATGGCCTACCAATCCCTTCAGTTTCACCACCCTGAGGAGTCTTACCCTTGTCTAACATCCCAATCCCTTCACCACCCTGAGGAGTCTCACCCATGTCTGACTGTGACATCTTGAGTCTTGACCTCTCAATACAAATTAAAAGTTAAAACTAATACTATCAAGTATGAATAAATGATTACTCACCTTTATGCCTTCTCAATTCTCTAAATCAGGAATCAAGAATGAATGCTTGGGCCTGTGTTGCAGGATTGTAACTCTGGTCCTCCACCCTCCAATGAACTTTGACTTTCCAACTCAATTTGTGAAATGTGAATCGAGACTTGAGACTCTGATAGCTCCCAATTTACTAATCAGACATGAACAAATTGTAAGAAAGAGCATAAGAAATAGTGTATTTATAGCAATCCATGATTGCATTTTTGGTGACTTGCACAGGGCCCAAGCATCGCAATTCCCAATAAACATTTAATTTAATTGCATTTTTGGCAAATTGCGTGGGCGTGCAATCAACATTTAATTTACCATTGGTGAATTAGGTTCTAGGTACGTGGTCATTTTAATATTGCTGGCAAATAGCGGAGGTGATCTAATACCCACGTTCGAGTGATTCAGGGAAAATATTATGAGCATGCATGTCAACGGTGTGTGGTCAATGGCTAAACTAGATTACAAATATTTGCATTGTTCTTCAAAATTCTAGGCGATTTGACCACGATTGTGCCCCTCAATATTCGCACAAAATTCACCAATTGGTGAAGATTCGCCACTAAAAAAAAATTGATGCATGGAGTAAACTTATGGAAAAAGGACTAACTCGTTACATTGATGGAACTATTGTTGCTCCCACTAATCCTAAAGTTGATCCTATTGCTCACTTGGATTGGCTCACTAAAAATATCATGGCAATTGGTACCCTAAAAAAGTATGTATCAAAGGATCCCATTTTTCATATTGAGAAATGTACTCTAATCAAAGATGCTTGGAAAAAGTTTCAAGACTTGTATGGTCAAGTTGATGAGATTAGGGGATATCAAATTTATAGTGATCTCACCATGTTAGATCCCAAGAACTTTGATACTATACAAGATTATTTCACTAATGCAAAAGAGTTAAGGGCACAAATCAAAGATTGTGGCATTGATAAGAAGGATACTCAATTGATCTTCAATATGATGGGAAAAATTCCACAAAAATATGGAGCACTTGTTTCTAGTTTCTAAACCCATAGGATGATAATGGGTTCAAGCTACACAATGCCTACATTTGATGCTTTCACCAAAATGTTGATGATGGAACAAACTAAGTTGATAAGCATGGGAATTCTTAAGACTTCTAAGTCTCAAGCATTAGTGGTAAATCAAGGGAACAAAGGAAATCAAGGAAAGGACAACTCCAACAAGAAGAAATGACAATCAAAGCCTAAGGACAAAGAACGACCTTTTCCACAAAAAGGAGATTCATCCTCTTCCAAGAAGGAAAATTCAACAAAGAGGGAGATACCTACTTGTTCCTATTGTAAAAAGGTTGGTCATGAGGAGGGTCATTTCCATTCCAAGAAGATTGATGAGCTCTCACATATCGTCAAAATGCACAAAATTTAGTTGCCTAATTCCTACAAGAAGGATGATTCATCAACTTCCACTTCCTCACAATCAAAGGGTAAAGGGAAAGAATTCATGGCTTCTACAAGTGGGAAGACTCACTCTTTTTGGAAAAGTAAAGGACAAGCTCTTTGTGCTACTACAATTCATGATTCAGGGAGATGGATTCTAGATTCAGGGGCTTCTCATCATATGACATCTTTGCAATCTATGTTCTCTTCATTTGAGCCTAACACCATGCCATAAATTTTGATGGGCAATCATACATACATGGATATGATTGGGAAAGGAACTATTTCCATTGGGGATAGCTCCTTCAATGATGTATTGTGTGTACCCCATTTGACAAACAATCTTCTTTCCATCTATCAAATCACACATGGAGCAACTAAGAGAATTGTGGAGTTCACACCTAAGTTACTTTTCATTAGAGACTTGGAGACTAGAGCTATCATTGCGACTGGAGTGGTTCATCATGCATCTTAGTTATACTCCTTTTTTAAATTTTCTTGATGAGGATGATTTCACATGTGATGATTCTTCACATGATGATCACACTTCTTGTGATGATTTAGTTTTTAAGGAGAACTTTGGGTACTTGAACTTGGGGATTTTCACATGTGACCCCATTCTTGAGACTCATGTTTCATCTCCTCCTATTGATATCACATCACCTATTGCACCCGATGATGCAGATAGTGTGATAGTTTGGCCTTCTTGTGATTTAGAATAATAGGATATATCTTGTCTTCCAGCTTTAGTTTCATGGGATGATTACTTGACAGACATTGCAGGTTTGTTTATGGAGTCCTACATTGTAGATTTGGGAGACATCATTGATGATATTCATCTTCTATTTGATGAATGCTTATCCTTCTTTGATTGTTGTGACGGCACACTCTGACCCTCTTTTTCATTCTCTACATGACCATTCTTTTGAGGTTGACATGATTGTGGATACTTATCTACAACAGTTGGAGGAGGTCTCTTTATGTTTAGAGGAGGCATGTTAGTCTTTGGGACTTGTTCTACATTCATCTCTACTAGATCTTGGAGTACCTTTTTTAGTAGTGTGGAGCCATTCACCACCTTTGGAGGGGGTATCTTTTAGCATCAACATGTGGACACTTGAGCAGTTTTTAGAGACTTCATTCATCATGACTTTTTCCCTACATCTTCCCTTAATGATTGGGGAGACTTGATGGATACACCTTTTCTTTTATTCCTTCCCAAGGGGAGGAATGTTGTTCAACATTTATGGAGTAGTTTATTCATTCATTCTTGAGCTTCTATCATTGGTGCAGATTCTACATTAAGGGGGGCTACCTAGCTTCTCTTCTTCTCTCATATGGGGGGGACTTTTTCCTAACATGGGGTTTTTTTCCTCACATGCTTCTATGAGAGTTCTCTTGTATTGTTTTCATCTCTTTTGAGGGAGGATTTTTTCCTATTGGGTTTTCCTCTCTTTCCCCTATTTGTGAGAGATTTCATTGCATTGGTTTGCTTTGTATTTTAATTTGTACATGGGAACCTAATATGGCCTTGTAGCTGGGACCTATCTTGCATTGCTTAGTTTCATTGTAGACTTAAGTGCATTCCCCTAAATTGCACTTAAGGGGGGTGTTGGTGTAATTAATTATTCATCTTGGATATTATTACACCTTACTTAAGTTTACTTAGGATAATGCATTTCATAGTAGTTTGGGTATGAGACACTTGGGTGGTTGTGCCACATTGGGATAGTGTGTGTAGGAGAATTTCCACCTTTTTATGGTGTGATCTTGTTATTACTCTATCATATCCAATTTTTGTGGAGTGATAATTCCACCTTCGATGGGTGATCCACTATTGGTATTATGGATGTGCTGCATTAGTTTTGTCATTGATGTCAATACTTATCCTTCTGGTGATCTATGGTTATGTTGAACCAACACATTGTTATTCATCGACAAGTTCAGTGACTTATGCACAGCCACCGATATATGCTCACCGGTAGGTTATATTGTTCATCGGCACAAAGATTGACATGTTATCATCTGGAGATCACTTGGTTATGTCGAAGACATGGTTTGGATACTTGGTTTTGGTATTTTGGTTATTGGTCTAATCGGGTTGACATATTTGTTGTTACCAGCAAATTGGTCTAGGTTATGCACTGACACACGTTATCTATTCTAGATCAGTACAACACGTTATGGAGATGATTAATTGATTGGATATTATTGTAAATGTATTGAGCCGACATGATGTATCACATCTTATCTAATTGTAATATTCTTAGTGATCTAACCTACACATTTGGTCTTAGGCTTTGGTATATATGCAAGATCTCATTTGTGATATAAATGTAATATGTAATAGGTATATGGTATATGGTTTTGTCACATGGTATGTGTGAATATTGAAGATCATATGAGAAGACCATAAAGAAGGTTCAAGGAAGGTTTGAAGGTGATTATCAGAGCTTAACTGGTACTGAATCCAAAATTAGAGATGCTACTTTGAGCAGTACATTATCATTGGATTTAATGATCCAATTGTAGTCAATGTGACTCCTATTTTGTGATTGAGCAGTGAACTCTAGGCGATTGGCCTTTTTGCTTGTGCAGACCCCATTTATGTACACATACTATCTGCAGTAGTATCATCTGATTGTGGGTAAGTTTTCCCACCATTTTTTGCCCCCTTATAGGGTTTCCATATACAAATCTCTGTGTTATGAGTTGTGGATGTTGTTTCTCTTTCTGTTTTATGCATTAAGTTGCACCAATATTAATATTAACTGCTAATCTATCATCCAACATTAATTCTGGTTTACCGATAATATGCATCAAGTTTAATTAATTTATATTTAGGTTGAAGTTATTTGACAGCTGATCCACGCCCCCCCCCCCTCTCAGTTGCCTCTCGGGTCCTAACAATTTCTATCAAAGCTAAGTCCTCTTTTTGCAGAAGTTTAACAGCTTGAGGAGATTCTATGACAACTAACTTTTTCAGGAAGGACAGTCTGGAACTTGATGGAACCAACTATGGTATATGGAAGATCAAAATGGAGACACATCTGAATTGCATTGGAAAATACATATGGATTGTTACAAAGAATGGCTATGTTGGTCCTACACAAAATCAACCTAATCCACCAACATTGGGTAAGGATGAAGAGAATGATTGTAAAGCAAGAGAAGCACTTTTGAGCGCATTATCAGATCAGAAAATCATTGGATTATCTGACTGATCTACTGCTAAATCTATTTGGGATAAATTGGAGACATTGAATGAAGGAGATACCACTGTTAAAATTGCAAAACTGGAATGCTTTCGGGTTAGGTATAAAAATTTGAAAATGGAAGAAGATGAAATAACTTTTGCTTTTATGGAAAGGGTTAATGAAATTATTTTAGGAATACAATGTTGTGGAGGATCCTTAAGTGAAGATGGAATTGTTTCTAAAGTTTTAAGAGCATTTCCACCAGCATATAAACTGAAAGTAACTTCTATTAATAAGTTGAGAACAATGCCTAATACATCAGTATCTAGAGATACCTTCGTTGGAAAACTTTTAGCATTTGAACTTGATGAATTTGGTCCTATTGCTACTATTAAGATAGATTTAGCCTTCAAAGCATCATCATCTACAACATCATCATCATCATTTGGGAAATCTGATTGGAAATCACTTTATGCAAAAGAACTTGAAGATATCAGAGAGGAAAATGAAGAATTGGAAGAACTTGAAGCACTATTTACAAAGAAAATGCCTAAAGGTCCTATTGGAAGTAAGTATGAAGGTAAAGCACCATTCAAATGTTTAAGATCAGGTCAAGGAGGAGAATTCACATCTAAGGAGTTTAATACATTCTATGGAGTGAATGGAATCAAAAGACAACTATCAGCGCCTCAGACACCTCGACAGAATGGAATTATAGAAAGGAAAAACAAAACTATTTTGGATGCAGCTAGAAGCATGATATTGGAAGAAAATCTACCTCATGTGGACTAGAGAGAAGCAGCAAATACAACCGTTTACACTTTCAACAGAGTTCACATCAAAGGTGAAACCAGTAAGACCCCTTATGAACTATGGTTTGGTAATACTCCTACTATTAAATACTTTAGAATATTTGGAAGAAAATGTTATATTAGGAGAGATGAGTATGTTGGTAAATTTGATCATAGAAGTGATGAGGGAATATTTCTTGGTTATTCATCTAAGAGCAAGGTATATAGATTTTTTAATAAAAGATTACAAAAGATTATTGAGAGTGAAAATGTGAAGATAGATGAACACTTTAGAGGAAATTCAAAGTCTATAGATTCTAAACCAGCAGTTGAGATGATCATAAATGAACCTATATAGAATACACCAGTACAAAGTGTTGATCCAGTCACACCGACATCGTCAAAGAATTCCATAGTGACTAAAGAATGGTAGCAAGTGAACAAACCCAGGTATGTAAGATTGAATCACTTTGAAAGTCAGATAATTGGGAATAAGTATCAGGGAGTTATGACAAGAGGAAGACTGACAAATGAAGAGGTATGTTTAATTTCTCAAATTGAACCAGCATCTGTTATTGAGGCATGTGAAGATAAACATTGGATTAAAGCAATGGAAGATTAATTAGAACAAATTGAAAAGAATAATACATGGACATTGGTTCCTTGGCCTAAAGACAAAAATGTAATTGGAACTAAATGTGTATTTAGAAACAAACTTAATGAAGATGGTAATGTAATCAGAAACAAATCAAGATTAGTGTGTAAAGGATATTCACAGAAAGAAGGAATTGATTACAATGAAACCTTTGCACCAGTACCTATAATTGAGGCAGTCGGGTAATTTCTTGCATTTGCAGCATACAAGAACTATAAAGTATATCAGCTGGATGTAAAATGTGCATTTTTGAATGGTGATCTTGAAGAAGATGTTTACATTGAACAACCTGATGGATTTTCATTGACAAATGATGGAGATATGGTATGTAGGTTAAGGAAAGCTTTGTATGGATTGAAGCAAGCTCCTACAACTTGGTATGCTAGATTGGATAAATATCTTTTGAATCTTGGTTACACTAAAGGTAATGCTGACAAGAACTTATATTTCAAAGTGACTAATGATGACATCTTGTTTATTGAAGTTTTTGTTGATGATATCATTTTTGGAGGAGAAGATGGATTGTGTAAAGACTTTGCTAATAAGATGTAGGAAGAATTTGAAATGTCTATGATTGGAGAGAGAAAATTATTTTTAGGATTGCAGATTTCATAGACTGATAAAGGTATATTCATATGTCAAACAAAATACTTGAAGGAACTATTAAAGAAATTTGGTATTGAAAATTCCAAACTGGTAAGTACTCCTATGACTACAATAGATAAATTGACATCGAAAGATGATTCATCTCCTGTTAATCCAACAAGATATAAGTCTATGATTGGAGGTTTATTGTATTTGACATAAACAAGACCAAATATAATGAATGATGTATGTATTATTTCAAGATTTCAAAGTAATCCTAAATAAAATCATGAGTCAGCAGTGAAAAGGATTTTCCAGTATCTACAAGGCACAACAAATCTTGGTTTATGGTATCCTAAAGATGGAAATTTTTATTTATGTGCATACACCGATGCAAATTGGGTAGGAGATGTAGATGAGAGAAAGAGAACTACTGGTGGGCATTCTTTCTTGGTAGTAGATTGATTTCATGGTTGAGCAAGAAACAAAGTTGTACATCATTATCAACAACAGAATCAAAATATGTTGTAGCAACAACTAATTGTACTCAGGTATTATGGATTAAGAAAATGTTGAAGGACATAAAGGTAAAATGCAAAGAACCTATAATCATCTATTATGATAATTCAAGAGCAATTGATATATCAAAGAATCTAGTATTTCACTCTAAGACTAAACATGTTTCTATTAAGTATAATTTTCTAAAAGAGAATGTTGAAGCAAATGAAGTGAGATTGGTTTATGTGAATACTAAAGAGCAGATTGCAAATATATTTATTAAGCCTTTACCTAAGGAAACTTTTGAATATCTCTGAGAGCAGCTTGGGCTAATACCCTCACCGATAGAGACTTAGACAGTTGAAGATTGGCATCAAATTGATAGAAACTAATAGAGAAATATTTTTTCGGCTTTTGATGGAGGAGAGGTACTTCTCAGGTGGAGTAGTTGGTTATAACAATTTTCTATTGTAGTTGATTATATGAGTTGAGTTATGTATTCTGGTATTTGTATTGCTTTGGCATTTGATGTCAAAGGGGGAGAGATATCTATGGAAAAATAGTATCCTTTGGGGTGAGATTATTCATTGGGGAAGAGATTTTTACTCTCTGCATTTTTTATTTCTGATATTGATCTATTCAGGAGATTGTTGGTATTTAGTTTTTGGCATTTCTGCTTTGGCACTTAGATGTTTTTCCATCTAGTGTTGCCATCAATGCCAAAGGGGGAGATTGTTGGTATTATGGATGTGTTGCATTAGTTTTTTCATCGATGTCAACACTTATCCTTTCGGAGATCTATGGTTATGTTGAACTGGCACATTGTTGTTCACCGACAAGTTCAGTGACTTATGCACAGTCACTGGTATATGCTCACCAATAGGTTATATTGTTCACCAGCACGAAGAATGACATGTTATCATCTAGAGATCACTTGGTTATGTCCAAGACATGGTTTGGATACTTGGTTTTGGTATTTTGGTAATTGGTCTAATCGAGTTGACATATTTGCTGTTATCGGGAAATTGGTCTAGATTATGCACCAGCACACGTTATCTATTACAAATTAGCACGACACATTATGGAGATGATTTATTGATTGGATATTATTGTAAATATATTGAGCCATCATGATGTATCACATCTTATCTAATTGTAATATTCTTAGTGAGATGACCTACATGTTTGGTCTTAGGTTTTGGTATATATGCAAGATCTCATTTGTGAGATAAATGTAACATGTAATAGGTATATGGTATATGGTTTTGTGACATGGTATGTGCAAATATTGAAGATCATATGAGAAAACCATAAAGAAGGTTCAAGGAAGGTTTGAAGGTGATTATCGGAGCTTAACCGATACTGAATCCAACATTGGAGATGCTACATTGAGCAGTACATTATCATTGGATTTATTCATCCAATTGTAGTCAGTGTGACTCCTATTTTTTGATTAAGCAATGAGCTCTAGGTGGTTGGCCTTTTTGCATGTGCAGACCCCATTTATGTACACATACTATCTATAGTAGTATCATCTAATTGTGGGTAAGGTTTCCCACCATGGTTTTTCCCCTTACATGGTTTCCACGTAGAAATCTATGTGTTATGAGTTGTGGATGTTGTTTCTCTTTTTGTTTTATGCATTAAGTTTCACTAGTATTAATATTAACTACTGCTAATCTGTTAACCGATATTAAGTTTGGTTTACCAATAGTATGCATCAAGTTTAATTAAGATATATCTGGGTTGAAATTAATTGACAACTGATTCACCCCCCCTCTTAGTTGCCTCCTGGGTCCTAACATCCACCTCATGTGGAATATTATATTGTTTCTCCTACCTACCCACACCTATTTCCTACCTACCCTTATTTCTTATTCAGCCACATGTCATGTTTTTGTGTTCACATATCCATATAGCCTTGCCTATATATGCAAGCTCATATTCATTGTATGTAACAACTATTGATCTATTGATAATTTATCTATTGATGAGAATACAATTTATTCTTGTCCTATATTTTGTCTCTCTATTTTGTACTTTTCATTGAGCTCTTGATCTTGGCAAAATCTCATAGTAATCTCAAGTTCAACTTTTGTGAACATTACATATATGGAAAACAACACCGCGTGTTTCTTTTTATTCCAATTCTAATAAGTTTTCTAGGGTTTTGGACTATGTTCATTCTGATGTATTTGGTTTTGTTAATATGCTTTCTTTAAATAGATCTATGTAATTTATTTCTTTCATAGATGACTATTCTAGAAGGACATTTGTTTATTTCTTCAAAAGTAAATCTGAAGTTTTCAGTCGATTTAAGGAATTTAAGTCCTTGGTTGAAAATCAAAATGGTAGAAACATCAAGTGTTTGAGGTTGGATAATGGTGGTGAGTTTTGTTCTGCATTCGATAGGTTCTATAAGGACCATGAGATTGAAAGATATAAAAAAACTCCATATGCACCACAAAAAAATGGAGTTCCAGAGAGGATGAACTGAATGCTGATGGAGAGGACTAGGAGTATGTTGAGAGCTATTGACCTTGAACAAAAGTTCTGGGCTGAGGTGGTAGCGACTACATGTTATCTGATAAATAGATCTCCTACTTTGATACTTGTTGAAAAGACCCCTATGGAAGCATGGTTTGGTAAAAATCCCTCTTTGAGACATCTTAGAGTCTTTGGTTGTGAGGCATATGCTCATGTGCCTAGTGAAAAGAGATCTAAATTGGAGAACAAGGTGGTTAAATGTATCTTCATCGGTTATAATATCGGTGTGAAGGGATACAATCTTTGGGATCTAGTTGAAGAGAAGGTTCTCTATATAAGAAGTGTTATCTTCCATGAGTTGAACCTTCCATAGTAGATTTGCAGCCAAGGAAGGAATATAAATAGAAGGAGTTAGTTCAGGTTCCTCCGACTCCTAAGAGAGTTAAACTATGTATTCCTACGAGACCTAATAATAAGGAGAGTTCTAGAAACTCAGAGAGTTTAGAAGAGGAACAAGATTCTCAACCTTAGAATGTGAGGAGGTCTACACATGATAGGAGACAACCTACAAGATATAATTATTCACCATAAAGATTTGGTTATTCATTGTTAGATTCTAGTTGTATCTTTGCTTTGATTGCTAATGTTGATGAGCCTAGGACTGTTAGAGAGGCTATGGGTATGCATGATGCAGATTCCTAGATGAAAGCCATGAATGAAGAGATGGTTGTATTGAAGAAGAATGTGATATGGGATCTAGTGCTTTTTTTGTGAGGGACATAAACCCATTGGTTGTAAATGGGTGTTCAAAAAGAAATTGGGTCTAGATGGAAGTGTTGAAAAGTACAAGCCATGGTTGGTCACGAAAGGATATTCCTAGGTGGAGGGAATTGATTATAGGGAGATATTCTCTCTTGTAGCTAAGCTAACATCAATTTGACTTGTATTATCTCTTGCAACAACTCATGATTTGGTAGTCGAGTAGATGGATGCAAAGACAACATTCCTTCATGGTGATTTGGAGGAGGGAATTTACATGTCACAACCTGAGCACTTTGTGGAGAAAGGTAATGAGAATCTGGTATGCAAGTTGAAGAAATCTCTTAATGGTCTTAAGTAGTCTCCTATAATATGGTGCTGGAAATTTGACACCTATGTGTTGTCACTAGGATTTTAGAGATCTAAATCTGATCATTGTGTTTATTATAAAGCTAAGAATGGTCATCTTCTCATTATTGTCCTATATGTGGATGATATGTTGTTTGTTGGGAATGGGAAGAGAGTGGTTTCAAATTTGAATTCTCATTTGTTAGCATAGTTTGAGATGAAAGATCTAGGTGCAACAAGGTATATTCTAGGAATGGAGATCACAAGAGATAGAGCTCACAGAAAGATTTGGATCAGCCAGAGAAAGTATGTGAACTCTATGTTGGAGAGATTTAGCATGATAGATTGCAAACAGTTAGTTGTTCCTGTTATTCAAGGTATGATTTTTTTAATGGAAGACTATCCAAAGTCTCCTACTGAGATGGAGGACATGACCAGAGTCTCTTATGCAAGTGTTGTTGGTAGCCTAATGTATGCTATGGTATAAATGAGGCCAAACATTGCACAAGTAGTGAGAGTCCTTAGTTGGTTTGTGGCTAATCCTGGATCGGTGCATTGGAATGCAGTGAAGAGAGTGTTCAGATATTTGTGACGTACTTCCTAGTATTCTCTATGTTTTTATGGTAATCCTATTGTTGTTATATGGAGCCTAATCAGACTTGGAGGTTAAATTTTCCTAGCTTCTATCGGCATGGTTTCCCTCCATATTTTTTGATAGGGGTTTGGGGGTAGTGCCCCTTGCATGCTCCCTATCACGATAGAGGGTGAGGTTGAGGGGTAGCACCTCGTGAAGCTAAAAACACTTATTATTTTATAAAGGCGTTGGGTGTTATTTTTCTATTGGATGACATGTTGTAACCCTAATTTTGTAACTGACATAAGTCTTGATAAAAAGGCTAAGGGTTAGTAGTTTTCCGTAGAAAATTTGATGGCATTTCACAGCGGTATTGAGTTGCAAGGAATTGTTGGTTGTAATTGGTTTTGATTTATTGGATAATAATATTGGCCTCTTTGTTTGGTGGATGTAGCCTAAGGTTGGGTGAACCACGTTAAATATTGTCCTTTCGCTGATATTATTTCTGTGTTTTTCATTCTTGTGTTAATATTTATTTGCATATAGTCGATAATTTCTGCATGCAATTCCTAACACCTACTAGACCTCAACATTCCTTGACTATTCATGGGCATGTAGACTTTGATTGGGTTGGTGACATTGATAGAAGAAGATCCACTAGTGGATATGTATTCACGATGTTTGGTGGTACAGTGAGTTGGATGAGTAAGCAACAAGCTATGGTCACTTTATCTATGACTAAAGCTAAGTACACGGTAGCTAATCATGCTTACACAGAGGCCATTTGACTTAAAAGATTATTTTCAGACATTGGTTTTGATGTGGGATAGATCACTATCTGTTGTGATAGCCAAAGTGCCATTTGCTTGGCAAAGAATCCTACTTTCCATGCCAGAACAAAGAACAAATGCTCTTTTCCTTTTTGAAGTTGCATTTTTAGATTTTACCTATTGAACATCCTTTTCTTTTTGCATTAATTTCATGTCAAATCCAATGTTTAACATTCTAAAGAAAGTATTTGGCATGATTTCCTCCTCAACTTTAAAGTTTTACATTCATGTTAGTCCCTACAAGAAGCAATAATCCTAGATATGATCTTATGTAGATCATAAATCAAATGCATTTTAATCAATAAGTGATCGAAAATCAAAATAAAATAATGGAAAGAAACTTAAATAAAGAGAACTTCAAAGATAAAATACAAGCAAAATCCATGTTACTCTTTCTTATAAGAGAAAATAAAAGTGAATTATATATATATATATATATATAAATATAAATAACACAAATAGGGGCATATACACCTAAGATGGGTCTCTTCTCTTTTTAGTTCAATAGTAGTGTTCATTTTTTTCTTATCCTTCTCATATAAAAGAGCATGCACATATGCGTACAGTCAACAGATATATTTTGTATGAGTTATCCTTTTGAATGCAAGCTTAAATAGTAAATGGTAATTTAATCTTAGTGGTGCTCACCTTTCTGAATGGCTCTCACATATCACCAAATGTCTATCTTGTATTGGTTGTATATTAATTGAAATACGACAAATGAATGAGAAAGACAACATTCTGATTAGTTCTTGAATTGAATTCAATAGTTCAATTCAACGGTTCCATCCATGAATTTTCCTCAACATTACGTGTTAGTAAAATTTTCATATTCCATCTAATGTCAACTAACAATGCCAACTTTTCATGCCCCTGACGGTATACTGGCTATCATCATAGCGACTTTCTACATATTTGCATCATCATAGCGACTTTCTACATATTTGCATCATCATAGTGACTTTCTACATATTTGCATCATCAGCGAGTAATCTTACCAACTTTTCTACATCATAGCCAGTAATCTTACTGGCTATCATCATAGTGACTTTAGAGGCATTCATCATATCAAATTTATTGATATGATGATGCAAATTTGATAGGAAAGTTGGTAAGATTACTGACTATCATCATAGCGACTTTCTACATGTTTGCATCATCATATCAAATTTATTGAATTGTTGAATACCCTTTTATGGCATAAAATGATGATGGCATGAAAAGCTGGCATTCATATATCAAATTTATTGATACGATGATGCAAATTTGATAGGAAATTTGGTAAGATTATATAGAAAAGTATTTCATCATATCAATAAATTTGATATGATGAATGCCCCTAAAATGAAATATTATTGGCTATCATCATAGCGACTTTCTACATATTTGCATCATCATATCAAATTTATTGAATTGTTGAATACCCTTTTATGGCATAAAATGATGATATGAGACAAGTGTTAGATTTGTAGAAGAGTCTCCATAAGGGTGAGATTAAATAGCTTGGGATAGTCATAACCAAACTCATTGTAAGATAATGTATAATTTATGAGTTATGCAATCATTATGAGGAGTGGTGAAATGTGTACCTTATCAAGGAATATTAAATGTTGGAGGGTTTTAGGATGCAATCAAGAGGTGTACCTTTTATTTTCTATCAAAATTATAACAAAGAAAGAAATCTCTATCAAAACATTATGAGCACTAGAAAGCGGATTTATTGAAAAACCCTAATTTTTAAATAACATTTTTCATGAATTATTTTTCATCAAAATTATAAGTAGAAAGAACTTAGCTCCTCTATAGTTTTGATATAATTTCAAAATTATAAGTAAATGTGAAACATTCACTAATTTACTCTCAAAATTAATTTTTTTGTAATGAAAAATCATTAAAAATACATAAATAATTTAAAATTGATCCAAAAAATTTGATCTTCGGATTGACCACTCCTAATACCATTTCAAACCTATATGTAATATTTTGTACACAAATGCACAACCATTTGTGAGATATGACCAAATCATTGCAAAACCCTAATTTTCAAAGATCCAATTTTTCACAAATTATTTTGCATCAAAATTAAAATAACAAGGAATAGACCCCATCTAGAATTTTGAGATATTTCCATAAATATAAGGAAATCCAAAATTTTTGCTAATTTACTCAAAATTATTTTTTATGAAAAAACATAAATAATTCATAAATAATTCAAAACTAATAAAAAAATCTAATTTCTAGATTGAACACTCGTGATATCATTTCCAATCGACATAAGAAAATTTGTGCATAAATTCATAGCCATTTGTTAGATGTGATCAAATCATTCTATTACCCTAATCTTGTGTCCAAAACTTTGTTGCACAAGTTAGGGTCCAAATTTTTTTACAAAACATTAATATAGTGTTAGAAAAACTTGCAAAAATATAGATCTAACAGAAACCCATGTCACATAAGACATACCAAAATGTATACGATGGAATTGAGAATTCAAACTGTTGTTAAACTTATAAAGATTCAACCACATAAAACCCTAGTTCTACAATGACATCCACCATACACTAATTAAGAACCAAAGAACATGCAAAATATCAAATATGAAAGATTTTACCTTCACATGCTCATAGAGTTTGATCTCCATTGTTTTCCATCTCTATTGATCTTGCTTGATATTGACTATGTTTGCTTTCATATTTGTATTGTACACAAGAGCTCAATAGAGAATGAATATGGTTAAGTATGCAATATGGTAGAGTATAGGTGTTTCACTTGATTGAAGATAGGGAAAATATCCTCTTTTATAGAGAATACCCTAAAAATAGAAGGATGGGATTAAGAGGTGGAGGGATAAATGGTCACCTCAAATGAGAGGGTAGGTATAGGAAATAGGAAAATATTAGAGAGGTGATTAAAGGTAAATTGAGTGACAAATGACAAGTGTCATGGAGAAAAAATCTAATGAATTAAATAAATAAATAAATAAATAATTCTTTAATTAATAGAAGAGGTGGGGCCAATTAAATAAATAAAATATTTATTTAATTTAGGGAAAGGATAATTTAAATAAATAAAAATATTTATTTAAATAGGGAAAGGCTAGAAGTGGATTAGTGAATTAATTAAATTAAAAAAATCTATTTAATTAATATAAGGCTTAGAATAAAACAATCAAATAAATAAAATATTGATTTAATCAAGTTAGGACAATTTTAGGTGTCCACATATATGACTCACTATAGGTAGCTTATTGGGAGTCTCATCTACTTGATGTATATCGGACCAAATTTATGCTATGTTGTCAATTATCTATCCAAGTTTATGCAAGAGCCAAAGAAATGTCATTGGATTGCAGCCAAATATGTTTTGTGATATGTCCGAGGTACTCTGAAGTATGGTTTGTAATATAAGAAGAACAATCAATTCTTCCTGCAAGGATATGATGACTTGAAGTATGATGGATCTATAGATGACCGAATATCAACACTAAACTATCTTTTCATCTTGGATCTGGTCCTATTTCATGGATTAGTAAGAAGCAGATTGTTGTTTCTCTCTATCCATCAACATTGCATATCATTCTACATAAGGAGTTATATGTGAGGCAATCTGGTTACATTGCATTCTAGTTGATATGGGAATTTCTAAGAATTAGTCACCGGCCTATTCATGGGCTATCTGGAGTTAATTCTAGTGATGGAGGGGTTTCGAACTGTGTTTGGATCAAGCTGGAGCAAGGTTGGGTAAAAGTTAATTTCGATGGGGCCTCAAGAGGCAACCTAAGAATTTCAAGTGCTGGATGTGTGGCTTGTGATGAGGAAGGAAAATTTTAATGAAAGGAGCTAAAAGACTATAAGATGGTACTAAAAATGAGGTGGAGGCACAAGCAATGCTACTTGTGGTGGAGTTGGGTCACAATTTAAAATTTCTAAAGTTACATTTAGAAGGTGATTCTAAAATTATAGTTGATACAATTTTGAAAGGCTCCTCCCTGAGTTGGTGAATTAGCAAATTTATTTCAATTATCCATTCAAAGCTAAACTCTTTTCAAGGTTTTTGAATTTCTCACAGTAAGAGGGCAGGGAATGGGGTGGCAAATTTTTTGTCTAATGTGGTATGTGAACTAGGCCCTTTTATAACCTGGTGGTGCAGTAGTGCTAATGAGGATGCAATTTGGCCATCCTAGTTGGAAGCTAACATCAATTGATTTCTTGCATGAGGTTGGTGAATTCTCAATGATCTTTGGAGTCAGATGTAGAAGGAAAGAATTCAAGTAATTGGGGTGAGGTTGTGCCACATATGATAGCGTGGGATATAAGTGAGTGATTTAAATTTTAAGTGATAGGTATGATGCATTAATGAGCATTCATTCATGAACTTGGTTTTGCAATGCAAATGTGTGCTGATTAATAAATAGAGAAGGGTGGTGGAGAGATGTTTGTACACAACTTTAATGTTGGTGTCATTGGCAACAACAAAGTGGGAGAACTAAGGGGGGGGGGTGAATCAGTTATCACTGTATCTACAATCTTAATCAAAAATTCAGATCTGATAAACTACAACAATAACAAAGTTAAGAAAATTGAACGCAAAAAACACAACACCAAGATTGTGATGTCAAAAACCTAGTTAAGGGAAAAATCATGGTGGGAACCTACCCACAATAAGATGATACTCTACAATAGTATATGAAAATATTATAATAGGAAATGCACATGCATTCATGCACACTGCCTAGAGATCATTGCTCAAAAGATAGTGACCCAGAAGGATACAAACCTCAAGGAAGTCTCACTAACTTACAACAAGATTCAAACTACAATCTGAAAGGAATGAAATGAAAGAATAACATCTCCAAATGTCTGATTATAGTTCAGATTAAGCACAAATGTTTTCTTTGCAACACCAAACTCTGATCAATCACTATACCAAAAGATGAATCACTTGATCACACATACACCACTCTTTGATAATATAGACACAACCTTTTTACCTAAATTACATGACAATATCACCTATTTATACAATTCATCAACCTTGACAACAAGGTTGGCTAAACCCTCAACTCAGAATTGCAAAATTACATTACGCGATACAAAGATCGACCATTGGACCAATATAATGATATACATGACATAACATGGTCCTAAGCCAAATATCCAAACATGCATCACCACAAGAAATCACACCAAGATCAATCACAACATGCTACACCACCAAAAAAACCTCATAATACGAAGAACATCATCAAATCAACAAAATCACCAAGAACATGCACAACAATCAATGTAGATCAGCAAAATAAATAGGACATAATTAGGAAACATCAACAAGCATGTTAGAATCATCAACAACATTTGTACCAACAGAAGCTTCATCGATCAACATCTGAACCTCAAGAACACTCAAACAACAACAACTGTCACAAAGAAAAGATAACTTGTGGAGCACCAAATCACAAACCATCTGAAATGAAGATACACAAGACCATCCCAAACAATCTCCCAAAATCTCAGATCAAGACCTGATCACACCGGAATATACCAGAGGAATTACTGAACTCTGCAAAGCATTGATCAAATAAATAGACTACAAAACCGAATCATATGATATGATCAATTAGGATTCTCGGTTCACCAAAACCAATACAAAAGAATATAGTGATACAAGAAATACTGCATACACCAAACCATGATCCCAATTAAACCAATCACTAGAGAAGGAATATGTTGACATCAATGACAACAATATATCCTAGGAACAACAATGTCCAACAATCTCCCCCTTTGGCATTGACAGAAACATATGAATGTGAAAAAAAATCAATGCAAAGAAATAAATTATCTCCAACAAACTCCCCCTAAAATCAAATAGATAAAACCATTTTTCACATGCTTCTCTCCCCCTTTGACAACAATGCCAAAGATATAATATAGGTAACCAAACTTTCTCTTCCAAAATGGAAACATGAATCTCTCCCATTAAAATACATAACTAGACTACTCCACCAGAGGAGCAACACAAACTCACCAATCTGGATAAAGAGATAATATTGTGAAGTCCACCAGATTGATGCAACTCAATGCATCTAGTTCTCATCAAGAGGAGTGGATACCCCGAACTTGTCTCTCAAATAGACAAATGTATTTGCAGGCAAAGGCTTAGTGAAAATATTAGCATTCAGTTCCTTTGTAGATACATACTCCAACTTTACTTCCTCTTCACTGACTTTTTCTCTCAAGTAATGATAATATTTGATTGACACATGTTTTGTCTTTGAATGTTGCAACAGATTCTCTGACATGTTAAGAGAACTAGAATTATCACAATATATGATAGTAGTCTCATCATAGATAAATTTGATATCCTTCAACATTTGCTTCATCCAAACTACTTGAGTGCAGCTACTAGCATCAACAATGTACTCAGCTTCAATAGTAGATGAGGATACCCATCTACTATCAATTTATTACTCAAAAAGATGCACCATCGAAGGTACTCTTTTGATCATCAACATCACTATACCAACAAGCATTAGTGTAAGCACATAACATGAAATCATCATTCCTTGTATACCACAAACCATAATCCATAGTCCCCTTCAAATATCTAAATATCCTCTTCACAACAGTGACATGACTCTCTTTTGGAATAATTTGATATCTAGCAACCATGCACACATCACGCATGATATCTGACCTAATTTGAGTAAGATAATTTGCAGCCAGTCACCATAGGATTCCAACCAATTTGGAGTCATTGAATCCAAACTTCTTCAACATTTCCTTCACATATTTAGTTTGTGATATAAAAATACATTTTCCAGGCTGTGAAATTTGCAAACCTAAGAAAATTTTCATCTCACCTATCATAGACATCTCAAATTTTTTCTACATATCAGTGGTAAACTTTATGCTCAAGTTATCATCACCTCCAAAGATAATATCAGAAACAAATACTTCAACAATCAAGATGTTATCATTTTCAATCTTAAAGTATAGATTACTATCATTAGTCCCTTTATTAAATCCCAACTTAAGAAAATATTTATCCAATCTAGCATACTAGTCTCCAGGGGCTTGTTTCAAACCATAAAGAGTTTTCTTCAATTTACATACCATGTATCCATCATCTGATTATAAAAATCCATCAAGTTGCTCAATGTAGACTTCTTCCTCAAGATCACCATTCAAAAAGATAGATTTGGCATCCATCTAATACACCTTGAAATCTTTGTAAGCAACACATGCAAGCAACACATGCAAGCAACAATCTAACAGCTTCAAGTTTGGCCACCAGAGAAAAAGTATCCCCATAATCAATTCCTTATTTATGTGGATATCCTTTTCATACCAATCTTTCTTTATTTCTGACAACTTTAGTGGCTTAATTCAATTTATTCCTGAATACCCATTTAGTACCAATAACATTCTTATCTTTAGGTCTAGGCACAAGTTCCCATGTGTTATTCTTCTCAATCAGATCTAATTCTTCTTCCATAGCTCTTATCCAATTTTCATCTTTACAAGCTTCAACAACATCTTTAGGTTCAATTTTAGAAATCAAACATACCTCTTCAATAGCTAACCTTCTTCTAGTCATCACACCTTTATTTTTATCACCAATAATATGATTTTTTGAATGATTCAATCTTGCATACCTTGGAGTCTTCTGATTGATTTGATTTTTCAGGTTCCTGCACTTCTCCACCAACATCAACAACATACAAATTGACAATCTCTACCAGATCAGTCTGATTCAGTTCCTCAGTCTGAACAAGGTTTAAAATAATATGTTGACCATCATCATATCCATAGTCTTTGATTTATTTTCCAAGGTTCTTATCCACCTTCACATTTTCACTATCCACTATCTTCCTCAATCTCTTATTGTAGCACCAGTAGGCTTTTCTCTTTGTTGAAGATCCCAATAAATTCCTTCATCACTTCTTGCATCAAACTTTCCTATATCCTCATTTCTCTTGATATAACACTTGCTACCAGATACTCTAAAATATCTCACAGTAGTCCAGCATGACCAAACCATAACCCATAAGGAGTCTTACCAGTATCACCTTTAATATGAACCTGGTTGAATATGTAAACAATAGTGCTAATAGTTTCTCTGCAATAGATCTTCGAAACATTCCCTTCAATCAACATAGTCCTTGCAGCATCTAAGACAATCCTATTTTTCCTTTCAACAACTCCATTTTGTTGAGGGGTTCTAGCATTAGATAATTGTCTTCTAATCCCATGCTTCTCACAGAATGAATTAAACTCACTGGAATAGAATTCTCCACCTCTATCAGATCTCAGACATTTCACCTTCAATCCTGACCTAGTCTCAACTTTTGGTTTTAATATCTTGAATTTGTATAATACTTCTGATTTCTCTTTCAAAAAGACAACCCACATCATCCTGGAATAATCATCAATTAGCAACATAAAATATCTATCTCCCTACATACTTCTAACATTTGCAGGCCCACACAAGTCAATATGCACAAGATCTAGCAATCCATCAGATGTATACTGCTTACTTTTGAAATAAATTCTTGTTTGTTTACCCAATTGACATTCCTTACATACTAGATTAGTAGGCTTAACAATCTTAGGCAGATCTCTAACAACTTCAATAGAATTGATCTTAACCATAGAATCGAAATGAACATGACACATTCTCCTATGCCACAACCAACTCTCATGAATCTGAGCAATCAAGCAACTTTTCTCACTAGCATTCAAATGAAAAATATTACCTTCAGTCTTACTTCCAGATGCAATTTTTATTCGAGAGGCATTTAGGATTTTGCATTTACCATTCTTGAATTATAAGTCATAACCTTTACCAACCACCTGTCCAACACTCAAAAGATTATGCTTCAAACTTTCAACATATAGAACATCATCAACATTATGCTTACTATCAAAGGAAATAGAACCTCTACCATGGATCACATAGGCTTTGTCATCTCCAAATCTCATTATTCCACCATCATACCTTTCCATACTCACAAGTTTACTTTTATCACTGGTCATATGAGGTGAACAACCATTGCGAATCACCCATTCATCTTTTTCCTCAACTTTAGCATCTAAAGCTTTCTCCTCAATAGTGCAACTAGTGGAATCAATAGGCACCAATCCATCTTCCTTAATGGAAAGAAATACAACTTCATCTCCTTCTGATTCTTCATCTGTAACTCCTTCATCAACAACATAGTAGCAGTTCTTCTAATTCTTATACTTCTAGCTAGACTTGTTAGGCTTATCATACTTCTCATGCTTCTCATATCTATCATTTATATCATGCTTATCAAAATTTATCATGCCTATCATATCTAGCCATTCTCTCTAGGCATCTAGAAGAAAAATATCTTACCTTATTGCAAGAGAAACATTTTAGAGGTAGTTTTCCATCATACTTACTAGCTCTTTTAGGCAATCTTTGGGCAATCAATGCTTCAAGGTCATCTAGATCTCTTTCTTGCTCTTCCATCTCTCTTCTCTTTCTTTCATATCTGGATTTTTGCATTCTTCAAGTTCATACTTGTGCTTATTGGATACAAACTCTCTAAATGTAGTCTCAGACTTTCCATGTGATTCACCACCAAATTTACTCAGCTCAAATGCAGCAATATTTCCAACCAACATATCTCTTGTAACTATAGTCACACTTCGGATCTCATCAATAGCAGCTACCTTATGTTTATAAGTAGGAGGCAAATATCTCAACACCTTATCAACAATTTCATTTTCTTCAAGGGTTCCACCGACACATTTGATCCCTAGAACAAGATCATTCACCTTGGCCATAAAGGTATTTATGTTCTCATCTTCTCCCATCTTTAGCATCTCATATTTCCCTTTCAAGCTCTGCAACTTTCACTTGATTATCACCTTCATATAGGGTCTCAAGCTTCTCCCAGATCTCATGTGTGGTCTGAAGTTCCATTACATTTGTCATGTCTTAATCAGTCAGGGCACTCAATAATGCTTCCTTCTCTCTAATATTATTTTTAGCTTCCTTGATCTCATCAGTAGTAACTGGTCCATTATGAGGAATGCCATAGACATTCTTTGTAATTTTCCAGTAATCTTCTCCAATACATCTCAAATGTACCTCCATTTGGTTCTTCCATATAACACAGTTACTACCATCAAATATTAGACTCTCCTTAAAGATAACACTTCCACTTTCAATTGTCATCCCAGATCTCCTCAAGTAGTTAAGCTTCTTTTGGGGGATCTAGCTTAGATACCAATTGTTGGCAACAACAAAGAGGGAAAACCAAGAGGGGGGGTGAATCAGTTTTCACTGGATCTATAATCTTAATCATAAATATAGATCTAATAAATTGTGCAACAATAACAAAGATAAGAAAATTGAAAGCACAACACACAACACCAAGATTTTGAAGTGGAAAACCCGATTAAGGGAAAAACCACGATGGGAACCTACCCACAATAAGATGATACTCAACAGTAGTATGTGAAAATATTACAATGGTGAATGCACATGCATTCAGGCACATTGCCTAAAGCTCACTACTCAAAAGATAGTGACCTGCAATGCTGCAACCCTCAGGGAAGTCTCATTGACTTACAACAAGATTCAGACTACAATCTAGAAGGAATGAACTAAAAGAATAACATCTCCAAATGCCTAATTACAGTTCTAGTTAAGCACAAACATCTTCTTCGCAACACGAAACTCTGCTCAATCATTATACCAAAAGATGAATCACTTGATCACACATACACCCCTCTCTGATATTGCAGACACAACCTTTTTACCTAAATTACATGACAATATCACCTATTTATACAATTCATCAACCTTGACAACAAGGTCAACTAAACCCTCAACTCACAAATACAAAATTACATCACACGATACAAAGATTGACCACCAGACCAATATAATGATATACATGACATAACATGGTCCTAAGACAAATATCCAAACATGTATCACCACCGGAAATCACGCCAAGATCAACCATAACATGCTACACCACCAAAAAAATTGCATAACACCAAAAACCATCACCAGATTAGCAAAATCACCAAGAACACACATAAATATCAATAGAGATTACCAAAAAAAATAGGAAAAAATTAGGAAACATTAGCAAGAACATTAGAATCATCAGCAACAACTGTACCAACACAATCTTCATCAATCAACATTTGAACCTCAAGAACACTCAAACATCAACAACTGTAACAAAGAAAAGATAACTTGCGGAGCACAAAATCAGGAACCATCTGAAATGAAGATACACAAGAACATCCCAAACAATCTCCCAAAATATTAGATCAACATCTGATCACACTAGAATATACCAGAGGAAATACTAAACTCTACAAAGCACTATTCAGATAAACAAACTGCAAAGCAGATCATATGATATGATCAATTAGGCTTCCCGGTTCACCAAAACCAATACAAAAGAATATAATGATACAAGAAATACTCATACACCAAACCATGATCCCAATTAAACCAATCACTAGAGCAGGAATATGTTGACATCAATGACAACAACATATCCTAGGAGCAACAATGTCCAATAGGTGTTAGCTTTTTTTTATTGTGGTGCTTTATTTGAGTTGTCTTCATCATTGCCTTTCTCTAATTTTCCATAGCATCGAAGCGGAGTTTTTGAAGGTTTCTACTAGTGTGAGGTGGTGGGACTTTAGGTACAATGAGATATGGAAGCCAATTTTAGTTTGAAAATGAATAAGCAATTGTGTCCTTTCCTTGGGTGCATCACAGACAGGCAGTTGAGAGGAATGTTTTTGTTTCAAGATGAGAGATTGATGAAGAGAGGATTTTGGATTAGTGAGCCATAGATACATAACAAACATGAAAGTTTATTCCCTCATCATGGAATGGGGTTTAGACCTGGAAAGCTTGGTGGAACCTATCACAAAGGTGATGGAAGCGATTGTCCCTAAGGAATTCCTCTTGGGAATGGACTCTATTAGTGAGTGGGTGGTGTTGGGTGTTGGATTTGATGTGTGTAAAGGAGTACAAAATTTTCATTAGGAGGTACCTATTAGATGGTCTAAAGGCATGCTGCAGGGAGGAGGCAAGAAGAGGGTGGGAAGATTTGAAGGTCTTCATGTAGCTTATGGAGGTTGAAGCATCTCTACAACATGCACAGGAGGAGGCAAGAATGGTGGAGAAAAGAATGTTGTGGCCAAGGAATCAGAAGATGGGTGAAGAAAATGCCCTGGCCTTGATCCCAAGTAGCTCTAATTAAGTCTATTCAATTAATGGTTTTATGTTTGGAAATTTCTATTTTGAATTGTTAAATTCTATGGAGGTAGTTTGTGTACAGGTTTATTTGGTCAATTTTTAAATGATAATACTATAATGAGCATGTTTTTTATCTTGGATAAATATGATATGGTTTTGGTGGAAGGTTTGATGGTTATTTTTGTCTTATGCAGGGTGGTTTGGACTAGCTTTTTATTGGATGGTTTTGGGTGGTTTGAAGCTAAATTTTTTTGAACATGTAATACCTCTTTTAAGGATATAATATAATAAAACTGATTAAAAAAAAGAATTAGTCACCAATTTTTTTTTGCAACCAAGGGGTGTTGAAGCTTGTTAGGAACCCATTTTTGATGAGATAACCAAGCACATGGAGGTTGAATATTATTACATTCAAGAGCAAGTGATGCAACACCATATTCAACTCCAATATCGTGTTAGATTATTGGGGAGATTGTTAGATTTCATTTTCCATTGCTTCTAGTAGGATATGTTGTTGTCATTGATGTTTACATATTTTTGTGAGTTATTCTGGTGAGTTGGGAAGAGTTTTTGATCCAGTTTTGTAGTTTGGTTTTGTTGATCACTATTTTGTAGAATCTGATATTTTCTCCACTATATTCTAGTGTGATCAGATCTTGTGTTGAGACTTGGGATTATTGCTTGGGATGATCTTGTGTATCTTTATTTCAGATGGTTCACAATTTGGTGCTCAACAAGTTATCTTTCCTCGTGATAGTTACTGACTGGTTGTGTTCTTGAGCTTTGAGAGGTTGATCGATGAAGATTTGGAAAGAGGTGTTGGTGCAACTATTTTGAATGATTCTAACATGCTTGTTGGTGTCTCCTAGTCATGTCCTATTTGTTTTGGCAATCCATATTGATTGTTGTGCAAGTTTTTGGTGATTTCTATGAATTGTTGATAATTTTGTGTTATGTAGTATTTCTGGTGGTGTAGCGTGTTGCGGTTGATCTTGGCGGGATTTCCGATGGATGTAATTTTTTGGGAATTTGAATTATGTCCATGCTATGTAATGTGAATCATAATATTGGTCTGATGGTCGATCTTTGTATCGTGCAATGTAATTTTCGTAATCATGAGTTGAGGGTTGAGGGTTTAGCCAACCTTGTTATCAAGGTTGATGATTTCTATATACATGTGATATACTCATGTAATTTTGGTGTCGGTATTGTGTTTGCATTATCAGAGAGAGGTGAATGTGTGAATATAGATATATCAGTCTGTGAAGTGTTGAGGTGTTTTTGGTGTTACAGAGTAGACAATTGTGCTTAAACGAAACTCTCACCAGGCATTTGTAGATGCTATCATTGTAGTTCATTCCTTTTATATTGTAGTTTGAATCATTTTGTAAGTTAGTGAGACTTCCCTAAGGGTTGTAGCCTTCTGGGTAAATATCTTTTGAGCAGTGAGCTCTAGACAATGTGCTTGAATGCATGTGCATTCCCCATTGTAATATTTTTGCATACTACTGCAGAGTATCATCTTACTGTGGGTAGGTTACCACCATGGTTTTTTCCTTAACCGGGTTTTCCACATCAAAATATTGGTGTTGTGTGTTGTGCTATTAATTTGCTTATCTATTTATTGTTGCAGTTTATCAGTTTATGTTTTGGAGTTTAATTTGTTGTGATCTGGTGAAGACTGATTCACCCCCCCTCTTAGTCTTCCTTCTTGATTGTTGCTAACGTATTGTCCATCCAACTCTCAAATTTCTTCTATTCTCTTCGAGTCTCTTGGCAAGGTGAAACTTGAGTTGTTTCGGGGATAAATTTGTAGAAACAATTTATTAAGGGGAGGAATGTTAGCATGATCATTGTTTCTATTATTGTCATTTCTCAATGACCACCAGTTCCTCAATAGTCTACCATTGATCAACTATTTTGTTTTGTATATATTGCTTTCTGCTCATTAATCATATCATCGAAGTACATTCATCCTATCCTCTCTACTCTTTTAGTATGGTCATTTGGAAGGGTATGTTGGTTCACTTAAGTGTTGGCAATATTGCATTATAATAGACAATGAAAGATTGTTGGCATTTCATAAGGATATTGAGAAGGTTGTTGATGATTATGGATATAACTGATTAAAGATGTTTACTGTCTTGATATTATTATTTTGTCATTGATGTCAAGAAACCGATTTTCTAATTCAGTATGATGTTGCCATATCTTGAGAAGTATGATATGAAGATTATAAAGATGTCAGTAAAAGACACAGGAAAGAATATGATGAATAAGGTATTCAATGGGAAACTAGTACCGAGTCAGACAATGATGAGATCATGATGTTTAGATTGTTTTAACATCATACATATGTTGTAAAATGTAAAGGTTAATACTATACTATGTTATCAAGCAAAGAACCTAGTCGGTAAACCCTAAGGAACCTAGTCGGTAAACCCTAAGATTATCGCTATCGGTTAATGAAGGTGGAATGTTTACTGAGTGAAGTTTAGTATTCACCGAGTTGTTACCGAGTTATAACTGAGCTATAATAGAATGCATTAAATGTTTACATGCGTTATTTAATGAAGGAAGCTGATGAGCTAGAACTGATCAATGATTGGTGAGCCGTGAATGAAGTTTGTTAACGAATCTAAGGCAATGAAAAGTCGGCATGAAGATCTATAGCTTAGATTGAACCGTAATACCCTGGCACAAGTTCCAAGACTAATATGCAAGTTCCAAGGTGGGGTAAAATGTTTTCATATTGAAAGATGCATTAAACCTGGACAAGATTGAAGATCTGATGGCTATGATTGATCATGGGAAATGTGATCAAGGAGATTAAGTGGTTACCTAATTGTTTATAAATAGGAAACTATTGATAAACAATGTATGCAAGCAAGTGTATGCAAAGGGATGCTACATAGTGATTACTGAGCATAGAAGCTTGAAGACCCATTTGAATAACAGAGTATAGAAGCCCAGTAGATAGACAAGATTAGTTATATGTCTAGATTGTATTGAACAAATAAGAATCTTCTTTAGCATTTTAGATGTGAAGTTGCAGATAGATTTTATTATTGTTATTTTGTGAAAGTGATAGAAAATCTCTTAACCAAGTGGACTTAATAGTCTTATTTGTAAAACCCTCTAGCAAGGTGACATTTTGATTGAGTGTTTGAAATCCTTTAACAAGGTCACTTCTAACAAGGTGAAGATCCTAATAGATCTGAGGAAAATCCCTTAACCAGGTCACATCTAACAATGTGTTTGTAATCTTTAACAGGATTTGTTTTTAACCGAGCATACTCTAGAAGAGTATGTTTCTTAGTGGGTCTGAAATCCCACAGTGGTTTTTCCCTATTTGGGTTTCCATGTTAAATTTGGTGTTATGAGGTCTATGATGTTCATATGCTTTTGAGTTTGCATGTTTAACAGTTTTCATTATATTACTGAAATATATGTTACTGAGGTTGAATTTGATGTTTTTGTGGAAGATTAAGTTTGTATGATTCACCCCCCGTCTCATCTTGTTGGCTATTGGATCTGTACTTATATTAATTATCAGAACTATCATTAAGATCATTACATTGATCTCCATGAGATAATAACAAACGCATATCTAATTTTATAATCCTAATTTGAATCATTAAGAGCAATGTTTCTCATAAACAACCACAAAATTCAATAAAAGTCCATAGTAACTATTTGGTTATCAATTTTGGATTGTGAAGTGGGCCTTCCATGAGATTAAGAGCCTCAATTTAAAACAGTGGGCTACTAACAATAAGGTGGAAATATTGGAAAATGGCATTGAGGGTTCACATGGTAGACAAGGAACTAAAGGCAGTGAGCTTTGGACAAAGGAAGAACTTGTTTTTGTCATTGACGGCCTTTCCAAAATTGTTGAAGCTTTGGATAATCTGAAAAAAGACTATGAGTATAAGATTGCAGCCTTTGAGAAGAAAATGAAAGGCATTAAAGATTCTCTTCATTCTATCATGTCTCGTAGTCACAATGTTATCAGGACCATTATGGATTGCATGAACACCATGGTTATGAATATGGAAAAGTGCTATCACAGTAATTTAGTGGGGGAGCTAGATATGGAGAAGGAAAAAGGCAATGAAGAGTCAATGGGTCCAATAAAGAGGACTCAGGCTGACCTGAAAAGGAAAGTAGACAAATCCCTACATGAGATTTAGGATTTCAAGAAAGTGGCTCAAAACATGAACTAGCTAGAGGCGGAGGTCGCGTAGACTATGAAGACTTTGGCCTAGTTTTCTTTCCTCGTGTTGTCTAGTTTTTTGTTGTTTTTTTGCTGGCGCTAGGCTGTCATTGTCTCTGTTGTTTCCTTTAGGAAACATTTTATTTTGTTGTCATACTTATCATGTCTTATCTAGGTTTTGACCTATTGTAAAGGGTTTCAGGTCCCTTCAAAACCTCTTTTTGACATAATAAAAACCTATTTGGTATAAATCAATTTAAATTGTTCATTTCTTCTCTTATATAATTCAAATATAATTTTTTTTTAATCATTATATTATTATTTAAATCTTGAATTACATTAGAGTGTACTTCATTTTCCTACACACAATTCACTATCCCACTTTTAAAATTAATATAATTTTCCTAGAAAAATGATTCTATATATGCTTTTATTTTATATCTTTTAGTTTCTTGTTGCTATCTAGGCAATCTCTATTCAAAACCATGAATATTCACTATCTAATTCCATGAATTCTCTTAAAAAATACAAATACAAATAAAAATAATAATAAAATTTTTATAACTAAATAATTAGTATTTGATAAAATTGAAAACTCACAATAAATAAGTCTTATTAAATATATCTACTATCCCCACACCAGACTTAAAGAAAGGATTAAAAATGGCACTTGCACCTATAGGAGGTTTAAGAGATAGCTAATAGGAAATTCATGGTAAAATTTAAATATATTTTAATATTATATAAATAATTATATAATAATTTATAAATTTATACACATTTTGACAATTAATTTTTTTATACGCTACTTGTCAATAAGAGTCTTAGATGAAACCTTGAAGTCATTTTATTGGCATTATGCATTACTGAAATATATTTATGATTTTTGTTTTGTCATTTGGTACTATAGATTGGAATTAGTTGAAGCCATTTAGATTGCAAGCAACAATAATTGAAACATAATAGACAATATGCTTATAAGAGTAGAAGCTAGAAAGTATAACATTACTCAAAATATCTTATGATATTTTTTGTTGTTGTTTGTGAGAAGCTTGATGTTGGAAAGAGAACAAAACATAACAAGAAATGATATGACCAAGTATAGATTCAAAACATAAAACTCATTGAAGGTATGAGAAACGACTTACCTCAAAATTATGTTGTTTTGTTAATGATGCCAATGAATTTTAATTTGTACAAATAATCATTGTATCATATCTTGAGATATAGATGTTGTTCAACAATTTTTAAAATTTTATTGAATTTTCTCATTCCATTTGAAATAATAGTAAATAACGTATAATATTTTCAATTAATAAAAATATCACATGAAATCACTTATTACTTCAACAAAAGGGTTAATATCGTGAAAGCCTTCCTAAAAAGGCTAGCATAAAAATTAGATAGAACAAGATTTAGGTGAAAATTTGGAGTCTATTTAAGATGAAATTGATTCAATGATTATTACTACAAAAAATATTATTATCTATAATTCAATAATAATATAATTATTAGGTAAATCAATAATCCTAGCTTAAGAAGAATATAACGAAGTCATGCACATCTCCTACATTTGGCAATAATTCAATCATATGGATTTAAAAAGACAAAGGCCAAGAATCACAAATTCATCTAACCATATTTGTTAAGATATACAAACTTTATCTATTCATACTTATTGTTAACTTAATAATTAAATAATAAAAATTAAAAATTAACTCCTAGTCCCATTTCTATAAACCAAGTAACCATTTAACCTTGAAATTGTTCTTAGTCTTTAATCATCCAATCAAAAGCCTTTCTTTTTCTTCCATAGGGACATGAACCAAATCAATTTAAACTTAGACATATGTTAACTGGAATTCAAAATTCATCAATGACATATGACAATTGACAAGTTATCATGGGATGAACGTACATCTCTATTAGTGTTGAGGAAGGTGAAGTTTTTAATGCTTTGGTGCATTTATATTCAGCAAGTAATATGGTCATACTCCAGAATAAGAGAAAATGCTAAAGTCATTAACTACACCAATTACACATAGTGTACACTTACATATACTGGGCATACAAAATCACATGAGGATGATGACAATCATCTAAACAATTAGGTTGTATTTTGTATTGCTCAATGCATAATGTTGATGTGTAAATATGAGCAAATGTTGGCTTAGTTAATTGAAACTTTGAGTTAATTTAAAGTTTGTACTAAAACAAATACAATCCATTTCAAATGCACTAGATTGGTTGACTTGTCATTATGTGTGATCATCAAGTTTGATAAATATGTAGATGTGGATCATTTACATCAATAATGTAAAGCCTATCTCTTTTCCACCAATTAGAAGAGGAAATTAGAAATTGTACATAAATTCTAATTAAAATGGCATAGGCTCTAACCATATACAAGTCACAAAATTTGAAATTAGGAAAGCCACAAAATATTGGTAATATTGAGAAAATGTGCATGACATTCGCTACCATGTCCAAAGTTAAATCTCTCAACTCATTAAAAATATCACTAGCATTCTTATGTGAATTATACTTAATGATTGAAAATGTACATTAAATAATTAAAATTCTTGTTTCCAAACTAATAATTCAAAAAAACCTTCAATCCAATTGACTCATAAATTGATTGGAGTTACTGGTTTAAGTGGTCCCAATTTTATAATTTTAGGAAAAAATGGTGAGTGAGGCATGATAGGTAGAGTGCGAAGAGCAGAGGGAAGTTTTTGAGGGTCACTCACTGGATGGCGAACCCCAGCAGATGGCATAGGAGCATCTCTGGGGTAAGATCGATGGACTAAGCGGGGGGGCAGAGGAAAGAACTACCAGCAAAAAGGTAGGTAAAATGGTGGATTTTAGATGTTGAATAGGACAATCACGATCCGACATACAAAATCGAAAGCAGTGGGAAAATTTCAGTAGATGAGGAAGTTATACCGCAATTGGATACTACTGAAGATAACAACATTATGGGACTGATAACAATAGACTTAATAGATGAAGTGGTGGACGAAAAATATATTTGGGAAGACCTTGCTATTATTGCCTGAATTATTGGTGTGAAGAAACCTAGGCAAAGTATTACTCCTTGGCTGGAGGAAAACTGGGGTAAGCATGTTGTGGTAAAATTCCTACCAAAAGTTTTTTTGTGGCTATCTTCACAGAAAAAGAAGCAAGGGATTAGACCCTATATTCAAAGAATTGGTTTTTTGATAGCTTTCTGTTGTACATCCAGCCCTGGACTCTGAACTTTAATCCGTTACAACTCATAATATATGACTCTCTAGTATGGATTAGATAGTTTAATCTCCCAATTGAATATTGGGGGGACCCGTGCCTTGAGAAAATTGGCTGAACTCTTGGAACTCTATTGGAGATAGATGAGGATATCATTGAAAATGACTCATATGTGTATGCAAGTATGAAAATTGCAGCGGTTAATCAAATCGCTTCCCATTTAAATCTAATAACGACAAATGGAATTTGGAAGAAAAACATCAAAATTGAGAAAGAACTCCATGTTTGTCAAAAATGTGGAAGCAAAACTCATCAAACCAAAAAGTGCAGAATCTTTGTGCGAAGTGCATATAATAAAGAACATAGGACAGAAGAGAAAGAAAAAATGGTCTGGTTAAAGAAAATTAATGAGAGGAATCAACTCCCTCCTATGACAAATGAAACAATGACAGTTGCTAGGACATATGATGAACCTATATCTCAAACCTATCAGATGGAACCAGAAATGGACAACCTAGACAAAGTTGCTATTTTGAATCAAATTCTGGCTTCTCTGGTGGACTCTCAGACTGTGAATGCCATTGATGATTGCATAGTTGAAACTGATACAAGTAATTTAGACCTGGAAGAGGAGGAAGATGTTTTAAACAACCTAGACCCTAGATGCATTAGTCAGTGAGCTAATACCCTCTTGGGCAGAGGAAAAAGGGTTAAAGGTAGAAAAAGCAACAGGCAGATTAGGGAAGAAAAAGAAACAGAAAAAAGGCATTGCCAGTGTTTTGGACTTCATAAAGAATTCCAAGGGAGGCAGCCCCTCCCTTGGGCAGAAATGAGAATCACATCATGGAATGTCAGGGGCTTATCTGCCCCTGACAAGAGACACCTGGTCAAAAGATCTTTGGCCAAGCTTAGGTCTGATATGATTTTACTTTAGGAAACAAAATTGAATGGCGATAAGGTGTTTAAATTCATCAAGTTTTTCTATAAATGGGAGGGACTATTTCAAGATGCCAGAGGTATTTCTAGTGGTCTTGGTATCTTATGGAACGCTGAGGTCTTCGAGGTGGTTCCAATTGCATCCAACAAATTTTAGATGGCTTGTAACATTATATGCAAATAAGGAGGTATTGGCTTTCCCTTGTTTAACATCTATAGGCCGATTAAGACTGATGAAAAGTTAAGAGTGTGGTCAGAGATATACGATCAATTGCAATTATTGGAGAAGCACAAAGTAATATTGGCCAAAGACTTCAATGCTATTTTAGATATTGATGATAAAGAAGCAGGAGTCAGAAAGAGCATAAGAGTGATGAAAGACTTCAAAGAATTCATTTTGAACTGTCAAGTGGTGGATGTTATTCCTACAAACGGTAAGTTCACTTGGACCAACAAAAGACTTAACTTCTCAAATTTTTTTGAAAGATTGGATCATTTCTTTGTGGGGGATTGGTGGATAAATGGTAGTTTCTCCATCAACACTAACATTATCCCACAAGCTGGATCGGATCATCTTCTTGTTACTTTGTCTATCAACCATGAGGCTCCCAAAAACAAAAATTACTTCAAGTTTCAAAGCATGTGGTGGAGCGATCCTGAATTCCTTGACCTTCTTAAGATATGGTGGCTGGAAAGCAATACATTTTTGGGATCTCCTAGTTTTTGTTTTGTTAAAAGAATTCAATATATTAAGAGCCAAATCAAGCATTGGAACAAGTTTTCATTCAAAAATATCTTCACTAAAAAAATCAGAATTAATGAAGAAGAATTGGAAGATATCAACAATAGAGTCATGCTAGTAGGGATGGTCAGGGAAGATTTTCTTAAAGAAAAAATCCTTAAGGAACAATATGCAGAGCTGCTAAATAGAGAAGAAGTCTATTGGCGTGATAAGTCGAGAGCATTATGGATTGTAGAGGGTGATCAAAACACAAATGTTTTTCATGCTTCTTCAAAAGTTAGAAGAAAAAAGAATAAAATCACTGCAATTTTGGATGATGGAGGAACATCGAGAAGGACTGAGGCAAAATTAGAGTGAGTTGCACTCAACCACTTTGAGAAAATTTTGGGGACCTACAATCAAACATGGGATGCACGTGATAGTAGGATTTCTGAAATCGTGCACAAGCTGATCTTTGTGGATGAGGCAAAAATTTTATGCGAGCCTTACTCTTCGGAGGAAGTTAAAAGAGCTACATTTTATCTTCACCCTCACAAGGCCCTAGGTCCAGATGGAATGACTACTAAATTATATCAGAAATATTGGGATTTTCTGGGTAATGACATCTGGATGGTTGTAGAAGAATTTAGGAAAAAATGGAAGTTTGTAAAGGAATTGAATAATATAATCATCGCCTTAATTTCCAAAAATAAGAGTGCTCCTCAATGCATGATCTCAGGCCCATATCGCTATGCAATACTATATACAAAATTATCTCGAAAGTTATGACCACCAAACTAAAGAAGATTTTACCTCACCTCATATGAGAGAATTAGAATGGATTTACTCCTGGAAGAGAGTTAGCAGATAGTATTATTCTTGTGTCTGAAGTCATGTATTCCATACATAAAGAGAAAATAAAAGGTATGATCATAAAGCTTGATGTTGCAAAAGTGTATGATAAGGTGGTGTGGCAATTTTTGGTTAAGGTACTTAAATGCTATGGTTTTCCAAGTGAATGGATCAACTGTGTCATTTTCTGCATTTCTACGGTTAATTTCTCTCTACTTGTTAATGGTGTGTTTGTGGCTTCTTCAAAGAAACTAATGGATTGCGGCAAGGGGACCCTCTATCCCCTTCTCTCTTTGTCCTCATGGAATAAGTTGGGATTTTAATTAAAATCAAGAAAATGGCTAGGAAATGGAATGGCATTCGAGTCCACACATTGATAGCACCAATCACCAATTCACAATTCACTGATAACACAATCCTATTCGGTGAAGCTTGAATGAAGGAAGCCAAAAGAATTGTTGAAGTGTTAGATGGATATACTAAACTGTTGGGTCAGGAAATGAATAAGGGTAAATCGCATATTTTCTTTTTGAATACAGGCGGATTGACTTAGAATCGCATATTGCATCTCCTTAGCTTCAATATTGCTGATCTTCCCCTCAAATACCTTGGGATTAGAATTAACACAGGCTGCAGACAATCCCAAATATGGGATGATGTCCTAAACTCATGTAAGGTCAAAATGAAGCAATGGAAGAATAGATGGCTCACCCAGGTTGGTCAAATACTAATGATAAAATCGATGTTAGCGACGGTTCCAATCTATAGCATGCAATGCTTCCATTTGTCAAATTCGGTTGGTGTGAAATTAGATGGACTATTAGAGAAATTCATTTGGGATGGAGCTAAGGATAATAGAAAGATACCTTTGATAAATTGGGATACCATGTGCATGCGGAAAGAGGATGGGGGTGTAGGGCTGAGAAAAATGAATATATAGAACCTTGCCCTTGGAGTGAAGCTATCTTGGAAGATGTATAAATGCCCCAATAAACTATGGTGCATAATTTTCCAAAAAAAAGTATCTGGACTCTGATGAACCCGATCGAATTTTCACTATTGCGGATTCAGAAAAGGGCTTCCCCACTTGGAAATTTCTGTGGAAAAGCAGAGATGTCATCACAAATCATATTTCTTGGAGAATTGGTAATGGGTATAGGGCAAAGTTTTGGAGGGACTCATGGGATGGGGAATCGCCTCTTTCTAGAAGTTTCGACGATCAAGACTGAATCAATGCCATTGAATCTGTTATAGGTGTACAAGTTGTCAATTATTTTGAGGGTGTTGAGAAGCATGGCATGAGGTCATGGAAATGGATAACTATAGGCAATCTGAAGCATTGTAAAAAACTTGAAGATTTGCTGAGAAATAGAACAATTCTAGCATAAGACGAGAAAGACAGTTTATTCTGGTGTGCTGCTAAGTCAAGGGAGTACAGTGTTAAGTTGGGATATGAAACCCAAATACATAGAGCTATCAATCTAAGTTGGCTTAGCAGGTTGTGCTAGAATAAGTGGATTATGCCTAAAGCAGGGGCTTTCTTATAGATAGCTCTAAATTGGAGAATTCTCACTAGCGACAGACTGAAAATCATAGGTATTCAGGGACCAAGCTAGTGTGTGTTATGCAATGCTGGGGAAGAATCAGTGGACCATCTACTCTTCAATTGTAAATTTTCTCAAAGGTGTTCGGATTGGTTCATAAATATGGTTAACCTATATATAGCTAGAAATGCGTTGCTAAAAGAATTCCTTGTCGCATGGCCATTGTTTAGTCAGACAAAATGGGGTGCTCTTTGGCTCGTTGGCCCAACAATGATTGTTTGGACTATCTGGAAAGAAAGAAAGAAAGAAATGAATATTCAAAGAATAGTCTAAGCTGATTGAATTAGTCATTGACAACCTCAAGGCAACCATAGAAAAAGTCATTTGTGGTAAGTCAAGGAATGTGAGGAAGTTCAAGTTCAACAATTGGGATTTGGAGATGGAAAGGAATTGGTCCTTCAAAAATGCTATCTTCCACTATCCCAAAAACAAAATCAATAGGAAAGAAGTCAAGTGGGAGAAGCCTCATAGCAATTGGGTAAAACTTAACTTTGATGGGGCCTGCAGAGGCAATCCCGGGTAGGCTAGCTACAGAGAAGTCATTTGAAATGAGGATAAGAATATTTTGTTTGGAACCTATGGATATATTGGTTGTGCTACAAATAATGAAGCTGAAATAAGAGCCCTCAAGGCTAGACTATTGCTTTGCAAATAGAAGGGTCTATCAAGCATACAGATTAAGGGTGATTCTCAGATAATCATAAATGGGGTGATTAACTCTAGACTACTAAACTAGAAATTAGCTAAATGGTTGCCACACATTCATTCTATACTCCAAGCAATTAAGCCATACGAAATATCTCACATCCATAGGGAAGGTAATCGAGTGGAAAACCTTTTTTCTAATCTTGGAGTCAATTCAGAAATAGTAGAAGTGTTAGTGGATCCTAAAGCAATGAGTATGGAGATTACAGATTTGTGTAAAAAAGAATTATTGATAAGGAAATGTGACGGGGTTGGATGATGATCCTTATAGCTAGGCCTCCATTTTTAGGATAGGTGGCATAGGTTTCACTCACTTTGAGAAGGTTGGCTTCTCAGAAAATTGCAGTGGTAGTGGTCTGAGCTTCATGTGACTGACAGAAGTGACTATAGGGTAGATACTTGCAGCCTACAAGATCTTGGTTGATTTGGCATGTGTTTTTCTATGTAGAATCTTCTAGATTTCGGAGAGTTTATTTATTGGCATTCTTCAAGGTCTGGCCTCATGGGTGAATAGGGCACTTGGTGGGTCACATACTTCTGATAGTACACAAGCTAGACTGTGACCTTACCTATGGCATACTTCAGCAACATCGAGTATACGAACTGTGAAGAAATTCTTGACGATCAGCTCCACAACTTGTTCATCACAGAAGAGAATGCTTATGATGCGGTAAAAGGGCTTATGGGGATCACACTTAACTTTGATTGCTACTGGTGTGATGCCATGGTTTATGAAGTTATTCTTATGCCTCTAGTGGACATTATTGAGTGCAGGGAAAGATCCGTGGAGATGTTGTGTGGTTTTATCAAGCTCATCAATGGGAATAGCATCGCCAAATCCATTTAAGCCTGTCGGAGAATGAATGGATCAATATCCTAAAAACCTACTTCCAACCAGATATGTTTCTGCCCTCTGTCTCAGAGGATGAATATGAGGAGAGTGAAAATGATGGGAGTGATGATTCAGAAGATAGTGAAAAATGTAGGGTAAAGTGCAGACAGGTAGAGAAGGAAGAGATGAAGGAGATGATGAGTACTTTCGGGGAGAATGCTTGGCAAGTCTTTAGGTGCACTATGCAAAATGGGAACATGGCCCCATTTCGCAGAATTACAAGCTCAGAGACATGGTGGTTCTTGGCTATGGCTACTGAAAATGTAACTAATATTGGAGAGTTTGTTGGGGTCATCATGCAGACCCTCAATGGTGGTTCATAATATGTCTTAGGACTAAGTCTGGCTTTGTCCACTGGTGTGTTTTTATATTCTAGTATAGATGGGTAGTAGTGTCAACTGCGGTCTTGCTATTAGGTTGTGAGGCCTTTTTGTAACCTGTCTTTAATTAATACAAGGGCGCTATCCCCTTATCGATAGCTCTTATCATTAAAAAAAAAAAGTGGTCCCAATTTTTATTTTATATTATGTTCATTTAAATAATTATTAAATTATATTTTTTTATTGTATAATTTAAAAAATAAAATAAAAAATTGAAAAGAAAATATGCACGATTAAATAAGATATTTTTCATTAAGTATGATTATAATTTTAGTCTTTTATCCTTTAAATGGTTATAATTTTACTTGTCATATTAAATATATTTTTTCTTCTTCTAAAATTAAAGTATTAATATTCTACTAAAAATTAACAATTAATTACTATTCATAGATATTATAATTATTGTGTGTGTGAAGTAGGTTACCTGCAGCTGTAACACAAACACTCAATATATCATTACAAGCATGGTTAACAAATTAAAATAAAATGAAAGATAAACCATGACAAAGTGACCTATCACCTCCTAAGAAATGCGAGTGTGTATTTGTTCTCAGATCTAGATAAGCAATCTCAATCACTTGACTACACCTAGACGAAGGATTGAAAATGATATGATATGCAAGCTAAATGAGATTGATCATACTATATTGGTCCAAGAGGCTAATTAAGATAATGATATGCATGATTAAGCTATGATGATGATGCAATTAAGCTAAAATAGAGATTGATTAAGCTACATGATTCAATAATTATGATAGAAAATGATCAAATTAAGCTAGATCTAAGATGCAATTGCCTATAATAACAATGCTTAAATGATATGCTAAAATGAATATTCCTATAATAACAATGCCTAAATTGATATGAGATGGGATCCTTTATGCTCCAAAATGGGGTATATTTATAGGAATTCCAAGGCCAAGGGTGAGGTGGCAGGAATCAATGGTCAAGATTGAGTCTGAAGATATCAAGGGTGAAATTGGAGGAGGTTGGAGAAGAGGTTGGAGGGAGGGACACTTTTCATCTTTGTGGTGACAAGTGTCAATGAGCCTTGCTCATAGGAGGTTAGGATGTGGAAGATTGGATAGGGTTAGTTAAACCCAGGGTTAGGTGGAACGGGTTAGGTTAGGTGGTTAGAAGTTAGGAAGCATGTGGGTAATTTCAATTTAAAAATTCAAATAATAGGAAAAGGCTAATTAAATTTCAACAACTCATAAATTGATTTGTTTTAATTAATTAGGGGATTAGAAGAAATGAATTAAATGGGGGTTGGATTAATTAATCAAAGGGGACTATTGAAATGAACCTATTAAATAAATCCTTAGATTTATTAATAGGTAGATGAATGAGGGAATTTAATCAAATTGCTAATGAATTTAATTAAATTGGGAAGGGGGATTAATTAAATAATTGCTTATTTAATTAATTATCTTCAGACCATTTAAGGTGTATACAATAATAACTACCTTGTCTCTTGAATTTAATTGTTATGTCATCCATAATTTCCCTTTAATTCTAAGACATATTTTATCTACAAGACAAAAAAATGCAAATTCATAGGTATAATTTCAAATAAATAGTGAATAATGTGGTTTGATGTTTGATGTTGAACAACTCTTTTTGTAGGCCTTTGGATAGATGTATTTCTAGTTTTGGTTGTATGGATCAGAGAAGCATTATTTGTGAAAAAATTGCGTTTGATCACGATTAATCAACAATTGTTTGTGACATTGATTTTTTCCCCAAAAAAATCGTGAAAAAATTGGTCAATGATTTTCCATTATTTTTGGGTGGTCTAATCAGGACTAAATCATGCGACTATTCAACATAAAATCGCTCAAAAAATAAAGGTTTGGAAGGGCGTCAAGAAAACCCTAAAATGCATGAAAACTCAAAAAAACACTGCAAAATCATTATCGCATTTGAGGGTTTAAACACATTTCGGTGGCAGCGAGGGTAACGAGGGCGCCAAACATGAGGGCAACAGTGGTGAGAACAAAAAGGGCTTTAGTTTTTCACAAATGACAACGACAACCAGGTATTCTTGGCCATTCACAAAAGTCCAATTTTTTTTGCAAGTCATTAAACATTGTTCTGACTGCATTCATGTGTTTGTTTTTCTGAATGTATGGAAAAAATTTAAAGTTCTGAATGTTTAGGAAAAGAATTAGTCGATGGTAATGTGTAAAATTTTTATTTATTTAGGAGAATTATTTTAAATAATAATTATATACTATTAATTTATTTAATATAGATTATTTACAATAAATATATTATGATTAATACAATAGATTGCTAAATAAATTAACAATATATTAAATAAATTATATATAATCCACCAATTGCTAGAATTTTTAATATACAGTTAATTTATTTAATAATACATTGTAATTATTAAAATTTTATGAATAATTAATATATAATTAATTAATTTAATATAAGTAATTTAAAATATGTAATGATGTTAATAAAATAATATGGGCGAAATTTCGCATTCTAAGGTTTCGCGATGAAACTCGAGTTGGGGTGAAGATGCCCTTGGCGATCCTCTTCCCCTCCTAGATCCCTTTAGTCTGCAATGTGATCATATTCCGCAATGGGCATTTAAGAATGGGAAGTGGGTTGATGTGCTTGCTTTGGAGAAGAAGGAGTGGCATCGTAGGGACAATGGGTGGTCGAGGTCTCAATACTTCAAGGGCTTTTTTTGTCTGCAGAAGAAGAAAGTAGCGAGGCCTAACTAGAAAATTTCTCGGGATTCATCTGCAAATTTCTAGAGAAATGGGGGGTCTAGAAATAACCCTAGAAGCATGGTAGGTTTTGACAAGGTGGCATTTGAAACTTCCACAGGGGTTTTATGACCATTTATGGAAAGTACAGTCATTCTTGAGAAGGACAAGCCTTTGGGTAAGGAGAACTCGATGGATAAGGTATGGCTATGGATACCTTGTATTTCTGTGGTTGAATCCCCATTTGACAAAAAAGCTAGGGATTTGCATTCTTTGGCTGTATTAATTCAGGTTTGGGGTGATAATATTCTTCTCTCAAAGCTCCATCATAAGATTCATTTGCTTTGGTATGCTACACTTTACTTTCAGCTTCTTTCTTCAAGCTCTTTCATTATTATCTTTGATTCTAAGGATGCTAAGCAACAGGCTCTGGCAAATCTATTCTTTTGGTTTGGTCGCAATTCAATATTTGTTGAAAACTAGAAACCTCTTTTTTCTGCTTCTTTGGATATTGTTAAAACTATCCCTACCTAGGCTTCCATATGAATTTTATGACCTTGATATCTTACAAAGAATTGGGGATTCCTTTGGAAAGTTTATTCATCCCCATTCGATATTTGAGGATGGGCTTTTTAGGGTTAAGATTTGTGTGTTACTCGCTTCATCCTCTGTGGTTTCTTGCAATTGTAATTTAAAATCTATTGATGGGGTTTGGCGTTAGAGCATCATTCATGATTCAGAATGGTTTGTTAAGTCTTCTATGGCTATGGATTCTTCATTATTTACTATCCTTAAAGGATTCTCATTTGGAGATAAGATAGTTCAGCCCTCAAAGTCTGCTAATTTAAATGTTGATAACCTAGATTCTTCTATTAGACATGAAAATCAAAGACACATTGTTTGTCACCCTGTGAGTCTATCAAAGTCAAATATTCATATAGGGGTTTATAATTTGGAGAATGTTGTCCCTCTTGGGGATGTATTTGCCCCTATGGATGATGTGTTGAAAGATAAGGGTTTTATATGAATAGATTCTCCTGTAGAGCTTCATAATGAGGGAGGTTTGATTATGAATTCTTCTAAACCTATTCAAGGGCTTGTGGATGGATTGCCTCATGGGGAGACACACCCTTTGGTTCATGGGTTTGAGTTGCCTTATTTCAATCTTGATGAGGGTTTAATTTCTCAAGTCCAGAGGTTGGTTTCTGAACATAATATTAGTTTGAATAATGATGTTACTGATAAGGTGGTAGATATGATTGATTAGAACTTGGTTAATTTGAATTCCTCCTTAATTATCCCTTCGACTTGCAATCCTTTTGAAATTCTATCTCTAGATAAAGCCTTGGATTGTGAGAATGCCTTGTGTGTGGTCAACAAAGTTGAATTTGATCTTTCAATTAACAAACCTTTGGTTCAAATTCCTTTATCTCCCTCCTCCCCATTACTATCTCCTAGGAAGCATGGTAGGAAGCCAAAGGCATTTTATACGTAGTTGGAAATAGATGTTAGCATTCAGTCTATGCTTTTGAGCCTGGGCTCTAGTTCTATGAAAAGGAAAGCAAGGTTTAGTCCTTTTACAAGGTTGGCTGCTTCCAAACGTAGTCTTCAAGCATCTTTTGGGGTGGACATAGGTGGTGTTGGTGATTCTATTGAAAAGAGGGGAGAGAATGCCTCCCCTCAAGGAAAATGAAGGTCATTTCTTGGAATGTTAGGGGTTTAAATTCCCCTAACAAGAGACACTTGATTAAGTCACAGTTGGACTTACTGAAGTGTGTTGTGCTTATGTTGCAAGAAACTAAATTAAGTATGAAAGGTGCTGAATTTTTGTTTCCTAATTGGAAAACTTGGAAATTTTGTGTTCCCCCCTCTATGGGGGCTTCTGGAGGTTTAGCTTTTCCTTGGAATGATGTTTCTACTGAATTATCTCTGGTTGTCTCTGCCCCTTTCTAGATGTTGATGTTGGTAAAAAGTAGGGTGTCTAATACTAAATTCTGGTTATTTAATGTTTATGGTCCAATGTCTATCTTGGGGAAAAGAGCTCTTTGGGATTCTTTAACTGTTGCTTCTTCTCCCCTTCAGGGATAGTTTGTGATTTTTGGTGGAGATTTTAATGCTATTTTTTGTGAGGATGATAAAATTGGGGGTATTTTACCGAATAAACGTGTTGTGGTTGATTTTATTACTTTTCTTCAAATTAATGGTTTCTTGGATTGTAAAACTTTGAATGGTCCTTTTACTTGGACAAATATGAGGAAAGATTTTTCACAGGTTGTTGAAAGACTTGTGTTAGGCCCAATATGGAAAGCTAATGTACTGAGAGGGGAGGGGTGAATCAGTACTTCAAAACTTTTCTTCAACAATAACTTTACTGTTATGCATAAACCGAATAGTGCAATAACATAATCTAAAGCTAAAACAAATAGATAACAATCATACATGATTCACTCCATAACACATATATTTTGGTTACGCAGAAACTCTTGGTTAGAGAGAAAAACTGCGGTGGGGATGATACCCACAACTTCACTACTACAATAATAAAGGTTGCTCGGTTAGAGCTACATGTTTAGCTATTTCTGATAGCTTACCCTATTAGGAGTAACAAGATCTATTAGATCTACCTTGCTAAAGGATTTTACAACACTTAAACTAAATACTAGACCTGGTTAGAGGCTTTACAATTTATAGACTTGACTAGAGTCTTTTACCCTATTAAAGGTTTCTCTTACAACTTCAAAATATTACAATAAAATCATTACAAATATCTGCAACTTTACATCTGGAATGTTATAGCAGATTCTATGTGCTCATAATAAGATTACCTTGCTTATAGCATACCTCGGTAACCCATATAGTAACTCGATAAACCCTTTTGTTTACTCTGTTCTTGAACTGTTCTCTGAAATCCTTCTCGGTGACCTCTATATCTTTGTAACAGTCATAACACTTAGTGCTTTCGCATGTCTTGCTTCATATATTTCTATATCTTCCTTTCTGTCATGCTACATGTATATTTCTAATCTTAATCCATGTTGTATAAATAAATCTCTTATGTTGATGATCCAGTCATTGCTTCGATCTTTCAAACATGATTTCTCAAATGAATAACCATGCAAAATATTTCATTGGTTAGATGACCTCAAAATCATACACAATCTTTAAGTGCAATTTCCAATGTGATAACAGTTCTATGTACCTCAATCTTGTAACACATTTTCATATGTATGTCCAGGTTCAATGAATCTAGTAACACATTTCACTCGGTGTATAACAACTTGGTGTGTCATCTTTGCTGCTTGGTAGACATGGAATGATACTCGGTAGATAGCTCAGTGTATACTACACTCTGAGACTACTTTCTTCTATAACCGACTGGATTGTTCATACCGACTAAATATCTCCGTAGAGATAACCGACTAGAGTATATAGAAAAACTTTGAACATAAAACTAATGGCAACTTGATAAGTAGTAACAATCTCCCCTTTTGACATTAGTTGAGATGTTTGACAAAAAACTACTTTCAAAGTTATAACTCAATAATCTATATACTTGCAAAATTTGACTATACTGACAGTTTATACAATAGTCAATAAAACAATAAATCCAGATATACTTCCCTTATCAATTTACTGTACAAAACTCTAATTTTGCATGCTCGATGATCAATGTTTTGTGTGTTGTACTTGTTACTGTTCTGTTCACTGCTCGGTTTAGTGCACTGGGATAATCTACTTACTTTTCTTGGTATACTCCTCTTGTATAGTACACTACTTTTGTTTGATACTTTGAATACTATATCACTCCCTTAATACTATATCACTCCCCCTTTTTGACAAACATCAAGACTTAGTAACCATTTGGTGGAGGCAACTAGTCAAAAATGGATTTGTAGTTGGTTTGTGCTTCAGTGAGAGCAACAGAGAGGGCATCCTTTACACTGTCCATTAAATAATTATGTGCTTGAATATTAGCCAATAATGAGATTAAACCATCTAGAGTGCTTCCCACTTGTGTAGTAGATAAGGAGGTGGCTCGGTTGATCTGTTCTTGGACGGATGAAAGATGAGGAAGGAATAACATCTGAAGTGTCATTATGTCCATCCTGATCTTGTGTTCTTCATTTTTTAGGTCCAATTGTTGAGCCATGAGTTGTTGTAGCTTTGTATAAAAATTCGAAACTGAATTTGGCTCTGTGGTCAACTTATGTGAGAGATCGGTGATCTCTTTCTCAATTGCATCTGTTTTATTCTTGATATCTTTAATGAATAAAGAAAATGTATAGAGTTTCTGAAATAAATAAAGAATGTGCTTGAGTTGAGGAGTCAACTCAATAATAAATTTGACAAGTTTAACTTTGCTAATAGCTATGGCTTTTTGTACCTATTCTATCATTTTTGCAATGAGCTCCTTGTCTTTTAGCTTGCTCAAATATTCCAATGCATCTACTCGAGATGTCTCTATCTTTGTTAGGAGTTCATCCAGTTGAATGTGGATGGCTACATCTGTTGACACTGTAGCTTCAGGTAGCATATCTATTAAGAGTGCTTTCACCTTTTGAAGTACTTTATTTTTCTTTTGAATTGCCATTTACTTCTCTTGTTCAGCCTTAGCTTTGCATAGTTCATTGAAATCAATGAGTGCTTGCTCCTTTAATTTTGATATATCTGCATTGGGCAACACTATTGGTTTTGACAAATCAACTTTAAAACTATACTTTTTCATCTTCTTTTCTTTACCTTTCACCGATAGAACTAAGACAATGGCTTGTAAGGCTTGATGACCCTCGGTAGGTTGCTTGGTGGAGGCAACACTTTGGTTGGTTCTTTTAGCCTCTGTAGTGTCCTTTGGTGTCTCGATACTCAGTGTCTTAGTTACAACATTTTCAGTGCTAGAAGGTGCTTGAGACGTCTGTTCTTGAGTAGTACCTTCTCTTGCTGTAGACCTATGACCTTCAGTGCCTTGATCCATATCCTGAGGGGTTTCGGTTGAGACAGGTTGCTTAACCAGTGGATAAGGCTGAACTTGTTCCAAGACTGATTCACTGGATACAAGTTTTGCATATGCATTGCCTTCTATCATTTCCTATTCCAATGCCTCTGTATCCATGATATCTTCATCTATTTGAATGGTGTCAGCAGGGTCTTGCTCGGTAACATCAGGATCTTGCTCAGTGACATCAACAATTTCAACTGTAGCTTGCTCACCGACATCCTTGATTTTAAATATTTCTTGCCACTTTGATTTTGTCTCATTTTCCACTTCAATATACAACCCATTCATCAGTTTTAAGGCTCTTTGTTTGACGAGAAACTTTGAGTTATAGGTTGTCAGATGTTCTTTTATTTTAGCTACTGACATGTCAGGAAACAGATGTACCAAACTTCTTTCTCTAATCTGTTTCTCTGAGTCCATTGCATACTTCCACCTATTATCAATATGTAAATATAGTTCATTTGGAAGTGACTTAGATAGTTCCAATGGAGCTAACCGAAATTTTAGAAGTGTGTAGATGATAGCTTCTTCAATTTATCTCTTTTCATAATTATTCCTGGTTTCATACTTAACATATCTAAATCCTCCAAATCCACCATTTTCTTTCAGATTAGCATAGAAGTTTTCAACACTATGTACATTTACCTTCTTGCTCTTGACAATCTGAAATTTGCTTGCATCCTCAGATTCGGTATCACTAGACTCTTTTGCCAAAATGAGTCTCTGAGTAGATTTCTTATATGTTTTTGTTACCTTGGGAAGAGTAACACTTTTTGTTTCCTTACTCGATGAAGCTGCAGATGCTCTAGTGTTAGGTTTCTTTATTGGAGGAGTCGGTGAGGCCTTTGATGAATCTAGTTTCTTTCTTTTCAACACTTTACCCTTAGGCAATTCAGTGCTCAGTGTTATAGCTGCCTCTTGGGATTCAGATTCTTCTTTGGTAATGGCTAAAGTGCCTTTGATAGGTGTGGAGGAAGAGTCTTCTCTAAATTTCTCTGACAATGCCTTTATCATCTTTGTAGCCTTTCTTGTAGCTTGGGGTACTACAATGCTCATCTTTACCTTTTCCTTCACCTCTTCATAGGTTCCATACCTCAACTCGGTAGCATGCCTCAGTAATGTGAGAAATGCATCAATTTGCTGTTGTGTGATGTCAAAATCAATCTCGTATCCCATAGGTGACAAAGATTGAGTTCTTGGTTCCACAGCATTCACATAACAGTAATTAGTGTCTACTTTAAAACATGTCATTTTTGTATTTCTCCACTAGCTGGGGTGGAATTCGATATCTGTTATGCATCTTCTCTTGAAATTTACTGAAGTAATCATCCATAATATCATTAAAATTATCACCTAACTTATTAATGAGGTCATTGATCTGATGGGTGATTGGTTGGTGTAGTTCCCAAACAACTTTACCGACTGAAGGAAAGAATTTTTTAAAATAGAAAAACATGCATACAAGTAATTATCCAAACTTTAGTGTATTAGCCGAGTTGTTCTTCTTCGGCTTCCTAATGGTGTTCAAATTCTCAAATAGGTTTTTCAGCAACACCTCACATAGATCAATTTTCATTCCCTTTTTCACAATTTTGTATGCTAGGTCTACTGCTGCACAGGGTACACTGTTTTCCCTTGCTGATTGGAAGAAACAGTAACCTATTACTCTAATGGCAAATTTTAGTTCTTCATCAGTGACATTGTTCAGTTTCAGTTCTCTGCAATCAGATTCCACTTTGGTTAAACTGATCAATTCCTTCTGTGATATCATCTTTTGGGCTCAGGCATGATCATAAATAGGGTAACTGGTAATTAGATGAATGATTTCCTTGGTAATCTTAAATGGTTTCTCTTCTAGCCACATGAAATCATTGTGAACTCTGCTTAGAACAAACGTGACCCACTAGGGTTTGAACACACGGGGATAGGTTAGGGCTATAGTTAATCCTTTGATCTTAATGTGCTCATACTTGCTATTTTATTTACCATTGGTACACAACTCATCATAGGTGTCTTTGATTTCAACATGACATTTGGTGAAGAATCTCACATCCTTGACTAATAACACTCTATCCGGGATGAGTGAAAATGCGATTTTGTCATCTGGTTCAGAAGCAACTTTGGGAGTTAAAGAATATTTTAGAGAGGGATTCTCAACATTCTTAACAATGATGGGATCTTGGATCTTAGATGCCATTGTAGATTTTAGATAAAAGCTAACAAATTAGCCTTAGGGTTTTAGGATTTTCAAATGACAGATGCTTTATACTTAGCAGATAATAGCAACTTGATAAGACCGGTAAACCAGCTTAACAATGCATTGAGATTGATGTAAATACCTTGAATTTGCTTTGTAGGAGGTTTGATTTCCTTAGATTCACTTTTCTCTACTCTCTTGAAAAATTGGTAAGTAAAAATGAGCATGAATATGCTTTAAGTACACAATATACCTTATCGGGCTCCATGTGGGTTAGGTCAAAAACATTAAATGCACTCGATTCCACTTAAGTTTCTTTCCTTTTGTGTTTTAACTGAGTAACCAAACTTCCTTCATTCACCAACTAGACAGGTTTCCCGTATTCACCGACTTGACAGGTTTCTTGTAAAGTGCTCCAAAAAACTTTGATAGAATTTCAAACTTACTAATACATCTTAATTATACATATTTTGAATTAAGTACATAATAAAATAGGAACTGTTAAGATTTAACCTTGAGAGAATGCAATCCCTTCATATGTTTACCGATTAATTTGGAATAGGTGCACCTAACTCGGTAGGTAATGTGCTTTGTTTATTTGACACAATTTCCTTCTTTTTCCAAAACATCTTTAATTTTTCTTTTATTTCCTTAGTGTCTTTTCTAGGTTGATCTCTGCAATCTCTAGCTAAGTGTCCAACTTTGTGACAATGAAAACATGCCATACCAGGATTTCTCCATCATCTTTGGTTTATCATTCCAAACCTTATAAAGTAGTTGGCACTTATATGTCCATATCTTCTACAACATTCACACCATATCCTTGTATTGTAATCCCATGGTACTGCAGAATACTATTAGCAAGGATTTGTGTGAGTTCGGTAACCTCTAGCATTTGCTTGGTGTCTAGACCACATATAGTTCTTTTTCTTAAACCAACACTTCTTGGTACTATGTCCATATCTATTGCAGTTTTTACAAAACCCTTTGAATTTTGCCTTCTGATAATTGTTAACAAATTTTGTCCTACATTGATTAGATGTGTGACCATATTTATTGCAATTGTAACAATAACTATTAGACTTAGTGACATTCAGTTGCTTACCCTTTTTGATTTGGCATATGTTGGCAGTGTGACCTTGATTTCCATAGTAGTTGCAAATAGGCTTCTTTCTTTTGATGTTATTCTTGTTTCCAGCTTGCTTTGATGATTCTCCTCTCTCGGTAGTATGAATTTCCTTCTCGGTAGAGTCTTTTCCTTTGTAACCGAGTCCTACATCTTTGTTGGTTCTTCTTGTATTCAGTTGTTCATCCAACATCTTTGATGCTTCATAACTCTTCTTCAATGTTTCTTTGTATTTCTTCTCTATTTGAAGTTCATCGGTCAACCTTGATACTTCAAGTTTCAATGCTTGATTCTCATCATCTTTCAGATTTGCTTCATGATGTGCATAACCTAGTTGATATGATAGGTTTTGTTGAATTCCAGTCATCCTTGTGATTTCATCATTCTTATCAGATACTAAGACTTCAAGTTGTTGTTTCTCTCTTTCTAGATCTCCTACTTTATTCTCGGCTGTCCTCAATGCATCAAGATTTTCAGTCATCTATGTGCTGAAATGTTCATGCTCTCTTTTCATTGCTTTTAGTTGATCAGCCAGTGCTTTGTTCTTTTCTTTCAATACTCCAATCATTTCTTCAGTCTCTTCAGATGTACTGTTCTGAGATGATGTCTCAATTTTTCCTAATAACTCTTGAGAGTCCTGCAAATCATTAGATAATCTTCTCCTTACTTTCAGAGATTTTTGCATTTGCCTTTGCATGTCTGCATTCACTTGATTAGCATGATCCAGCTCTTCTTGCAGATACACAATCCTCCGAGATTGTTTATAGCCTTCCATTGATAAGATCTTTCTCTTTAGGTAGTTAAACCCTTTTCCAAGATTGAAGCTCTGATACCAATTGTTAGGCCCAATATAGAAAGCTAATGTATTGAGAGGGGAGGGGTGAATCAGTACTTCAAAACTTTTCTTCAACAATAACTTTACTATTATGCATAAACCGAATAGTGCAATAACATAATATAAAGCTAAAACAAATAGATAACAATCATACATGATTCACTCCATAACACATATATTTTGGTTATGCAGAAACTCTTGGTTAGAGGGAAAAACTGCGGTGGGGATGGCACCCACAACTTCACTACTGCAATAATAAAGGTTACTCGGTTAGAGCTACATGTTTAGTTATTTCTGATAGCTTACCCTGTTAGTAGTAACAAGATCTGTTAGATCTACCTTGCTAAAGAATTTTACAACACTTAAACTAAATGTTGCACCTAGCTAGAGGCTTTACAATTTATAGACTTGATTAGAGTTTTTTACCCTATTAAAGGTTTCTCTTACAACTTCAAAATATTACAATAAAATCATTACAAATATCTGCAACTTTACATCTGGAATGTTATAGCAGATTCTATGTGCTCATAATAAGATTACCTTGCTTATAGTATACCTCGGTAACCCATTTAGTAACTTGGTAAACCCTTCTGTTTACTCTATTCTTTAACTGTTCTCTAAAATCCTTCTCAGTGACCTCTGTGTCTCTGTAACAATCATAACACTTAGTGCTTTCACATGTCTTGCTTCATATATTTCTATATCTTCCTCTTTGTCATGCTACATGTATATTTCTAATCTTAATCCATGTTGTATGAATAGATCTCTTATATCGGTGATCCATTCATTGCTTTGATCTTTCAAACATGATTTCTCGAATGAATAACCATGCAAAATATTTCATTGGTTAGATGACCTCAAAATCATACACAATCTTTAAGTGCAATTTCCAATGTGATAACGGTTCTATGTACCTCGATCTTGTAACATGTTTTCATATGTATGTCCAGGTTCAATGAATCTGGTAACACACTTCACTCGGTGTATAACAACTTGGTGTGTCATTTTTTTGCTCGGTAGACATGGAATGATACTCAGTAGACAGCTCAGTGTATACTATGCTCTGAGACTACTTTCTTCTATAACCGACTGGACTGTTCATACCGACTAAATATCTCAGTAGAGATAACCGACTAGAGTATATAGAATAACTTTGAACATAAAACTAATGGCAACTTGATAAGTAGTAACAACTTGATCAATTTTTTATTTCTGATAATTGGATCTCTTCAAATGTGGATGTTCTTGCTATGGTTTTGCCCAATTTAGGCTCTAATCATTTGCCAATCATTTTGTCTATTTTAGATGATAGGGCTCCTGGGAAATCTCCCTTTAAATTTGAGCCTATGTGGTTTAGAGATCCTTCTTTTTTGATTCTCTTGGAATCATGGTGGGCCTCGATCCCTTTTATGTCTGGAACTAGAATGTTTCACTTTGTCAAAAAACTTTCCTTTATTAAAGAAAAGATTAAGTCTTGGAATGTCTTGCATTTTGAAAACATTTTTTTTTGAGAAATCTAGAATCCAGGAAGAGCTTGAAGCTTTAAATTATGTGATTATGGATATTGGGATGGATTTTGCTGCCTTTGCTAAGCATAAATTGTTAAATTCTCATCTTGAGGAAGTTCTTTCTCATGAGGAAATCTATTGGCAGCAAAAATCTAGGGATCTATGGCTTGTTGAAGGAGATAGGAACAATAATTTTTTTCATTCATCCACTAAAATAAAATTTCAAAGGAGTAGGATTTCTTGTATTCAAAACTCTGATGGGGTATTTCTTTCTGAGGAGAAAGATATTGTTGCTAAGGTTGTCAGGCTTTTTAAATCTCTGTTGACTAAGGAAACTTCTCTTTTGATGATAGATTTGCTTCGGTTATCCCTCAACTTATTTCTGTAGAAGATAATAAGATGCTAATGGCTCCTTTTTCCGCTCATGAAGTGAGGGAGGTTGTCTTCTCTATTGCACCTGACAAGGCTCTTGGGCTAGATGGTTTTACTGCTCTGATTTTTCAAAAGTGTTGGTCTTTTCTTGGGGAGGAGCTCCTTCTTGTCTTAGAGGAGGCTAGGTGTAATAGATTTATTCTGAAAGAGTAAAATACAACCCTTATTGCCATCATTACAAAAATAGAGAATCCTAAGTCCTTTGTTGATTTTTGACTAATTGCGTTATGTAATACATTATATAAGATTATTACTAAGGAAATCTCTGTGCACCTTGCCAAGCTTATTCCCAAGATTGTTTCGAGTGAGCAGGGTGGTTTTGTTTCAGGTAGGGAGATAGCTGAAGGAGCCATTGTGACCCATGAGATTTTGCATTCTATTTCTCATCTTTCTATTCCTGCCATGATTCTTAAATTAGATATGATGAAATCTTATAGTAGGGTTAGCTGGAATTCTCTCTCATCTGTTCTTAAAAAGTTTGGGTTTGGGGTCAAGTGGGTGAGATGGATTTATACATGTGTTTCTACTGCTAGATTTTATGTGATTTTGAATGGCTCTCCGTGTGGTTTTTTCGCTTCTTCCAGAGGCCTTAGGCAAGGTGACGCTTTGTTTCTTTTCTTGTTTATTATCTTGGCTGAAGCTTTTAGCAAAGCTATTTTGGTTGCTAGGGAGAGTGGTCTTTGGAAGGGTATTAGTATTCCAAATATGGTTGTTAGACACTCTCATTACCTTTTTGCTGATGATACTTTACTATTTGGATGTTTCACTATGAATGATGCAAAAGTTATTAATAGGATTATAAGAGATTATTATGCTTTCTTTAGTCAGAAGGTGAACAGTGGTAAATCTAAGATTTTTTTTCTTAATGTGTCTCCCTTGGTTCAATCAAGGTTGATTAACTTTTGGGGTTTTACTATTGGTCAGTTTCCTTGTAGGTATTTAGGGATTCCTTTTTTTACTAGATCTGAGAAACATAACTTTTGGGAAAGAATCTCTGCTTTTGTTTCATCAAGGATTCTCTCTTGGACTCATAAATGGCTTACCTTTCCAAGGAAGATAGTTCTTATTAAGGTTGTCTTAAATGCGGTTCCTATTTATTTGATGTTCATTTTAAAGGCCCCTAAGAAATTAGTTACTAATTTGTAGTCAACTCTGAGGTCTTTTTTGTGGAATAATAATGTGAACAATAAGGCTTGAATTCCTCTGCTGGCTTGGGATAAGATTTTCTCTCTGAAGGATAGGGGTAGTACAGGGATTGGGGATTTAAGTAAGAAAAATTTGGCTTTAGGAGCTAAGTTACTGTGGAAATTATATAAGAAACCCTCTTCTAAGTGGGCATCTATTTTATTTGCAAAATACTTAAGAGATTGTCCTAGAGTGATTCATTTTACTATCTCCGCACTTCCTAAGGGCTCTGCAATTTGGAATTTCATGTTTGAATGTAGATCTGTAATTCTTCCTAGTTTATCTTGGCTTGTGCATAATGGTCGAAAAGATAGATTTTGGGAGGAAGTTTGGAATGGTTTTTCTGCTCTGACTAGTCTTAGAGATTGGTCGTCTCTTATGTCTCATTTGAAATCTTCTTGGGGACTTTTTGTGGCTGATTATTTTTATGTGGACTTCTCTGGTTCTATGTCGGTTGCCAGATGAAAATTAGTAGAGCCTTTTCTGATTGATCAAGAGCTCAAATCTACATATGTTGAGGAGTTGAGTAAGCATCAACTTGTCTATTCTGAGATTGGTGATGAGCTAATTTGGGTACATTCTAAGATTGGGGAGTATTCAGTTAAAGATGGATACAAGTATTTATCTGCTAAGTGTGAGGGGATGTATGGCCCTCTAGACTATTTCGGCATATTGCCTACCTTCCAAAGGTAGGAGCTTTTGCATGGTTGGCTGTCCAAGATAGAGTTCTCACAGGTATGAGATTGGATGGGTTGGGCATCATTGTTGTCTTTCCATGTGTCTTGTGTGGTTGTTCCTGGGATCAGCTGATCATCTTTTTCTTCATTGTCCTTTTGCTTCAGAATGTTGGTATTGGCTTTTTAATAAATTAAATTGGTCTGTGGCATTATGTGGGGATCTTCGGTCCCACTTTAGGGGTTGGCAGTTATTATGTTCATCTTCTTTTTATGCTTGTCTGTGAATTATCAAGCCCCTTCTATTCTGATTTGGAAGATCTGGCTGGAAAGAATAATAGAATTTTTAGGAAGCAGATTTCCTCATTGGCAGATATTCTCTTTTGTATTGAGAAATCCATCTCAAAATCTGTTTTGGCTTTTATTTATAAAGGTTTGATTCCTAAATGCACTTTCACTTCTTGGGATAGCTGGATCATAAGGCATTGGCCAAGTTTACATTTAATTTCTTCTCAAGGGGCTATTTCTAAGAAAAGGTTGTCCTTAACTAACAGAAAAGAGGTGGTTTGGTCCCCCCCCCCCCCCAATCAAAATTTAAGTTAAATTTTTATGGTGCTTCTCGAGGTAACTCAGGGAAGTCTTCCATTGGGGTGGTGGTTAGTGATGAAACTTCTAGAGTGATTAAAGCTAGATGTTAGTGTATTTCTGATGGGATGAATAATGTGGCTGAAATTCACGCTCTCTCTGTTGGACTTGACTTGCTAATTTCATTAAATCTTAAAGAAGTTGTGATTGAAGAACATTCTTTAGTTATCTTTTATGCGTTACTAATCGCACTTGTAATTCTTGGCATTTACAATACTGGTTGGATAAGGTTCTGTTGTAGATTAAGTTCTTTGATTCTTTCTCTATTTCTCATTGTTACAAAGAGGCTAATTATGTCGCTGATTTTTTGGCAAATAAAGCTTTAAATGAGAATATTCAAAATTTGGTTGATGTTGATGAGAGTTGTCTGCCTCCTTTGCCTTCAAAGTCTTAATATCTCCTTTCATTCATACTCTTTTTCTTTGCCTCGACCTTGCATTTTGTTTGGAATTGTTAACATGTATGTAGTTTAGTGCGATGGTGTATGGGGCCTTTCTGGCCACTTTACTTCACCACATTAAATTTGCATGCTTGTTCATTATTTCAAAGGATGTGCTGGCCGATGTCTAGCTCTTGAGTTGATTCAATTTAGTTATGATTGTCCTTTCTTATTTTGCATTATCATAAAGTATGTATGGGAATGCTTTCACAACACCTTTGATGTTTTGTCTGGGTTAATTATTATAGTCCTCAGTGGCGGCTTGCACATCTGTTATTTGGCATTGCTTATGTTTATTGTTCTCAAAGGTGGCAGATTGTGTGTTGTTGTTGGCATCGTGTTGGGGATATGGCTCATGCGAATATCTTTCAAATGGTTGTAGGAGTAATGCAAAGTTATGCTTGCTCATTAGTGATGTTTATTGATTGTTTTCCTCTAAGGTGGCGGCCTATGTATGCTTGTTGGTATGGTGTTTTGTGATTTAGCTGTGCAGATCTTTGAGCTTATATCATCTTTATTACACTTGGGTCTTTCTCCGACCGCTTGAGTGTTAAGCTTCCTTATTAATGATGTCCCAATTCTTTTTTATATGCTTGCGACATTCTGTTGTTTGTCTTATTTTTCATTATGGTTTTCTTGTGATGGAGGCTGCTAGTTATAGAATTTCTTTGCATATTAAGCAGTGTGATTTTTAGGATCCTCGTGCTTTTGACAATGAGAAACTTGGTAGATTGTTTAAAATTCATTCTTTAGATTTCTCTCTTTCTTTTTGTAAGGTGGTGGGTAGATGGTGGTTGGTAGAAAATACTAATATTTTCCTTGCTGAAGTTGCTTCTTGTTTTATTACTATGTGTATAGATATTCTCTTGGATGCTTCTTTGGTTCGGGCATTATTGGATGCATACTTTCATCCCTCTTTATTCTGATTCTGATTTGGATAATGCTTTGTCTTCTTATCATTTTTATCTTGATGCTTTTCCTTATGGTGCTTTTGTATCTCAGTCTGAATTACTATCTAGTGGCTATCACTGTGAATTACTTTCACTTCTATGAGGTGGTTTGATTTCTAATCTATATGATGACATGATGTTTGCTCTTGTAGGTTTTTTAGAGCATGTTTCTCCAGATATTTTGGCTACGACTGTTAATGTGTTTTTAGGTCTACATTTCCTCCTTGATTCGATGAAGGCAGTTATGTCTCTTCCGAGTGTAGTTGTGCCTCTATAGGTGGTTACTCCCGATAATCAAGAATGAAGCTGCTTCCCATCCTTTGTCCCCTCCATAGGAGAGTTCTAGTACTTGGTATCTACACTCTTGATGCTTGTTGCTCGACTTCTTCTCTGATAGTTTTGTATCTGCTTTACATATTTTGGGGGGTTGGGTAATATCTTTGCAATTGGCTTTGTTGGCCTTTATGATTTTTTGGGGTTGAATCGGGCCTAGTTTGGGTTTTCACTTCTCTAATTCAAAAGTAATCGGTTGTATATCTTCCCGCTAGGATTTTTTATGAGCAAGACTGGAGGTTTTCTTTGCCTAGTTCTTTCCTACTGGTGCTCTTTGAACCAAGTTTGTAGAAAAAAATATAATTAATAAAATTAGTGGTCTTCCACTTTTATTAAAAAAAATAAAAAATTTAAAATATGTAATTTATTTTTAAATTACTATAATTTATTAAAATATAATTTATTAAACTATAATTTATTAAACTATAATTTATTAAATTGTAATTTATTAAATTATGATTTATTAATTAAATCAATAATTTATTTTTAAATTGTTGTAATTTATACACTGTAATTGATTAGAATCTATAATTCCAAATGACTTTAGATCAATTTAAATAGGTAATTTATTTAACTGTAATTGATTAGACTCATTAATTTCAAATGACTTCACATCGACAATTATTACATAAGAAAGAATGAATAGCTTGGTTTAAAAACATAGAAGAGAATAAAAGTTGCTAGATTCTTCTATTTTCATGGTTTGCAATTTTTGTTTAGTATTCAACTAGTTTCTATGAAATTTGTTCATAAATATTTAAAAAATTGTTTTTGACTATTTTTATTTAATTTTTTAAACAATTAATGCCTCTTTGGTATGGATAACTTTATTCGCCATGGTTATTCTTGGTTATTTATAAAAAATGGTATTAGTAGTATTAATGCCTCTTATACTTTTGATTTGCAGTATTAGTAGTATTATTTATAAAAAATGGTTCTTCTTCTTGAATGCTTATTAACAACTATCATTTGTATTTTCTTCTTGCATTTTTTCAATAAAAAAAATACAATTTTATAAATGCAATTTCAAATAAATTATAAATTTTCATCGGCGAACACTAAAGAGAAGGAAAAAACTAGAAACTAAGAAATAAATTTATGAAAAGAGATATTAAAAGAACTTTGATCACCAGTAAAATTACCAAGAAGTAAAAAAGAATGGCAATTGGACCTAGATTTAATGAATGACAATTGGAACTGGACTTAATGATAGTATAGATGCTTTGAAAGGATAAAATCGGCAAATATTTTTAAGATGTAAATTTTTTAAAAAAAATTTTAATATTATTCTGGACGTTTTCCTTCGCTTGCTGAAATAATCACGCCTATAAGTTAAACTAAAACAAAATAAGAATTTAAGTTATATTAAAAGCAAAGTAGAATAACACCCTGAACTTGAATATTGCCCTGGGAAAGGACCGAATGAGCAATCGGTACGGGAGCACCCGGGGAAGTCGGGAATCAGTATAGCCCAGAATGAACTTTTGTTTTGGTTTATTTTGCTTCTCTCTGTCCAGCTTTGCACTGCATATAACAAGAATGTTCTTGGATAATACAGCGACTTTTCAACTAAATAACGTGACTTTTCCATTCTTGGTATTGCATGGAAAAGATGACTGAGTAACAGATCCTTGTGCGAGTGAAAACCTTCACAGATCTGCAACAAGCTCTGACAAGACGCTAAAGATTTACCCTGACATGTGGAATAACTTATGGCCAGCCTTGTCATCATATCAGAATGGTGTTCGATGATATTTGAATCAACACATAAAATTTTGTTATATATGTAGCTGTGACTACCCTAGCAGCTGTGAATGTTAAATGTGGAAGCATAAACAGGTCGTGATGAATTGTTTGACAGGTTGCCTCGAAGGAATATTGTATCAGGCTGCAATGATTGCATATATGCACAAATTGGATTTGTCACTTTCAAGCAAATTAAACTGGCAGGCAAAAAGCCAAATACCACAACCTTTTCCAGCATCCTCGTGGTTAAATAAACAAAGGAGAAGATAAGGCAAAAATCCAAATACCACTAACCGAAAGCTGATTTTCAGAGAAAAGATAAGGAATACCCGGATGAACAAAGGAGAAGATGTTACAAGTTACCTCACCAGGCGTAGACTTTTCAAGGATGATTTGGCAACTATTGGAGATAAACCTAATGATGACGAGCTAGTACAAATAGCCCTAAATGGGTTTACTAAGCAGTGGGATATCTTCGTTCCACTTCGTTCAAGTTATTAATGGATGAGATACCTTACCGAGTTGGGATTGACTATGGAGCAACTTCACTAACGAGGAGATTAGACTAAGTCTTGTTAGTGGGACTAGTAGGAAAAGTAAGAAAAGTGAGTTAGAATAGGAAAACGTTGTCCTAGAAGGAAAAGGGAAAGCGAAGAAGGGGTCTAGCAAATGATCAAATCCAAAAAGTGAGAAGAAGAAGAAGGACCTGTCTAAGATCAAGTGCTATGGTTGTCATGAGTTTGGCCACTATGTCAGTGATTGCCCACAAAGGAAGAAGAATGACAAGAAAGGCAAGAAGCAGATGACAGCTCCAACAAGTGCAGATGAGCTTTCCAGTATAATGGAGGATGAGTTTGCACTCATAGCTTGTATGGTTAGCTCAACCTCATAAAATGTTTGGTATATAGATAATGAGAAATCATTTCATATGATAGGAGTTAGAGAGTACTTCTCCGATTATAAGGAGGAGGACATCGGAAACCAGATTTCTATGGGGAACATGTCCAAACTCAATTGAGTTGGGAAAGGGACTGTTCAATTTGGGAGGGAGAATGGAAAGTTGATTCCCATTCATGATGTGTTGCATGTGCCAGGCTTAGGTATGAACCTGATTTCTGTATCTATTTTTTCAGGATAAAGGCTACAATATACTCTTTAGAGGGACACCTGTGTTGATCAAGCATAAGAATTGGAAATCACTTATAGCTATTGGAGTTAGGATCAGTCAGCTTTATAGGTTGAAGTTTGATACTCCTAAGGCACTCATGAGCAGTAGTGGTCTTAGAGATCAAGGAGAGCTATGAAATAGGAGGATGGGCCATATACATCATGGAGAACTTAAATTGCTTTGTGAGACAATGACAGGTGTTCCAGAGGTGAGCATAGAGATTGATGATGTATGTAAGGGATGTGAGTTGGGGAAGTTTGCAAAACTACTTTTCCAAGGAGTGATACTAGATCCAAGGGTGTTCTTGATCTAGCACATTCAGATATATGTGGATCAATGTTGATGAAGTCTGTCGGAGGATACGAGTAATTTGTTACTTTTATTGATGATTTCTTCAAGAAGACCTAGATATACTTCTTGAAGACCAAGGACGAGGTCTTCAGTCGCTTCCAAGAGTTCAAAGCTCTTGTGGAGAATTTGACAAGCAGGAAGTTAAAGGTTTTCTAGTCAGACAATGGAGGCGAGTACAAAGGGAAAGATTTCCAAGAGTTTTGTACCAAGGAAGGAATCAAGAGAGAGTAGATTGTTCCTTACAACCCACAACAGAATGGGATTGCTAAGAGGAATAATCATTCTATATTGGAGGCAGCAAGGGCTATGCTACATGACCAGGACATGCCATGTTACTTATGGGCAGAGGCATGCAGTACGACAGTATACATACATAACAGGGTTCCACTTAAGGCATTGGGGAAGATGGCACCAGAGGAATATTTCACAAGGAAGAAGCCAAATGTCACTCACTTCAGGATATTGGGAAGTTTGGTGTATTATCACATTCTAGGGGCTACACATTCCAAGTTAGTTCAAACTATAGAGAGGGGGTACTTTGTGGGGTACAGTGAATTCTCAAAGGCATATTAGATATTTATTCTAGGGACCAGAGGAATTATAGATAGACATGATGTCAAATTCATTGAGGACAATGCATTTAGGAGGTCCAGAGATTTGAAATATAAAGAGGATTCACGTTAGAGTTTCATCTACAAATTCTCTTTTTTTCTCCTATTTTTCTTGAAAGGTTTCCAAGTACCTATTCCTATTTCCCAATTTTTATTTTAGTGTCATTGATAGTTATGATTAAAATTGATTATAAGGGGGATTTGGGAATGTTGTTTTGATTATAATTATTGTCTGAAATCAATTTTTATTCATGTTTTGAGAATTATTTCAATATGCTTAAATTGAGTGTGGATATTGATTCTTTTCGTTGATCAGTTTTTCTTTGTGTTGGATTGGAAATCCTATATCAATCCTTATGATTTTTTTTTTATATTTTGGGGTGTTATTAGGCCTTTTTCAAATGGGTCTTTGTTGGAATTTAGTTTGGAGGATTTATTTTATGTGTTTTCTTGATTTTCTACATTGTCAAGCAACTACACAACTACAAAGCTCAATTATACACATTCAAAGCCTCAGTTGTAGTCATTCAAGGCATCAATTATAATCATTTAAGACATAAATTTAATAGAAAATTAGATTCAATTACACAACTTTGAGCCCCAATTGTGCAACTCTTCTAGGTTTTGAATTGGTTTGCAATTTTGTTCAATTTGGTTTTCTAATCAATTCTAGAGGCTATAGGTGACTACATACCCTCTCAATTTTGGTTTTATGTGTCTCATTAGACTTGGATAGTTTTTTATTTATGCATGCTTTCCTAATCTAGCTTGTGAATAGGAATGGTAATTTTGAGGTTATGATTCAGTTTCAAGACTTGAACTTATGGTTGGCGTTTGTTTTGAAGTCCTATTTGTAGATTGTGCAATCTATTCATTTATATGGAATCTTGGTGTTCCTATTTTTGTATCATATGTTTCATGATACTTATTTTGAGCCAGAGAGAATGGGTTATCTAGGTTCATTAAGGGGGAGTGGCTCTCTATGGGGGTTGGGGCCCAAAGTGGTTGCCAGGATAACCCATATGAGAGTAGATTAATAAGTGATAACTTTAATAAAAATTTGGATTGGATTTACACACTAATAAGATAATGTTTTAGTGCCCCACTCATGGCCTTATGTTCTTGTATAGACTAAGGACTAGATTGGGAAGGCCTTTCTGTCTAGAGAGACATTTGGAACTAGCATGGTCATCCAATACCTTTCATCAGGAAAGGATTGTACATTACCACATGAGTTCTCCATGGAGTTTGAGGTCTAGAGTTAGGAGACGGTTAGGCTTCTAGGATAACCCATGTTGAGGCTATGAGATGACACTCACTCCTTATGTATCCTATTGTGTCGACTTTTATATAGAGTTCTCTAAAAGTTATTTGGAAGTCTTTTAGTTGATGTCCTTACTTTTTTTTCTTGTGCAGTGATCTCTTGTGTATCTTGGTTGTGGTGTATGTTTAGTTCTTTTTTCACTAGCCTTCTTTCTTATTGCTTGGCGCTTTCTATCTATCTCCAACACAAGGGGTTGATCTTTGGGTTCCACATGGTCAGGTGGTTGTGTTTACCATTTGTTTTGGAGTTCTTGTTCGTATGTAGCTGGATGGATCTTACCTTGTATTCCAATGTTTTCACATTCAGATGTAGATTGTTCTACAGTCATAATTATGTTTGATATGCATCTTCCAAGAGTGATGTAAAAGGATATGTAATTGTATATTTCTACTTTTTATTGAAAGGATATTTGTAATTGGATACTCATAGTGGAAATGATTGTTATAGTACTATTAAATGATAGATGCATTTGTATTAATGGATAACTTGTAAGTGATTATACTCATGTGGATTATATGTACGTTCTTATTCTTGATGAAGGTTATAATAGGAATCTTTCATTGGTTCTTTAAAATGAACTTAGCATAGGCCTTTGTATGATGTGTAATATGATTAACGATTAGGAGTTTATTTGGTTAAATTGATGTTTCCTATTAAGAATGTTTGTGTGATTTTGAATAATATTTAATTGAGTAAAAAAACTCTTCATGTGAGTAACTTAGTGGTTTATGATGAATGTTAGTAAGTGTTTCTTAGTAGCAACGGTAGGGAATCCCTAGAGGATTGTTATGGCTTGTAATTAAGTCTTCTACTAGACATTGTTATGATTCACCTATGTTATGTAATAAATTTACTTAGTGTTGTATTGAGTTAAACTATGGCTAATGTATTATGATTATTTTTTAAAAATTAAAAATAATTGTTGTGTTTTTGGTTTGTCGGTTGTTATTCCTCTAGGGTTCCTTGGTGGGACATTACATAAGTACCATAAGTTAAGTTGTCAGTGACAAAAGAAAACACAACTAGATAACTACACTTGACATAGAGAAGTGCACAATCTTAAGCTAGACATGGGAATGTGAGTTCATTGGAAGGCATTTATTCCTATGTTCAACAACAATCCAAGAAAACCTAATATCCTCACATTGAACAATAGTTAGTAAATGTTAGAATAACCTTGTTCAAATGATAATGTTTATATATTATGATGGCTTGTGAGTTCTAGAATGTTAAGGAAGATTTATATTTTAATTTATCATGAATGACCTAATTTTTTATATGCATGTACAACACATATTTTCTTGTAGAGTATATTTGGATTCATGGGTACACATTTATGATGATCACTTGTATCAATCCTCTATTACAAGATAAAATTTTTGTGTTTGTTCTATTTATTTTAGATGTATAGTCATTTGTAAGGGTTTGTAGGTTGACTTGAGATCATTAAATTGGTCTCTAGGAGAGAATAACAAGTGCATATCTAATGACATAATACTAATTTGAATCATCAATAGCAATGTTTCACATAAACAACCACACACCTCAATAAAATTCCATAGAAACTATTTGGTTATCAATTTAAATTTATTGTTTCATCTCTTATGAAATTAAAATCTAATTTATTTTCAATAATTATATTATTAGATAAATCTTAAATTACACTCAAAAGTACTTCATTTTCCTACACACGACTTACTATATAACTTTTCAAATTAGAATATTTTTTCTAAAAATTATTTTATGTATGCTTTTATTTTATATCTTTCATTTTCTTATTGCTATCTAAACAATCTTTGTCAAACCCATGAATATTCACTATCCAATTCCATGAATTCTCTTAAAAAATACAACTAAAAATTAAAAATAATAATAAATTATTTAATTATAAAGTAATACTTATTTAAGAAAATTGAAAAATCACAATAAATAAGTCCTACTAAATATATCTATTAACCCCACACCAAACTCAAAGAAACCATAAAACTAGCACTTGTACCTAAAGGAGGTTCAAGGGATAGCTGATAGGAAATTAAACGTAAAATTCAAATATATTTTAATATTATATAAGCAATTATATAATAATTTATAAATTTATACATGTTTTGACAATTAACTTTTGTCTAGGTTTCCTGTCAATAAGAGAATTAGATGAAATCTTGAGATCAGTTTTATTGGAATTATGCATTAGTAAAATATACGTCTTTTTGTTTTGTCATTTGGTACTATATATTGGAATGATTTGATGCCACTTAGATTGCAAGAAATGAGAATTAAAACATGATAGACAAAAGACTTATAAGAGTAGAATCTAGGAAGTATGACATTACTCAAAATATCTGATGTTATTTTCTATTGTCATTTGTAAGAAGCATGATGTTGCAAAGAGAGAAAAACACAACAAGAAATGATATGACCAAGTATATATTCAAAAAGTAAAACTCATTGAAGCCACAAGAAATGACTTACCTCAAAATTGTGTTCCATTGCCAATAGTGCCATCAAATTTTAATTTGTACAAATAATCATTGTATCATATCTTGAGATATAGATAGTATTAAAAAAAATTATTTTTTTGTTGAATTTCATCATTCCACTTGAAGTAATAGTAAATAACATATAATATTTTTAATAAAAAAAATTATCACACAATAACACTTATTACATAAAGAAAAGGGTTAATATCATGAAAGCCTTCCTAAAAATGATAACATGAAAAATTAGTTAAAACAATATAGGTGAAAATTTGGAGTCTATTTAAGATGAAACCAATTCAATAATTCTTACTACAAAAAAAATATTATCTAAAATAATATATAATATAATTATTAGGTAAATTAGGTAATCCTATCTTAAGAAGAATATAATGAAGTCATGTGCATCTCCCACGTTTGGAAATAATTCAATCATATGTATTTAAAAAGACATATGCCAAGAATCACAAATTCATCTAGCCATATTTGTTAATTTATACAAATTTTATCTATTCGTACCTTTTTTGTATGCTAAGTTTATCTATAACTTAATTCTTAAATAATAAACATTAAAAATGAAGTCATAATCCAATTTCTATCAGGAAAAAAACCATTTAACCTTCAAATGGTTCTTAGTCCTTATTCATCCAATTGAAAGCGTTTCTTTGTCTTCGATAGGGACACGAATGAAAACAAGTCAAACTTAGACATATGTTAACTGAAATTCAAAATTCATCAATGACATATGACAATTCACAAGTTCTCAAGAAATGATCAATCATCTCTATTAGTGTTGATAAATGTGAAGTGTTTGATGCTTTAGTGCACTTATATGCAACAAGTAATATGGTCATTAACTTCACTAATTAAACATAGTGTAGACGTACATATACTACACATACAAAATCACATGAGGATAATGACAATCATCTAGATGATTAGGTAGTACTATGTGTTTCTTAATGCATAATATTGACATGTAAATATGTGTAGATGTGGGCTTAGTTAATTAAAACTTTGAGCTGATTAAAACTTTGTACTATAAAGAATATAATCCATTTTAAATGCACTATATTGGTTGACTTGTCATTATGTAGATGTGTCATGTACATAAAAAATGTAAAGTTTGTCTCTATTCCACATATTAGATGAGAAAATTAGAAATTGTACATAAATTCTAATTAAAATGGCATGGGCTCTAACCATACACAAATCACAAAAGTTGAAATTAGAAAGAGCCACAATATATTGGTGATATTGAGAGAATGTGCATAACATTCACTACTATGTCCAATATTAAATCTCTCAACTCATTACAAATATCATCACCATTCTTATATGAATTTTGCTCAAATTTTGAAAACATACATTATGTAAATGATAGGAAAAATGAAAATAAATAGTTAAAATTCTTGTCTCCAAACTAATACTTCAAAAAACATTTCAATCCAATTGACTCATAAATTAATTAGAGTTATTGGTTTAAGCGGTCCCAATTTTTATTTTATATTATTTTTATTTAAACAATTATTAAATGTGATTATAATTTTAGTCTTTTTTTCTTGATTCGGTTATAATTTTACTTGTCATAGTAAAGATATTATAGTCGGTGTGGGTCCCGTCTTTTTTGTTTGTCTTGCTTGGCAAGATGCTGATGCCTAGAGGCTATGGCATCATATGTAGGTTGTTTTGTTGATGTCCTTCTTTTCTTGGGGATGGGATTAGGCATCATTGGGTTCTGGTGAAGGATGTCTCAGGGGATGCATGCAGAGGGGAGGGGAGGTTTGTTGTGCTAGCAAATATTGAGGTTGAAGGAATTGTTGGTTCTAAGGAGGAGATCTTTACAACGGTTGGTGTGGATCTGGCTTCTTTTAGACCTCATTGGGGTTTTGGTTTTGCTGGTTCCCTCCTTCTGTCTTGTGGTGGCTCTTTTGATCTGGTGGAGTCTTCTGGATTTGGGTGTGTGTTATCTCTTTATTCTTCCTAGTTGGGGGATTTTTATGCTCCTCCTCCCTATTTCTTGGGCTCCCTTTTTGTGGAAGGTTACTCTCCTATAGAGGTGGAGAGGTTGCTTCTGTGTATGGTTTTTAGAGGTTTGACTGGGTTGTTGTTCTACTCTCCTCTTTATCTTATTGAGGTGGTCTTGTCTCTTATTGAGGTGGAGAATAGGTGTGGGGGAGTGGTTTGTCTTTTTCTTGCTGCACATGGACTTTCTAAGTTGTCAATTTTCCTTCCTCCTTGTCCTATTGAGGTGGATCTTACTCCTATTGAGTTGGAGAGATGGGATGAGGGAGCTACTTGGTTATTGTCATTTATGTTGTTGGTTGAGGCTACCTTTTCAAACTCTCTTGAGGTTCTTCTTAGATAGGTCTGGTTTCCTTCTCGGTTTGTTTTGCGGGTTAAGGGGGCCTGTCAAAACCCTCTTGGTTTTTGTTGTTTGTGGGCCTTGTTGGTTGCTTTTGATCTTCAAGGGCCCAACTTGGCCTTTGTTTGGTTTTGGTTTTGTGTGGGGTTTCTCCCTTTGGTTAAGGTTTGGGGAGCCTTCTAAAACCCTTTGTTTCTAGTAGGTTGTGGGAGCCTTGCAAAACCCATGATAATGGTTGAGGTAGCCTACACTTCTGGTTGTGGGAGCCCTATAAAACCCACTATCATAGTTGGGGGAACCTGGAAAAACCCCATGTTTCTTTTTCTTGCTAATGATGGACTGGATGTTGAAATTTTTCAAGGGGCCACTTTGGCCAATTCTTCTTTTTGGTTAGGACCAAGCTTTTGTGGTGGTTTGGAGAAGTTGTTATAGGTTATGGGATCCTATGAAAACCCTATTATTTGGCCGAGGGTGCCTGATATACCCTGGACCTATTATTTCTTAGGTTGTTTTTCTTGTTGTTGATTCTGCTAGCCTGGTTGTAATGTTGCATTCCTAACATATGGCTAGTGTTTGGTTGTGTGGTAGTTGTTGTGTGTCTTTGTTTGTTCCTTTGGCAACTTTTGTCTAGGGATTTGGACACCTGTAAGTCTAGAAGGTATTAGGTCTTTTCTAAAATCCTGTGGCTTGCTACCATATTCTCTAGTCTATTTTTCGTTGGTAGCTCTTTGATGTAAAGGGTTTTGGGGCCCCTTCAAAATGTGTTTATCCTAATCAAAAATAAAGAATTGAAATCATTTGATTAGTTACCTAATTTTATTTTATTTTCTCCTAAAATTAAATATTAATATTCTCTTTAAAAATAACAATTAATTATTGTTCATAGATTTTATAATAACTACATTTTCTCCTAAATTTAATTGTTTTTGATAAAGATAAACAAAATTTACATGGACCCGAAACCAAGAGTTTTATAGAAACTGGCCATCAGCCAGCCAAACTAAAACCAACAACAAAACAGGAGAACACCCCATACCGAGCACAAAAGAAAAAATAAACAACAGACAACAAAACAAAGCACAAAGAAATACTCAATTAAGCGAGTGTTAGTTAAATGAGCGGGGGGGGTGAATCAGATAAACTCACAACTCAATGTTCTAATCATATTCAACCATGGTATAACTTACTTGATATGCAACTATGACTCTAAATCATTCAAACTCATAAACTGATAAACTTGAAACATCAAAACACATTTAACACCAGATTTAACATGGAAACCCAAATAGGGAAAAACCATTGTGGGATCTCAGACCCACAAAGAAAATATACTCTTCTAGAGTATGCTCAGTTAAAAGCCAATCCTATTAAAGATTACATAAACACATTGCAGGATGTGACCCGATCAAGGGATTTCCCTCAGATCTATCAGTATCTTGCACTTTGTTAGAAGTGACCTTGTCAAAGGATTTCAAACACTCAATTAGAATGTTACCTTGCTAGAGGATTTACAAATAAGACTGTTAGGTCCACTCAGTTAAGAGATTTCTTGTCACTTACAAAAATAAATAACAGTAATAAAATATATCTGCAACTTCACATCTGAAATGTTATTGTAGACTCTATGTGCTCAAAATAATCTTGTCATAAGACTTATCTTTCTCCTTGCTATGCTTCTCACTCTGTTCTTCAATCTTCTATACTTTGTAATCACTTCTGTAGCATCACTATTCTTCTATTTGCACGCATACTTTGTTCATCAACTTTTCTTTATTTATAAGCAATTCCTAACCACTTAATCTCCTTCATCACATTTCCCATGATTAATCTTAGCCATCAGATCTTCAAACTTGACTAGGTTCATTGAATCCTTCGAGCTGAAAAATGTTTTATCTTGCCTTGAAACTTGTATTCCTTCCTTGGTACTTGTGCTTGGTTATGACCGTTCAATCTATGTTGTAGATCTAACTCTAGAATTTTCATTGCCACTAATCCTTAACAAATTTCTTGCACGACATTCCAATCTTCTATAAATCTCCAGCTCATTGGCATCCTTCATTTAATAATGTATTTATTCATCCAATGTGTTCTGTTACTGCTCAGTTGATACTCGGTTAATTCTGAACTTTACTCGGTAGACATTCTCATCTCAGTTGTTGTCTCGGTAGCTTTGCTTGCTGACGATGCTCAGTGACTTCTTCCTTCTTTAATCGACACCGATAACCTTGGAGTTTACCGAATGGCTCCTTGCTGGGTAAAATATAATTGTATCAAACCTTTACTCATTCTATCGCATGAAATCTTTTCTCCTTCTTATGCTGTCTTCGAATACACATATATAGGATATCTAAATAATCAAAATATCATAATTTCATCACTTTCTAACTCGGTAAAAATTGCCCATTGAATAACTTATAACTCCCCTTCATTTTCACATTCTTTTAGTGTCACTTACCGACATATTTATACTCATCAAAACATACTCTTTAAGATATGGCAACATCATACTGAATAAGAAAATCAATTACTTGACATCAATGACAAAATAATATTATTAAGACAGTAATAATCCTTTACCAATTATATCATTAATCTCCAACAACCTTCTCAATATCATCATACCAACAAACTTATTGTAATGCCAACAACAAGTGCACCAACTCCTTGTTCTTCTGGATGGTAACCTTGTTGACTTCCTCCAATTCCTCCATAATGAACCTAGAGGTACCCTTATTGTTGCTCCTGCTTATGGTCTTGGAACTAGGGCCTGTAGTTCTATTGCCACCCACAGCAGAGTCTTCACCACCCAGATCTTTCTTTCTGTTCCTGTCATCAACAAAATCACTGTTAATAGGATTGGATATGTACTCTATCACCATGGCATTGATCTTTTCTATCCCCTCCATACTATTTCTCATGGCCTCCTTGCTTATGTCAACCGGAATCTTAAGGTTATTTTTTATCTCCTCCATAGACTATTCAACCTTCTCAAATCTTTGCTCATGATTACATTTCATAACCACCACATCATGGGAAAGCTTCTAGGTCATGATCATGAGCTTCTCCATTTTTTTAGGCTCAAGCGACTCAGTGAAGATATCAATTATCTCCTTAATCCCCTCTTTGAGGGTATAAATCTCCTTCCCCACTCACTTCTAGCAGTTCTCCTCGCTTCTAGTTGCTTCCATCACTAGATTCATTGGAGTAATTTCCTTCTGTAATCCACTATCCACATCTTTAAGAAGAGTCCCCTGGTTCTCCTTGAGGACATGAAGAGGAATAACCAATTTGATTTCCTGATCCATGGTCTTGGGACCATAGTCTTTAGCAACCAACTTCTTGTTTTTGGAATAAGGCTTAATTTTAGAAACCATCTTTCTAGTCGACTTATATTTACTTGCAGTCCATCTAGGGGGGTTCTTGTTGTTATGGGTTCCAAGAGTGACCAACATCTCACCCTCTTTAACTGGCTTATAATCAGGGTCAACAAGAGGTTTGGCGCTCCCACTATCCTCCATCTCCATATCCGTATCAAATACATCTTGAACATCAGTATTAGGGATTTGGCTTTTCTCAGAGAGAGAGAGCACAACTTCATGGGCTTTTGTATACTCCATAATGAGCACAATAAGCCCTTCATGGAGGACTAGATTATTTGGATTCTCAGCATGTTTTTTAAGACTATTCTCCAAAGAAGAAACCAGATAGAATGGAATCGAAACACCTTTGCCATGCCTAAAGTGATTCAAGATGGTAAAATGATAAGAAAAGATACCGGCGTATCTGCCATCAAGCCTAATGTATCTCATAATGAATTTCGCCATATCTACCCAAGGAGCCATAAGATCCTTTCTGTTGTAGCCACCATCCACCATTTTATTAACTCTTAAATGCTCCTTATCTTTATCAAAAACATTTACCATGTCTTCCTCCCCTATTTTTTGTCTCTGTAAAACCTTTTGTCATTCATAGCCAAACTCGTAACCATAGCCACCAAGGTTTCATCCACCTGAAATTCAACAACATAAGCCCTCAAAACCCCTTTCTTCCACCCATTGATAAATGTTTCCGTGAGAAGAGGAGAAGGGCCATGGAGTCTTTCCAAAAAGGGAACCAACCTCCCATCAACAATTTCCTGTCACACCTCCTTATTTTTCTTCCATTTATCAAAAGTGGGTTGTTCTTGCCTATTCTTGTCCCCACCCATAATGGTCTGGGTCACCAAACAAAAGCAAGAAATGGGCCACACTAGACAAGTCTCCAAATAGAAGAAAGAGAGGGGCCACACAAGAAGACAAAAAATCTAGGCACAAGGGAAGTTTCTAGATCTTCGAATAGGGAAATCGAAAGGAAATGATTTCCCCAACAACTTAATCAAATCATGATTATTATTCATTAATTACTGCAAGTGGATGGTATCATCATATGCTAGGTCGCACAAGTTTTATGGGAAAGAGTCCCTATTGCTCCACCATTTTGTCGCCATGTAGCCCACTGCCATATTGGCCAATAAATTCACTGCTTTATTGCCTTCACAAAATATGTGAGAGATTTTGAATTCATCCAACTCTTTAATCATATCACAATAATCTTTGATCAAGTTGGCAATATTCTAGCTGGGATCTGTACACCCATTCAAACAATTGATAATGTTAAGTGAATCATATTCCAGCCAAAGCTTTCTAAATCCTTCCCTTTTAGCCACGTGTAACCCTAAATGTGTAGCATTAGCCTCCACAAAATGGTTGGAATGGGTGCCTAGAGGGAGTGCCACCACAGAAACCAGTAGACCTATATGATTCCTAGCCACTCCCCCACACCAAGCCAGTCCAGGATTCCCTTTAGCCACCTCATCCATATTGATTTTGATCCATCTCATAGGGAGGGATGCCAGAGAACATTGTGTATGCACTTTTTAATTTTGTGCAAAGGAATGGAGATATTCCAGCCAATTTGTCAACATTTGATAGTACCCCACTCCTCCTGGAGAGTAGGGAGGGTATGGTCATTCCTTCTACTGGGGTAGGAGTGAATAAAATTCTCCTTGATAGCATTTCTAATTCTAATAGCCACAATAGGAACATGAGATTCCAAATCTCTAAACACTATTATTTCTTTCTTTCCAAATACCCCAAGCAATATGTGGAAGAGACATATTCCAATGGACTCCCAAAGCCTGATTGTCAAAGGCACACTTCCATTCAAACTGTAGCCTTTGAACAAAATCAGGGAAGACCCAATCAGTGTTCCAGATATCAAGGAAGAAAATCCAAATATCCATGGCAAAAGAGAAGTGTAGCAATAGATGACCATCATTTTCCTCCACTTCTTTGCATAGGAAGCATATGTTAGTAATAGGAAGACCTCTTTTGCAAAGGTTGTCAATGGTAGAAATCTTACCCTGCATGAAAAGCCAAAAAAAGATGTTAATTTTTGGAGTTAAAAGCTTATTTCAGATACCATCCCAGAAGGGGAGGGAGAGAAATTTTTGGAGATGAACTTGTAGGCATCAACAAACTTGAATTTCCTCAAAGAGGAGAAATTCTAGAACACTTCATCCTCCACATGAGAGCAAGGGATATGAATATAGTTTAACCAAGGTTGCAAAGGTACTAGGGCATCATCCATAGATTCTAGATCTAACCAGGCTCCATCTCTAATATAATCAACCACCCAAGAGCCAATTTTTTTGAGACATAATTCTTTGAAAGGAGGAGCCCAAACAAAATCCAAAAGGGGGGCATCACAAATCCACCAGTCCTCCCAAAATCTGATTTTAGTTCCTTTCCCCAGCACCCATCTACAGCCATGCAAGATAATATTGGTGGAACCAAAGAAATTGCTCCATAAATCAAAGACAAAGCTAGGAAGGTCATAAGATTCTAGCATGTTTTGGATACTCTAGATGTGGTATTTATGTTTGAAAATGTCAATCCATTTATTATTCTCTTTAAGACATCTCCATAGTTGCTTGGCCATCAAGGCTTTATTGAAATCTCTCATATTTCTAATGTCCAACCTTCCCATGGACTTGGGAAGGAAAACTTGTTTCCAAGCCACAATATGCAACCTATTCTTAATTTCAGTCCTTGTCCACAAAAAAAAAAATTGAATTCTTTATAGTCTATCAACAATTTTGACGAGAATTTTGAACAAACTCATAGCATACACGAGGAGGCTCTGTAGCGTAGCTTTGAGCAGCTGGAGCTTACCAGCCTGGCTTAACAAAGCACCTTTCCACCCAACCAGATTATTTTGGAATCTATTAATAAGATTCACCTAGAAGGAATCTAGTGCTGGACCATGGCAAAGGGGAAAACCTAAATAAGAGTCAGGTAGAACTCCACCTTTATTGCCTAGAATCATGGCAATCTTCATTTTCCTGTGCTCCAAGGTGTTAAAGAAAAAAATGGAACTTTTAGCTAGGCTAATTTTTTATCTAGTTCCTTGCTCATAAGTATCTAGAGTCTTTTTTAAATTCTTAGCTTCTTTAATTGAACTTTCCCCCATCAACAAAGTATCATCCATGAATTGTTGGTGTGAACAAGTAGAGGCCTGAGAAGAGGGTCGTAAGCCAAAAAAATTACCTTTTCTAACTTTCCTTTGGATAATTTTACTGAGAGCTTCACTCATCAGAATGAAAAGGAAAGGAGATAAAGGACCCCCCTGTCTAATGCCCCTTGATGCAAAGAAGAAACAAGAGTGATCAAGACTAAAAATTTGGGAGTGGACACACATTGATCAATAATTTGGATGAAGTTATCTTCAAATCCAAACACCCTAAGGATCCTGAGAAGAAAAATCCAATAGAATCTATCAAAATCTTTCAATAGATCCAATTTCAAAAAAAAAAACTAGGTTTTTTAATGATAGATAAGGAGTGAATGTTCTCATGCACCACAATTACGGAATAAAAAATCTACCTCTCAGGAACAAACCCATTCTAGTGTTTAGAAATTAAAGAGGGGAGGTGTTTCTTAAGCCTGAGCACCAGGATCTTGTTGAAAATTTTTAAGATAGAATTGCAAAGACTAATAGGTCTAAAATCTTGAAAAGAACAGGCATCAGGTTTCTTGAGAATGAGGACAAAGAAGGTTGCATTCAACTCCTTCAGAAGAGAGTGGGACCCAAAAAAATCTTGCGTAGCGATAACCACATCAGAGCCTAAGATCTACCAAAAGTTTTGAAAGAAGACCAGAGAGAAGCCATTAGGGCCAGGGACTTTGTTACCTTCAAAAGAGAAGACCACATTGCAAACTTCATCATGAGAGGGGATTTTGGTTAGCTCCATGTTCATATCTTGAGAGACAATGTTGGGAACTTCCTGCAAGATATCATCTTGGGCCAAAGCATTAACAGGGTCATCAACCGATAAGAGATTAGTGCAGTAATTGATGGATTCTTGGAAAATTTCTTCATGCTTATCAATCCATCTCTGGCCAACCTGAATTTTACTAATTCTATTAGCAGTCCTATGCTTGAGGGTTGTCATATGAAAAAACAGTATTTTTGTCACCACTTTTAAGCCATAAGGCTCTAGATCTCTGCTTCTAGAATTCCTCATCTTTAGAAATAATATCATGCAGTTTAGTTAAAATCTCAATTTCTTTATTAGAGACATCATTATCAAACCCAAAATCTTGGATATGCTTCTGAACCTCCTCAAGATCATGCTTGAGCTTATCTTTAATTTTGAAAATATTACCAAAAGAGGACTTGTTCCAACATTGAATATTGGACTTGACATTGGATAACTTCTTGGCAATATGAAACATGGTCATACCCTGGATATCAATATTCTACCACTACATAATTTTATCATGGATGTTAGGGGTAATCAGCCACATTTTCTCAAATCTGAAGGGGTACACCTTTCTTCCAGAAATCCGAGTCACCAAAAGACAAATAGGGAAGTTATCATATCCTAATCGGGTCAAGGCATTGAATTTACAAGAAGAATTATGTATCCAATCAGGAGAGACAAGACCCCTATCCAGCTTAACCTGAATGAGGTACTCCCCATTGCATCTGTTAGACCAAGTGAATTTAGCCCCAATAAGATCCAGGTCCAACAAGCTCAAAGAATTAATCATATCAGCCAAGTCTTGTCTACTATCAATAGAAATAGGCATGCCCCCAGATTTCTCCATGTTTGAGAGAGGGATGTTGAAATCATCAAGGAGTATCCATTTCTCATTAGGGAAACGTGATCTAGCACAACAAATTGAAGACCACAGAACTTTCCTAGTAGTTCTCCTATTAGGAGCATAGATGTTGGAAATAATCTAGGAGGATCCATCTTTAAGATTATAGAATCTAGTAGCAATGTGATTAGGAGAAGAGAGAACCACCTTACCACATAACTATTAGGCCCAATATGGAAAGCTAATGTACTGAGAGGGGAGGGGTGAATCATTACCTCAAATCCTTTCTTCAACAATAACTTTACTATTATGCATAAACTGAATATTGTTGTAACATAATATAATGCTAAAACAAATAAATAACAATCATACATGATTCACTCCATAACACATATATTTTGGTTATGCAGAAACTCTTGGTTAGAGAGAAAAACTGTGGTGGGGATGACACCCACAACTTCACTATTGCAATAATAAAGGTTGCTCGGTTAGAGCTACATGTTTAGCTATTTTTGATAGCTTACCATGTTAGGAGTATCAAGATCTGTTAGATCTACCTTGCTAAAGGATTTTACAACACTTATTCTAAATGTTGCACCTGGTTAAAGGCTTTACAATTTATAGACTTTGTTAGAGTCTTTTACCCTGTTAGATTTTTTCTCTTACAATTTCAAAATATTACAATAAAATCATTACAAATATTTGCAACTTCACATCTGAAATGTTATAGTAGATTCTATGTGCTCAAATAAGATTACCTTGCTTATAGCATACCTTGGTAACCCATAAAGTAACTTGGTAAACCCTTCTGTTTACTCTATTCTTTGATTGTTCTTTGAAATCCTTCTCGGCGACCTCTGTGTCTATGATAGTCACAATACTCAGTGCTTCCTTATCTAATACACATGTCTTGCTTCATACACCTCTTCTCATTTTTATTCTTAATCCATGCTGTATAAATAGATCTCTTATGTCGGTGATCAGGTTCATGCTTCAATATTACAAACATGATTTATCAAATGAATAACCATGCAAAATATTTCATTGGATAAATGACCTCGAAATCATACCAAATCTTTAAGTGCAATTTCCAAAGAGATAATGATTCTGTGTTCCTCGATCTTGTAACACGTTTCCATATGTGTGTCTAGGTTCAATGAATCTGGTAACATGTTTCACTCGGTGTATATCAACTCGCTGTATCATCTTTGCTACTCGGTAGTCATAGAACATTACTCAGTAGACTACTCGGTGTATACTAAGCTCTGAGACTACTTTCTTCTATAACCGATTGCCCTGTTCTTACCGACTAAATATTTCAGTAGTAGTAACCAACTAGAATAACTTTGAACATAAGACTAATGGCAACTTAGCAAGTAGTAACAATCTCCCCTTTTTACATTATTTGAGATGTTTGACAAAACTACTTTCAAAGTTATAATTGACAAAAACTGATAGTATATATATTTGTCAATGAAAATATTCAGATATACTCCCCTTATCAATATATTGTACATAACTCTGATTTTGTATGCTCAGTAATCAATATTTTGTAATCACTGTTCGGTTGTCACTGCTCCCCTGTCAAATTCAACTGTGCATATGGATACTCTGCTTAGTATAATCCCCCTGTATACTACACTCCTTTTTTTTGATACTTTGATGCTATATCACTCCCCCTTTTTGACAAACATCAAAATTTAGTTACCATTCGGTGGTGGCAAATGGTCAAAAATGGATTTGTACATTGTTTGTGCATCGGTAGAGCAGCAGAGAGGGCATTCTTGACACTGTCCATAAGTGAATTCTGAGCTGTAATGTCAGCTAACAGTGAAATTAGGCCATCTAAGGTGCTTCCCTCTTGCTGAGTGGATAGGGAGGTAGCCTTGTTGATCTTCTCTTGGATGGATGAAAGATGAGGAATGAATAATGTCTGAAGTGTCATTATGTCCATCCTTATCTTGTGCTCTTCATTCATGAGTTCCAATTGTTGAGCCATGAGCTTTTGTAACTTTGTATAGAAATTTTGAACCAAATTGGGCTCAGTGGTCAACTTACTTGAGAGATCAGTGATCTCTTTCTCAATCACATCTGTTTTATTTTTAATGTCCTTAATGAATAAAGAGAATGTACAGAGTTTATCAAATAAATAAAGGATGTGCTTGAGTTGAGGGGACAACTCAGCAATAAATTTGACAAGTTTAACTTTGCCAATAGCAATAGCTTTTTGTACTTCTTCAATCATTTTAGTAGTGAGCTACTTGTCCTTTAATTTGCTCAAATATTCTGATGCATCAACTCCAGATGTCTCTATCATGGTTAGGAGTTCATCCAGTTGAACATGGATGGTTGCATCTGTTGTCATTGTAGCTTCAGGTAGCATATCGGTTAAGAGTGCTTTCACCTTCTGAAGTACTTTGTTTTTCCTTTGAATGGCCATTTGCTTCTCATGCTCAGCTTTGGCTTTGCATAGTTCACCAAAATCAATGAGTTCTTACCCTTTTAATTTAGATATATCTACATTCAGCAACACTATTGGGTTTGACAAATCTAGTTTGAAACTATGATTTTTCATTTTCTTTTCTTTACCTTTGACTGGTTGAACTAAGACAATGGCTTGTGAGGCTTGTTGACCATTGGTAGGTTGCTCGGTAGAGGCAACACTTTTGTCGGTTACTTTAGCCTCTGAAGTGGCCTTTGGTGCCTCTATGCTTGGTGTCTTGGTTGCAACATTTGCAGTGCTAGAAGGTGCTTGTGAGGTTTATTCCCTGGTGGCTTGAGAAGTAGCTTCTCCTTCTATAGACTTGTGACCTTTTGTGCCTTGTTCTGTATCTTGAGGGGCCTTAGTGGAAATAGGTTGTTTGACTAGAGAACAGGGTTGAACTTGTTCCAAAACTGATTCATTGGATACAAGTTGTGCATAAGCATTCCCTTCTATCATTTCCTGTTCTGGTGCCTCGGTGTCCATGATATCTTCATCAATTTGTATAGTGTCAGCAGGGTCTTGCTTGGTGATATCAGGATCTTTCTTGGTGACATCAACTATTTCAATTTCATCTTGTTCACCAGCATCCTTGATTCGTAATATTTCTTGCCACTTTTCCTTGTTTTTTTTCTCTACATCCAAGTAAAGTCCATTCATCAGTTTTAAAGCTCTTTGCTCGACCAAAAAATTTTTGTGGTAGTTTTTCAGATTTTCTTCGATCTCATCTACCGACATGTCTAGAAAGAGATGTACCAGACTTCTTTCTCTCATCTTCTTTTCCATGTCCATGGAATATGTCCACTTGTTATCAATATGTGCATACAATACTTTTGGAAGAGAATTAGATACTTCCAATGGGACCAATCAGAATTTCAGAAGTGTGCAGATGATAGCTTCTTCTATTTGTCTCTTTTCAGCATCATTTCTGGATTCATACTTAACATATCTGAATGATCCAAATCCACCATATTGTTTCAGATTAGCACAAAAGTTTTCAACACTATGTACATTTTCCTTTGTACTTTTGACAATCTGAAATTTGTTTTTGTCTTCAAATTCAGTATCACTAGAGTCTTTAGCCAAAATGAGTCTTCGAGTAGATTTCTTGTAAGTTTTTGTTACTTTAGGTGCGGCAACATTCTTTGGTTTCTTACTCAGTGATGCTGCTGATGATCTTGTGTTAGGGTGCTTTACTAAGGGAGTCGGTGATACCTCTGATGTCTCTTGTTTCGTTCTTTTCAGAACATTCCTTTTAGGCAATTCAGTGCTCAGCGTAATAGCTACGTCCTGGGCTTCAGATTCCTCTTTGGTGATGACTAGAATGCCCTTATCAGGTGTGGAGGAAGAACCTTCTCCAAATTTCTCCATTAATACCTTGATCATTTTTGTTGCCTTTCTTGTAGCCTTGGGTACTACAATGCTCATCGTAACTTTTTTTTTAACTTCTTCATATGTTCCATATCTCAACTCGGTAGCATGCCTTGGTAATATAAGAAAAGCATCTATCTGCTGTTGTGTGATGTCAAAATCAATCTCATAACCCATAGGTGGCAAAGATTGAGTTCTCAGCTCCACAGCATTCACATAGCAATAGTCGGTGTCTACTTCAAAACATATGTCATCCTTGTATTTTTCCACTAGCTGGGGTGGAATTCTATGCCTGTTATGCATCTTTTCTTGAAACTTACTGAAATAGTCATCCATAATATCATTAAAGTTATCACCTAGCTTCTTGATGAAGTCATTGATTTGATGGGTGATTGGTCGGTGTAGCTCCCAAACTACTTTACCGACTGATGGAAAGAATTTTTCAAAATAGAAAAACATGCATACCAGAAGTGATCCAAACTTTAGTGTATTCGCCAAGTTGTTCTTCTTTGGCTTCCTTATGGTATTGATATTCTCAAATAGGTTTTTCAACAATACTTCACACAAATCAATTTTCATGCGTTTCTTCACAATTTTATATGCTAAGTCGACCGCTGCACAGGGTACTCTGTTTTCCCTTGCCAATTGAAAGAAACAATAACCTATTACTCTAATTGCAAACTTTAGCTCTGCATCTATCACATTGTTCAGCTTCAGTCCTCTGCAATTAGATTCCACTCCGGTTAAGCTGATCAATTCCTTCTGTGATATCATTTTCTGAGCTTGGGCATGATCATAAATAGGGTAACTGGTGATCAAATGAATGATTTCCTTGGTAATTTTGAATGGTTTCTCCTCTAACCACATGAAATCATCATGAACTCTACTCAGAACAAACTTGACCCACTGGGGTTTGAATACACAGGGATAGGTTAGGGCTTCGGTCAATCCCTTGATTTTAATGTGTTCGTACATGCTATCCAATTTCAGATCGGTACACAATTCATCATATGTATCCTTGATTTCAACATGACTGAGTTCCTCAACATTACATTTGGTGAAGAATCTGACATCCTCAACTAGCAAAACTCTATCCAGAATGAGTGAAAATGCAGTTTTGTCATCCAATTCAAATGCTACTTTGGGGGTTAGAGAATATTTCAGTGAGGGCTTTTCAACATTCTTAACAACAACGGGCTCTTGGATCTTAGGTGCCATTGTAGATTTCGGATAAGTACTAACAAAAGATCCTTAGGGTTTGAAGACTTTCAAATGGCAGATGCTTTACTCTTAGAAAATATGAAGCAAAAATTCTCAACAGATGTGATCGGTAAACTAGCTTGAAAATGTGTTGAGATTAATGTAAATACCTTGAATTTTTCTCAGGAGGTGGTTTGATTGCCTTAGAATCGCCTGCTCTTCTCTCTTGAAAACTTGGTAAGTGTAAAATGACCGTGTAAATGTTTTAAGTACACAATATACCTTATCAGGCTCTGTGCAGGTTAGGTCAAAAACATTAAATGCACTCGGTTCCACTAAACCGATTTACTTTCCTTTTTTTGCGCTTTAACCGAGTAGCCAAACTTCCTGCATTTACCAGCTTGGCAGTCTTCCTGTATTTACCGACTTGACAGGCTTCCTATATATTGCTCAAAAAGACTTTATAAAATTTCAAATTTTCTAATACATCTTAGCTATGCAGATTTTGAATTAAGTACATACTAAAATAGGAACTGTTAAGATTTAACCTTTGAGAGAATGCAGTCCCTTCATACTTTTACTGATTAATTTGGAATAGGTGCACCTAACTCGGTAGGTAAGGTGCTTTCTTTATTTGACATAATTTCCTTCTTTCTCAAAATCATCTAGAGTTTGCTTTTTATCTCTTCAATATCTCCTCTTGGTTGATCTCTGCAATCTCCAGCCAAGTATCCAACTTTGTGACAATGAAAACATGCCATACTAGGATTTCTCCATGATCTTCATTTTTTCATTCCAAACATTATAAAGCAGTTGGCACTTATATGTCCATATCTTCCATAACATTCACACCATATCCTTGTATTGTAATCCCATGATACTGCAACATATTGTCAGTTAAGATCTCTGTGAGTTCGGTAGCTTCCAGTATTTGCTTGGTGTGCAGACCACATATAGTTCTTTTGCTTATACCAACACTTCTCGGTACTATGTCCATATCTATTGCAGTTTTTACAAAATCCTTTGAATTTTGTCTTCTAATAATTGCTAGCAGACTTTGTCCTACATTGGTTAGATGTATGACCATATTTATTGTAATTATGACAATAACCATTAGACTTAGTGACATTCGGTTGCTTACCTTTTCTGATTTGGTACATGTTAGCAGTATGACCTTGATTTGCATAGTAGTTGCAAATAGGCTTCCTTCCTTTGATATTCTTCTTATTTCCAACTTTCTTTGATGATTCTCCTCTCTCGGTAGTATGAATTCCCTTCTCGGTAGAGTCTTTTCCTTTGTAGCCGAGTCCTGCAACTTTGTTGGGTCTCTTTGTATTAAGTTGTTCATCCAACATCTTTGATGCTTCATAAATCTTTTTCAATGTTTCCTTGGATTTCTTCGTTGTTTCAAGTTCATCGGTCAACCTTGATACTTCAAGTTTCAATGCTTGATTCTCATCATCTTTCAGATTTGCTTCATGATGTGCATATCCCAATTGATTTGACAAATTTTGTTGAATCCCAGTCAACCTTGTGATTTCATCATTCTTTTCAGATACTAAAGCTTTAAGCTATTGATTTTCTCTTTCTAGATCTCAAATTTTATCCTCAGCTGTCCTCAATGCATCAAGATTTTCAGTCATCTTTGTGCTGAAATTTTCATGTTCTCTTTTCATTGCTTTTAGCTAATCAGTCAGTGCTTTGTTCTTTTCTTTCAATACTTCAATCCTCTCTTCAGTCTCTTCAAATATACTGTTCTCAGATGATGTCTCAATTTGTTCCACTAACTCTTGAGAGTCCTACAAATCATCAGATAATTTTCTTCTAACTTTCAATGATTTTTCCATTTGTCTTTGCATGTCTGCAATCACTTGACTAGCATGATCCAACTCTTCTTACAGATACACAATTCTTTAAGATTGTTTATAACCTTCCATTGAGAAGATCTTTCGCTTTAGGCTGTTAAACCCTTTTCCAAGATTCAAGCTCTGATACCAATTGTTAGGCCCAATATGGAAAGCTAATGTACTGAGAGGGGAGGGGTGAATCAGTACCTCAAATCCTTTCTTCAACAATAACTTTACTGTTATGCATAAATTGAATATTGTTGTAACATAATATAATGCTAAAACAAATAAATAACAATCATACATGATTCACTCCATAACACATATTTTGGTTACATAGAAACTCTTGGTTAGAGAGAAAAACTGCGGTGGGGATGACACCCACAACTTCACTACTCCAATAATAAAGGTTGCTCGGTTAGAGCTACATGTTTAGCTATTTCTAGTAGCTTACCCTATTAGGAGTATCAAGATCTATTAGATCTACCTTGCTAAAGGATTTTACAACACTTATTCTAAATGCCGAACTTGGTTAAAGGCTTTACAATTTATAGACTTTGTTAGAGTCTTTTACCCTGTTAGAGGTTTCTATATCAAGATCTGTTAAATCTAGCTTGCTAAAGGATTTTACAACACTTACTCTAAATGCTGCACCTGGTTAAAGGCTTTACAATTTATAGACTTTGTTAGAGTCTTTTACCCTGTTAGAGGTTTCTCTTACAACTTCAAAATATTACAATTAAATCATTACAAATATTTGCAACTTCACATCTGAAATGTTATAGCAGATTCTATGTGCTCAAATAAGATTTCCTTACTTATAGCATACCTCAGTAACCCATAAAGTAACTTGATAAACCCTTCTATTTACTCTGTTCTTTGACTGTTCTCTAAAATCCTTCTCAGTGACCTCTATGTCTATGATAGTCACAATACTCAGTGCTTCCTTATCTAATACACATGTCTTGCTTCATACACATCTTCCTTTTTTTATTCTTAATCCATGTTGTATAAATAGATCTCTTTTGTCGGTGATCAAGTTCATGCTTTGATCTTACAAACATGATTTATCGAATGAATAGCCATGCAAAATATTTCATTGGATAAATGACCTCAAAATCATACAAAATCTTTAAGGGAAATTTCCAATGAGATAACGATTCTATGTTCGTCGATCTTGTAACACGTTTCCATATGTGTGTCCAGGTTCAATGAATCTGGTAACACATTTCACTCGGCATATCATCTTTGTTGCTCGATAGTCATAGAACATTACTCGGTAGACTGCTTGGTGTATACTAAGCTCTGAGACTACTTTCTTCTATAACCAATTGCTTTGTACTTATTGACTGAATATTTCGGTAGTAGTAACCGACTAGAATAAATTTGAACATAAGACTAATGGAAACTTAGTGAGTGGTAATAATAACAGTCTCAGATTCCAAAGAGTGGCGATACCACCTAAAGCACCATCTGCATCAACACAGTGAACACCACAATCTCCAAAAATCACCAATTTAATCTTTTCCACTTTACTACTATGCATTTTAGTCTCTTGAACAAGGCAAATATTTGGCTTATGATCCCTAACCATGTTGGATAGCAGATCATGCTTATGGGGATGATTCAATCCCCTTATATTCCACGAAATAATTTTCATTTAGCAAGAGAGAGGGATCCCATCCCCATTTATGGTAACGTTCTCTAGGCTTCGTCCACAATGGAAGTCCGACTTTGCCTATCTCTACTAACCGCATTGGGTGGCTTGCCTACCCCCTGTGAAATCGACCCACAGTCCGCTTTTTGTCTATTTTTGGTTGAAACCCCCCTAGAGGCCAGAGTAGATTGGCCAATAGGGGAATTCCTTCTTCTATTTTTGGATTTGACCTCAATAAAAAGATAAGAGTACTCTTGGGATGATTCCAGAGTGAGAGAAACCTAGGGTTTTGCCTCGATGGAGTTACCCATATCAATGACCAATTGAATGGGAATATTCGGGATAGTCCCATTAGTATTTAAAGTATTCCCTTCTTCACATGGAGCATTCACAAAAAGGGATTCTCAAACATTCTCCTCCAAGAGCGAAGGGTTAGGAGTAGGGACCATAGGTAAACTTGAAGTAAAACCTACTCCAGACATGACCCCATCTTCCACAATCGGGGGAGGGATAGAGGGATCAATGGATCCATCTGAATCATTGCACAATCCTTCTAGAGGAGGATTAGAGGGCAGGGCATACCTCTTCTCTAAGAGCGGCTTGTCATTCCTCTTTGTCCATTCCTTCTTCGGCTTAGACGAACACTGCCTGGCCCAATGACCCACTATTTTATAGTGGAAACACGCAAAAGGGATGGATTCATACTCCACTTTCTGCACCCATCTTTCCAACTTAGAGAAAATATCAATCTTAAATGGTATGTTTGTAGATTGTTTGACATTGACACACAATCTGGCATAAACAAGGTGTCTTTTAGCTACAATCATTGGGTCAACTAAAATTAGCTCTTCAAAACATGCTGCAATATCCACAAAAATCTCTTCTCCTTAGAACTCCATGGGTAAACCTGGCAATCTAACCTAGTTTGGGGCTTCATTACATTCCCAATCTTTGGGATTAAATCCTGCTTCCCACTTTTTGAGGGCCAACAAGGATTTTCCCAGCATCCAGGGACCACCTACCAAAACAGATCAAAGATTTTCCTCACAAGTGAATGAGAAAGAGAAGAAACCACCAACCATAACAACAACATCAATTTGACCCTTACCCTTCCATTTTCTAGACACCCAGGATCTAACAACCTCAATATTGGGACGTGGTCCAACAAACTTAACCACCAAGACTAAGTTCATGTGAGCTATATTTTGATCTACAATACAGTCTGGGATAGAGATGGAGAAAGCACTAGACTCCAGGTCAACTTTATGCAGAACCAGTGAAATGGCCTTACCCTTAAGCGTAGACCCAAATAATGAAGCCCATTTCATATTGCACTTTGTAGATGGAATCTTATAAAATTCCTCCATAGTATTGGGGCCCTCAACACCACTAGGTTTGTCGGAGATGATAAATTTACCATTGGTTGTATTCTACAAGGTACCACCATCCCATGTCTCTTTTATGGTCCTATCTGTGGGATCAGGATTCGATTCAGCAGAGGGGTGAGTCACGGGGGAAACCCCTAGACTCCCAACACATAGGAAACCCGCACCAGGGCAATTCAAATTCAACCTGAATGAACCGAAACTCCTACTCATGCTCTGCTCATTTGCTTGTCTCTTGATTTCCATAATTTTAATTTAATTTTAAGATAGTTTTATTTACAAAATGAGAAAATACAATTTCATAGATGCAATTTGAAATAAATAGTGAATAATGTGGTTTGATGTTTGGTGTTGAACAATCCATAATTTTATTTTAATTTTAAGATATGTTTTATTTACAATATGAGAAAATACAATTTCATAGATGTAATTTCAAATAAATAGTGAATAATGTGGTTTGATGTTTGGTGTTGAACAACTCTTATTATAGGCCTTTGGCTAGATGTATTTGTAGTTTTGGTTGTTTGGATAACTTTATTAGCTATGGTTATCTTCTTGGTTATTTATCAAGAACACTCTTTTGTAGTATTAGTAGTTATCATTGTTTGGACAGTTGTTGGTTATGGTTCTTCATCTTGACTGTTTATTAACAACCCTCCTTTATATTTTCTACTTGCATTTTTTCAATACAAAAAAATGCAATTTCAAGTAAATATTGAATTTTCATCAGCCAACACTGAAGAGAAGAAGAGAACGAGAAACTAAGAATTAAATTTATAAAAAAAAAATTATTAAAAGAACTTTGATCACAAGTAAAATTTATCAAGAAGGAAAGTTAAAAAGAATGGCAATTGGACCTATATTTAATGATAGTATAGATGCTATGAAAAGATCAAATGGGCAAATATTTTTAAGATTTAAAATTATTTATTTATTTTTTAATATTATTCTAGACGTTTTCCTTCGCTTGTTGAAATCACCAAACCTATAACTTAATTTACTCAAACTACAACAAAATAAGAATTTAAGTTATACTAGCAATTGCACCTTGGTGTGCAATGGGTATGTCGAAAGAGGTGTGTAGGGTTAATTAGGAAAAGCATTGGTGTATTTTTTTTTCATATAATTGGGTAGTACATGAGGTCACTTGGAAGATCATAATGTTGTTTGTGCAAAATGTTCTCATTAGAGAAATGATAGCTTCGGATTAACTATGCATCCACTTACAACAATCCAATCATAATTGAAACAAAACCTTTAAATTGAGAAGAAAATCAAGTTTCATTACTAACAAAATATGGTGAGAGTGAGAGAGGTTGAGATAGTGCTAGAAGAAGGGAGAGATACAGGGGGGAAGAGTGAGAGAGAGATGGGTAAAGAGATAAAGATTGAGATAGAGAAGAAGATAGAGATATAAGTAGAGTTAGAGACAGAGATGGAGAATTAGGAGATGAATATGGAAAGGAGGAGAGAGATATGGAGAAATAAAAGAACGAGGGGAGAGGAATAGATTATGATGGAAAAGAAAAATAAAAAGAGAGGCTAAGTTCACAAAGATGGTGGTCAAAAAGGGGGGTATAAGTGGACACTTTTTTTCTGAAATAAGGTGAACCTGAAATTGGAGGCAAAATTTGAAAAGCATCCACTCAAGCTATGAAAATAATCAAAGAACAAATATTGTAGTACTCTGAATCTAGTTTCCAAACTACTATTTTTTTTCAAAATTGGATAAGATTAAGGGGGTCAAATCCTTCACGTATAAAAAACAAACCTTGATTTTTCTTAAAAACATAACATAGTGTCTAACATGCGCATCAAAAAAGCTAATAGTTAGATTTAGTATTTTGATGAATCCTTTGGTAGAAAGATAGTTAAAAGTGAGCACTAGAAGATGTGTATCTTTTTTATATTTTTTGTTTAGTATTTTTTTTTTATGATTTTTCCAATCGACGACATCCTGAAAATTAGGTACTTGTTCATGCGTGAAGCATAAGTTGCACTAAACAAATCTAAAATACAATTTTTTGTTTAAATTGTAAAGAATCAAGTTCAATACAATAATATATAATTTTTTAAAAATTTGGATAAGTATATCAAAAGTTATATACAAAAATGGTGCACCTATGTCTGTGAGAACTATGAAGACACTAGTAAAAGAAATTCAATAATAATATATTATTGTTGTTCAAATTGAAAGAAAAATATGGTTAGAAATCTCAGAAGATGGATGAAAATATATTGGCAATTTTAGAAATACCCACTTGATGAAGTGTAAACCTGATGATAACAGAGTCGATAAACCAAGTTGATAAAATAAAACATGTAAAAAATGAGAGAAATGGAAGAAAATAAAACTTCCAAACAATAGCTTTGTCATCTAAACCGATTTTCAACCCTAAAGATTCAAAAGCGCATATGGGGTACTTATGGTGTAAGAAGCACGTACGTGCTCTTTTTACTATAAACAGCATGTACATATAATATGTGTATTATATGATATTGTATATATAAAATGTGTATATACATATAATATAAAATATATATATATATACATATATATACATATATATGTAGATATGTATACATATATATGTATATATGTATATATGTATACATATATACATATATATGTATACATATGTATATATGTATATATGTATATACATATATACATATATATACATATATATTTATATATGTATACATATATATGTATATATGTATACATATATACATATATACATATATGTATATATACATATATATGTATATATGTATACATATATACATATATATGTATATATATGTATGTATGTATATATATATACATATATATGTATATATATGTATATATATATATTATATTATATGTATATACACACACACATATATATATACATATGTATATATACATATATATGTATATATATATATATACATATAGGGTAAGTACATAAAGATGGTGGTCAAAAGGGGGTATAAGCGGACACTTTTTTCTGAAATCAAGTGAACCTGAACTTAGAGGTAAAATTTGAAAGTCTTCCACTCAAGATATGAAGATAATCAAACAACAAATATTGTAGTACTCTGAATCCAGTTTCCAAACTACTAAACTTTTTCAAAATTGGATAAGATTAAGGGGGTCAAATCCTTCACGCACGAAAAAATGACCCTATTTTTTTTTTTTAACATAACATAGTGTTTGACATGCGCATCAAAAAAGTCATAGTTAGATTTAGTATTTTGACAAATCGTTTGGCAGAAAGATATTTAAGAGTGAGCACTAGAAGATGTGTATTTTTTTGTAATTTTTTGTTGAGTATTTTTTTTAATGATTTTTCCAATCGAGCACATCCTGAAAAAATTCGGTACCTGTTCGTGCGCGAAGCATGAGTTGCACTAAACAAATCGAAAATACAAATTTTTTTTTTTTAAATTGTAAAGAATCAAGTGTACTACAATAATATATAAAGTTTTTTAAATTTGGATACATATATCAAAAGTTATTCAAAAAATGGTGCACCTATGTTTGTGAGAACTATGGAGACACTAGTAAAAGAAATTCAATAATAATATGTTATTGTTGTTCAAATTGAAAACAAATTATATGGTTAGAAAGATCAGAAGATGGGTGAAAATATGGTGGCAAGTTTAGAAATATCCACTTTATGAAGTGTAAACCTGATGATGACAAAGTCGATAAACCATGTTGATAAAATAAAACACGTCAAAAATGAGAGAAATGGAGGGAAATCAAACTTTCAATTCGTAGCTTTGTCATCCAGACCTATTTCCAAGCCTAAACAGTCAGAAGTGCGTACAGGGTACTTATGATTCAAAAAGCATGTACGGGGTATGTATAGTGTAAGCAGCGCGTACACGCTATTGCATAATATGTGTATATACATATAATATATGTAATATATAGTATGTGTATAATATGACATTGTATATATAATATGTTTATATACATATAATATATTAAACATATATATACACATGTAAGTGTATCATCTCTCCCTTTCAAATACATACAAGCTCTCTCTCTCTCTCTCTCTCTCTCTCTCTCTCTCTCTTTCTCTCTCTCTCTCTCTCCTTCTCCCTTCCTCCATACCCCATCCCTCTTTCTCTTCTTCTCTCCCTCCATACCCAACTGCAACTGTGTCTGCACTTCTATAGAAGTAAGTGAATTTATTTCTTATTTGCAACTTCTTCTTTGATTTTTATCATGTATCCTCTCCTAAAAAAATTGACTGATAGATTTTTGTGTGTATATTGAATAGGAGGAATAGGGTTTGAAATTGAACCACAGGTGTATTATCGTGACAAACAAGGAAACCTATAGCAATATTCTTCTCGAATGTGTTTTTAATGAGTAGAGTAGATGTGGAAAATAGTGTCAACAAAGCAACATGATGAGTCAGAGTACCTACAATATGTTTTTCAAAAGAAAACAACAGGTAGGAAGAGAAAGAGTTAGAGTAACATAGATGATGTCCTATAAAATGATAGTGGTGGGTATGCGAGAGTTCCCATGTTGTTACACAATGCATGTCACCTAAAGAAATTAAAGTTTGTTTTATGCATGATAGTGGTAGTATATGATGATCATCACTTGTCAAACAGCTTGGAACGGTACATACCCATGAAAGAAATCAAGTGTGTAATTCCTATAGTCACAATCGAGATCAGTCTTATAACCTTGCAAATTTAATAGCATCATATGTTTTAGAACTGAGGCAGTACTCTTAGGGTTAGGTCAAGCTCTTACACTTTCTTTTTAGTGAAGCCTCATTATTTGTTCACTTGGAGTCTCGTAGTATGATGTTCTATTCATAACTTTAAATTTAATATATCATTTTATTAGCCCACCATATGACCCCTTAGGTGTCATTAGAGGTCGTATTTTTTCCTAAGAGGTCATATGGTATCCTGTGACCCCTTAAGACCCCTCCTCTTTCCCTCTGCCCTACACTCCCCCTCTCCCTCTCTCTCTCTCCCTCTCCCTCCCTCTACCTCTCTACCTCTCTCTCCCTCTCTCTCTCTCACTCTCTCTCTCTCTCTATCCCCCTCCATCTCCCTTCCTCCATACCCCTTCTTCTCTCCCACCCCCCCTCTTCTCTCTCCCTCTCCCTCCCTCTACCTCTCTTCCTCTCTCTACCTTCCCTCCCCCATCTCTCTCTCTCCCTCTCTCTCTACCTGCAATATGTTTTTCAGAAGAAAACAATAGGTAGGAAGAGAAAGAGGGAGAGTAACATAGATGATGTCTTGTAGAATGATAGTGGTGGGTATGTGAGAGTTCCCATGTTGTTACACAATGCCTGTCACCTAAAGAAATTAAAGTTTGTTTTATGCATGGTAGTGGTAGTATATGATGATCATCACTTGTCAAACAACTTGGAATAGTACATACCCATGAAAGAAATCAAGTGTGTAATTCCTATAGTCACAATAGAGATCAGTCTTATAACCTTGCAAATTTAATAGCATCATATGTTTTAGAACTTAGGCAGTACTCTTAGGGTTAGGTCAAGCTCTTACACTTGCTTTTTAGTGAAGCCTCATTGTTTGTTCGCTTGGAGTCTCATTGTATGATGTTCTATTCATAACATTAAATTTAATATATCATTTTATTAGCCCACCATATGACCCCTTAGGTGTCATTAGAGGTCATATTATTTCCTAAGAGGTCATATGGTATCCTGTGACCCCTTAAGACCCTTCCTCTTTCCCTTCCCCCTACTCTCCCCCTCTCCCTCTCTCTCTCCCTCTCTCCCTCTCTCTACCTCTCTCTCTCTCTCTCTCTCCATCTCCCTTCCTCCATACCTATTCTTCTCTCCCACCCCCCCTCTTTTCTCTCCCTCTCCCTCCCTCTACCTCTCTCCCTCTCTCTACCTTCCCTCCCCCATCTCTCTCTCTCCCTCTCTCTCCCTCTCTTTCTACCTGCAATATGTTTTTTAGAAGAAAACAACAGGTAGGAAGAGAAAGAGGGAGAGTAACACAAATGATGTCCTATAGAATGATAGTGGTGGGTATGCGAGAGTTCCCATGTTGTTACACAATGCCTATCACTTAAAGAAATTAGAGGTGTCATTAGAGGTCATTAGAGGTCATATTATTTCCTAAGTGGTCATATAGTATCATGTGACCCCTTAAGACCCCTCCTCTTTCCCCCCCCTACTCTCCCCCCTCTCCCTCTCTCTCTCCCTCTCCCGCCCTCTCCCTCTCTCTCTCTATCTCTCTCTCTCTCTACCTCTCTCTCTCTACCTTCCCTTCCTTGTCTCTTTCTCTCCCTCTCTCTCCCTCTCTCTCTACCTGCAATATATTTTTCAGAAGAAAACAATAGGTACGAAGAGAAAGAGGGAGAGTAGCACAAATAATGTCTTGTAGAATGATAGTAGTGGGTATGCGAGAGTTCCCATGTTGTTACACAACGCCTGTCACCTAAAGAAAATAAAGGTGTCATTAGAGGTCATATTGTTTCCTAAGAGGTCATATGGTATCCTATGACCCTTTAAGACCCCTCCTCTTTCCCTGCCCCCTACTCTCCCCCCCCCTCTCTCTCTCTCTCTCTCTCTCTCTCTCTCTCTCTCTCCCTCCTCCTTCCCTCTCTCCCTCTCTCTACCTTACCTCCCCCCTCTACTCTCCCTCTCTCTACCTCTCCCTTCCCCCCATGTTCTCTCCCTCTCTCCCTCTCTCTCCCTCTCTCTCCCTCTCCCCTCTCCTCTCCCTCTCTCTCACTCTCCCCTCTCCTCTCCCTCTCTCTCCCTCTCCCACCCCCTCTTCTCCCTCTCTCTCTCTCTCCCTCCCTCCTTCCCTCTACCTCTCCATTCCCCCCATGTTCTCTCTCTCTCCCCTATCCTCTCCCTCTCTCTCCCTCTCCCTTGTCCTCTCCCTCTCTCCCTCTCCCCTCTCCTCTCCCTCTCTCTACCTTCCCTCCCCCATCTCTCTCTCTCTCCTTCTCTCTCACTTGCTCTCCTCTCCCTCTCCCACCCCCCTCTCTCTCTCTCTCTCTCTCTCTCTCTCTCTCTGTCTTTGTCTCTGTCTCTGTCTCTATCTCTATCTCTATCTCTCTCTCTCTCTCTCTCTCTCTCTCTCTCTCTCTCCCTCCTTCCCTCTATCTCTCCCTCTCTCTCCCTCTCCCCTCTCCTCTCCCTCTCTCTCCCTCTCCCACCCCCCTCTTATCTCTCCCTCTCCCTCCTTCCTTCTCTCCCTCTCTCTCCCTCTCCCTCTCCTCTCTCCCTTCCCCCCCCTTCTCTCCCATCCCCCCTCTTCTCTCTCTCTCTCTCTTTGTCTCTCTCCCTCCCTCTACCTCTCTTAAGAGCGCGTACAAGGTACTATAACTATTAGTTCCCTACCCTACCATAACTTTTTTAAGGCTTAGTAGCACGTACGTGGTACTTATTACTCATAAACGCATATGAGGTACTATTCCCATTATTCGATACCCTACGATAACATTTTTAGGCTTAGTAGTGCGTATGTGCTACTTATCAGCCCAGAATGGGCAAAAAGAATACTGTTGGGCTTGTCAACATTTTATGGTCTAACAGCGCATACATAATCAATTCTAGCTAATCTTGCAACTTTTCCTTGCAAGCAATTGACAATTTTTTTGATCAGGCAAAAAATGCTACTAATTGAAAATGGCTCTGAGTCATCAAAAATTGAGATAGGCCATTGTATATGAACCTCACATGACCTCATGGGATCAAACAGATTGATTGTATGTGTCATGGATTGGAAGAAATAGTCCATCAAATTTTGACAATTTTTTGGACTCAGGGCACTTGAGAGATCGCACCAATAGGGTATGACTCTCGATGTTCTGGTGCTTTGGGATGCATGATAGGGCCATGCCTAGCATAAAACTATCCACTTGAACACACTCATAATGTTGGTTTGTGCACATGAGGAACAAAATTAATTCTAGCCAATCTTGCAACTTTTCCTTGCAAGCAACTAACAGTTTTTTGAGCAGGCAAAAAAATGCTACTAATTGAAAATGGCTCTGTTTCATTGAAAACTAAGATAGGCCATTGTAGAGGAGCCTCATGCAATCCCACAGGATCAAACAAATTAACTGTATGTGTCATGGATTGGAAGAAATAGTCTGTCAAATTTTGACAATTTTTTAGACTCAGGGCACTCAAGAGATCGCACCGGTAGGGTATGACTCTCAATGTTCTGGTGCTTTGGGATGCATGATAGGGCCATGCCTAGTGTAAACCTACCCACTTAGATGCACTCTTGACATCAATTTATGCACATGAGGAACAAAATCAATTCTAACCAATCTTGCAACTTTTCCTTGCAAGCAACTGACGATTTTTTGAGTAGGCGAAAAAATGCTACTAATTGAAAATGGCTCTGAGTCATTGAAAAATGAGATAGGCCATTGTAGAGAAGCCTCATGTGACCCCATGAGATCAAATAGATCAACCGTATGTGTCATGGATTGGAAGAAATAGTCTAACAAATTTTGACAATTTTTTGGACTCAAGGCACTTGAGAGATCACACTAGTAGGGTATGACTCTTGATGTTTTGGTGCTTTGGGATGCATGACAGGGCCATGCCTAGTATAAACCTACCCACCTAGATGCGCTTGTGACGTCAGTTTGTACACACGAGGAACAAAATCAATTCTAGCCAATCTTGCAACTTTTCCTTGCAAGCAACTGATGGCTTTTTGAGCAGGTGAAAAAAATGCTACTAATTGAAAATGGCTCTGATTCATCAAAAACTAAGATAGGCCATTGTAGAGGAGCCTCACACCACCCCATGAGATCAAACAGATTGACCATATGTGTCATGGATTGGAAGAAATAGTCTATCAAATTTTGACAAATTTTTGGACTCAGAGCACTTGAGAGATCGCACTGGTAGGGTATGACCCTCGATGTTCTGGTTCTTTGGGATGCATGATAGGGCCATGCCTAGTATAAACCTACCCACCTGGACATGCTTGTGATGTCATTTTTTGCACATGAGGAACAAAATCAATTCTAGCCAATCTTACAAATTTTCCTTGCAAGCAACCGACGGTGTTTTGAGCAAGCAAAAAAATGATACTAATTGAAAATGGCTTTGAGTCATCAAAAATTGAGATAGGACATTGTAGAGGAGCCTCACATGACCCCATGTGATCAAACAGATTGACCATATGTGTCATGGATTGGAAGAAACAGTCCATCAAATTTTGACAATTTTTTGGACTCAAGGCACTTGAGAGATCGCACTGGTAGGGTATGACTCTCAAACGTTCTGGTGCTTTTGGATGCACAACAGGGCCATGCCTAGCATAAACCTACCCACCTAGATGTGCTCATGATGTCGGTTTGTGCACACAAGGAACAAAATCAATTCTAGCCAATCTTGCAACTTTTCCTTACAAGCAATTGACAGTTTTTTGAGTAGGTGAAAAAGTGCTAATAATTGAAAATGGCTTTGATTCATCAAAGACAAAGATAGACCATTGTAGAGGAGCCTCACATGACCCCATAGGATCAAACAGATCGACCATATCTATCGTGGGTTGGAAGAAACAGTCTATCAAATTTTGATAATTTTTTGGACTCAGGGCACTTGAGAGATCGCACCAGTAGGGTATGACTCTCAACTTTCTGGTGCTTTGGGATGCATGACATGGCCATGCCTAGTGTAAACCTTCCCACCCGAATGCGCTCATGACATCGGTTTGTGCACACGAGGAACAAAATTTGACCATTGCGAGCATGAGGGTGCTCTCACACCAAACACATTGTTGTTTATATTCATATTGTCGATTTTTGTTGTTTATATTCATATTGTTAATTACATATGAAAATATTCATTTAAATTTATAAAAGGGCAGCCACCAAATATAGCAAATACACAATAATCAACTGAATACAAGGAATTTTGTAGGGTTAATTCAACATTTTAGAAATTTTATCAAATCATATTCGACGATTGCAATGCTTTATATCATATATTTTTGTTGTTTATATTCATATTGTTGATTACATATGAAAATATTTATTTAAATTTATAAAAGGAACCACAAAATACAATGAATACAAAATAATGAACTCATTACACATTTATTGGATCGAATATCGATATTTATATATATAAAAAAAGGCATGTCTACCAAGTCAATACAAGTATTACAAAAATGTGGCATATGCCATGTCCAAATCAATATATAATAAAAATGTAGAATATATCTACATGTATTGGTCATTCTATGATCCTAAACTTGTGGTGGATCATTAAAATCAAGCCTCTTCGGCACAATACGTGGCTCTGTAGATGGCTGCAAAACCATAATTCAAAAGCCAAGTTAGAATTCTTTTGTAGAAAATAGTTCACAATTAACATCATAACTATGCATTTAACTTTAATTCCTTTGCAATTCAAATGTAGATTCTTCGCTCTCCTCTCCTTGTCACTCTTAGGAGTTTTCTTGAAGACATACTTAAATTGGTCCATGTTATGGCCATACCGCGAAGGAGTCTATTGTAGATTAAATGTACAATTAATACAATGTACTAACATAAATATATCAACAACACTTAAAACCTATAATATAGAGAACAATGACGTACCCGTGCCTGAGATGCTTCTCTAATGGACTGAGGATGTCTCACCATTGATGTAGAAACTGACGCTATTACCTATACAAAAAATGTACTAAGATTAAATACAATTAATATAATGATAAGTATTGAAGGTTGAAAACAATTAATTTTACATATCAAACAAAAGTGTACCGGATCCTGAGATGCTTCTCCAGTGCAAGGAGGAGGGTTCGCCATTGACGAAATAGGTATGGATATTTCCTATATGAAAAAATTATAAGATTATAATGTATCACAAGTTCACATGTACACATGAATATAATCATAAAATTAAGAAAATAAAGTAGAGATACTCTCTTGATCTGTGGGAAAATCAGGTGCATTCAACATATCCACGAAGCTCAATGGTCGATGTACATGTAAAATAGACAAAAAACACTAATCAATCTACAAACCCCAATTAATACTTGATTTCAACATTTTCAAACAATTGTACAACTAAAAATGTGTTCAATTACCTTCTTCACATGTTTTGGCGTCTTCGAGGAATTCTTTTTCTTAGGACGAGCCCTAGACATGGAGGGGGTACCCTAAAAACACAAAATTAACATAAGATATTAGTACAAATAATAAATTAAACATAATTTTAAAAATCTAAAATGAAATGACTTGCATATTCCATCAAAACAATACATAAAAAGAGTTTTACAAAATATGATACCGTATAGCCTTGTAGGCCAAAATCGATCACTAAGAGCATGATGCCATCAATCTAGGACATTTCATCCGCATTAAAGATAGTATATGTTGTATTTTTTTGAATTCAAAGTGTACTATTTTGTTTTAACATGTTACAAAATTTATACCTCAGGCATCGAAGTTGCAGCTATGGTAACTGGGGGAGGTGTATGGGATACCGCTGCTACATCCTAAAATGCATATTATTTGTCTCAATTTAAATCGATGTATAAATGAAAATTCATTTATGTAATTACAAATTTAAAGTGACTGATAAATAAAATGTTATGAATTCAAATCAACACACCTGTGTCTATGGCTCATGGGCAAACACCATGTCCATCAACTCATCTGTCAGTGCAACATCCTCAACCGTGTGAGCCTAACATCTACAACCACAAATTGTGCATAGATGATATGAGTATCCATTTGCACCAGCTGCATCATCTATCCCTGAGCATATCCCTGAGCAACTGACACACATATGGTCGATGGGCTCTTTTTCGCCCTCTAATGGCTCATCATCCAATACAATAGGGTGTGCTAATGATGTCCCATGTTGAATGATGACACCAGTCAATGTTGTGGCTGCCTGAAGAGTCTGTAGCTCCATCAACTCTTTCATCTCTAATGGGACAGCCTGATGCACCTTGTGTTTGGGTGCTAGGGGGCGGTGAATCTCCACAGCTAATTGCCTATGGGCTCCAGGTCTATCTTGGGTAGAGCCACCACCTCTACCATGAAACTCTCTCATGTCAAAATAGTTTGGCCACACATTGAGCACAAACTCAAAATATATTTTTCTCAAAAAATATAATGGCACCTCATAATTATTACAATGTAGATCATCAAAGACCATCCACCACCTCTGCCAAAAAAGATTCTTCATCTGCACATTGGTACACCAATGTATGGGAAACCTCTTTGCATTAAGAGGTAATGACTGACCAGTTTTGGGATTAACAAAAAGGGAACATATTTGTTGTTTAGAAATATTTTTGTTTTTTACTCCATCATATGATAGCCCATTGGCATAGAATTGACGACACCTATCCCTAAAGCTTCCCCATTTGGTAATTTCTATGGAAACAACTATGGCACCACTAACTAATGTTTCTAGGCTAGTGGCGAGGGATTGATGATGGCCAAGTTCAGAAGTTTTCAATTTTATAGTCAGTCTATTGATTTTAGACGTATTTTGTCCTAACTGATTAATTAATTCTTCCTGTGTTTTGGCTATGCGGTCAAAAGGAGGAATTGGGGTTGTTCTTGTGTGTTTTCAGGAGGTGCATTTGGTTGTTCTTGCGGGTTTTTCAAGAGGTGCATTTGGTTGTTCTTGTTTTGGATTAGAAGAATCTGGTTTTTGAAATTAAAAATGAGAAAACCTAATCAAAATTAATGAAATTAAATTCAAAATGTAAAACAAATTGCATAAACCAAAAAGAAAGACAAAAATAAACAAAAACTAACCTTGACCCATAGCCCGGAGGACAAATTTAGCACCCCATTCGCGGTTTAGGTTAGAAAATGGGGAAAAAATGAAGTAAAAAATGTGCTTTATGGGTAAATGAGACCCAGTTTTTTTTTTATAACTTTTTTTACCAGGCACCACGTATGCGGTTTTATTTGGATTATTACCGCGTATGCGCTCATTTTCATATAAGCAGCGCGTACACGCTAATTTTCCTAGGTGTAGCGCGTATGCGCTCATTTTCCTAAAAGCAGCGTGTACGCGCTATCTTTTCTAGGCTCAGGAAGAACAAACCTAAGCGTGTACGTGGGAATTTGAAATTTTAAAACCGTGTATGTGCTGCCTGTTTTTCCAAGTTTTTTTGGGTGGTGTCCACTTTTCTGACCACCATCTTTGTGCACATGCCCTATAATAATATATAATATATTGAGTATATATATACACATATAAGTGTATTGTATCCCCCTCTCAAATGAATACAAGGTGCCTCTCTCTCTCTCTCTCCCCTTCTCCCTCTCTTCCTCTCTCCCCTTCTCCCTTCTTCCATACCCCATCCCTCTCTCTCTCCCTCCCTCTCTCCCCTTCTCCCTTCCTCCATACCCTATCCCTCCCTCGCTCCCCTTATCCCTTCCTCCATACCCCATCCCTCTCTCTCTCACTCTCTCCCCTTATCCCTTCTTCCATACCCCATCCCTCTTTCTCTTCTTCTCTCCCTCCCTCCCTCCATACCCTACTACAATTGTGTCTGCACTTCTATAGAAGTAAGTGAATTTATTTCTTGTTTGCAACTTCCTCTTTGATTTTTATCATGTCTGCTCTCCTAACAAAATTGACTAATGGATTTGTGTGTGTATATTGAATAGGAGGAATAGGGTTTGAAATTGAACCACGAGTGCATTACCTTGACAAACAAGGAAATCTGCAGCAATATTCTTCTTGAATGTGTTTTTAATGAGCAAAGCAGATGTGGAAAATAGTGTCAACAAAGCAACATGATGAGTCAGAGTACCTACAGTATGTTTTTCAGAAGGAAACAAGAAGTAGGAAGAGAAAGAGGGAGAGTAACACATATGATGTCCTCGAGAATGATAGTGGTGGGTATGTGAGAGTTCCTAGCATGTTGTTACACAACCCCTATCACCTAAAGAAATGAAAGTTTATTATATGCATGTCAATGGTAGTTTATGATGATCATCACTTGTCAAATGGCTTGGAACAGTACATACCCATGAAAGAAATCAAGTGTGTAATTCCTATAGCCACAATTGAGATCAGTCCTATAACCTTGCAAATTTAATAGCATCATATGTTTTAGAACTTAGGCAGTACTCTTAGGGTTAGGTCAAGCTCTCACACTTACTTTTTAGCAAAGCCTCATTGTTTTTTTCGCTTGGAGTCTCTCTTATGTTGGCAATGGTCTAACTTAGCTATATCAAAACTAAACTACTGATGTTCTATTGTATGATATTTTATTCATAACTTTAAATTTAATATATCATTTTATTAGCCCACCATATGACCCCTTAGGTGTGATTAGAGGTCGTAATGTTTCCTAAGAGGTCATATGGTGTCCTGTGACCCCTTAGGACACCATATGACCCCTTAAGATACCATACGACCCATAACAACACCATATAGTGTCCTAAGGGATCATAGGATGTCATATGACCCCTTGGGACACCAATGACCCATAGCAACACCATATGGTGTTCTATGACCCCTTAGAACACTATTTGGTGTCATTATAGGTCCTATGGTGTGCTAAGGGATAATATAGTGTCATATGACCCCTTAGATGTTGTTATGGGTCATATTGTGTTCTAAGGGTCATATTGTGTCCTAGATTTGATCTCTCTTCCTCTCCCTCCCCCCTCCTTCTTCTCTCCCTCTCTCCCTCTCCCTCTCACTCACTCTCTCTATCTTTCTCTCCCCTTCTCCCTTCCTCCATACCCCATCCCTCTCTCTCTTTCTATCTCCCCTTCTCCCTTCCTCCATACCCCATCACTCTTTCTCTTCTTCTCTCCCTCCCTCTTTCTCTTCTTCTATAATTACTATAGTCACAATCTAGATCAATCCTATAACCTTGCAAATTTAATAACATCATATGTTTTAGAACTTAGGCAGTACTCTTAGGGTTAGGTCAAGCTCTTATACTTTCTTTTTAGTGAAACATCATTGTTTGTTCACTTGGAGTCTCTCTTATCCTGACAATGGTCTAACTTAGCTATATTAAAACTAAACTATTGATGTTCTATTCATAACTTTAAATTTAATATATTATTTTATTAGCCCACCCTATGACCCCTTAGGTGTCATTAGAGGTCGTATCATTTCCTAAGAGGTCATATGGTGTCTTGTGACCCCTTAGGACACCATATGACCCCTTAAGACACCATACAACACATAACAACACCATAAGGTGTCCTAAGGGGTCATAGGATGCCATATGACCCCTCTGGACACCAATGACCCATAACAAACCATATGGTATTCTAAAGGGTCATATGGTTTTCTATGACCCTTTAGGACACTATTTGGTGCCATTATAGGTCCTATGGTGTGCTAAGGGATAATATAGTGTCATATGACACCTTAGGACACCCTATGACCCCTTAGATGTTGTTAGGGGTTATATTGTGTTCTAAGGGTCATATTGTGTCTTGGATTCGATCTCTGTTCCTCTCCCCCCCTCCTTCTTCTCTCCCTCTCCCTCTCCCTCTCCCTCTCCCTCTCTCTCTCTCTCTCTCTCTCTCTCTCTCCCTTCCTCCATACCCCATCCCTCTCTCTCTCACTCTCTCCCCTTCTCGATTCCTCCATACCCCATCCCTCTTTCTCTTCTTTTATAATTCCTATAGTCACAATTGAGATCAGTCCTATAACCTTGCAAATTTAATAGAATCATATGTTTTAGAACTTAGGCAGTACTCTTAGGGTTAGGTCAAGCTCTTACACTTTCTTTTTAGTGAAAAATCATTGTTTGTTCACTTGGAGTCTCTCTTATCCTAACAATGGTCTAACTTAGCTATATCAAAACTAAACTATTGATGTTCTATTGTATGATGTTCTATTCATAACTTTAAATTTAATATATCATTTTATTAGCCCACTATATGACCCCTTAGGTGTCATTAGAGGTCTTTTTGTTTCCTAAGAGGTCATATGGTGTCCTGTGACCCCTTAGGACACCATATGACCCCTTAAGACACCATACAACACATAACAACACCATATGGTGTTCTAAGGGGTCATAGGATGTCATATGACCCCTTGGGACACCAATGACCCATAAAAAGACCATATGGTGTTCTAAAGGGTCATATGGTGTTCTATGACCCCTTAAGACACTATTTGGTGTTATTATAGGTCCTATGATGTGCTAAAGGATAATACAATGTCATATGACCCCTTAGGACACCCTATGACCCCTTAGATGTCGTTAGGGGTCATATTGTGTTCTAAGTGTCATATTGTGTCCTAGATTCGATCTCTCTTCCACTCCCTCCCCCCTCCTTCTCTCCCTCTCTCCCTCTCTCCCTCTCTCTCCCTCCCCCTCCTCTCTCTCTCTCTCTCTCTCTCTCTCTCTCTCCCCCTCCCTCCCTCCCCCCTCTCCTCTCCCTCCCCCCTCCTTCTTCTCTCCCTCTCTCCCTCCTTCCCTTCCACCCCCCTCCTCTCTCCCTCCCTCCCTTTTCATCCACAATTTTTCTACTACCAATAGTGTGTATGGGGTTCTGAACCTATTAGGTCACTACCCTACCATAACTTTTTATGGCGTAGGAGTGCGTACGCGGTACTTATTACTTGTAAGTGGGTACAGGGTACCGAGCCCATTATTCGCTGGCCTGCGATAACATTTTTTAGGCTTAGGAGCACGTACGCACTACTTATTAGTATAGAATGGGAAAAAAATATCATTGGGCTTGCCAACATTTTATGGACTAACAACGCGTATGCAGTTATTAATGTAGTGCATTCACGGTACATAAACATAGTTTTAGTTGCCCAAGAGCCTCAACAGCCTCAAAAGAAGTTTTTGAGGTAGTTGAAGGACCCACTGGAATTGTGTCTGCACTTCTATCACTATTTTATACATAGAAGTAAGTGAATTTTTTTGTTTTTGCATGATTTCAAATAATTGAATTGTTATTCTTATTAGTTTTGTCAATAGTATTGTGATTGTTTAATAGTTTGATTCCAAAAAATAGTGATAAGATACATATTTATGGTTATTTGTTTGTTTATGAACTTTTGTTTACATATATATGTAATATGATTCTATTTAGGACAATCGATATCAACCATGGAAAAGAACAAGCGAGGAATGATGGAACAATTAGAGGTTGAAAAGGAAAGACAAAGGCAATGTATGAAGAAATTATGTGACATAAGAACAATGGGAGAAGAAGGTATGTCATCCTCAACATCTCAATTCGATTTACCAAATGAACATAATGCACCTAATGCAATTGAAGAATAGACATTTGATTTACCGTAAACCTAATGCAATTGAAGAAGATACTGCATTGAATAATCAATTAAATGATGAACATACACCTTCTCTATTTGATGAATTGAATGTACATAATACACCGATGTTAACACCTCCTAGAATCATTCGTAGGAAACCAAAGTAGCTAATTGACATTGATGAGAATATATTGAAGCCAACGCCCAATAAAATGAATGAACGAACTTGTAGGAGAATGGTTAAAAGAATATGGAAAAACTATTTTGAAAACTTAAATCAAACCGCAAGATGTCAATTAATTGTTCAAATGATTAAAAATGTGAATTTTAGAGAGACAATGAAAATTCTAGGCATAAGATCATCTAAAAGTAACAGTGAAAGAACTATTGTGAGAAATATATTTGATGCATATCAAACTATTGGTTCAAAATAACGTACTAAAGATTCTAATGCTATTGATGTGTCATTACATCAACCATAATGAGCAAGAAAATAAAAAAAGATCATTTGATAAGCAAAATAGGTAAGTCATTAAACGTTAGTAGAGCAACATTATGTAAAGCATTAAAGAGGTGGGAAAAATAGAGGAACCTAACAATAATTCTCTTTGGGCATTCTCGAGTAGACTGTCACGCAAAGACAAGGTTGTTGTTGATGCACTAAGAACATTAATTGAAAATTTTTGGCATGACAACACGAGAGTTTCACCCAACCAAAGAGATGTTGTTAGAAGGCGAATTGGGTCTAAATATCATGAGCCACATGCCAAACACTATTTGGATATGACTCAAACTAAATTTTATGAAAGATTCCTTCAAAATTTTCCTCAAATAAGAATTTCTCAAAGATTTTTTGAAATGACAAAACCTTTTTATATTAAGATTAATCATGTACACACCACATGTTGTTGTAGGATGCATATTGAATTTTCCATGCACTATGATATTTTTCATCATATATGTTGTACTTTGCACACTAAAGATGTTTTGCAGGAATTCATTATACAAGCACCTCCTAAGTCGGCAAGAGAATTTATTTCAAGTATGCTATGTAATAGACATGATGGTTGCATTTATTATAAGATGTCTTGTTTGGAAGGTTCTTGTGTTATATGTGGTGGTTAACAATGTTTATCAAGATGCATACATTTGGAGAGAACATATGAAATTGGTACGAAACTAGTTTCTTTCGGAAAATACAAGACAGTCACATATGGAGTTAAAGATGGAAAAGATTTGAAGAGATGTGAGCTAGTGAAAAATGATGTGTAGCTGAATTTATGAAAATATTTCAAGAGAAACTAGTTTATGAGTACATAATGCATACACATAGAGCTCGATGGTTAGATGGGCAATTCAAGTTATGTAAGGAGACATTTCCTGTTGGCACCATTGTCTCTATCATTGATTTCACTAAAAATTATACACTACAACCTCAAAATGAAGTGCAATCTATGTATTATCGCTGTACACAAGTTTCTATTTTTGTACACATAGCATTCATGCATGTAGATGATAAATAAAAACTAACCTTGATCCATAGTCTGGAGGAGAAATATAGCACCTTGTTCACAGTTTAGGAGAGAAAATGAAGAAAAAACAAAGTAAAAATGCGCTATTCACTGGAAAATAAGACCCAATTTTTTTTTAAAAACTTTTTTTCACAGGCACCACGTACGCAGTTCTCTTGGGATTATTAGCATGTACGTGCTCATTTTCCTATAAGTAGCGCATACATGCTCATTTTCCCAAAGGTAGCATGTACGCGTTACCTTCTCTAGGCTCGAGAACAACAAACCTAAGCGCATGCGTGGTGAATTCAAATTTTAGAACTGCGTACGCACTGCTTGTTTTTCCATGGTTTTTTTGGGTGGTGTCCACTTTTTTGACCACCATCTTTGTGCACATACCTGAGAGAAAGGGAAAGATAAAAAGATAGAGATAGTAAGAAATATATAAAGAGAGTGGGAGATAAAGATATCTAGATATAGATAGAGGGATAGATGAAAGAAGTGATAGGGAGAGATAGATATAGAGAGGAAAAGAGATATAGATATAGAGAGGTCTAAAAAGAGGGAGGAGAGAGAGAGAAGGACAGATATGGATTGATAAAAGGAGGCATGTCTAGAGATATAGGGGAGAGTGGCAAAGACATGGGTAGAGATGAAGATAGAGTAAGAGAGGAAGAGGGAAAATAGATAGAGAGATAGAGAGAGGTAGAGGGAGATAAAAAGATAGAAAGATAAGGGGATGTAGAGGAAGAGATAGAGAGAGATCTATAAAGGAAGAGGGAGAGATAGATATCTATGGACATATAGAGAGGGGGAGAGGGAGAGAGATTTACAAATAAAAAGATCTAGGGATAGACAAATAGAGATGGAAAGAGGGGAGAGAGAAATAGGGGGAGATAGAGGGAGAGATGCACATATATCAAAAGAGAAATAGAGAGAATTAGAGATATATAGGAAGAGAACGAGAGAGACAGATGGAGATAAAGAGATAAATAGGGGGATAGGGAGTTAATGAGGGAGGGAGAGATGGGGAGAAATAGAGAGGAGGTGGAGAGAGAGAGAGAGAGAGAGAGAGAGAGAGAGAGAGAGAGAGAGAGAGAGAGAGAGAGGTGGAGATAATGATATATAAATTCAAAGGGGGATATAGATGCATGGAGATAGAGATAGAGTGAGTGAGAGTGAGAGATAGAGAGAGAAAGAAGGTGACAAAGACAAGTAATAGACAAAAAAATTTAGACCTTAGAAAGAGAGAGAGTGATAGGGAGTGAAGAAAATAGGGAGATAAAAGTGATAGAGATGGGAAGGGAGAAATAGGGAATGTATGTGTATGCACATTAGAAAGAGTACAAGTAGAGAGATATAAAAAGAGGGAGTGATGGGGAGAGAGGAAGGGAGGGAGAGAGATAAGATATAAAGAGGGAGAGAGAGAGAGAGAGAGAGAGAGAGAGAGAGAGAGAGAGAGAGAGAGAGAGAGAGAGAGAGAGAGAGAGAGAGAGAGAGAGAGAGAGAGAGAGAGAGCTTGTAAAATATAAAGGTGGTGAGAGAGAGGAAGAGGTGGAAGGAGATAGAAAGGGAGAGAGGGAGACATAGATATATAAAGAGGGCAACCGTGAGAGAGGGGGTATAGAAAGATAAAGATATAGGAAGTGATATGTGAAGAGGTAGAGAGAGAGATATATAGAGTAGGAGAGATGAAGGAAGAGGACTATATAAGATCTGGAGAGAGAAATAAAGATAGAGATAGAGATTGCAAGGGACAGGGAGAAATAGGGAGTATGTGTTTGTGTGAGTGAGAGAGATATAAAGATAGAGATAGGGAAGGAGAAATATGGAATTTTTGTGAGTGAAAGAGATATAGAGATATATATAGAGGGAGAAAAATATATAAATAGAGATATTGAGGGAGAGAGGAAGAAAGAGGACATAGAAGTACAGATGTTTAAAAAGAGGGAGCAAGAGGGAGAGAGGGAGAGATATAGAGATGGATATAGTGGGAATGAGAGAGGGGCAAAGAGAGAGATACAAGAAGAGGTAAGGAGATATAGATAGCCCAAAGAGAGATATAGATGGAGATAATAATCAAATGACTTGTTACCCTTAGTATAACTCTTCAAAGACACAACTATCGATAAATTATTGGTATGAAATGACTAATCAATAGTTAGTTTCTCTCTATTTATCTCTTGTTCTAAAAGTTTAATTTAGGTTTTAAGTTGGAATTTATTTTATTATATAAGTTAAAAAAAATTCAAATATTTAATTACACTACAATAAACTAAATTTTAATAAGACAAAAATACAAGTTAGATTAATTCTAATATATTTTAATTATTATTTGTAATTCCATGAAAAGACATAAATAATTAAAATTAAATTTTAACTTAATAAATAAATAATCTTGAAAAAAATGTAAAAGGATTAAAATAAATTAAAAAATAGAATATCTCATAAAAGAAGGTAACATAAAAATATTCTCATCAAAGAAAGTAGTAATAAAAGAAATATTTTAATTATAAATATGATTATTCTACAATAGTTAACATTATGATAAGACAAAAAATTATAAATTGAATTGAATAATAAAAGGTTACAAGAATTTCTAGAGTGAGAGAGTTTCCGGGGAGCGAGCGAGTTTTTTGAGGAGCGAGTGAATGAGACTTGTGTACGTCATGCAGTCGAATAGGCATTGGGGAGATGAGGCAATGGAAGATCCGCTTCCCCCCAAAGATCCCTTTGACACACAGGTAGGACATGTCCCACAATGGGTCTTTCATGGTGGTAAATGGGTTGATATTATGGTTTTGTCTACTTTCTTAATAGAGGATAAAGCATTGCAACATGATTTTCCTACTTCTACGTATTTCAAAGGGTTTTTTCGACGGCATCAAAATTGGGGTCATGATTTGCAAAATAAGGGGAATTGGCAAAGGGCAATAAAAAATGGAGTGCTAGGGTTTCTGGTAATAAGGCTCGGCTTGGCTTGGTGAGTGTCTTTGTTAATTCACAGTCAATTTCAAGGGATTCGATAGGTCAATTACTGAATGTTGATTTTCCCTCTTAGCCTGCTCCGCTTCTAGTTGCTTTGATTGATGCCTTAGATGCTATCTTGGGAAAAAAGGCTCATGATCTTCGGGCTTTGGTTGTTGTTATCCAGGTGTGGGGTGATTCTATTCCTCTGTCAATGCTCCATTATAAAATTCATGCACACTAGTATGGCACTTTTTACTTCCATGTTATTTTTGCAAGTTCGTTTATTATTGTTTTTGATTTTGCATTTGCTAGGGATAAGGCTTTGAGTGTTCCTTTTTTTTGGCTTGGAAAAGACCTGATTTTTGTGGAAAGTTGGAAGTCCTTTCTAGCGACTTCTAGGGTTGGCCCAAAACAAGTTCCTATTTGGTTTAAACTTTCTTTATTACCATCTGAATTCATTGAATTTGATATTCTAACAAAAATTTTCACTGGGTAATTTTCTACTGTCTCATTCGGTGCTTGAGGATGGGGTGTTAGTTGTCAAAATTTGTGTTTTAATTTCCCCAAAAGTCTCCCCACCAAATTTCTGCAACATTCAGTCTCCTTTTGGTTTGTGGCGTCAAAACCTTGTCAGGGATTCTAGGGATTTTGGTTGTTCTTTGGTGACTATGGATTCTCCTTTGTTTTTTCATATGAAATCCATTCAATTTGGGTCAGGGGCACTGAATCCTCCTTTGATGGGAATGTGGAAATTTTTGCTTGGAACAAAGATCATTTTGGGGTTGCTGCTGCTAATTTACCTTCCCCTTTGAAGAAAACCTTCACTTCTAGGGTTTCGGTAGTGGTTCCTAATTGCTCTGTTCCTTCCCTGAGGATTGGTTTGATGAATGCTCCCCTTCTAAATAATTCTAATGACATTTCAAACATGGGAAGGTCTTCTGAACATGTTGTTGATCTAGGAATTAACTTCAAGGATGAGCCTCGAATCCCTGAGGTTTTAATGAATACTAAAATACTTGTGGATGTTGATATTGTTCCAGATGAGCATCTCATTGCCTAGGTGCAAGGTATTCTTAACACTAATAAGGTCTCTCTTTTTTCCTCTTTAGCTAATAAAGTAATTTCTTCAATTTCAGTTGATTTGGTTAGTCTGGAGAATGACTTGGCTGCTTTTCTCACTAATAACTCTTTAGAGTTACTCAAAACAGATAAGGCTTTGGTGGCTTTAGTGCTTGGGCCATCTCTGGTTCCCACTATTCTAGATAGGGAGGAGGTTAGGGTAGGTTCCATTCAAGATAAGGCACCCGTGGATTCTCCTTTGGTCACTAACGGGCTTCTTTTGGTTCAAACCCCACTTTCCCTTACCTCACCCTTGTCAACTCCAGGAAAAAGAGGTCACAAGCCCAAGCATTCTAAGACTAAGTTAGAAATTGATGCGGAAATTCAAACAACTATTCTTACTTCTTTGGAGACTTCCAGAAAGAAAAGATCAAAAAAACCCTTAGTCCGCCACTCACAAGAGCCTTGGCTTCTAAACGAAGTCTGCATAAGGTCTTTTTGGCAGGTATGGTTTCTTCGGTTTCTTTGGATGTTTTGAGGGGAGCTGATGCTTCCCCTCAAGCCCAATGAGGATTATATCCTAGAATGTTAGGGGCTTAAACACCCCTAACAAACGACGCTTGATTAAGTCAAAATTGGACTTAATGAAGTGTGATATGGTGCTGGTACAAGAAACTAAGTTAAATTTATCATCTGCTGATAGGTTATTCTCTTCTTGGAAAGTATGGATTTTTTGTTCATCTCCCTCCTCTGGTGCTTCAGGTAGGTTGGCAGTCCTTTGGAAAGATTCTAGTGTGCATTTTTCATTAATCACTTCCTCATCCAATTGGATGCTTGCCCTAGTTAAGAGTAGGGTGTCAAATTTAAAATTCTCGTCATTTAATGTCTATGGACCATCTGGGGTTCTAGAAAAAAGAAATCTTTGGAATTTTTTGGTCTCTCTTGCTACTCCTCTGCATAATGTTTTTTTGATTTTTTGGGGGGACTTTAATGCAATTACTAGTTTGGATAAAAAGGCTGGGGAAATCATCCCTCATAAGCATTCTATGTCAGACTTTTGCAACTTTATTCATTCTTTGAATGTGGTTGATTGTAAACCTCTTAATGGGGCATTTACATAGACCAACATGCGAAGAGACTTTTGTCAAATTTTTGAAAGACTGGATCACTTTTTGGTTTTGGAGAATTGGTTCAATTCGAGATAGGATTTTGTGTCCTCAATTCTCCCCATTACTAGCTCTGACCATTTCCCTATTCTGTTTGCTATTTTTGAGGATAGGGCTCCTAGCAAGTTACCTTTTAAGTTTGAGCCAATGTGGTTTCAGGACTGATCATTTTTACCTTTACTAAGACAATGGTGGAGTTTAGCTCCTTTTTTTCCTGGGTTTCAGATGTTTCAGCTTGTTAAGAAACTGGGATTTTTAAAGTTAAGGATTAAGGATTGGAATGTGATGGATTTTAAGAATATTTTTGGAGAAAAGGCCAGGATTTAGGAAGAAATAGAGTAGCTTAATAAGAGCATTATTGATTCAGGTATGTCCTCCTTATTGTATGACAATCTTAAGGTGTTGAATCTTCCATTGAGTGAGACCTTGGCTAGGGGAGAATATTATTGGAGGCAGAAGTCTAGAGACCTTTGGCTTTCTAATGGTGATAGAAATACTAAATTCTTTCACTCCTCTTCCAAGCTTAAGAGACTTCACAATCGAATCTCCTATATTATTGACTCTAGTGGCAATAGTCTGGATGATGAGGATAACATTGTTGCCAAAGCTGTTAGGTCCTTTAAGTCTCTTCTTATAGTGGAGCCGGTGTTGGGTGATCATGAGTTTATGAACTTGATTCCCCCTTTAGTATCTCAAGAGGATAATAAGATGCTTATGGCCCCCTTTTCATTGGCTAAACTGAAAGAGATAGTCTTTTCCATGCATCCAAAAAAGGCGCTAGGTCTGAATGGTTTTACGGCTTTATTCTTTTAGAAGTGTTGGGACTTTATAGGAAATGATGTGCTATTAGCCTTGGAGGAATTCAGAAGAAATAGGTCGATATTGAGAGAAATTAACACCACTCTTACTGCTATTATTCCGAAAGCGGGCAACCCTACCTCTCTCTCGGACTTTCGTCCGATTGCCTTGTGTACCACCTTATATAAAAAATTTACTAAGGCAATTTCGGTTAGGATTTCTAGGCTCCTTCCTCGGACAATTTCCTTGGAGCAGGGTGGTTTTGTACCTGGTCAAGAGACATTTGAAGGTGTGATTGTAGCTCATGAAATTTTGCACTCCATATCTCAACTAAAGGTCTCAGCCATGATTCTTAAACTAGACATACTTAAGGCTTATGATCGTGTTAATTGGCAGTCCCTTGTGGTAGTTTTGTATCCTTTGGGGTTTTCATGTTGCTGGGTCAAGTGGGTGTTTTCATGTATTTCCTCTACCCTTTTCAGTTTTGATTAATGGTTCTCCCTCAGGGTTCTTTGCTTCCTCCCGGGGAATTAGGTAAGGGGATCCCTTGTCTCCTTTTTTTTTATTCTTTTGGTGAAAACATTAAGAAGGGCCATCTCTAATGCTACGTCATCTGGTCTATGGTCAGGTATTAGAGTGGATGACCTCCCTTCTCCACAATCTCATTGCTTGTTTGTTGATGACATGATTCTATTTGGGGATGCCTCTTTGAGGGAAGCTCGAGTTATTAAGAAACTTATCTCTGATTATGCTGCTTTTTTTGGACAAAATGTTAATAATCAAAAGCCCAAAGTCTTTTTCATGAATGTCTCCCCTCTAGTTAGGGACAAACTTGCCCGCTTTTGGAGTTTCCAAGTAGGGACTTTTCCGTGTATGTACTTGGGCATTCCTTTCTTTCTAGGGTTGGAAAAGGCCTCCTTTTGGGATAAAGTTGTTCATTCAATAACTTCTAGAATCTCCTCCTGGAACCACGAGTGGCTTACAATGGCTAGTAAGATCCTTTTAATCAAATCATTTTTGAATGCTATCCCTACATATTTGTTATCTATCCTACAGGCTCCCTCTCAAGTCATTAAGGACATTAAGGTTTCCCTTAGGTCCTTCCTTTGGAATGATAACTTGGGAGGTAGAAAGAGGATCCCTCTTCTTGCTTGGCATAAAATTTGTCATCCCAAAGACCTAGGGGGTGTGGGTATTTGTGATTTAGTCATTCAAAATAAACGTTGGGGGCGAAATTGATTTGGAAGTTATATGCAGACCCTCATAGAAAATGGACTTCCATCATGCTCACTAAGTATTTAAGGGGAGCATCCAAAGAAAAGGATTTTTACTGCAACATCTCTTCTGAAGGGTTCACGTTCTGGATTTTTTTGGTTTCTTGTAGGGAGGTTATCTTACCACACTTATCTTGGGTTATCCATAGTGGAAAAAAAGCCCAGCTTTGGGATGAAGTTTGGAATAGGAATCCTTCTCTTTCAGCTATTCATGACTGGTCCCCTTTACTTGGTATCCTATCAGATCTTTGGGGGCCTCTTGTTGCAAATTATTTTAACATTGTCTCCTCAGGCTCATGTTTAGTGGCTAAATGGAAGGATATCCCTCCCTTGTGTATTCATAATGATCTTATTCTTGCTTTTGTGGAAGAAATTCATAAAAGACCTCTAGTTTTTTACAATAAGGTGGACTATTTGGTCTGGGTTAAGAATGTTGCAGGCTCCTATTCACTAAAAGATGGGTATAATTCCTTGGTTCAGTCCTCTTTACCATATTGCTGGCCTACTAAGATTTTTTTGCATTCTGCTTGTCTTCCAAATGCAGGGGCATTTGCTTGGTTGGCAGTCCAAGATAAAGTTCTTACTGGGATGCAATTGGATAGACTTGGGATTACAACAGTATTTCCTTGTGTTTTTTGTGGTTATTGTATAGAATTGTTGGATCACCTTTCCTTGGTATGCCCATTTGCTTCTTAATGTTAGTATTGGTTGTTTGGTATGCTAAAATGGTCTTCTTCTCTTTGTTTGAATCTATTCTCGCAATTCATGACCTGGCCCTTGTTGTTTTCCTCTTCTTTTTACTCATCTCGTTGGGTTGTCACCTCGTCTCTGGTGGTCTGGAATCTCTGGCTTGAAAGGAATTCTAGAATCTTCAAACACAAATCTGCTACCTTGACTAACGTAATTGGTAAAATCCAAACCTCCATTAGTGAGGTGGTGCTTTCTTTCATCCATAAAAATTTAGATCACCTCATGTCTTTTTCTCATTGGGATAATTGGGTCACTTGGAGATTGTCTTCGCTTCATTTGATGCCTTCCCATGGGGCTATGTCAACTGGTCTATCTTCTCTTGTTAAGCGCAAGATGGCTAAATGGAGTCCTCCTCCCTTTCCTTCATTTAAACTTTAGTTTGATGGGGCTTCTAAGGGGAATCCGAGGAGGTTTGGTGTTGGTGTAATTATTTTTGATCATTCTTCAAAGATCATCAAAGCAGTGGGAAAATGTATTTGTTAAGGTGCTAATAATGTGGTTGAGTTTCAGGCTTTATCCTTTGGGCTTGATCCTGCTCTTTCATTAAACATTAAAGATATTGTTATTGAAGGTGACTCAATCCTGGTCTTTCAGGTGGTTATTAGCAAGAAATGTTTCTCTTGGCACTTGTAGCATTTTTTAGACCACATTTCTGCAATTAAAAGGCTTTTCCACTTTCTCTATCTCTCACTATTTCAAAGAGATCAATGTTTTTGCAGATTTCTTAGCAAACAAGGCTGTTGTTGAGGGTACTAATTATATAGAGGTTGCTCCTTTGAACATTCTTGTTTCTTGCATGAAGCTTCTTTCTTAGCAGACCTTCCATTCAGAAACCTCCTTCATTCCCTATACTTGGTGTGGATTTCTTTCATAAGTGCCTATAGTGAAGGTATTAGTCTTCGGGGTAATATCTTTGTTGTTGACATTTTCTGGGAGAATCTCCTCATAGAGTAGAGAGTTTGTTGTGGCTTCTACTATTGGATTGAGCTTCCCTTTATTAGATTGTCCTCTCTCATCTCCTTGCTTTGTGTGGGTTTTCACTTCCCTATATGGCTATAGGGGGGATGATGCCCTACCTTATGACAACTTCTCTATTGTAGCTATATTTGGAATTAGCTCCTCATTAAGTGTGGATGATGGAGGGGCAATTTATGCTCAGCTGGAAATTTTGATATTGAATGGGCTTTTGGTTGGTTATCATTTTGTTCTATGTGGTTGCATTTTTTGGGTATTGTGGATATCTTTGTCGATGAATATTGTTGTTTCCATTTGATATTTAGGTGATTGTTTTGGTACCGGCCTTTCTTTAAAATAATTGATATCGGCCTTTCTTCATCTCCACTCATCTCATGCTAATCATTAGCTTCGTGGCAAGGGTCTGTTAAATTATATTTGTTTTTGATCCTCTACTTTTCTTGGTAATCATTTCTCTTTACGGTCGGAAGTGGGTGACTTTGCCATGAGGTTTCATATCATAATGGTTGGATTTGGTCCTTCTTTTGAATCATTTCACATTGTGGGTGATCTGCTATTTAGGGAGTTGCTTTAATGATTGGGATTGTTGTGAGATATGAGGTATTTTCATCATTTGGTGTCCAGTCTCTTGCTCGTTGTTTTCCTTTATGATGAGAAGATAATCATGATCCGGTTATCATGTTCTTTGTTATATTCTAGACGATGTACAGATATGGCATTCATTCTATCCTTGTATTTTTTTTTTCTAACACAAAATGCTTTGCATTGTATGGAGTTCTTGGCAAAGTCAGTGGATGGTGGCCCTTTTTTTGAGGAATTGGAGAGTGCAGTTAATATGGTGGTGCAGATGGTTTCTTATCCCGCTGTTACTATTGTGGTTTTTGATGTGGACTATTCTATGGATTGGTCTCATCCTACTTCCTGAAGGTTTCCATCACCCTTCTCTGCTTCTTATATGGATGGGTATCTATTTGCTCACCATTCTTGTGTTGGCAGGAGTGCTCTTTCTTGGTTCCCTTTTGGTTGTGTGTTTTGTTCTCTTTAGAGCCTTGGATTCATGTGGTGTATAGATAGATTGGTTTTTGGGGTGATGGCACTGCTTATGTTTAGGCAGCAGTGGCTTCATTTTGGGATGTTCTCTTCTTCACTGGCTCTCACAACTTCCTTTATATCTAATGCAGTTGGCTATGTAACTGGAGGGTTTTTATTTGGGATGCCTATGGCCTTTTGTAATGGGTAGATAGACTTTTGTTCTCTTGAGCAATACTGAAGGGTTTTGTTACTGGTGATTTCCCTTCAGTGCTCATTGAACCAGACACCATGTAAAAAATATATAAAGATTTAATATAATTTCAGTGGTTCATCCACTTTTATCAAAAATAAATAAATTATAAATTAAATAAATTTTAATAATATTTAATTATTATTTCTAATTTCATAAAAAGGCATAAATAACTAAAATAAGTTTTACACATAATGAAAACTAATCATTACAAGAAAAAGGAAAATATGAATTAGAATAAACTTAACTTTTTTTTTAATGTTATATTTTTCTTTCTAGAAACTTAATAATATATTTATTTTCTTACTTTTTTTTTTTTAGAAACTTAGAGAACAAGATAGAATATCTTTATAAAAATAAATAATATTGAAAAAATATTCTTATTAGATTTTTTTCCTTTATTAACATTTTTTTTCTAATTAATAATATTTAAATATGTATTTTTTAAATTTTTATCATAAAAATATTTTTTTTTAAATTAATATAAATTTAAGTATGTGGTTGTGATTAATTCTATAGTCTTACATCCTTCTCCTCAAAGTTGAAACGTTGATTTCACAAAGTGAATGGAAAACTTCATATAAGGTATGCCTTCATCATAATTAATAGCAAAGTAGAAGAACAGCTTCAATTGATACAGGAGCACCGAGGGAAGCCGACAATCAGCACCGCCCAAAATATTCTCACTTTTGTTTTAGTTTATTTTGTCCTCTCTGTTCAGCTTTGCAATGCCCAAACCTCATCCATTTGTAATTAAATTTTTGGATAATACAGTGACTAATATTTCCCACATGGAAAATTACAGTCAAAGACATTATTGCCAATGCATTCAAGGATCCTTTAGTCAGGCAGCAAACCAAAGCATATCAGTACGTTCATCAAGACAAGCCTCTACTATGGACTGGTTATCAGCTTCTCCAAATTAGTTCTGATATACAAAGTCCTAAATAATGTGACTTTTCCATTCTTGGTATTGCATGGAAAAGATGACTGAGTAACAGATCCTTGTGCGAGTGAGAAGCTTTACAGATCTGCAACAAGCTCTGACAAGACACTCAAGATTTAGCTTGACATGTGGCATAATATTACTTATGGCCAGCCTCGTCATCATATCAGAATGGTGCTCGATGATATTTGAATCAACACAAAAAAAATTGTTATATGTAGCTGTGACTACCCTAGCAGCTGTGAATGTTAAATGTGGAAGCATAAACAGGTGCGATGAATTGTTTGATAGAATGCCTCGAAGGAATGGTGTATCATGCTACAAGAATTGCAAATATGCACAAATTGGTGACATGCTACAAGAACTGCAAATATGCACAAATTGGATTTGTCACTTTCAGGAAAATTAGACTGGCAGGAATGAAGCCAAATTTCGCAACCTTTGACAGCATCCTCACGGTTAAATAAAGTTGATTCCAATCCAAATGGAATGGCAGCAAGAATTGGGAAGAGAAATGTGAAAAGGCCTTAGATTTCTAAACTGTTATAATTAAACCGAGGCATTGCGGGTTAAAAGATTAGAGGTCCCAATAAGGATTAAGGGGCATCGGTGGTAATAATATGTTTTGGGTTGTATAGTGGCTGCACAACGAACAAATAGAGGGGCAGGTGTGATGAAACCTGAGAGAAGAAAGCAACAACAAAGACTTAGTGGTTTGGGTGTAGCGCAGAAAGAAGAGGTGCGAGAAGAAATTGAGAAGCCTACGTGAGATGGAAAAGTTTCATGAGAAGAAACATCAGATATTCCAATAAAGACATAAGACGAAGCGCGTGGCGACCAGGGAAGAGTGGCTAAGTAAGAGAAGAGATGATGCAAGAGTGTAAACTGCAGGGGATAAATAAGAGAAGAGGATAAATTACAGAGAGGGGAGAGAGAGGGGAGATAAGGGGAAGGTGAGATGGGAGATAGGGGAAGGTGAGATGTTGGTACGAGTTTAAATCACACACGCTAAGTTTATATTTCTAGGTTTAAAAGTGTTAAACATTCAGAGTTGACTAACATTTTCTAGGCTTAATATGTTGCTTAAGGTGTGTGGTCACATTAAAAATACACTTTCAGGTTTAAAAGTGTGTCACCCTCAAAGTTGACTAACATTCTCTAGGCTTAATATGTTGCTTAGTGTGTGTGGTTTAAGGCTGGCCACATGGAAGCATTTGTGTGAACCTATGCAAAAAAGGACACCAAAAAAGTGTGCACATTGCCATCATGTCCACCATTCATCATTATCCTCAAGTGGGCAACAAATACTTACGCCACCATTATTTCCAATGACCGGCAATCTGAAAATAGTTTGACAGTGTGAAAAAATAGTTTAGAAGCATGAGATAGGTTTTCTAGTCAACAGTGGACTTGCAAGTCCACAATAAAAACCAAACGGCTAATAAGAAAAAAATAATTAAAAAATAAACATATTTTTAATGAATAAATATCTTAATTACTAATTAGTCATTAGGCTTTTATTGTGGGATTGCCCATCGGATTTGAATTTTTCATGCCATGAAATTGATGAAGATTTTTCCAAACAATTGAAACAGTCCTCATCTCACACCTTACAGTGATAATGGATTATTTCATATATGTCTCACACCTTACAGTGGTAATGGATTATTGATGCCCATATATCCAGAGCACATTACTCTGCAACAAGCTCTTGTCATTGGCTCAACTATTGTACATCATGTTGTTTAAGAGCCGAATAGTAGCCGAGAAGAACCAACACTTCCCTTTCTTGCCGAAGACATGGGTGAGGTGCCTCGCTTCTAAGTCCATATGTCTCTGACTAATCTGAAAACTTGTGTAAAATCTTCATAGAATACACACCAGAAGAGCCTTGACACATTTCCATCAAGAACAAAAGATAGAGAGACACCATGGCTATAGTCACACACATGGAGCTATGGAATAGGGTATGGACATCCATCAAACCATAATTAGAGGGATTTGTTTTTTGATAGACCTGCAATTAATAGAAAATATAGTTTGCTTCACGATAAAATTATAAATGATGCATTGAAATCTATACAAACATTCCAAAATAAGAATGAATGTGCTAAATTTTTAGCATAAAAACTTTCACTTCTTCTAAAGGTATATGAGTTACAAATGAATAATGTCTCTAAAATATGATCCTCCTGAATGATTAAATCACTTCAATTAATATTTTTTGGTGATTGAGCAAACAAACAATCCTTTTTAATCATGGAATGGTGTATAACTTTGATGGTTTCCTCAAGAATTAGAGTTTCTTCAATTGGCATCGCCACCCACACCAATCGAGGAAGAATAGGGGAAGAGGTGTAAAGGAAGAATGCTATAGAAAGATAGGTGTTCCTCATGCTAACCAGTTGAGTTTTGATAGCTAGAAATGTTGGAAGAATGTTCTGGCCACATGGAGGATGGACTAGGAGTACAATCTCAGCAAGAGACAATACAAGGGGGTAGTAAGAATATTCTATTGGAAATGTCTGTGTCAAAAATTTCACTTCATGTTTTATTTCCATTTACTAAGTAAAATGATGAAAATCAGAGTGGGAATTCAGGTGGATATAGTTGCAATAGTTCGAAAAGGGTTCCTATTAGTGCTTACTTAGGGTGGGTTAGTAGTTCTATAATGTGTAGGACTACCTCGTATCCCACCCTACTATACCAAACGAACTAGCTAGATGGATTGTCCTCGTCTCATCAATAGGGATGGATCTCATCGATCGAGAGGGGTTGGATTCCATATAGAGAAGCGGGGGTCGGTCATACTTGATCATAGAGAGAGGGGTCACTCATAAAAGCAACCAATTTGTAGGTAGTCATTCAATCTTGTCATTGGTTGGTCAACCTTCTAGGCAACATGGGTAACCTTTAGGAGAAGGTTATCCAATGTCCCCTTAAAATAGTAGGGCAATACACATAATAGGGTACTAAACATGTTCGAAATGCAAAAGGAATAAACATGTTCGAAATGCAAAAGGAAAGGAATCTACAAAAATAAAAAAATTAATGGATGGGCAATGCACATCCCCATGTAACACACCATAGATAAGATCATATCAAGAGTCCAAACCTTAAAGTTACACTAATTTGGGATTCCTCTCTCAATCTACATCATAGGTAGATTTATAATAAGATCGCAAACTCCAAGGTGGTTGGAATTTAATCTTCTCATGTATCAAGTCCCCTTTTAATTCCACATCGACTTATTTTTTCCCATTTATCTTTCCCTATAGTGCATTTTTTCTCTAATTCAAGCATCTTTGAGTGTTACATTAGTTTTTGGTTTCCCTATACTTGTTCAATTTTTAGATTCAAGTAATGTATTTAAGGATTATTGGCTCTTTCTCTCTTTCTCTTTTCCAAGTATTTTCCATGTTTGTATTTTTAGTCTAGGGTTTTGGAATGAATGGATTCATCTACCTTTGTGTGTTTCAGCCATTTTGTTTTGTTGAAATTATTTTAACTATGTTGAAAGATCTCTTTTTGTTGATGTAAACCATACTTGTGGTGTGATTTAATTGAATGTTTCAAACTTTTCTAGAGTTTGCATAGTTGAATGTTTGTAGGATCAATATTTCAAGCCAAAAAATGCATATACAATCAGAACAAGGAAATAAAAAACTTTAAAAAGTCATTTGATCAAATAGCTAAAATAATTTTATACTTTGTGTACGATGCTAAGTGAGTTCCAAATCTTGAGTTCGTAATATTTATATACTTTAAGATTAAATATACATGTTTACAAATTGGTAATTAATGTTGAGATCTAAAGTTCCCTACTATCAAACCTTGAAATCAAAGTTGTACCCTTCTAGAATTATTTTTGGAGTCCAAGCCTCAAGAATTGTGAATTTAAATTTTCAAATTCAAAATACACACAAAAATGTTCAGAGTATAAGTTTGTAGCCATGTCTTGTAGCCACATTATTCAAGGCTATACCCCTTTTGACCTTCAAACTAAATTTGCAATTATTGGTTGTTTACTTGTACTATGACCCTTTTGATATATTTCATCATGACTAAGTTTGTTGTTAGAGGAAATAGGAAAAAACAATTTGAAGCAAAAATTATTTGTAGGGTCTTATCAAGATATTTTGATATTTATTCATAGCTAGATGTAAAAGGTTAAAATATAGAAAGATAATTTCATTGCACTTTATTACATATGAATGATGGCTTGTGATGATGGCATGTGTAAGCATGCAACAAAAGGTTGAAGTTGTGCACGTTATAGGTGATATTAAAAGAGGAACTATTTGCTCAAATTATCCTCAATTCAAGGTTTTTCTTGTTAGACTATATACTAAGGTATACTTTTATAAGAAGTGTAGACATATAAAAATGACCATATTCCTAAATAAATATTTTATGTTCATTTCTCTATTTAATTAAATCCAATTTAATTGAATAACCCACATTCCTCTATTTAATTAAGTAAATTACTCAATTTATTTAAATTAAATTCACTATACCTCTTTTACCATTTAAGAGGATAAATCATTTTATTCAATTAAATCCCTTCTATCCACTTTTAATTAAATTCAAATTTAATTAAATAGTTATCCTAAATTGAATAAATCTAATTTATTTAATTTCCCCAATTACAACCAAATTGAATTAAATTCATTTTATTTCAATTAAATCCTATTATCCCTCCATCCACTCACAAAATCCTACATCTCCCACTTGCCTCCTAAAACCTATTCCTAACCCTTCTTCTAGACTCTTCTAAACACTTCTAATTAGCCTAACCCATCTCCTAAACTTTGTCACATCCCTAAGCAAGGGGAGGTCACTTCTCAAACCTTCAAAGTCTTTGAAAACCCTTAAAGGCTTCAACCACTTAATTTTCCAAAGTCTTCCTAACCATTAATGGTTAACTCAACCCTCTAGCATGATTAAAGAATTTCTTCTAACTCAACCTCCATGTAACCCAAGGGTCTCATCAAGCATTCATTGCTTTCACCATGGTTATCCCTTAATCATTTGCACAAGAGTTTATCCTTTGATTAAAACTTAATCCAATGGGTAACCCTAACTTAAGCTTAACCCTTACCCCCTTAGATAACCATGAGGTCTTCTCAGGAATTTAATGTCTCCAACCCCTTCTCTCAACCAGTCTTGTGTTGACATTTGTCACCATTTCATTGGTGCAAATTGCAAACATGGATTCCCAACTTTCTAACTCAACCCTTGATTAAACCTTTCAATCCTGGCCATCCATTGCCCTATTTTTGCTATAAATAGAGCTCTCCATCCTCCATTTCATATCCAAGTCTTTAGCATCATACTTATGCTCAAATACATTCAAGCTTTCATATATCATTTATGCTCGTCATTTAGCCTCTCTTTTAGATAGGAATTAATCTAAATATGCATGTTTAGAATATGTTCTTTATTATTTTTAGCTCAATCATAGACTAATATATCATGCTAGGATAGTCTTGTTACTAATCTTGTCATCTTATAATCTATTTTGTTGCATTTAGAGGATCATGCATAGCTTAGAATGTATTTCATCTTAAAATCAACCAAAGCATCGCTTGTTCTTACATTTGTCATCCCTAAATCATTTTACTTAGTGATCTGAGAGCAAAAAAATTGGTTTGAGGGACCTTGTAAGATAGAGAACCATGGAACCATCCTTGGGAAGCTGAGTCATACTTCATGACTCCATACAGGGAAAACTTTAAGAAACGCCTCCCTTGGACAAGGTGTAAAAAACTAGCGAAAGTTGTATAATTCCCGACGAAAATTTTAATTTTACTGGCAAATTTTTGCGGTTTACGGAGAAAAATAATAATCTTCATTGGCGAATTAGCCATGATCGCTCAAAAGTTTGTGAAAAAATCCTGGCAAATTGTAATGTTTTTAAAACCCCAAAAATATTTGCATGGGCAAATTGTAATGTTTTTAAAACCAAAAAAATATTTGCATTGGCGATTTCAACCTATTTTCAAACCATTAAAAAAAAATATTGGCGATTTCAACCTATTTTCAAACCATAAAAATAAAAATATTGGCGATTTCAAGCTATTTTCAAACCATAAAAATAAAAATATTGGCGATTTCAAGATATTAACTTTAAGTCATTAAAACATGTGGCACGCAGTCATCATCTCTCTGCCTAGAAGACTACCCATTAGGGCATCTCGTGACCTAGCGACAAGCCCTTATGACTCTCTCTATCTCCAAGTCGCAAGCTGAAAATGCTAAGCCTTCGTAACCTCGAGATCTAGCAACTGAGGGAAACTGAACTACCACTCGCCAATTCTCGACCACAAAATGTTAAGTCCTCGTCACTGCAGCGACTTGGAGATAGTGTTAACTTTAACCCTTGTCCTGTACTTGCCAACATAAAACTATTTATCTCTTAACTGCTAGTAATTCACTCACAAGCTCACGGCTTGATCAGGTCTTTAGACATTTAACTTCGCAAGCTGGCGATAACCATTAAACCTAACCACAAACTGTCTAGTCACTAGCTCGTGACCTAAAAATGCTAACATTAAACAAACATGAGAGCTAGAGACAACTATATGAAATGAGTTACTTGCTAACTCTCGCAGCTATAATGTATGACATCAGACCAACTCGAGACCTTGCGACCAAAGCAATTTCACTAACAATCTATACTGTTTTATTTGCTAAGCTCGGTAACATAAAACGCTAACACCCAAAAAGCCTGAGATCTCGCGATGTAAACCTAGACCAACTTGTCGCCAGCTCGCAGCTTGATCACATCTTCAGACATTTTACCTTGTGAGCTAGCGATAACCATAAAACTTAACCACAAACTATTTGGTCATTAGCTCGCGGCTTGATCACGTCTTCAGACATTTTACCTCGCAAGCTAGTGATAACCATAAGGCTTGGATGTTGACTCGTTCCTAAGGGACTAGCTTGAAGGTTTCTCTTGAGTCGAGGTTGATTAGAGAAGTGAGGACGATGGTTTCAGAGGCATAAAAGGATTTGATAGCTTCTGAGTTAGAGATGGGAGATCACGGATTTCTCTAAGAAATAAGAGCTCAGGTTGCTTGTTGTTAGGGATTTTGAAGAAGAATTTGTCCAATCAAGGAGGAATAAAATCAGAACAAAATTGTTCACAATAGATGAGCCTTAGCAGGATATAGTGGATCTGATAGGCATGATGATGACTTCTAGAGTCTAGAGTCATGTTGGAAACCACCAAAAAGATAATTTTTTACATTAAAGAAGAATGAGCATCACCAAATGAAGTGTGAAAATGTTATAAATACAATTGAGTGGTGACTTAATTGGTAGAAGAGAAAACAAACCTTTTTCATTTTCTGAGAGTGGTTTTTTTCCTCAGAAAGGAAGATGATGTTTGAATAGGATTGTGCATGGAGTTGTACTTGTTGTGTGCTCTATGATACTAGATGGGTGTTCTTTTGTTTTCTTCTGTGTGAGTTTGTTTATTGTCAGAGGGGTTGTGAAAGTGAGAAGGATTGCCAAGGGGGTGTGAAAGCCTTTTCTTGTCAAGAAGGGCCAAGCATGGCACATCCTCTGCTTCTACTCTTCCATAGGATGGCAAGGGGTTTGAAGAAGGAGCCTGCAGAGGAATGAAAGAGGGATTTGTTTGGATGGGGAGTGGCAGCCAGTCATCTTTGTGATGACATGGAAGCTGCAACCCCTCCCCAACAAATTACATTTACCCTAAAGCTCCTGTTTCCACTTTCCCTGATCGTGGGCATGAAGGCTCAAGTTCCTCTTTCCATTGTCTCTATTCCTGGGCATGAAGGCTTCCTCCTCTATTTGGAAATGATTTTTTGGATAGAACGTAACATCTCACATTCCATCCGAAGGCATCGGGGTGATAATGGCATGGCTCAAGTAGTTTTGCAAGTTGTATAGTCATTGGGGTTCCTTTTCTAGTTCCAGTAGTGATTCTTCATTCTAGACTCTAGGTGAAGGGAGCAAGTTGTATACTGTATAGTCATTTATATAGAAAATGAAAAGCATTTAGTGTCAAGCTTTGTGTAGGTTCTTGAAGGAGTTATATATAAATTATTAAATGTATTGTGTATGATTGTATCTCTTTCAAATGATCAGAATCATGAGATTTAACTTTTTTCATTTGTTGCATTGTTATGGTGTATGTAATTTTTCATTTAAATTTTCTGTTAGTCTAGAATCATAATACATATTAAGGATTCACCTCATTGTAATTGGTGGGCGGATTATAGATAGCCATAGAACACCTCCATATATATTACATAAACATCCATAGCATATAAAATCATAAGAATCAAGAGTATTAAGAATGAAAGTATTACTAGTAAAGACCACAATAGATAAGAATACATTATACAACATAATTATTAAAACATCAAGACAATAGACCGGTGCCTTATCCTAGGGCATAGACTCTAGAGTCACTTTAAACTTACAATTCAAGACAACCTAATAATAAACTTCAATAATGAATAATGCCATTACATACACAACCCAGATTCATATGTAAACTAAAAAACCCTTGACCATTCAATTCACAGTGAAAACATAAATTCAACATAAAGACAATTATGTGAAGATCTCAAACTGAAAATGATATTGATATTATATTCATAATGATATCAAAAAGTAAATTCACAATGCGATTCAAGTTTTTAACTATGCACTTATCAAATTCTTGAACAGTTGAGCTATTATAAATGTATAACTATATAAGAGTTTTCAAGTTCAACATCAATAAAAGTGGCCAACTGGCCATCCCTCTCTACCGATTGAAAATAAAAAGATTACTATGATTAATCTTGGGTAGCAACCTCAACCTGAGATTTCTTCTTTGGCTTTAGCATGGCTTGCCACCTATCCACCTCTTTGTCTGTTGGCCAGCTGAATGCCTTTACCTCTTCCAACTTTGCAACTGAATCTGTTCATCTAGCATCTGTAACTACCCTAGACTCAACAATAAATTTTGCATGGTCAACCTCAACCTTGAACAGTGAATCAAGCATACCGTTAAGGAAATCAGCATCAACATGTTCATTTATATGCTTGAGTATTTCTTCTTGCTCCAGAATCAAATCAAATTTGCTGGTCCAATCAGAAACTGATTTCAACTATCCATTACTACTATAAATTGAAGGCACAATTTACTATAACCTTCACCAAATGTCTGCAATTTTTCATTTATAAGCACATCCTTCCCTGTGAAAAATGCATAAGCTGCATTCATTACCTCCACCATGTCTTTGGTGTCATTGATCTTGGGAGGGAACTCATCACTATACATCATTGTAGTATCTAGCTTATCCATTAATTTGCTTCTTCTTGACCAAACATTGAACAAAGGTCCAAGAAAAGCGACAGCCTCTGAGGATGTTTTACTTGCCTCTGTCAAAGAAATGTGCAAATCATGCACTCCCATCAATTTTCCTTTCAATACATTAATCCTGTGTTTTAGAATTCTTGACACAACAGAGATAGCCTTGACATTTTGTTCCTTTTCAAGCTTTTCAATTTTCCCTGTGTATTCCTCCATTTTTGTTGTCACATTAGCTGGTATTTCTTGTACTTGTTCTGTAATCTGTATTGGAGGGGGCTCATTTGCAATTTTTTCTTTCAAATCCACTAACTCTTCCTCCAAAGCACCCTTCTTCATCAGTGTCTCTTCATATTTTTTATTGAATGTAATCAATTGGGTATATGTTTCTATGTATCTTCTTGACAAATCCTCTGTTTTTGATAAATTCATGAAAGAAACTTGAGTCAAAAAAGAGGCAATCTCCATGTCAGTTGTGTTTTGCAAGTTCCAGATCATTCTATCAGCTTTCTTTTCTACTTGGATATTTAGAAGGTGGGGCTTTTGAGTGGAAGGGGCCAAAGACCAAGCAGCAAGTATCTTTGACTTAGGATTAAATCCTGATCCTCTTATTACATCTCCAATTTCAAATTCAGTTTTGAACATTGGGTCCTCTTGCTTCCTAATTTGATCAATAATAAAAGTAGATTGGATATCCCAGTCAGGCATCATAATCATACCAGTACTCTTAATCAATTGTATTGCCTGTTCCATAGATATTTGCTCCCTGTCAGGATCATATTGCTGCAGTGCCTCGATGATCTCCTATTTCTTTTCTTCATTTGCTTCCTCTATGATCAGATTTTGTCTTAATTGTTTTTGTTTCAATCTTGACAAAAAACTTTTAAATTCATCTAACTTAATAAAGTCATCATCTTTCATGAATTCATTTGACAATATCACATGCTCATCAAAGCCTTGAGCAAGGGCTTCGTTTGTTTCTCCCTATTCTTCATTCTGCCCTGCTTCTCTGAGATGTGTCCTTATTTGATGAAAGTATTGTCCTTGTTCTATAAAAATTGCTCTAGCGGGGTCTCTCCTCACAATTGTATCGACCTCACTGGTTTTTTGTTTCTTTGTAGCTAGGGTAGATTGAACTTCATCCCCACTCTCTACATCATCAACATACACACTAAGTGGCCACTTGCCATGTGAAGAATGTATAGCTTGGAGGTCTTGCTACTGAGCAGCCACTTCAGAATCTGGAATTGGAGGCATTTGTTCCATCAAAGTTTCATATAAACTCAACATTTTGTTAATCCTCTCCAGGTACGAGCTATCAGGGCAAAAACCTAAGAAACTAGGGTTAGCAACCTTCAATTCTGCTTCAACTCTCATCAAATTTTTCCATTTTCTTCTCCTTTCTTGTACTTCATCTTTTCTCAGCAAATTTATAACCACATCTTCATCATCCAATGGCTCATGGTCCTTTATTGCAGCCCAAGGTGTCATTTTTGGCATTGCAATTTTAATAAATTGTTCCGGATCATAGAATCTAGACACAGCATTAGCCAACCTATACTGTTTAAGGAAATTGTTTACTTGATCAAAGCAACTCCTACCAATGGTAAAATCAGACACAACCCAAAGCCTAGGAAGAAAAGAACCCTTCCTATGTTTATCAAGGTATTCTTTTTCAACTAGGGTCAATTGCCACATAAACTCCATAAAAGTAATCCTAATTGGAACAAACTTTGGCAAAATATGGGGAGGCTGAGGACACCCATAGACTCTGATCACAGAAAAGTTATCAAAAAAATAAAAGTCCCCCCAGTTATGTGAAATAGACCAGTTTGGAACAAACTGGTAAGGTCTCAAAACTCTCCTAACATCAATTGACAATCATTCCCTAATTATTCCTAGCATTTCTATAATTGGCGAAACAATCCAATTTTCAAAGAAAAGGAAAGAAGAATGGGGAGAACTACTATCCCAAACCTGGGTCCATCTTTGTACTGGCATTAAGACACCAAGTTCTTCTTTGAAATGCTCCAATTCTTTATCCAAGAACTCAACATTATAGAACAAGATTAAATGCATCAGCAATGAATAATGCTTGAATGTAGGGCTGGGTGCACCACTCTAAATTTCAACTAGAGCATTATGAATGTGTTCAACTAGATAGCCCACATAACTGTAATCTTTGTTAACATTTGGGTGTTGAATGTCCATGGCCATCATTAGTAATTCAGCTGACACTGTTGAATCTCCATCAAAACCCAACACTCTGCATAATCCATAGATTGTACAATGCAAATAATGGTGGAAAGGTGTGATGTCACATGGTGGTTTGATACTCTCTAGAATTATAATCGGCTTCCTATCCACCCTAGGCATGTATCTGGGGATTGCATGCTTCTTGATAACACCTTTGTATTTGTCATAATCCTCTACAATCCACTCCAAATCTATATCTGTACATGCAGAACTAGTAATCTGGAAAGCTTCAACAAAGCTAGCTCTGTTAATTGAAACTAGGGCAGACTAGTTCTTTCTTCTGATTACCCTAGATACTGGGCAATAGCATTTGACCAACTCTTTGATCAAATCCACATCAACATACACATCTGGCACAATTAACTTTGCCATATTTAAATCCCAAGGGTTTGACATTGGGACACCCTTAACCCTATTATTCTAGAAATACTTAAACAAAGCATAACCAGTCATATTAGGCATGGTAGGGTTTCTACATTGGCTAAATAAATCTCTCCATGCCAAATGATTTGTATTCAAAGCAATAGAAGTCCCTGGCATCAAATCTACAAATTCTTCTTTGTATTTCTTAACCATCATTTCCTCAATGGGACTAGCCTTGGAACCTCCAGGTTCTCCTGCTCCACTGGTCATGGCCTTGGGCCTGGGCTTGGGCTTGGGCTTGGAACCTCTAGTACCAGTCGTCGCCTGGCTCATTTTAGCTGTAGTAGAAAAACTTAACCAATTTTTAGAAATTTTCTCACACCCAACACTCTGAATTCTCCAACATTGTTGCAGAGCTCAATTCATTGGACTACCTTGAAGATAGAATGCATTAATGCAATTATACAAAACCTTGGCTCGATCATGCAATTTATGATATTTACTATTTGGCCATCATCACTTCTCTCAAGTCTCATTAATTGCCACACTTGCATGAACTAGCTAGTAGCTACAGTCTGTGGCATTAATTCAAACTTCAAATTGAAGTACTTGAGCGAAATTTGAATTCATGCCCTTATATTTGATTGGCAATTGGCATTCAAAACTTTTACAGAGCCCAACAAACAAGTCCAAGTGTTAGTGAGTTAGTGACAATGCTGCCAAATCCTCTTAATCACAAGCTCACAACCCCTTTTACGAATCCTCAAAGAATCTCGTGAGTGAGCGACAGCTGTTGATCTAACAAAACAACTTATTTCATCACAAGCTCGAAACTAGAAAATTAACTTGACTTAAACCCTTGTGATCCCATGACAAGAAGACACTTAACCACCATTGCATGCTCGCAACACTTTTTGACTTAAGACTTTCAAACCCGTGAGCATGCGATGACCACAAAATCAGACCAAAACTTACCTATCGCCAGATCGCAAGTGCAACTTAAAATGCTAAACAACTTCAAAACCTACGAGCAAGCGACTTAACCCCATCACATGATTGCAAATTAAAATGACCTAACCGCAAACAGCTCGTGACCTTGCGATAACATAAAATCACATCCAGTTGCAACCTCGCAACATAAAATGGTATTTGGGAATGGGCACCATCATTAATGCAATTGTACAAATATCAAAATCTTGGCTAGATCATGCAAGCCATCACTTCTCTCAAGTCTCATTAATTGCCACACTTGCATGAACTAGCTATTGTGGCATTTGATTGCAATTTCCATTCAAAATTTTTACAGAACTCAACAAACAAGTCCACGTGTCAATCCCCATCTTTAATCGCACACTCTCAACTGGTTATAACAATTAGGAAAGGAACTGGTGAGTTAGTGACAATGCTACCAAATCCTCTTAATCGCAAGCTCGCAACCCCTTTTACGAATCCTCAAAGAATCTCATGAGTGAGCAACAGTCATTGATCTTCATCAAGCCCTTCAGTCACAACCTTGCAACATTATTTGTAATATTCTTTCTTTACCTGCGAGCTGGCAACCACTGCAAATCTAACAAAATAACTTATTTCATCTCAAGCTCGCAACTTGAAACTTAACTTGACTTAAACCCTTGCGATCCCGCGACAACAAGGCACTTAACCGCCATCGCATGCTCGCAACACTTTTTGACTTAAGACTTACAAACCGACGAGCATGCGATGACCACAAAATCAGACCAAAACTTACCTGTCGCCAAATCGCAACTTAAAATGCTAAACAACTTCAAAACCTACGAGCAAGCGATGAAACCAACTAAGCTGTGATACCAACTACATCGCATGATCATAAATTAAAATGACTTAACCACGAACACCTCACGACCGTGCGGCAACATAAAATCACACCCAATCGCAAACTCACGACCAAAGTGATTTTATTAACAATCTCCACCTCGCTAACATAAAATGCTAATGCTCAAAAAACAAGAGACCTCGCGATTTAAACCCAAACCAACAGGTCCAACACTCGCTAACTTGCCACTTAAATTGTTAAACATGAAATTTATTTGCGAGTTAGAGATGAAACATTAAACATGTCAGACCAACCAGTTTGACCACACTTGATGATGACATGGACAAATAAATAGAGGACAACTCAGATTTTCAACGCACAACAACTTCAGTTTACTAGCCAACTAAGACAAAAAAAAAAACACACAACCCTAATTACCATGAACATCATTTTAAGCATTTACTATAGAACAGTAGAAAGGTTCTAGTAGTAACGGTTATGCAGTATGAATAATTTTATGGATCTTGTGACACAAATTGTTGCATTTCATGTTCAACATAATGTGGAACCAAATACCAATTTACTAATAATTCAATTGTTTAGTAATAATTCAAATTCACAATTTAAAATATGAAATAAGTATCCATTCTACTTCTGATTGACAAATTCAAGGAATACAATATCAAAAATCATTAATGACAACTATAGTATTGCAATTTTGCAAATTGAAATTGTAATATGACTCAAGAACTGTAGTATAATTATAAATACCTATAAACTGATTGCTAATTCACTTCAGTGACTTAGTCTGACTGTCCGAGGCTTCTATATCCCAAATGGACTCAAAATCCGGAAACTGACTAGTACTAACAAGTTCATCTTCATTCTGAGTCGGGTATTCAAAAATGTCTTCGTCTTCATGTTGACTCTGAGTTTGTGATCCATCATATTCATTTGTCTTAGCACTAGCACTAGTAGTAACACCACCAGCTTTTAAAGTGTTGCACACCCCTTGTCTTTCACGCATGGAATTCCAGATTGCCAGTGCCCTATCATATGGAAAATCTCTAACATTATACTGGGTTACGAACAACCTCAAGCAAGTTTCCAAATTATTGTCTAATTTGTTTCTGATCTTTGATTTGAAAAGCCCTAATGCACTGAAAACTCTCTCATCTTCCACTGACCCCAATATCAGTGTTTGACATAAATCAGCAAGTTTCAAATATTCTGGTATTGCAATATGCAATGCTTCACTTTGATCTATCCTTTTCCAAAGTCTGGTGATTGATCCAGGTTCAAATGGATTCTCCAAGTTAACCAATTTCTATTTCATAACCGATGCAAACTATTTGCATTGTTTTCTAAGATGATCTGAATTTAAAATTCCTTCTATTGGCTCTCCATTGCAATATGCATCTTTTGAAAATGTCAATATCAATTCCTCTAGTTTTTTATGATATATCTTTGCATCATTTGGATTATCTCCAATTGAATACCAAAATTGAGGATACACACAACCCATGGCTTCAAGTATTTCTTCTCGAGGGAATCTTTCACGAATCTCAGTTGAAAGTTCATATGCAATAGACTTCAAATTATCACTAACAGATTTAACAATCCTATAAAAATCTTCCTTTTTAACTGGTAGTGCTTTGCCTTGCTTTCTCGTCTTAGATTGGTGCATTGGTATCTGAAATCCTTTTACAAAGACACATAGCTCATTTTTGGTATTGAAATGTAAAAAATTTTCAGGATGATTCAAATCTGTAATTATCTGCCACTTAGAAAATTTGGGCTTTGCCCTGTTAGATCTGAATATAGACCATCTAGGCTCAAGCAGGTCATTTTACGTAGAGTGCTATACTCATTGACATACATAGTTATGTCTTGGGATTTCTTAACAAGTTTTTTCATTGAATCCAGTATGGGGAGAAGACTAGCTAAAGTTAATAGAGTCTCTATATCACTTAACTTATGTAAGAGATCAGGAGCTTTGTCTACTATGAGGCATTGCTCATACATTAGACCGATCAAGGATTGATATTCTGTTAGAACTCATTTTGCTGGTCCATGCAAGGAGATCCATTTGGTCTCAACATCCCTGAGAAGCTTATTTCCTCCTGTTACTCCCTCAACAAAAATCTAAAATTCTGCAAAACGTTTAGGACTTCGACAGAAGTATGAGTGGATCTTGTGGACCAGATCTTCAACTTTTGACACTGTAGGGAAATTGCTTACAATTCTATATGCTAAATTCATTCGATGGGCCATGCAGTGAATGCCAACCATGTATGGTGCAATACTAGTTTGTAATCTTGTGCAAAGACTGGTCCTTTGACCTTGCATTACTGCAGCTCCATGAGCTCCAACACACACCAACTTCTTGGTAATTGTCAAGTCATCCATACCAGCAATTTCATTCAAAGCTTTCTTAACTTCCAAATATAAATTTTTTGCTGTTGAATTGCCCATCATTTCATGAACATAGAGTAGATGAGCTCAATGGATGTGTTCTTTTATAGTATACACATGCATACAAACCTAAGTAGTGTTATCTACCGCAGTAACTTCATCTATGGATAATGAAATGAAATTTGACTCTTTTACACTCTCTTGTAAATTTTTCTTTTCCACCTCAGCGAGACAGTTTGCCATTTCCCATCTATCATTTCTTGACCAATGTGACATAGGATAGTGAGGAACATTCAAAAAAGATAATAAATTACTAAATTCTTGGAAATATTTCATAGGATTCCCTCTCGACATAATATGAAAAATAACACTCATCTAAACAGTCTTTGCCAGGTTTGCATCTTTCACTGCATGTTCAAGCCTAGCCTTGATTGTATTTCCAAATCCACTATTACCAATCATTGTCATTTTGTGGTTATGCTCTTCATATTCCATGGCATACTTAACATGAAGACATTCTTCCTTTGATTTCCATCTTACTACTCATGTTTCCTTTCCGTCTATGATCTATTTTTCATAAACCTTACCAATATGCTTTTCTATGGTGTCAAGCTTTAGCTGCATCTTCTTCTCTCTTTTTGTTTTCCAGCTACAAATCTTACACCTACATTCTGTTGGTTGTTCATCATTGTTTGGGACCAGTTCAATGAATGGGTACTTTGCTACCCAATCAATCTTAAAACTCCTTGTCATCTCCCACTCTCACCCCAGTTTTACTTTCCTTTTTCTTTTCTTCCTACCAACATCATCTTCAATACTAGCATTTGCATCTGAGTGAATTACCTCATTGTGTGTATCCCTTACAACATCTTCTGTCATGTCAGTATTGCCATCCTCATTTGATGCATTTAACTCAGTGACAATCCCACCTTGTGGTGGTGGTGAGCTATTGTGAATGGCTTCTGCAACTACAAAAGTTGATGGACCAGAAACTTTGCCAATTCTAAAGAAAGACTTTATGGTAGTATCTTTAAGTATAAGTTTTGGGCGTTTTGATGGCCTCTCAATCCCTTCAGTTTCACCGCCCTGAGGAGTCTTACCCTTTTCTGACATCACAATCTTTCACCACCCTAAGGAGTCTTAGCCTCACCCTTGTGTGACATCTCAATCCCTTCACCACCCTGAGGAGTCTCACCCATGTCTGACTGTGACATCTTGAGTCTTGACCTCTCACTATGAATTAAAAGTTAAAACTAATACTATCAAGTATGAAGAAATGATTACTCACCTTTATGCCTTCTCAATTATTTGAATCAAGAATTAGGAATGTCTGGGCCTATGTTGCAGGATTGTAACTTTGGCCCTTCGCCCTACAATGTGAATGAACTTCAACTTTCCAACTCAATTAGCAGAATGTGAATCGAGACTCGAGAGCTCCCAATTTACTAATAAGACATGAACAAATTGTAAGAAAGAGTGTAAGAAAGAGTGTATTTATAGCAATCCATGATTGCATTTTTGGAAAATTGCGCAAGGCTAGGGTGTCGCAATTGCCAATAAACATTTCATTTAATTGCATTTTTGGTGAATTGCATGGGCGTGCAATGAAAATTAAATTTAAGTGGGGTGAAATGAGTCCTCAAATGCTTATAATATTTTAATTGATATTGGTGAATTTGGCTGATGCGTGCAATGAACATTTAATTTACCATTGGCGAATTAGGTCCTGGGTACATGGTCATTTTATTATTGCTAGCAAATAATGGAGGTGATCTAATACCCATGTCCGAGTGATTTCAGGCGAATATTATGGGCATGCACGTCGGTGATGTGTGGTCAATGGCGAAGCCAGATTCTGCAGTGCACCGTTAACCCCAAAATTCCATGCAATTTGACCATGATTTTGCCCCATACAATTTGCATGAAATTCGCCAATTGGCGAAGAATCGCCACTAAAAACTCTTTGACTCCATAGCTTGCACCAAGAAGTCCTGTGGGTGTGTGGACAAGTCTCCTTAGAGCTCCATTTTTCACATTTTAAGTTCTATCGACTCGCTTTTCCCACATACATTTCTGGCACCCACCGTGGGGCTCTAACCCACGTATCAAATCAGTTTTTAAATTTAACCTCTTTTGCAGGTCTGCGAGAAACAAGAATCAGCGTGTGGGAAGCATTCCCTAGTGCATCTGGTTAATAGCCTAGTGCATCCTGCTTACTGTTCAGCATGTTGGGTCCATCATTTAGCATGTGAAGCCTTTAAATTAGTGCATCATCCCACTAATATTTTCCTATAGGTCTGAACGTGAGAGAAAAATAGTGCGGCGCATCTGGAAACTAGTTTAGCGCTTTCAAAAAATAGCTTAGCGCATTGGATTTGTTTGATAGCGCATCTCGCCCATTATGTAGTGCGTATAGTTTGTCCTGTAGTGCATCCACAACAGAAAACAAAATAAAATAAAATTGTAACTAAACTTAAAAGTTAGACTTGTAGAAGTCCACCAGATCCAAAATCTTTCCTAACTGTTTTGAGTTGATGTTTTGTAGAATTTCTAACATCTTATTGCAGGGATGAGCTTATTTATTTTTAAGAGTTATACATAGTTTAGATTTTTACTAACTTAGTTAAGTTAAAATTTAATTTTTTTTTAAACTCTTGTTAACTAAAATCGGACTCACCTTATTTTGGCTGTAAAACGAACCACAACAATAATTTTTCTTGCTTTTCTAGGAGAGAAAATTCTCAATTTGGGTTATAAAAAGAACAAAACAATCTTCTTTTTTTTGCAAAAATAGATTTAAAAAGAACCTCACCATCCTTTGGTGTTTAAAAGGATTCACTTCATTTTGCAAAGTAAAAGAACCTCATCTACATTTTGTGCAAGGCAAAGAGGGAAAGTTTTCCCCTATCGACTTTAATTTTGTTGACCAAACATCATGATTTACTTTGTTGACCAAACTTGTTTTACAAAAGTTTTGGAAATACACTCTTTTCTATAAAGGGTTAAAAACAACATCATGCTTTTGGAGCAATATCTCCAAGTAGAAGTTAACAAATCATTGTCTTGAAGGCTAAAAAGAATAACTTGTTTGCCTTGTCTTGAAAGTGAAAGGAATATGCTCTCCCCTTAACTGGGTGATCAAAAATCTAGACCACTCTTAAAGCTTTCTATATTTCAAGCAATAAATCCTTTAGCAAGCCTACCTTCCCAAGGAATTGGAATCAACTCTTAAAGTCATTTATGGCTAGTGTGAAGGAAATGACCTAAGTGGGGAATGACTTTAACGCCAAGTATTCCAACCCACTATAATAAAAAATGGAAAGAGACAAAAGACCTTTTCCATGGTTGCGCGTAGCGATTAGCCTTCCCCCAATATCCTCGAGATACATAAAGCCTTTGTTCTAAAGGTGGGAAGTCTCTTGAGGGAGTTTATCACTGATGGTCGAATATGAAGACTGATTACGAACCTTAGAAATAGAAACCTTGAGTTGAGTCAGTGACCAGACATTTGTAATATCATAGTGGAAGGGTGGGGAAGAATCTGCCCCCAAGATCACTCACCATATATCTCCCAAGATAACTACTCAATTATGAAGCAATTAACTTTGGGTTAACTTCTGGCAAAAGGCAAAAAAATGGGTGCCTCCTAGGGGGTGACACAATTGTTTGAGCTGACGGAGTATTGAGACTAGTGGGCTATGGTATAATTTATGACCCTTGAATAAAGAGTCTTTCTGAAGTGTATTATTTGTATCCAAACCTGTTAAAACATTGGGGATTTGAACACATCCTCGTAGAACATACAATTAGGCAAAATGGTTGTCTCTTTGGTGTTGTGTTTGCATTTATTAGTTCAGAAAATCATCTATCAAAATTGAAAAACTAAGAACAAAAATCCAAAAATTACAAAAATCAACCAAAAGCAAATATCAGGGCAGTGTAGCGAGTGAGAACAACTTCTTAGCGTGTGTGGTACATTTTTTAGTGCATCAAACCTTTACTTTAGCGCGTCAAGTTTAACAGTAGCGCATCACCAGAATTCAAAAACAACAGTAAATAGTTAGCGCGTCCAAGAAATAGTATAGCGCATGCAAGCATCAGCTTAGTGCATGGGAGTCAACAACTAGCGCATCAGGTTTATAAGTTAGCGTGTGGCAAGCCCATACTAGCGCATAACCTTTTCAGCAAAGCAAAAAACTAGAATAACCAAGTTTTAACCAGTTAGCGCATAGCCGAGGGTAGCTTAGCACATGAGGTCTTTTCCCTAGCGCATCCAGAAATTTTTGTAGCGCATCCCTTCTCTGTTTTAGCGCGTAATCCAATCCAGCAAAATAGGGAGCAAAACAGTGAAAATTTTTGAAAATTTAAAAGACATTTTTGAAAGTATCCTTTCATTAGCTTCATTTTCATCAAACCAGAGTATCAAAAATAGAGATTTAAAAACTATTTCTTCAACAAAATTTGAGTCAAAGCAAAAGTTGTCAAAAATCCAAAAACTGGTTGTGTGATAAACATATCTATCCTATCAAAATCGGGAAACATCATCACAAATATCAAACAGGCCCTTAAATCAAGTAGATTGCTATCGCAAAACATCCTTGTTTTAAAACTCTGAGTTGTCAAATTGAATTTCTATATCAGGAAAGTTCATATTCCATATCATTTGACATACTTTGTCGTGAGGGGGCATCTAAACCTTCACTTTGATAAAGTAAAACTTAAAGTTTCCAAAACAAGATAAACCAAATCCAAAACAAAGTCAAAGGAATCCATTGATCATTTGTGCATGACTAATCCTCATATTCTAAGAAGAAAGAATATTTATCGTAACACTCAGTTGAAGAAACAACAACCAAGTTTTTTCAAATTTATCAAAAGAAATAAATTTTTATACATCAATCATCAACTCTTCAAATCTCATAGAACATTCCTTCATCACATCAAACTCTATATCCAAAACAAATCCAACCAGTTTGACAAGGAGCCTTTGAAGACTATAGCATTCTGCCAAAAGTCTGCATTCAGTCAACATATTAATCACGGAGGAAAGATTAATCCAGCATTCTTTCCTGATGAGTGCATCACTTACAACACACCCCGAGTTGAACCACCAACCCCTGAGCAACATATCAAAGAAGATTTTGTTCCCTTTATCATAGAAAGCTTCTACTAAAATGCCTGTAACTTGTTCTCAAAGAAACAAACAAAGCACAACAATGCCAAAATCCAGCATGACTCGATGGTTATCTAATCCATTTGAAGCTCCACATCTAGAAGAGCCTGAAATCACAGAAGAGCTCCTTCGAGAATGTTAGGAAAGTGCCTCTTTTCAAAAACTTGTGGAAAGACTCATGGAAACTGATAAAGAAAAATATCTACTCATGCTAACAAGTAAAGGCATTAAACTTCTGGAAGATTTAGACACAAACATTTTTGGAACTAGATCTCGACATTATGCATATCAAGAACAACAAAGAGAAGAAGCAACTCGTGATCCTGAGCAAAACATACCTGAACAACATATACCAAAGATGCATATACCCAAGCTAGACACTCCAGAGCAAAACATGCCATTCCATACACCATTTCAACCCTAGATTAATACAAGAGAAGAACTCTTCCCTTGCCAAAACAATACACCTTTGGTTGCCCTTACTCAACAAATGCAACTATTACAAAGACAAATGCAAGACATGCAACAAGGGACAACAATATGGTACTCATTAAACGAGATTTGTCCCTATCCTTTTGAGAGAAGATTGCACATGATCCCTTTTCCTCCAAACTTAGACGTCCCTAAATTTGACAAGTACGATGGAAAAAGTGATCCTCATGATCATGTTAGAGAATTCTGTACCATGAGTCTTGAGTTTGCTCATAATGACACCTATTTGATGAGGTTATTTCTAAGAAGTTTGGGAGGACAAACAATGGAATGGTTATCCAAAATTACACCTCCTCTCAGATCATTTGATGAACTCGTCAACAAGTTCATAACACAATATTCTTATAACATTCAACATGCTATCACCATGCTAGATGTTTGTAACACAAAATGGAAAAATAATGAAACATTCATACTATTCCTTCAACGTTGGAGATGTATGGTTTCATGATATCCTCAGGATATTCCTAAAAAGGAGAAAATGGAAATTTTCATCAACAACTTGAATGGTGAAATGAGTTATAGGCTCAAACTCCAATGCATACCATCTTTTGCTAAACTGATTGAAAATGGCATTCAAGTAGAGGAAGCATGTGTCAAAAAGGGAATGCTCAAATTCTTCAAAGAAGGTATAGGTTCATCAAACTACAATAATCAAAACAACAATATCTTAGACAAATCTAGATTCTGGACAAGAAATAAGAACAATGGAAATGAAGGAGGCAATGAACCAAATGATCCAAAATCTAAACAACCCATACTCGAATTATCAGGGAATCCTCAAGCTACCAAAAATCCTAAAGGTGCTAACCCAGACACTAATACTTATGCACCAAATCCCCATCAAGGTCAACCCAATATCAACAACACCAATAACACTAGCAATGCTCAAAACACTAATCGAGGACCCAATAACAATTCACGAGGTAACACCACAAATTTTCAAAAGCGTGTCTACACACCATTGGGTCAATCCCTAGAGTCGGCATTCAGAGAACTCCTGGCAAACAAAGTTATCTCATTACCAGCAATCAGCAATTATAAACCACAAATCAAACCACCTTGGTGGAATGACTCACACTTTTTTGATTTCCATCACAACAAAGGTCATCAAACAAATGATTGCATGTGATTGGAAAACATTGTTCAAGACATGATTGATAGAGGTGATCTGACAGTGGATGGTCTCAAGACAAATGGTGACCATGAAGCTTTTAAAAATCCTCTTCCCAACTACAACAAGGATGGAGCTTTGACTTCAAACGATACCCGTAGAGCTCGTATCAACCACATCTACAATAATACTATCAATCACATATCAGCTATAGACAATCACGTAAACGTTATCACTATCCGGGACCAACATGAACACAAATTCATCAACATGACAACCAGAGCCCAAAAATATGTCTTGAAGGGACATACGTCAACAACAAACACAGTACCCAAGGTTCAATATGATCTAGTTAGCCAACTGCACAAAACTCTGGCTCAAATATCTATTTTGGAGTTGCTCAAACTTTCACCGAAACATAAAGACATATTCGAACAAGCCTTATTAGAAACCAATGTACCTCAAGATCTGGATGCTGACAAATTCCAAGCCATGGTTGCTCATATGATGGGGCCTACTAATCTCACCTTCTCAAAGCATGATAATATCTCACTTAGTCATCAGCATAACACTCCTCTCCATATTGAAGTCATAGTCTATAAACATCGAGTAAAGCGAGTCTTGATAGATGGAGGAGCTGGACTTAATATATGTACCTTAAAACTTATCTATGCATTAGGCTTCTTGGAGGAGTTTATTAATCCATGTAAAAAGATTAGCATTAAGGCATATGATGATGAAGAAAGGTCATCTAAAGGAACTATGATGTTACCCATTCAAGTTGGACTAGTACAAAAGGATACTATGTGTCAAGTCTTAGACATAGACCTCACATATAATATTTTATTAGGTCAACCTTGGATACATGAAATGCAAGCAGTACCTTCTACGTATCACCAATGTGTCAAATTTCCCTATAACGGACAAGAGGTCTCTATATCAGCTGATCACAATCCATTTCAACATTGTAATGCAATGGGGGCAGCCCAGGACAGTTTGGTTCCTCATAATAGGGAAAAATAGAAATCCTCAACATGAGATCTACAAAAGGCAAAATCTGAATCATTACCTAGAGATTTCAAGCAGAAAATGCAAATCAAAGAACAAGGAATGGGGGAATACTCTTTAGAACCCATGTGTTTGGCTATTTTACCAACATCGCCCAGATCTCATGGATTACCTACAACATCAACACATCGGGTAACTCAGCCCATCACAAAATTTGATGGCACATTCATTCAACTTGGCACTCTAGCGCATGAATCAGAGGAAAAAGACATCCTTAGCTGGTTATACAAAGATGAGGAAGAAGATAATAGAGAAGCTACTCTAGAAATAGTCCTACCAACACACCTCTATGGAAAGGGCTACTTAATCATGCAACAAATGGGATACAATGGTAAAGGGCCTATTGGAAAATGCAAAGAAGGCACCACTGAACCAATAGATCCTCCTTCACAACTTAGTAAGGAAAAAATAGGATTAGGCTGTGAACTCACTCTTCTACCAAGAAAGATATCATGCAAGAATCCAAAACATTAGTGGCAAGCAAAGAAGAAGTACCAAGAAGAATCCTAGCAAGAAGCACTATTTAAGTCAGCTAAAACAATCTGCAAGGACCGTGAACGTCAAGAACAGAAGCAACATCAGGAGAAACTCCTCATTCACAAGAAGGCCATATCTGCAACAGTAGCTCATATTCAGACACCAATATCTAAACAAACCGCATCATTTCCTGATATCATTATTTCACCCCAAGGAGGAACAGTATATGAACAAATACAAAAGGTAGAAGCAGGATCTGACATAGAGTCCGAGAAAACAACAAAACTTGTATCAACCATCAAAGATCTATTCTCACCCTACAACATACCAGTCTACAGCATAGAAAGAATCTAGTGTACTACCTCTTAGACCGATTCCAATGAATATGAATGGGGCTGTTGTTCTAATATTACTTAGGATATTTGTAAAAATGACAGTCATACAACCACTTCTCAAAATGGATACAGCACAAAGTATTGACCACTTGAATTTGGTCCACAAAATATCTATGATGCCATGCCAAATGAGCAACAACATTATGAGCAAGTCTATACGGAAAATGATACCATTGAAGACCTTGATGAAATCCTTGACTTCTTTAAAAACAAAACCAATCACGATGAAACTTCTATCTTGACACTTACAATAGCAGAACTTGATCCACCAAACGATTCCTTACCACTTGTCTTTCCTGACCTCATCGACTAGGATGAACCCAAAATACATGATATACCAATTTTCCCAGATGATGAATCTATTATCCACTACCTATGTACCGTTAACCCGGAAACAGGCTCTACCAGTGAACAAAGTAATGATGTCAGCAACCCAGGGAGTGCCAAGTCTCTTAGTCACAAAAATGAATCAAATAAAAGATTTATGGTTGAAAACCAGTCAATGGCAACTATAGATCACAAAAAAGTAAAAATAAAGGACACATCTGAGGGTGAAAACCTTTTTAAGGCACCTAAAGATGGGAGACTTGACACTCTTCCTGAACATTTTCATGAGCTATCACCCATATTTATTGAGCCCACTCAATCCATCAACATTGGTACTATAGAAGCAGTCAAAAACATACACCTAGTAGAATCTCTGACAGAGGAAGAAAGATCAGCATTTATCACCTTTTTTAAAGAAAAGCAAATCAATTTTGCTTGGTCATACATAGATATGCCCAGAATTGATCCACATTTAATCATGCATCACTTGTCCATTTCTCTAGGAGTTAAGCCAATCAAGCAAAAATTATGAAAGATGAATCCACAGGTGGCACTCATGGTCAAAGTTGAACTAAAGAAACTATTAGATGTCAAATTCATCTGACCCATCGACTATGCAGAATGGATTTCCAACATAATACCAGTATCAAAACTAGACGACAGTATCATAACCTACACTGATTTCAAAGATTTTAACAAAGCCTGTCCAAAGGACGAATTTCCTTTGCCCAGTATCAACATTATTGTAGACCTCACAGCAGGCCATGCAATGCTTTCACTAGTGGACGGTTTTTTAGGCTATAATCAAATAAAAATAGCCCCCGAAGATCAAGATAGAACAACATTCACCTGTCCTTGGGGACCATACTGTTGGAATGTTATGCCTTTTGGCCTAAAGAATGTAGGAGCTACTTATCAACAAGCAATGACAACAATCTTTCATGACATGATGCATACATTCATGGAAGACTATGTGGATGATTTACTAGCTAAATCCTTCACTAGAGCATAACACCTCGGCATCTTAACAAAGATTTTTGATCGATTGGAGAAATTCCAAGTCAGGATCAACCCTAAGAAGTGTGTCTTCAGGATTACATCAGGCAAGTTACTAGGCTACATAGTCTCAGCTAAAGGTATTGAAGTAGATCCAGCAAAGGTACAAGCCATTATGGAGATGCCACCACCAAAGAATATCAGTCAACTCTACTCTCTACAAGGACAACTTCAATCAATCAAGCGATTCATCACTCAACTCACTGATAAAATTTTACCATTCAATCACTTGCTACATAAGAATGTACCTTTCAGATGGGAAGCCAAGTGTGCAAAATATTTTTATCAAATCAAATAGTATCTGATGAACCCACTAGTTCTGGTACTACCAATAGCAAGAAAGCCACTCATTCTATACATTTCAACAACAAATATATCACTAGGGGCACTATTGGCACAAGAAGATCAACAAGGAAAGGAACGAGCTATATACTACATCAGCAGGACATTGAATGGATATGAACTCAACTATACATTCATTGAGAAGGCTTGTCTAACAGTAGTCTTTGCTTCTCAAAAATTCTGACATTATATGCTAGTGGCAAAAATTGATCCTCTCAAATATCTACTCAACAAGGCAGCTCTTACAGGTCGATTGGCTAAATGGGTCATGATTCTCAGTGAATTTGATATCCACTACACAGAACGAAGAGTTATCAAGGGACAAGCAATTGCAGATCAACTGGTTGAAGCACCACTACTAGGAAAGAAAACTATGGAGATTGAATTTCCAAACAGGGATGTTCTTGCTATTTCTACCACACAATGGACCCTATACTTTGATGGATCCTACACACAACATGGTTCAGGTGCTGGCATTCTCTTCCTTACTCCTGAAGGGCATACTGTACCAAGATCATATAGGCTTATGTTTCCATGCACAAATAATGTGGCTAAATATGAGGCATTGGTTATAGACATCAAAATGGCCATAGAATGGAAAATCATAGAGTTAAAAGTCTACGGAGATTCGCAACTAGTTGCCAATCAAATCAATGATGACTATCACACAAAGGATGAGAAGCTACTACCCTACAAACGAATGGTGGATGATTTCAAACAATATTTTGTGCACATCACCTTCGAGAAAATACCAAGTTTGAACAACAAAGAAGCTAATACAATGGCTACTATCACTTCATTACTACAAATTCTAGAGCAACAGAGTCATTACGAGTTTTTGGTAGAGAAACTATTCTCCCCAGCCTATGACCACTCTGAATCCCATGTTATCTATGCCTTGACTAGTTCAGATTCTCCTTTGTATGGACCGATATATGATTATCTAAAGAACAATATCCTACCTATTGACCTATCCCAAAACCAAAAGCGTAATTTTATTCAACAAGCCACCCATTATACCCTTACTACTGATACTTTGTACCGTCGAGGTCTAGATGGTACTCTTCTTCGTTTCCTTGATCGAAATGAATCTGACTTCGCTTTACATGAGCTTCACGAAGGTATTTGTGTTACACATTCAAGTGGTACAACTCTTGCTAAAAAGCTTCTCAGAATGGGATATTATTGGCCGACAATGGAAAAAGACTCTTATCATTTTGCCAAAAAGTGTCCTAAATGTCAGATCCATGGCAATCTGATACATGCACCAGCACAGGAACTGTAGCCATTTACAACATCTTGGCACTTTTGTCAGTGGGGACTAGACTTGGTCAACAAAATTCATCCGTCATCTTCAAATGGACACAAATTCATTATAACCACAACAAAATACTTTATCAAGTGGATAAAAGCAGTCCCCATGACTACAATGACTAGAAAACAAATTGCCTCTTTTATCCTAAACTATCTGATCTGCAGATATGGTATTCCAAGCTCCATCATCATCGATAATGGATGACCATTCAAAAGCCAAGATGTCTGAGAACTATGTGAACAATTCAAAATACAACATCATTTCTCTACTCCATATTACCCATAGGGGAATGGTCAAGTAGAAGCATCCAACAAGACAATACTAAAAATCCTAAATAAAATAGTGAATGATGCAGGCAAAGATTGGCATATCCAACTCAATCTAGCACTTTGGGCATACAGAACTGGCATCCGTACACCTACAAGAGCGACACCATTCTAATTGGTATATGGATTAGAAGCTATTTTACCACTGGAGCTAGAAATTCCATCTCTCAGAGTCTCTCTAAAATGCTAAATCCTAGATGAAGAGTATCGAGTAAATAGATTGCAAGAACTGGAACTATTAGATGAGTGACATCGGCATGCTTATACTCATCTCAAAGCATATCAGCAATGCATGTGCAGAAGCTACAATCACAAGGTCATTCCCAGAAATTTCAAAGTTGGTGACCTAGTCCTCAAAGAAAATCCAAGAAATCAGCAAGATCGAGAAAAGAAAGGGAAATTTGAGCCTAACTGGTTAGGTCCCTATGTCATCATATCAATCTATGGATCAGGTGCTTATCAACTAACAACTTCAGAAGGAGATGTGCTCGAGGAACCAACTAACAACATTCATCTAAAGAAATACTACACTTGAGTAGTCTAATGCACGAAAAAAGTCAAAAAAAATCACAAAAAAAAAAAAAAAATCAAAAAAATAAAGGAAAAGCAAATAAAACAGTAGAATAAAAGCAACTGGTGAAAACCTGGTAACAAGCACTATTGTGAAAGAACAACTCCTTTGTCTATCTGTATCCATATCCTTATCTCTGCAATAAAATACTATCGGCCATCGCCCGACACTTAGCACATATCCATTCAGGACATACTTAGCGTAGTCACTATCCTGATTTATCCACTAATACATTTGGGTGTAAATTTTGATGGAGGTTTCCGATAGACAAGGAGCATTGTGTGAAAATTTGATTTCTTTTTTAAAAAATGCCCATGTTCGTTAGAATTCTGATGACCTCAGGCTTTTTAAAAAAAAAAAAAAAACACAACACATTTTCATTTTGAAAGCAAATCTTGGCTCCCTGCCCCCCCCGCCGGAGCAATCTCTGCACAAGCAAGGTAAGAACTCTTTGTTTTTCAATTTCTTTCTTAACTAATTTTTTTGCAATTTCATTTTCTTTCTTTCCTAGTGTATTGTTGTGTCTGCTCCCACCCAGCATTACTTGTCCTCACCCCCGAATGGCCAATCAAGGAGTAATGTGGTTGGGATGGATTGACCCACATCGACTAGTATAGTTGACAGTAGGGAGGGCTTCTATTCTCGCTCACGAGGTTTCCAGCTACATTCGAAGGGGCTTCTATTCTCACTCACGGGATTTCAATGAGAAAGAAAGTAGTTAACCCCAATGGAGCACCCCTGATTCGAGTCCAATAAAATACCCTCCCCTAATTAATGAGGCTGAAGCCTACCTTCATTTTACATGGGAAGAGGAGGATGGTAACAGTAGTATAATGAATGGTCCTTGCCCTCCCGATAGAGTAGGATAAGCAATAGCTAGGAGTTGTCTTGTCCTTGTGATAACTCTCATAAAAAACCCCCTTCGATTATGCTTTGATGCTTGGACTTCTATGAAGAATAGGTCATTGAATTCTGGGTGTATGGGTGTTTGGGCTGTGGATGTTGAGGCCAGATCTTGGGCTCATTTGATGGTGGAGTGGATTTGGGATTGGAATTGGTTGTTGTGGGGATTGTGTGTGGTGCTTGAGTTGGGTTTGCACCTCAGAGTTAGGGTGAGGGCCGAGGAGGGAGGAGAGGATGTGTATGTGAGGGGAATGAGGTAGATTAGTAGTATGAGGTTTAGGGTAGAGATTTATTGAAATTGGAGAGCTTGAATAGATTTTAGATTGATCATGCTTAGATTTGTTGAAATTGGAGAGCTTGAATAGACTTTCTCTATTTCATGTTTATGGATCCAAAGATATTTAAATGAATAATGTATGTATGGACAAACATATCTCTTATATGAGACATGATTATATATGAAAAATTATTTAGGGTGTGTGATTAAAAGTAGTTTACATTTGTTAACGCTCTCCCATAAACTTTATTTTGTTACACAACTTAACTAGATGATGGATGCCATCTATGAAAAATAGTTTTATTAGATTCCCATGTATAAATGAAGAACATTTAAGAAAAAAAACCTTCTCCAAAGTATACAAACGTAATCTTGTTTTAACACCCTTGATTATGTGTTTTCATATCTTTCCTTTCAGAACATTGTCTTTCAAAATGACCAAAATAATTATAATACTATAAAGCCTTTCTTTTTCTTTGCTCGTCAATTATTCATAAAAATATGTCTTTCATAGTTTCATCAATAAAGGACATGATATTTGACAAGAGAAAAGTACTTTTCATCCAATGACGGATTTCTTCAAAGTTGTCACCACCAATCAACTTTGTAGCGATAACAATCAATATACTATTCACCATTTGGAATGATTAGTATAATAAAAAATCATAGATTTAACAATAATCTTTATGATCAATGCTACAAGTTTTTAGATTTAACAATGATCCCTACAACCAACACAATATTTTTTTAGATTTACCACCAATCTATGCGATTGAGCTACAATTTCTTTGGATTTAGCGACATTGTTTATAGTCAATGCTACAACTTTTTATATTTATCAATGATCTCTTTGATTAATATTATCTATTTCACATATATAATTACTTCAACTACAAATTTCATGCCTCCACATGGATATAATTCAAATGGCCCTTATAATGGTAAAAATATTATAAATTAAATTTTATAATTTTTAGTAGGATATCTACCCTTGCATGCTTTTGATGCTATAATAGACTTCACTTGTACAAAGAAAGAAGAAAATACAATAGAATGAATGGAAACAAGGATGACTAATATGGCCAAACAGTAAAACTAAAAGGTGTAGACAACATGTTGTTTTCTCTAAATAATATATATTGCAATTAACTTTTTAATTAAACCTTCATAGCTTCTCAAGGTTGATCCTAGGCCAATCATGAATGATTAATATTGCAAGCTTCCTCATATTACAAAATCTAGATAGTCTTTTGAAATTATAACAACTTTATAGAATTATCTAATGTGATCATACTAAATTTAGGCTTCCTATTCAAGTTAAAAGGGGGCATTACCTAACTAGTTTCATGATTAGGTCCTATTTATGCCTTATCACTTAAGTTTACTTAGGTTTCACATGGGATACTTATCACTTTACATGTGATCTTATCTTATCACTTTATTTCTCATATCATAAGATTAGTACACTTGTCATAATCTTATGATATCTTACTCCTCATCTTGGTCTATATAACCAAGGGGTTTCCTTTCTAATCTCATTTTTATTTGCATTCATTGATAAAATATAGCTTATTATTGTCTATGAGTGTAGTCATCTAAGGATAGGAAAAATTCACCATTTGCGTAAGAAAGATGGATAAGATAAATGATTTATGTGAAATAGATTCACCTAAGAGAAAGTAGATTCACATAAGGATAGGTGGATTTTCCTAAAGATGAAGGGATAAGACTTAACAAAAAGAGGACTTAGGATGATGATAAGGAGGATTCATTTAAGGATATGGCATATTCACCTAAGGGATAGTGTATTCTCCCAAGAATATGTAGAAATTATTGATTAGTGGAATGACATACTAGATCAAGGAATGATACAAGGGTAAATTCACCTAAATATAGGGTAAATTCAGCTAAAAGGGTACCCATGATTGTGGTACTAAGTACCTATCTATGGATGGTGTATTTGAATACAAGTATGATGAAACCATGCTTGTGTATGATAAAAAAAAGTCCAGATCTCTATTATAGGTCCAACATAATCTCTATTATTTGAGACACCATTTTATTAGCATATCCAATTAGGGTAATTTATGGGTTTAATTATCGATCATGTTGTCTATTTCCATGCACTATTGAACTTATTTGGGTGTATTGTGATTATTTTAATTTTGAAGTTATAAATAAATTATGTTTGTACCTTAGAAAGGGTAACTCCAATTGATGTTTGGGAAGTTTATTTGAAAACTTATGGTGATTATTGCCCTATGTTATGTAATGGAGTTATTTTTACACTAAGTAATTAACTAGAAAAATGAATTTGTATTGTTGTCCAAGTATGATGAAACCATGCTTGTGTGTTTACATGTTTGTGCATCCTATTAAGAACCAACCTCGCTGTTGAGGAACTCAATAAATGTGGTGTTAAGTAGAAGAATGGAAAACTCAAGAAGCTATGGTGACATATTGTGGCATTAATAGGGATTATCTCTATTGACTACACCTTTCAAAGATAGTATCCCCTAGTTCTCCTCATAGAATGGACCATTGGATGGCTCATAGTGGTATCCTATCCTACATTTATCTTGATGGCATTGCCGATAGTTGGTATGTGGTTCTTGGTACGGGTTTCCTCTTACCCTATTATCTTATTTATATCTTTGTTCCGACATGTGGAGATTGATTTTTGTCATGCTATGATGATTCTCATGTTTGCATGTGTTTTGACATTATGCAAATAGATATGATGTCACACCATACTTATGTTTTGATATAGGGTAGGTGATGGTTACATGTTGTTGATGGTAGAGATTTGGGTTCAAAGACACAATTCCACACACACACACAAATATTTGAAGATGCGTTTTATATTATTCCTTATTAGTGGCGATTAGTGTTGGAAGATTTTCACACATGTAGAGAGGAACTCATGTTAGATACAATAGGTTGTGTTTGATAACATATGAATGTGCCTCATGATGTACACATATAGCTTTGGTGTGTGATATGCATGCACATTTTTCCATAAGACACATTGCTATGTGGCATGTGCCCTATGCATGTCTTCTTTGTGAGGCACGTTGCTATGTGCAATGTGGCCCTAGGTGTGTCTTCTCTATGAGGTGTATTGCCATGATATGTTAGGATTTGTAGTGTGCAGGCCACAAATGCATGCATGAGGGACTATTATTATAGTCATGTTTTTTGGGCATGTAGTGATAGGGAGGTAGGGCAAGGGGGTTGCCAAGTGGCTAGAATGCTTACTAAGTGATAGGTCCTTTGCTATTTCAAGGTGTAGTCACCAAAATCAGAGTGCAACAAGCTTATAGGAAACCTAGCAACTCTCCTTGTTCCACCTCCCTAAGTCAAACACTCCTTGGTTGCTCAAGGGCTTCAACTCCATTGTTTTAGTAATCCTTCACAAGTGCTACAAAACTGACTTATGGAGTCAAACTCACCAAATCTGTTTGATGCATGCAAGAACAACTTTTTTCAACTAGATTTGATGGGTTTTATGCTTTACAACCTTCTTTGGTATACCCGATTTGACAAAAACCATGTGTTAGGCCTAAAACGGGCTACAAGGAATTAGCCCTCCTTTTGGGGTTTTGTGCTCACCTTGCTCCAGTGATGGACTTACAGACAAAATAAAACTGATATTTGGATACCCTTTTGGGATTTCTTGAAGATTTTCTAAGTTTTAGGGTCCATTAGGCCTTCTCCATGACTGTCCCAAAAATGGCTACAAAAGGAAGGGTTTGGAAGGGATTTGATGGCTAGAACCAACTTACAAACTAGAAATATTCAATGTGCAACGTGCCACCTTAGTTTTGCCATGCCACATAATAATTAGGCCAAAATAAAGTAGATTTATACCTTCAAAGGTTAGAGAACAAGATTTTACAAAATGCACATAAGGAGTGTGCAACAATTGACAACTTTTCCATTCTTGCTTTCTACAAACACATCTTTGCATAAATATCAGTTACATTCAAACATGTAAACATGTCTAACATTGTTTGAAAAAGGAAAACCACATTAGCCCTGCACAAAAAGCATTAGGCAATTACAAACAATGAATCATTCACTGTCAAGCTTGTTATCACTGCACTTTTATCTCTTTCACTGTAATTTCTCTTCAACCTGCACTTTGCCACTGTCAAAACACTTTTCAAAGGTCTGACCAGTGCTTTTTGATTAATTTTTTTCCTTTGAATTCTTTTTTACCTTCATACCTACTACTTGGAAAAGGAAGATTGCAAAAACAACTTCAATTACAATGCAAAAATCAGTCCTAATTGACTGTGATAGCCTACTAGGCATTACAACTTTGCCTAAAAGATCATTGATTGATCTTGGCAATCTCTTAAACCCATGGGTAGGGTCAAAGACCACTCCTTGTTCTTTTTTGCAAACAAATTAAGAAGATACAAGGTTTTACAAACACCAATGTAGGTGGAGAGTAAACAAATGAATGGAAAACTAACACTAAAACAGTGACTCACTATTTTTGTTTACAATTTCACAAAACTAAAACATGTAACCTTCCTTGTCATGGCTTAGAAAGACTCTTTTCTTTCACATACCACTTGAACATCAAGATAGGTCTGTGCACCTGATGAATGCATTTGCTATGGAAGAGCAAAGCATCAAATTTCTTCAAAGACCCTAGCCAAATGGCACACTTGCCTAGGGCTCCATGGCCACAAAAATTCTTGCACCTGCATTTTGGAAATAAAAACATGTATATACATATCTTAAAAGTTGACCAATTGGTTCTTGGGAAGACATGAACATTTAGGGCTTCAAGAAGCCAAGTTGGTCAAGCATCCTTGCCAATTTCCTAGACAAGGCAGTGAAACTGTCAAAACTAAATAATTTTGCACAAAACTCAAAAATTAATGAAATTTGATGCCACCAAAGGGAAAAGTTTTAGGAAGCATAAGAGAACATGGAAATGAAAAAATAGTATGGCCATGTATAGCAGGTGTATGGACTGATGCTCACATGGAGTCAAAACATAGAGAAAAACAAGGTAAAATTAGTGCAAACTTTCAAAATGCTTGATATCTCCGAATGATCAACCCTTACAATGGTTCAAACAAGAGAATAAATACCTCTACAAGTCAACTATCCTCCTATATAGATAGGTACAAGTCCAAGAGCACTCAAATTTGACATTTTCATGTCTAAAATGACAACTTTGAATGCCTAGATGGTGCAAGGTTGATCTCAAAGACTCCCAATCACCTAAGAACACTACTCACACCTAAAAACCAAACACAAAGCATGCCTAAAAACTTTCAAAACAAAAACACATTGAAAACTCACTTTTTCCATCATTTTGCCAAGCAACTCCAAATTGGCAACTTTGAGCAAAAAGATGAAAATAGGAAACAAGACCACACAATGAGTTTAAAACTCATCCAAACAATCTAAAAAAACTCAAAAACATCTTAGACAAACTTTCCAACTCAAGACTAATAAAAATCAAACTTGCTATCAAACTTGTGATGAAAATGAGGCCTAGGTGCTGCTACACCATGTAGCCTAGGCATGTCTTCTCCATTAGGTACATGGCCATGCCATGTGGGAGTTTTTGTGTTCATGCCACAAATGCACACATCGGGGACTATTATTGGAGTCATGATGAATCTTCAGTCTATTTAGCCACAATTTCTAGTCGTATAGTTATGTAATGTGCACTTTTAAGGATTGTGAAGTTTTCTTCAATTATTGATGATCTCTCATCTTTGTTGCATCGGCCAATAATTTTATTTTATCTTGTTTGAATGAGTTTAATCACTATTGTGAGTTTTCTCTATTGTGTAGTTATTGTGGCTATGTTTGATTTGCTATTGGAATTGAACACATTTATTTGACTTATTATTGGTACTATTTTTTCTTTCTTTCAATATTTATGATCTTTGGTAGTTTAGTGAAACTCTTGGTTCTTGGTTACTTTATGAGACCATGGCATCCTCTTAGACCAATATGTGAGCCTTGTATTGTTATCCCTGCAATGTGGATGAATAAGTGTATGTTAAAATAAATGCTTTGCATGCCATATAGTTGCATATGAGTTGTTCACATCATCAGATCATGATTTAGAATATGTGAATTCTTTTATCCATGTGAAGTTGAATGATTGATTATGAAAATGTGTTATACATTGAAGCATAATCTGTAAGATGTTCTCTTCAAGAAAAAATATTTATGCTTTCATAGTGAAATGTTGATGAAATGGGGTCCTAGTCTAGGAAAGTAAACTACAAACTTATACATTCACCATTTCAAAACATTTTATTGGGGAATAGTCAATTTGGTTCAATTTAATTCCTCTAGGAGAGACCAGCAATATGATTAATTGTTCCATTTTGATGTGATTGGATATGATTAGATATAATTTCATTGAAGATGGAAGAACTAAGTAAAATTATGCAAAATTGACAAGATTAAGCATAAACAGGCAAATAATAAAGCAAAAAGCTAACATATAGGTACATATTTGGAAATAAGACTCTAAAATGAACCTAATCAGTTACCTATAGGGAAAATGAGGTTAGAGATAATCTACCTATATGGAAAGTGGTTAAACTCTACCTCTAAGTGGCTCATCTTGAGCATTGTCGGTATATGGGCATTGATGGCATATTATATCTAGTTCTATCATTTTTGTTGGTGCAAAATTAACAAGGCAAAATAGTATTAGTGGGATCATGATCTCATCAAAATGGTTTTGGCTTTGCATTTATGATAGCACATTGATCACACCTTACAAAAGGTTCCAATCTCATACATAGCATCCCAAAGTAAGGTCAATAATGATGTAACTTAATGCTTAAACTGGAGTTCTGGGTAGTCCTATACCGATCATTTCCAAGATTGATGCTTAAACTAGAGTTCTAGGTAGTCATATACCCATGGCATAGGGTAGGGGTGACCTGCAAACAATGCTAGTTCTAGATGCCTGTTTGCTTGGTGTATAACTTGTCAAAATTAGATCGATTGGCTACAGGTCTGCCATAAAGTTTCCAACTTATCACCAGTGAAAATACAAAACCAAGGCTTAGAATGCTCAAAAATGTCTCTCACAAAGTCTGCAACAAGCAAACTTTTAGTAAGAATTTGCAGACACAATGCTCAGAAATTCACACAATCAGCTACATTAAATACGTTCTCTATTAAGTTCAATGTTTTAAGATGAAAAAGAAGAGTTAAATGGTTTTGGTTTGATTTGCAATTTTTGTGAAGCTTTTGCACTAAAGTTTCCATAGCCTAATTTTTTTGCCTATGAAGAAAGACCATTTCAGATAATATCAGTGAAGAACAAAATAAGGAGACAATTGCTAGATTATGGTCTAACTTGAAAAGAAAAGGTGATGGGAAATGTTATTGTCCCTGCAAAATTTGTAAGGGCTTAAAGACTAGAAGACTTCTAATCAAAACAACTAAGAAACATTGTAGGCAGCATGGTCACATTGAAGGGGGACATGATTATCATCCACTGGTAAGTTGTTCATTATATCATTTTAACAATTTATATGCATAAGAAATCACTTGATAATGAGATCATGATCACGGTTTATTTATGTATATCAATTTTATATAGGTGGAGCACCCTGAAGCACATGGTATGGATCAACAAAACCCTGACAATATGGTTTTCAAAGTGGAGGAACATGGAGGTGTGAATATCGAAGCTGAAGATAATGATCCCATGGAAGATGACGATCATGCACTAGAAAACACAATTGAAGATGATGGTACAAATACATTGATCCATGACACATTTAGTACTGGCACAACTGATCATGATGATCAGAATGACCTTGTTGTTCATGATTTACCTCTTCTTGAGAAGGCATATGAGCCCCTTTACAAAGGCTCCCAAACAACTCTTCTCTCTGTTGTATTGTTGTTGGTGAACTTGAAGGTTATGAATGGTTTATCCAACATAACAATCTCATGTATGTTAAGGTGTGTCATACATGCCACTACAATTAATAAATGGTGAATCATGTACCATTAATATTCTTTATATTAACACCTCAAACTTTTTTTTTTGGTGTAGATTGATAGGTGAGTTTTTCTTACCACCATCAAATATTCTACCTTGCTCATACCGAGAATTATCTGCCATTATGAGAGATATTGGAATGGAGTATCAAACAATAGATGCTTGTCCCAATGATCATATTATATATCATAAACAACATGAATTTGGAATAGAATGCCCTGAATGTCATATCAGTAGATGTCAAATAGATCAAATAACAGAAAAGGTGCCTCGAAAGGTTCTTCGTTATATTCCCATTATTCCACATATGCAACGATTATTTAGGTGCACTAGCTTGGCACAATTTATGGATTACCATGCACGCAATAGAAGTCAAGATGACATTATTTGAATGCCTGCAGATGGTTCAACATTTATGGACATAGAGGAAAAGTGGCCACACTTTAAAGAAGAACCTTGTAATCTCAGGCTTTCAATAGCAGCGGATGGTGTCAATCCATTTGGAGAGTTGAGATCTATTTACTCAGTGTGGCTTATTTTTGTTATGAACAATAATATTCCTCCATGGATTTCAATAAAGAGGGAGCACATAATGTTGGCAATGATTGTTCCAGGTATTTTATCATTTAATAGTCATCTACATTTAATTATAAATATTGTAGTAAAATGGTCATAATAATTATGTAATGTTTTGTTCATTCCACTAGGCAAGTACCAAGTTAAAGATATGAATGTATTTATTGAGCCTCTTATTGACGATTTACTGGAGTTATGGAATGGTGTGACCATGTATGACATCTCTAGACCAATAAGACAAAGACAATTTCAATTCCATGCAATGCTTGTATGGACAATACATGATGCCCTAGGGCTAACACATTTTTGTGGTATGTTATAGTGTTCAAGTTGTGCATGATAATTATAATTATAAAAATTAATAGATTTAATATAATTATACATTATCTTGTAGGTCTTCAAACAAAGGGAAAATTTGCATGTCTAGTTTGAGGTCCAAAGATGAAATCCCGTCATTCAAAAAGTTTAGGAAAGTAGGTGTTTGATGAGTATAGGCACTTCCTTCACAAAAATCATAAGTACCGGAACAGTAAAAAACATCTTTTCAATGGGAAAGAAGAGACTACATCAAAGCCACAAAGAATGACTCCTCGGTTATGGAAGTTGGAATATAATAGAATTAATCATCAAGGTAATGTCATTCCATCTAATGGTTTATGTTTGGAATTTGAATTTTTCTATCGTGTTTTGTTTACTGATGATGTAATTGATGATACTGAAGGTCGTCAAGGCATGGATGGCCACCTTCCAAAGGGACTAAAAAGTTATCCCAGACAATTCAGTAGGTTGCCTTACTATGAGAAGCTACAAATTGTGCATTTGTTTGATACAATGCATATTGGAAAGAATATAACAGAGACATTATGGAAAATATTGGATGGAAGGCATGACAAAGAAAAAATTGTCAAAGTTTGTAGTGACATTGTGGAATCCAATCATGCAATGAAAAATGTCATTCAATCAAATAGCAATGGAGATCAGATTAATATAAGTGCCCTTCCTTGGTTATTAATGGAGCAGCAAAGCAATTCTATAAAAGAAGTCATACAAAAAATTCAATTTCCCACAGGATTTGTTGTGACCATAAACAATCTCATATCAAAGAAGAGTGAATTTGGGCCAGGGATGAAAATGCATGATTGGCATACCTTCATTAAGGTAATTTGAGATCTTGTGTATTTACTATATATTTGTATATTGGGCATGTACTTTTCATTGTATTATGTTAGAAAACAATGAAAAGATCATTTTATAATTGTTGCAGTATGTTCTACCTCTATCTCTCCCAAACCACTTAGACAATAATATCAAGCAAGTCATATATGGTCTTGGAAAATACATGAGGTAAGTAGTGATGTTTTTTCAATTTGTTGTATAGATATTATATTTGCCATTAGTTTTACTTGTTATGCAATATATCGTATATTATTTTGTAAAGTCTCATTTATATATTTTTGTGTCTTCAATCTCTTTTAAGTGGTTGTCATCTAAAGAAATCCACAAGGAAGATATAAAATATTGGAAGAGAAAAATCCCTCATCTAATGTGTGAAATGCAAAAGTGTCTACCTTCAACTTTTTTCAATGCACAAGAACACTACCTCATACACCAAGTTGAGGAGATTGAATTGTGTGGACCTGTACACACTAGGTCAATGTGGATGGTTGAGAGGCACTTGAAATTTTTGAAGGCTTTTGTTCAACAAAGAGCACATCCTGAGGGTTCTATGGTGGAGGGATATATGTTATACCAAACTATGGTGTACATTACTGAATATCTTCCTAAGTTTGCAGCAAAAATCCACGTAGATCGCATTTGGGATCCCAACCCCATTAATAGATTCAAAGGGGAGCACTTGATGGGGAAAGGTAGATTGAAGAAAGTGAGAGGTAATTATAAGATGTTATTGTAGTAAATTAATTCTTCATCTTCTAAATAAATCAGTTGTAAGTGGTCTATTAATTATTTGTACAGTTGGTCGGGAGTGGGATGCACTACATTTGTATATTGCAAACAATCTTGATTGGATGATGGTGTGGATTGAATGATGTCAACATTTTGGTCGCACATTAACATGGGATGGTGTCACTTCATTGGTTAAAGAAGCTCATTGTAATGGAGATTCCAATGTTACACAAAGGAAAATTGATTTAGCATATGGTTTAAGATATCAACAAGTATGTATAATTTTATTAATCACCCGTATGTTTATCAACTCATGATGCCATAATTTTAATATGTTAGACATATTGTAGGTCAAACACCACAAGGCTATGTGCTGCAATGGTCATAAATTTTGCATCAAACAGTTGGATGACATGAAGAAAACTTATGATTCTGGGATAACTATAGTCTTTGAGGTGACCAATATTTCATCTAGAAATGACATACATCCTCAAGAGTCTCAAAATCGATACTATGGCATTTTGGATGTTATACTTGAGTGTGACTTTAATTCCTTCAAATTAGTTCTGTTCGTCGTCAAATGGTATAGGCTACAACTAAATAAAAATGATCCTGATAGAACTGTTATCGAACATGATAATGGATTTACAATGGTTAATACAAGGTCATTTGAACAAGTTGGGGATGAGCCCTATGTTCTTCCAAGTCAATGTGAGTAGGTATTTTACTCGGAGGTTCCACATAAACTGGGTTGGTCATTTGTTGTTAGACATGATCCAAGAGGAAGGCCGATAATGTATAATGTGATAGAAGAAGAAGATACCGAAGAAGTAGAAGATGATATAGATCATGATCATGATCGACAGTTAGTCGATGATGTTCTTGATAGAAATGTACACAAAGAAGAAGCTGATGATGATGATGCCGCTGCTGCTGATGATGATGGTGATGGTGATGGGGACAGTGATGATGATGGTGACGGTGATGGTGATGGTGATGGTGATGGTGATGGTGATGACAATGATGATGATGAACACAATGATGATGATGATGACGACAACGATGATGATGATGATCATCATCATCATGATCATGATCATGATCATGATCATGATGGTCATGATGATGAGTTGGATGAAGAAGAAGATAAACGACATGAATGAAATGTATGAGATGCAATTATTATATTATCTATTTAATATTGATATCTTGATATAAATTGATTTGACTTATATGGTTACATAAATAATCCATATGTTTTGAATTCTAATGCCATTACTTAATTAATTCATGATGCACCTCTAGCTATGTGATAGATGGTGATTTAAAATACATATGTGATGGATTACATGCTTACAATGATACATGTGACATTTTTTGAACTTTGTGTTTATTTATGGAATGTGGACTACTTATTAGCTATGTGATGGATGGTGATTTATGATACGTATGTGATGGATTACATGTTTATGATGATACATATGTGATTCTTATGATGCTCAATCACATATATGATGATACATATGTGATGCTTATGATGCTTATGGTACTGCAGTATTTATTGTTTATCAAATTACAAATGTAATGCTTATGATGCTCAATTGTTGGTGTAGGAACCTGAACCCCTTTGACGAGGATCCTGCATGGTCTCATGGATCGACAGGTATAAGTCAATACACCTTATAGAAATAATATTTTTTTTAAAAATTACAAGAAAAACAAACTTCCTCAATTTTTCAAACCTCAACATTAGCAGCAAATCTAATATAGTTATCAACACTTGAGGCCCCAGTTGGACTTACTCAATTTTTAATCTCAACATCAACTTTATGGCTGACTTCTTCATCAATATTACCCTCATTTTCAAAATATCTCTCTCATTACCAACTAACTCTCTCATTTGATGGTGCATAGGTATCACCAAATAGGTATTTGTCAGATGTGTCTTCCTTGAGTGAGGGAAATGTAGGATTAGAAGAGGAAAGTGAGACATGTAGTAGATCTCAAATAGGGAGATCAACTAGAGGTCAAAAGATTAGAAGAAAATTCAATAAACGCATGGAATTTTTTCTTGCTCAAGGGGGGTCATGTTCTTATGATGATGAGACCAAAGACGACATTGAGGTACCCTTGAGGTACAAACATCTACTGAAACAATGTGTACCCAAGGAACTTCCTCCAATAAACACTGATTTTTGTGTTAATGAGAGGATATATCTTATAGAACCTTTATCGTTACATGGTTTGGGCCTATTTTCCATGGATAGCATAAAGGTCTATTACAACAAAGTTGCTGAATTGAAGGAGTTTATTGGACCTTGTTACAATTATAATGATTGGATGTAGATTGTTTGATATAAAAAAAGTATGCATAGGTATGTACTGTCAGCCAATTATATACAACAAAAAGATAATGATCAAAGTAAACAAGTGGCTATATACATTGATGGAAGGCCAAAAGCAACAGGGAATATTGCAGGTTTTATAAATAGTACACGACCTGGGTCAACTAATAAGCAACCCAATTGCATATTTGAGGCACGTGAGGGAAATTGTGTGTTTGTATGTGCGATAAAATCAATAAGTGCAAGGGAAGAGCTGCTAGTCGATTACAATTTGAATCGTATAGATACAAACAAAGTTTCTATCATGGGGGTGGTACGCACTATATATATACCATTTAAGCCAACTTCCAATTAATGAATCCAATAAACCATTGTATTATTAAGTTTTTTTTCTAAGTCTATTGGTTTCATTTCGCTAATGTTTTTATATTTTTTCTTTGTCACAGGGCCACATGGATCACCACATAGCACAGATAGGGGTGTAAGTCCCGACACTTCTACAAAGCAGGTAAACCTCATTGTAATTGTACAAATTAGATAGAAGCAAACTGTTACATTATGATATTTTCTTGAGTGTTTTGAAGTAATTTTGATAGTGTTAATTATATTCTTGTCACAAACGGATGTTCAAGATAAGGGAAAGGAACCTGCAGTACCTTAGCACCTCCATAGGGATGTGGGGCACTCGACAGTGTTATGTGCTGATGACATCGCACTTAGCACAAACCCTATACAATTAGTACAAAAGAATATTAGAAAAATTGGCCAAGAGATTGTTGATTTGGCAACCATAAGCCCTCAGACTGATGAGATAATAGAGAGGGTGCAACTATTGTTGCGGACAGTGGAAAACTTGCAAGTAAGTAGTAATGAAAGCTTTAATCATAACAAAAGTTCAATAATGGTTTATATTTTTTTCTCTTTTATGTCATTAACTAAAATATGTATGTGTTGTTTTTACAGAAATTTATAAGGCCTCATCATCCTGGTGGTGATGATTAGGGTATTGCGGGTAGTTCAAGTGATGACCATGTTCTATATATTAAAACCACTCCTTTGGACTTGTGAACTTGCTTTTTTAATGTTTTACATATTTAATGTATTACTCTTCAGGTGCTGACATGGGTCCGAGGTCGACCCCAACTATATTGCCGACTCCAATGTTGGCAACACGTAGCATGCAGACATCGTCTGTTGCACTAGCTCGTGTTGACCCGCCCACTGGTGGTAGATCCCTCTTTTTCTCTCTCTTTTGTTATGTGTTTATTACCCTTGAAGTGTTCTTTCTTGGAGGCATTTCATAGTGGATTCATTTACTGTGGTAGGAGATGCACATGAGGATGTGCCAGAGGTGACTACTGGTGATCACATACCATCATTTCTTGGATCTTCCCGTATTGCTAGTATGGGAACGTTGTAGGCCACATTGGTGGTGAGCGACAAAGAATTGATTCCCTTGAAGATACGGAAGGTTCCAGGTACTTTAAAATTATTATTATATATAGTCTAATTGTAATTTACTTACTGATCACTCATTTTGGACTAATGATCCCATGTTTTTTTTGCAGGAAATGATATTTTTTATAAAAATCTTAATGACATTACATTGCAGATATTTGGGCCCACCATACGTAAAAGGTGGAACATCATACGTGAACTAACCCTTATCCACTATTTTGATTTCATATCATTGCTATAATAGTTTTCCATTTATCCATTTCTTGAACTATATCAAAGGTAGCTTCAGTTTCTTTCTAAATCTAACAGGTTTGTTTTTTCTTTAAAGATGGAATGACCAAGAAAAAAGTTAAAAGATGAACTCACAAACCGTATGGTAGGGTTGTTTGGAAATGACACATTTGACAAGACTAAGCTCTTGGAAAAAGATGGCACATATCTAAAGTATGTGAGGTACCAATACAGGACACATTTAGAGAAGAACGTAAAGTATGAGCATCCCCCCATTATTCCAGAGAGGGAGTGGAAGGACTTGATTTTGGATGCAAAGGAGAGAATTGAAAGGAAAAAAGGAAATACACCACCAGACACCAGAAGAAGGTATGTGATACTATTAAGAATGTGAATATGTACTAATTATTCACTATATTTATATAATCTAACATATTTCAAACGTTTCATAGATTGAGTGACACGTCAAAGGCAACCAAAGCAAGACAAGAAAAGCATGGGCAACACAAAATCGGCTCTTGTGGTTATATGAAACTTGCCACATGAATTGTAAGAATCAGTAAATTAAGTATCACATCAAAATATTTATAAATTGTAAACAATTTTTTTTTGATCAAACAATACAAGCAAAATTCACAATACTAAGCAAAAATGCAGGGGTCTGAATTCAATAGAGCGCCCACAGAAGATGACAAGAGAATTGGCTACCAGCAAGGCTATACAGCTGTGGCTGAACAACTATGAGAATTGAGTGGGCAAACATGAGATTCTGATGCATTTGTCACAACGGTAATTAAGCTAAATGAAAATTATTTCAAATTGAATACTTAACCAATAATCTATTTGATGTTAAGTTTAAACATAAAGTGACTATATTTTTTTTAAATAAGCAAGCAATGATAACACTACGTGTGACATTGGAATGCAGCATGGTAATCATGGAACAGAACCTATACATGAAAGTCCAAATGTGCATCCTAGTAGTGGAGGTATTCATTTGCTATTCAATTTTTTTTATGTAATTATTAATACAATTAAACATCTTAAATTGAAAATTAGTTTGGTAATTAATGTAACCTTTATTGTTAATATTTTAGAGCATGTAGTCAGTGGTGACCAAGTGGAGCATGATCCGGGTAGACAACATCAGGAACGTGATGTTCCCCAATCAGGTAAAGAGGACCACTATTATTCCTTTAAACAAATTTAATTGCAATTGGTGTATTGATTAATGTAACGTTTCATATTTCAACTCCAGAGGATCTAGAGGGTGTTCAGCATGTCGAGGTTGAGGCTAGACAAAATGATGTGGAAGATGATGTGGCCCCATCAGGTAAAGAGTGTAACGGTTGTGGTCTTTAAATTAATGAAATACTTGTAACAATAATTTTTTTTTTTTTTAATTTAACCCAATTCTTTGTTATTGCAGAGGACCCCCCTTTGGTTTAGCATCCTCGTCCTTTGTATAGGACTAGGCATACATCAAGAGCACGAGAAGAGGGTAGAATATCCAAAGATGGGGGAAATGATGAAGAAACTAATGTTCCACTTAGTCTTTTCATAGCTTCAAAGAAAAAACAAAGAAAAAAAAGATTGTAATCTACCTTATTTGATAATTACTGATTTTTATGTGTTAATGAATGTAATTATGTGCTAATGAATGTTCATGAATGATATGTGTTGATGATTATTGATGAATGTTCCATTTTAATGAAAGTTAATGAATTTTATGTGTTAATGAACGTTATGTGATAATGAATGAATGTTATATTTTAATAATGGATGAAAGAATGAATGAAAGAATGAATGAATGTTAGATGTTAATGGGGAATTTAGAGTGATGTTAGGAGGGGGGAGGGGCCAAATGAGCTTCCACCTTCACTTGGTTGGCCCTATTAAGTAGAGAATATTAAACTATTCTTGAAACAAAGCGAAGCTCAATAAGATAACACACTTTTCAATATTTCTTTATGTTGCATAGTTAATCTTATTAAATAATGTACGTATATTGAATCTTAATTGTAGGGTCCAACACAAACAACACCATGGTGCGACTGCAAAAGTTGTGAACATGCCTCATCATGAATAAAGCTGAATTAGTGCATTCTCTGTAAAATCTCAAATGCTCTATACTTTGGAAGTTTTGAAATTTTTATGATCATATAGGTCCCCTGCCTAAAAGTTTTTTTCCTTGATTTGTTTGTGATACACTTTGAGAGAATTTTGTTTTCCTTTTATTTATGCATGTCTTAACCATTCTCCACATGCTTCACATTCTTATTTAGATTGTTGTATTTTTACATATGTTGGAATCTGTAGTTCCACGTACATGTTTTCTATGTTCTTTGTAACTGTATGAAAAGGTGTAAAATGTGGGTATAGTCCAAAATCTTGATTATCAACAAGCTATTGTTGTTTAATAGTTCCAGTGTTTGTATTAATTGAAATAGTTTAACCCTTTTAACATGTTTCATAGCAAACCTGCACTTTGTATGCAATCTTATTGTTACAGTTCAATTACTGAGGTGATATGATTTTCAAAAGTATTCCGAAGAAAACAAAATTGGTTTTCATTTATGCATTTTATTAAAATTTTAGAGTTTCCTCATGAACATTTAAACTTAGAAGGATTTAAAAATTCAATACAAGAGTACTGGACATAATTTTTGGAGATAGAACTAAAACTCTCTCCCATGACTTCAGATTGTTTCCATGCTCTCTAGGCTAGTAGCTTTCAGACACAAAACATAGGTCTTCTAAATTATGTCCCAACATTAATTAGTTCCTTTCTCTTCTTTGTCATCCTTTTGGAAAGAGAATTGGAAATTGTTAGGAATGAACATCTTTCTAGGTGATTTGTTAAAATACAATGGGGAACTCAATCAAATTTTAATTCACTTCGTTTTAAGTTATTATCACAATTCATTGAATTATACTTACAAAAGGCTTATATTTCCAAGGTAAAATATCAGTATCTTTCTTGGGTGATATTAGATAGCAAGGTCTCTTGGCTTAGAAAAAATCACTCTCTCATTGTATTCAAAGTAGATGCGTAGCAAAGCTAGATGCATCAATCATTAAATCATAAACAAACACAAGCTCAAAAATTGTATTACCAAGTACGCATGGAACCTAGCCTGTAACTAACTAGTTCATACTAGATATTGTTTGGGTATGGTATTCAATTATATTAGAATCTACAAAATAAATATTAACCTAGAAATTAATGTAAGTGATAACATTTTTAAAATTGTTAAATATAAATGATAATAAAATCAAAATAGCATAACATAGTTGATTTCATAAGAGAGAAAATGAAAAAGTTCACAATATCTTTACTCAATATCCAAGATTTTTAATCCATGAGCATGAAGATGAGGATGAGATAGAAAACCAAAAGACAAGGAATTGTTTATCCAAGTTTCCAAATTTTGGAGGATAAGGAAAAAAGTATAATCCTATGAAAGAACGAGAATGTGCAAGTCATTATCTCAAGTTAAAAGAAATTACTTAAGTAAACTAAAAAAACAAATGCATTATCATACTTACAATAAAATATATTCACTTGGTGAATAAAATGGTACATTGGCACACCCCCTTAAGTGCAATTGAGGTAAGAAGAAATGGGTCACAAGGTTAGGTATCCATGTAAAATATGAAATAACCCCAAATTATAAAGAGAGTGTACCCTCTCGAAGTAGATACTAGAAAATCCATAGGACAAAACTCCATCCCAAGTGACATATGTGAAGGATAATATAGAACCACCCCATCCCTTAAATGTAAAAATACAATGCAAAATGTTGAATGGTGAATATTGTAGTAGGTTCATTTGCAACAAATGATGCACCTTCCTTTCACAATATGGAAATCTTGAGTTGTCAAATTGTTGAATTCCCATTCAAGTGGAATGTAGAAAGGAATTTACATGTATGGTTTTTGAAGCAACTCATGTGTCTTGATGTTGATGTTTAGTTGTGATTGCTCCATAGAAGATTCAGGGACTACAATCATTGAAGTGTGAGACCTTAATTAATGTTAAATAGAATGTGTCATGTTGCATGATATGGTGGGGATAGAACAAGTGAATTTACAATGGGAGACGATGTAACTCGATGGGCATTGTCATCAATGAGAAGACAAATATTCTCAACTGTTTAATCAATATTTGAAAGGTGAGAGTCCACAAACAGATGTGAAATGTTTAAGTAGGCCTCCCAATGAAGTGGATCTCATAGACACGAAGAATCCTATATAAAGAATCATTGAGAGCCCTTGAAGTAGCAAATTTGAACTTTGATGAAGCAATACATGATGGAGGAATATCTTGCAAGAGGAAATCAAAGTCATTATGGTGTCATCTAGATCTGAAATGTGGTCTACTTTTCAAAAAAGTAAAGATGCTTGATAAGAATGTGTCCTAGTGGGGTGAATCTAGAAGACATATAATCCTATTGCAAAGAATCATGGAAAGTTCTAGAAGAAGCAACTTTTAATTCTAAAGTAGCAATGTGTATAAGAGATGTTCTCATTTGTAGATGGAGTATCAAGAGGAGGATCACTAGTCCATGGACCATGTCATTGTTGTTAAATACCTATGCTTTTATTCATAGTCACTTGGTGTAGGAATGAATTCAATGAGATAGGGTAGGAGATCCTACATAATGTAATTTTTCACTATCCCTTGTTTCGAGTACAAATGGTTCTCTGAATTTATCTTGACAATAGAATGTCGGAATTTAATACCATAATCCATGATGAAAACTGCCAAAAATGGAAATTTATCTTAGTTCGCAATTACAAAATGCTTTTGTATAGGCCTCTCAAAGATTAAGTACATCAAATTGAGACTTTATAAATTGAGTGTATGTATTAGCAATCTCCCAAATTGTTCAATGGTCTCCAAACCTTGTCAATTTTTTATTTTTATTTTAACTCAAATATGTATGGTATAGGCATATCATTGGTTGTGTGATTTTTTTTTCCTTAAATGCTTCTATGACCAAAAGAGACAAGTTTTAGATGAAAATGGGGTCTTATGGGCCTTTTTGACACAATGGTAGGTTCTTTAGACCTGAAAATGCCCCAACAACTAGTCGATTGCCTTAAGTTACAAACAAATCCTTATTTGTGAGCATGCTTCTTGATCTCCAATTTTGGTGGAATGAAAGATAATATTGAATTTCTCAAGCCTTTTGGATGCTTCGAAACCACCAAAAAAAAGCTACTTTGATCATTGAAATTTGGTAGTGACTTGGATAAAAAAGGAAAACTAAGTCTAAACTTTAGAAGTTAGTTTTTTCTTGTCAAATTGTTTTCAATTTTCAAATCATCCAAGGATGCAAGAGGAGTATAATTTGTTATGACAAGATAAAAAAAAAACTTAGAATCTTTTGAAACCATTGAAACATGGGGACCCCTTCCTCCCCTCCAAAATCCCTTTTTTTTAGGATGCAATACTTAGGGGAAACATCCCCTTGCCGCACCACTTAGGGACATCCTATGGACTCCAAGGAGTCTCTTGACCATCTTGAGGATGCCTATGAGTCTCCCATGGCCCCCAATTAGAAACTCCAATTCTAAACAAAAATGTGAAATTATTGTGAAAATGTCATCCGTATTAAAGGTTTGGCAATGCCCCCTAACCTTGATGGGGGCTCTACCCCAAACCCCCCACAAGGGGCACTACCCATTGACCCCAAACCTCTACCCGTCATTCTTATTGTTAATGCAATCATTTCCATTTTTTTTATGTTGACTAGTTTAAACACTTAGTATGCCAAAGTTTCATCTACAATTCTTATACTTATTCTTAGTTTGTTCCCAAAGTTCCAAAACTCTACCACCCTTGTTAATGTTCAAATTTCAATGCAATCATTGACACATTTTTAATGTTTATTGTAAAATTTACATAGTGTGGCAAAGTTTTATTTACAGTTGTTATACTTATTCTATGCACATCCTTTTATAATTAATTTTTTAAGTTGTATATATATTTGCATCCCACCTCGCCCCCTTCATCATCCCCCTGTCATCCCCAAACTTAAGCCCTTGGTATGTTAAGATACGAAAGCTCACAATAGTTTCATTTGATATGTTAATCGAGGAAAAACCTACAATATATAGCTTCCAAGATTCCAAATCCATGAGGATCATGAAGAGGTAGAAAACCAAAGAAAGAAATTGCTTATCCAAGTTTCCAAATTTGTGACAAGGAAAAAGTAGAATCTCAATCAAAGAAGGAGAATGTGCAACTCATTGTCTTATTCTACCTAAGTAAAAATATTACCTAATTAAGATTTTTAATAGTGGAATATCACACTTAGGATAAAACATATCCAAGGTAAATAAAATATTACATTGATAGGCTTCTTTGGTTGCTCTAAAAGTGGTGCCTTATGAATTATGTTCCTGGATACTAAAGTTTCCAAATTCTGGGCACTCTTGATAGCTTCTCGTAGAGATTGTGATTCGAAGGCTTTAACCAAACCTTTCAATGGTTTCTGTTGATGTGTTTTTTATGCACTATGAAACACAAAATAAAATACTAAGTATTCTATCCTCTCTTGAACAAAATCCTCCCAAGTGCTAAACTACGTGATCAAATGGGATGACTCCAAGATTCCAATAGTCAGGTCTTGACTTTATATTGCAGATAGACTCAATGATTGTGATGTGATATCTACTGGAATCACAAGGGGGACTTACGTTGCTTGGGTCAAGACCTATCCATTCTCATGTTTCATGATTGATTTACACTCCATGATTTAGGTCATCCTTGAGCAACATCTCGACTTAGCCAAATTTTGTTTTTTGTACCCTAATTCTTTAATTTTTGACCCCTTAGTAGCATTGCCTTAGGCTTTATTGGAATTCTTGCTTCTCTAGCATGGGCACATTTCTAGGGTTCATTCGCACAAATTGCTCATGCTGAGCAAGCTAGTATCATGACCATGACTTAAACAAAATTTTAACTTAGTCAAATTATCTCCTCCAAACTTCTATGAGTTCATTGTCTTCATTCTTCATCATTTGGATGTGTTTTGTCATTGGAAGGTAATTCTTGACCACCATACCTCAATCTTGACCTATGCTACCATGAAACCCTAGAACCTAGTCATGTTTACAATTGAGATCTTGGTGACTTGATCACTGAATACAGCTTAATCATGTAGGTCTCATCTAACTCCAACTCCAACACTTAAGCAAATCAACCCTAGCAACCAAGTACTTTGGGAAATATCTTGCAACTTGACAGCATGGGTAATGATGGAGGAATTGAAGGTGAGACCTATAGAGGTGAGAGAGAGAGAGAGAGAGAGAGAGAGAGAGGGTGAGAGGAAGAGATAATGACCTATAGAGGGTAGAGAAAGAGAAGTAGAGAGGAAGAGAAGAAGAGAGGGATGGAGAAAGAGACCTGGAGAGGGGAGAGAGAAGAGAGATAGTAGAGAGGGATAGAGAAGAGAGATAGAAGAGAGATACCAATGTCAATCTTTTTCTATAAATTTTTTTTTTCCAAAAAATCAGCCTACCATCAGAATTTTGACACCAAAGGGTAAAATTCCGATAGAGGAGTGTCGTCGGATGCACAGCATCCTCGTCAGAACTTTCCTGGAGGCCGTCGGAGTGCCGTCGAATGCACAGCATCCTCATCGGAACTCTCATGGAGGCCATCATTTACGATGGCCTCCAGGAGAGTTCCGATGAGGATGTTGTGCATCAGACGACACTCCTCTATCTAAATTTTACCCTTTGGTGAAAGAATTCCGACAATAGGCTGAGATCACGACGGTATTCTTTGGAGGTATGAGCATCCATGGCGACCAATGGAAAGGTTGGAGGTGATGTTGGAATTGCAACGACCACAAGGATAGTCGGAACTTCTAACACAGTTTTTGACAGATTTTTTTATCAGTAGTGCGACGAAATTTCATCGGAATTCTGATGATTTGCCATCAAAATTTTGACCTAAATGTACTAGTGATCCATCTATCCTTTCACCACACTTTACCATGGCTTGGTAATCACTGTACATATCCACATCAAGAGTACACTTAGCTAGGGGCAATAAACACCAAGACTTACAAACATGTTCAAATAGTCTAGACTATTTGCATAACTCAGAACATCATATCCAACAACCAAAAGCTTACACGGAAACCCAAAGAAAAACATTGATCAATAACAAACAGACTCCCATGAATACTATGATGGATGATTTTCTGAAGTATCAAATGTTTACATTTTGCATAAAGTCTTAACTATTTTTGCACTTGAACTTTTTAAATTATTGGATTCTCTAGATTTTCTCAACAATGCTTCCAAGCTAGAGATCATCGGGAAACTCCAAATATTTTTCTTAGTCTTTTGTCAGTGAGGCGATCATTTGTACTGTGTAGATACTTGTCTCGAGACATGATACAATCAATATCACTGAAGACATGATTCCACTTTATGCATACAAATGATTTAATCTTGTTTGTTTATACGCAATACGCACTCTGGTCGTCTTGGTTTAATTATACCTTGACGCTTGTGCTATCTTGCAAAATAAAAAATCATGTAAAGTTTTCTCAAGTCATCATGGTTCAATTATACCATTATGCTTGTATGAATTTTCAATATATATCTGAAGATCAATCAATGCTCAATGATGATACATATATCGAAAGCAAATAACATGTGGTTATATCGGGATGAAAAATGCAGAATAAGGATGCTCCAAAATTAATTAGTTGCATATCATTTTACAATTAGTTGCATATCATTTTACAAGTAGTTGCATATCATTTTACAATTAGTGCATATTATATCATACATCTCATTTTCAAGATACATCTCACATCTCATAAACATCATACATTTTCATCATAAATCATGTTCATCAATCCATCTATCTAAGCATTGCATCATCATAAAATAACCACAAGCATATAGAAAGTAGGCATCCATAACACATCACATGATCAAGGAAAATGGTGTCATATATATATCAAAAATGATCAAAATGTACAAAATATGTCATGTCTCGGCCAAATACAATGATAAAAAATACAATAGAGACAACGTCTCTCAAGTATGACTATCTCCTAAGGGAGACAGTCTTGCCGTAGAAGTCCCCGCCCCTGGATCTCCAAGTGGATTGTGTCTTGATGGCCCTGTCATGCCTCTACTCTCCGACTGTGACCCAGTCTGTCGAGATCAACCAGATCTCGACTGTGTAAAGCTCTACACTTGGTGCTCCCTAGGCACCGCAGCCTCATAATGTCAACGGTATTACTCCGCCTCCTGGGCTTTCCAAGATAGCTCTCTCAATGTGTCCCTCATCGGCCCACCTGTTGCTGCTGTCTGCATGCTCGCTGCGAGCTCCTCTGCTCGACCCCACTACTCTATCTCCGTATCTCGCTCTAGGGTCAGCTGGGTAATCTAACGCTACTGCGTCAATAACTATGCCTGCAGTTGCTGCACTATCACCTGTAGGTTCTTAATATAGGCATCCTCCACATGAGTAGGAACCCAAACGCGTAGGGGTACCTGTGAAGGGGTACCCCCTATCCCTCTGCCTATCCTCGATGCTAGTGGGGATAACTCATCAGTCCTCCTCCTCTACGCTGGCCGTCTCCTCTCATCAGTCCCTCCCACACCTGCTATCACCTCTCCCACTCTTCCCTCCTCCCCTCATCCAATCACCAAACCTCCTCTCCCTCTATCCATCATAGCTCGTCAAACTACTCTCTCCACCCACACTCCCCTATCACCCCCATCTCTACCTCTATCTCCTCTCCTCCCCCGATATCCTCTACCTCGTCGTCCTTCTCCACCTCCTCCATCATCTCCCTCATCCCCATCTCCCCCTACCTCATCCTTGTCATCATCAAAAGCAGGCCGCATCTCCTCAAGATCTGATATCCTAACCACGGCTCGAGCTGCAAACAATCTGGTAAACTCATCCATCATCCCAGCATCGAAAATTTCTAGGGCATAATCCCATATCTGGCCCGCTAGCTATACAAACTCCTCTACGACCATCGCATTGTCAATAGTCAGACACCAATCTAGTATGTCCTACCTCTGGTGTGCATACAAACAGGTCCCCTGTGGTATCCCCTACCGCTGACCAAACTACCGCAAAACTCTCGTAACCAAAAATCTCTCAATCACAAAAGGGGTCCTCCCTATAAAACACTGACTCATAAAAACATATGGCATCTCTAGCCCATCCTCAGCCCAAACCTCGCAACCTATATATGATCGCCATAAGACCATATCAATATCATCCAAAACCCTCTGCCAATGCTCCAGTTTGCCCAGCTTACGCTGGACAACTAAACCCCTGTATCTATATGCATAGGCACATCCAACAGGCCTATCTCTATCCACCAATGGCCTAGCTGTTGGAATGTGCTCCCAACACCATACCTGTAGAACTGTCATGCCAGCTGACAAACTGTCGTAACCCAGGTATACCACCTCATGTAAGTCCTTGTACAAATGGGCTAGCATAGTCGATCCCCATGCAAATCTATGGTACTATGTCACCATCTCCTCTAACACCAGTCCCCATCCCACAGAAAATCCCTTTGACCTACAGTTGGGACATAGGAATCCACCTATAAAACTTGCTAGTACTGATGGAAGAGGTGCATAGTCCAAATCCAGGAACTTCTACCAAGGGATCTCATATCCACAAACTGTCTCATCATGAAATATGCAACGCAGTGCCTTTGTCCCACCCTCCTTTGACTGCTCATAAGGTAGTAGTGCCCCTACTACAGGTATGTGCAGGATCCTATAACAATCCTCATGGGTCACTGTCATCTTCCCTGTAGCAAAATGGAAGGTGTTCATATCACTATGCCACCTCTCTGCAAGCGCTATGAGTAGACCCCGGTCCACAGTAAACTGAGGCATATCTAATAAGGACAACAGGCCACATCTCTCAATAATATCTAAATTGGCCTGTGCCAACCATGGTATCAATCCCCATGGTCTGGGGAACCGCTCGCGTGATTGAACCACTCCCAATCGCTCCTGTCAAAAAGAAACACAAGTCTAATATCAATTTCCTCATCAAAACAAAGATATCAAAGTCAAAATCACATCAAAACCTGAAACATTTTGCAAATCTAATCAAATTCTACATCATATCATTCCATATTAACTTGTAACACAACTCAAGTTTTCAAAAACCATATCAAAACTTGTAACACAACTCAAGTCTCCACATCACATAAACTTGTAAAACAATTTAAGTTTCCCACCCATATCAACTTGTAAAACAACTCAAGTTTCCAACCCATATCAACTTGTAACACAACTCAAGTTCCACAATCATATCAGCTTGTACACACAATTCAAGCTCCACATTTATTAACTTGACACAATGCAAATCAAATCAAGTTTAGATCACAAACACATTGCTATCTACATAAATAACTTGAAAATCGCAAATCAAACCAAGTTATATCAGTACTCATATTGGACAAACTATCAAACAAAATGATAGCTGACATAGCAAATGGCAAAAATCCACCTCTCCAGGCAAAACTGACCTTATCCTATGTAATTTTCTACATTCACAAATCATCCTATCTTGTAAAACTTCTGCATGCGCTAATTAAATTTTGCTACATGCTAAACCATATCCATGTGCTACCCTGTTTTCTCCACACACTATCCTATCTACCGTATGCGCTAGACTAACTCTATGCACTACCCTTTTTTCTCCATGTGCCAACTAATCCACCCTAAGCGCTAAACCTGATCCATGTGCTAACCTATCCCACGTTTGCGCTACCTATTTAACCCTATGCGCTAGGTCTAACCTATGCGCTACTTCCCCTTACCCATGTGACCCCCTGTGAACCCTAAGTGCTAGGTTTACCTGATGCGCTACCCTTTTAATCCTAAGCGCTACCTTGTGTCTTTCATGCACTATTCTAACGCCATGCGCTAACCTAGAAAACCTATGCACTACCCTAAATATTTTCGGACGCTACCCATAAGTTACAACCTAATGCACTAAGAAAATTTTCGTATGCACTAACCTAGGACTCCTCTGCGCTAAACCGAGAAAACCGCATTTCAAAATTCAAAAATTGACCAAAATTGACCAAATTAAAAATCAAAAAGGGGTCAAAAAGGTTGACTTACTGGTGGTCCATACACGACAGGCCTCCGATACCTTTGAACGCACTCGAATCGATGCGTAGAATATGGAATAGGCATTTTGTCTTCTCTCCAAAAGTCTCTTTCTCCAAGGTCAACAAGCACAAATGAGACAAAAACAATGCACTTTTCCCCTTTTATAGGGTAAAATAAAATTAGGGTTAGGGAAATGAACATGTAATTTTCTTGTGGTCTCCCTCATACCCTTGCATACATCAATTATCGGGAGATGAATCAATTTTCGCATTCCACATAGACAAAATTTTACAATGCAAACACAATTATCAAATCAAATCAAATTTTTCAAATTTTTGATTCATCTCCTGAGGGGGCATTATCAATATCGATTATCAAAACTGGGGCATGGCATATCTCAAAATGACATAAATTTTTTTTATTTGATCATAAATCGCAACAACACATCATTTTCTTTGAATCAACATGTGCACACACATCACTTCAAAAAGGGGCAAAATGTAGACCTATAAAAATGACCATATTCTTAAATAAATATTTTATGTTCATTTCTCTATTTAATTAAATCCAATTTAATTGAATAACCCACATTCCTCTATTTAATTAAGTAAATTACTCAATTTATTTAAATTAAATTCACTATACCTCTTTTACCATTTAATAGGATAAATCATTTTATTCAATTAAATCCCTTCTATCCACTTTTAATTAAATTCAAATTTAATTAAATAGTTATCCTAAATTGAATAAATCTAATTTATTTAATTTCCCCAATTAAAACCAAATTGAATTAAATTCATTTTATTTCAATTAAATCCTATTATCCCTCCATCCACTTGCAAAATCCTACATCTCCCACTTGCCTCCTAAAACCTATTCCTAGCCCTTCTTCTAGACTCTTCTAAACACTTCTAATTAGCCTAACCCATCTCCTAAACTTTGTCACATCCCTAAGCAAGGGGAGGTCACTTTTCAAACCTTCAAAGTCTTTGAAAACCCTTAAAGGCTTCAACCACTCAATTTTCCAAAGTCTTCCTAACCATTAATGGTTAACTCAACCCTCTAGCATGATTAAAGAATTTCTTCTAACTCAACCTCCATGTAACCCAAGGGTCTCATGAAGCATTCATAGCTTTGACCATGGTTATCCCTTAATCATTTGCACAAGAGTTTATCCTTTGATTAAAACTTAATCCAATGGGTAACCCTAACTTAAGCTTAACCCTTACCCCCTCAGATAACCAAGAGGTCTTCTCAGGCATTTAATGTCTCCAACCCCTTCTCTCAACCAGTCTTATGTTGACATTTGTCACCATTTCATTGGTGCAAATTGCAAACGAGGATTCTCAACTTTCAAACTCAACCCCTGATTAAAACTTTCAATCCTGGTCATCCATTGCCCTATTTTTGCTATAAATAGAGCTCTCCATCCTTCATTTCATATCCAAGTCTTTAGCATCATACTTATGCTCAAATACATTCAAGCTTTCATATATCATTTATGCTCATCATTTAGCCTCTCTTTTAGATAGGAATTAATCTAAATATGCATGTTTAGAATATGTTCTTTATCATTTTTAGCTAAATCATAGACTAATATATCATGCTAGGATAGTCTTGTTACTAATCTTGTCATCTTATAATCTAGTTTTCTGCATTTAGAGGATCATGCATAGCTTAGGATGCATTTCATCTTAAAATCAACCAAAACATCCCTCGTTCTTACATTTGTCATCCCTAAACCATTTTGCTCAGTGATCTGAGAGCAAAAACATTGGTTTGAGGGACCTTGTAAGATAGAGAACCATGGAATCATCCTTGGGAAGCTGAGTCATACTTCATGACTCCATAGCTTGCACCAAGAAGTCCTATGGGTGTGTGGACAAGTCTCCCTAGAGCTCCATTTTTCACATTTTAAGTTCTATCGACCTGCTTTTCCCACATACAAGAAGCTTACACATTTTTTCTAGTTTCTAGATACCCCACACATTCCTCAAAATTTATAATATAGCGTGAGACATGTGTGGTATGTAATTGATGCTACACCAACAACTATTTGATAAATAAGAGATTGTTGTGCATATGGATGGGTGAAACTTGATTCTCACATATTCAAATTTCAAAACTGACGTTGCATCTTTTGGAAAATTGTTAGTTTTGTCTCCTACACTAGAATCTCAAATGCTTTCTACAAATATGTTAATATGTAGTCAAGGTCTAAATCATAAATGCTATTTTAAAGTTGTAGATTTATTTTGTATTTAAAAATTATGTGAATTTATGGTTTAAACCTCACCAAATGAAATTTTAATTTTCTTTTTGCACATTTCAAGAACAACTTGATTGTATTCTTAATAATTAATCTTGACAATGACAATGTTCATTTCTTCCAACTTTTGTGTGCCCTCCAATATATTACCCAAAATATATCTTGTTATCGGCATAACCATTGCACCTCGTTGAGATGCAAGTGCTAGCTATAAAATAATTATACATATATTCAAACCGGCAATCCCTTTCTCTCTCGTCAAGCGCACATCAACTGCATGGCCTTTGCTCTCTGCAGATACCATCTTCATATCTTTACCCAATACATATCTTATTATCAGCATAACCATTGCACCTAATTGAAATGCAAGTACTAATTATAAAATAATATTACATATATTCAAACCAACAATCCCTTTTTCTCTCGTGAAGGACATATCAACTCTGTGACGTTTGCTTTCTGCTCTCACGGGTACCGCCTTCATGTCTTTACTGGATTGGGCACTTGAAAGTAAGCGGTGACTGTTCGTTAGGCGGAAGGACAACTTTTGAAAAGGAAAAAGTTTTAACCGTGACATGATAACATGATTGATGGCACAAAACGGGGAAAGAAAATAAGATTTTGACCGATCTAGAAAATCTGCGCTTAAAGTGTGGTGCATAATGCCTTCGTTGACTGGCGAATGGGCGGCTTTTCATTTTAAGTATTCCGTGTTCAGAATGCCAACAATGCTTCAATTCACAATAGAAATATATGCAGATCTTCGCATATTTACATTTTAGGCGTGGCTGATACACTGAATTACATATTCATGTCGACCTCTAAAATCATATGTATAGTTCCATGGATTTTGCTCTACTCTTCTTCTCAGCTATTATTGCTTAAAGCAGATAAATGCGTATGGCCTCAAACATGCGGAGGTCTCACATTTCCCTACCCCTTCCGATTGGACAAAGACACTTGTGGTTTGCCTGGCTTTGAAATCGTTTGCAAAAGAAAATCGAGTTCTGACCCTGGAATCCCTTACCTTCCAACCCTTTCAGGAGATGTAAAAATCAAACATATCACTTACGAGCACCTGCTGGTTGAGGCCACTAGCTTGTATGCTTCTCCATGCAGGAAAGAGGTTAACGTTACAAATGCTACAACGTTCAACCTTTATGACAAAGGGCCTTTCTGGATTTCTGGGCTTAATAAGTTATTTGCTGTTGGTTGTAACACCTCTGCCCAATTTCAGATGCATATGGGCAGTCCGTCCCAAGAGACGCATTATTCGGGCTCCTGCACATCTAAGTGCGGCTATTCTCCGACACTCTATGGCAGGCAACTGCCCTCATGCAAAGACAATGGGTGTTGTCAAATGGCGGTTTCTGATGGTTACAAAAGAATTAGCCTCGCTGCACGATTCCACTCTTTCTATGGATCGAACAATTGTAGCAATTCAGCTTCCGCTATAGTCGATGAAGATAGCTGGGATTCGATTTCTAATTCAACGTCGTTCAAAGCTACGGAGGATTTTTCATTGAGGGTGGCCTGGGCTATTCTGAATGACACGTGCGTCTCGGCTCCAAGAAAGAGTTCACGCCAGTGTTCTCCAAACGCGGAGTGTGAAAATAGGATTTGGGGTTATGTTTGCAAGTGTAAGGCTGGCTATGACGGGGATGGATACAGCAGCGGCACGGGATGCAAAGGTATAAATAATTTGTATATGTTTTCAGCATATATTTTTCTTGTAATTTGAGATTCCAGTCTAATGTTTTTGTCCCCTGATCCAGAAACTAAAAAATGCACAGGTTTCAGTTGCTTTGTAACTTTATCAATAATCTCAGGTATCTCTTTCTTGGCCTCCAACAGGTGTATGTTATGTTATTGACCTATCTGATTTTGATTTCCTGTAGTAATGTTCAGTATTTTGGTTGAGGAATGCAGGGGTATTTGGGACATTCATAGTTGTGCTACTCGGCGGTGGCACTCTCTTCTGGATTTTGAAGCTAAGAAAATCAAAGCGTGACAAGGAAAGGAACGGAGGAGATCATTTGCAAAAAATAATTTCATCACGAGGAGGAGTAGAAGGCGTGAAGCTTTTCTCTTTGAACGAGATCGAGAAAGCCACCAATAAGTTCTCTCAAAATTTGATCCTGGGATCTGGTGGCTACGGCACCGTTTACAAAGGCACTCTAAGTAATGGACTTGTGGTGGCTGTCAAGAGGTCAAAGCAAGTCGATTCCAAACAAATCGACCAGTTTATCAATGAAGTTTGTATTTTGAGCCAAATTAATCACAGAAATGTGGTTAAGTTACTAGGCTGCTGCCTGGAAACTTCGGTTCCTCTGTTGGTTTATGAATACATTTCAAATGGAACATTGTTCGATCATCTGCACGGCAACAAGCAAAGTCGGCAGCAAATTCCATGGGAGAAACGCGTGTGCATAGCCATTGAGACAGCAGAAGCTTTGTCATACTTGCACTCTGCAGCGTCGATACCGATTGTTCACAGAGATGTCAAATCTTCAAACATTCTGCTGGATAATGATTATGATCCAAAGGTTGCAGACTTCGGAGTGTCTCGTCTGGTGCCGATGGGGCAAACGCACATTACTACAGTTGTGCATGGAACTCTGGGTTATTTGGATCCTGAATACGTTCAGACAGTTCAGCTTACAGAGAAAAGCGATGTCTACAGCTTTGGGGTTGTTTTGGCAGAGCTTTTGACGGGGCTAAGACCTGTTTCTTATGACAGGATGGACAACTACTGTAACCTGGCCATATATTTCCTCTCCACTGTAAATACGACGGGCGTCGGGGAAATCATAGATCCTCTTCTTGATGTGAAAGAAGGTAAAAACAGGGAGTCGATGAGAAGAGTGGCGGGGATAGCAAAGGAATGCCTTAGCGTTGAAGGGGAGAAGAGACCTTCGATGAAAGAAGTGGTTCAGGAACTGCTTTGGAGTAAAGGAGGCGAAAGACAGCATGACTGGCTAAATAATGGTGTAGCAGACAACCCGGAAGAAATGGTGGGCCTGATTGGTGGTGAGGAAGAAAGAAGCAAGGGAATTAGGGTCGCTTATTCAATCCCACAGCAGTGTAGCTCCTCGTTTAGCATCGAAGGGGTCGGAGTTGGAATTAGATGGGGTCGATAAGGTATGTTGCTCGCCATTATCTTCATGTCTGATATAAAGACACGTGTCTCATTCAATACTAGGTATCGTGTACCCTCTTATCCAACCAATCAATCTGTATGTTGAATGATTAAACACATGTTTTGCCTATTTACCTTCAACCTTTATTATAACTGCAATGTAAAAAATGCTTTTGCTTGTGATGGCCAAAAGGATAATGTTTTCATTATAATTTGGGCTACTTTGTTTAGTGTCTCCCGTAGATAATAAATGCAATTATTATTTTAATTTCTTATTTGTTTTTAAAAATTCATTTTGGTTATGAGATCTTTTATTCGCCATTTATAAGTTTAGTGTTTATAGAATTTAATTAAACTATTTTTTTTTAATTGTAAGTTTAAAATTCAAAATTAATCTTGTTTATCTTTTGATCTGTTTTTATGAGTTGATTTGGCATTCATTTAAGTAAATTTGTTCACAATATGTTATTGTACTGCTGGAATTCACCATTCGTTTGAAAAACATGAAGTAGAGAGGAAAAGTGCTTAATAACACTTGTATTAAAGCATCATAGAACATGCAAATTACTCATCATTTTGGATATTTTGCATAATTGCTTGGTTCATTTTCCACTAAATCAATTTGCCTAAGATCTTAATTGTGGAGAACGTGAATTTTGCTTCCAAGCTCTCAAATTTTATGTGTGGACACCAATGCCCACTTGAAACACAAGTAGTATAATGTAAGACAAGACAAATATAGCTATCAAAACTTAGTCATTTCACTTTTGCGAGTCCATATTCAATTCCCACACTCATATAGATTGGTTGTGTAGGCATAAATTTCAATTAGGATAAAACATAGTCAATTTATAGATTAAAGAATTTTTTTAATCAAGCCTTAAAGTTCTGGTCCATTAGAAAATTAATTCTTAACGTCATTTATAACATATTCCACCATACAATATTTGATCCAAGTTCCACATTTAATTTCTATTAATTTAATTCTACATTTATTATTATATTACTAACTCCGTAGATTTTTAGCTCAATTTATTATTGTTTAACTGATTTTCTTAGGAGATTTATATGTGAGATTATTTTTCCATTTGTTGAACTTAAGATTCATATATATGACCTAAGGTTTTGTCCTTAGAGTTTATTTCTTTCTTTTATTTACTAAGTGTTTTTATTGAAGGTTTATTTTTTTAGATCTCATAAGGGTTTGGATTCCATTTTCTTATGCTTCTTAGTTGTACCTTCTTTATAATTTTATTTTTCATCATGTGATTTTTTTTCATTCCCGCCCAACATCCTTATTCGGACCTTAAAGTTTTAATTGTTGATTTACTTTTACATCTAATACTTTGTTGACTTTTCTAATTTTACATTTTAAAGTTTTAATTGTTGATTTACTTTTACATCTAATACTTTGTTGACTTTTCTAATTTTACATTAGATTTTATATTTCTTTTAACTCATTTGACCTTCACTATTATTTAGGTTATTAATAATAAAGGGTCTACCTAACATCCTAATTTAACTAATTTAATTTATTAAAAAAGGTTAAAACTTTTACTTTTTATATTTAATGATATTTACCCATTTAATGATATATGTTGTATTTCATTCCAATTAAATTTTAGGATTAAAAATAAATTCAAATAAAAACCTTTAATGGACTCAAGTAAAAATTTATTAATGTTGTGTCTTGCATGCATGCCTAGTTCTAAACATGTGCACCCTCTTTTTACCTTTTGTCCTTTTAAGTTTGCCTAGTTGTGTTTCTTGCTCTTGTGCTTAACCATTAGTGTTTTTTCTTTTAGAAGGTTTCAGAGCTTTCTATTGGAAAGTTTCATAAATTTGAACTTTCACATTTAAAATAGTTTGATAATTCAATTTCACTTTGAAAATGCCTTCTAGTTGAGGCTTGTTTTTATAAAATTGTCAAAATTTTACGCCCTTTAAGATTTGTATTGTGTCAAAAATCTAAAATTATAGAATCATTTGAACTCTACAAAAAAAATTGAATCCTATTACATTCAAAAACCCACACTTACGATAAATTGAATAAATTATTGAGTTAATTGTTTTCTTCTGTTATGAAAATCATTGTTCTCACTTGTTTTTGAGTATTTTATGGTGTTAATAAATAGATATGGATAAATTCACTGGATTAACGTTACATTGAAATAAACTAAGTTATAATGATAAGTCTTAAGTCTATGGAGAGCAGGAGCGTGAGCGTCTGAAGTTGTGTGGCTAGGGTTTCTTCCGAGGAGGTTAATGAATCAAGGGAAGGCGATGGGGATGGTGAGGAGGACTTTTCTCTATTCTTGTTCCGGTTCCCTTGTCTGTATCCCCCTGTCTCGTCTGCGTGTATTGTTGTTTGTGGGTCTTGGTTCGGTGCATATACTGGGGACGTTGGTACAAAGCTAAGATGGGGTGTGGTCATGGCATCTGAAGTGTTTTTGGCTGAGATAGTTCCGCTGTGTGCTGGGAAGGCTGGAGTTTTGGGCATTGGTGTAGGCGAGGAGTACGACTTTAAGCCGGATGGAGAGGAACGTTCTGAAGGCAGTTCCTTGTTTGACCTGTCGTTTCTCTTACCTACTGCAGGAATGGTTTGGCGGTTTCGATCCTGGATCGTGTTTGCAGGAACGGTGGTTTGTGCGGAGATGTGGTGGTGTCTGCTTTCGGCGGAGGTGGCTTTGCTTGGCTCTCTTTGGCCGCTTTGTGGTTGGGGTTTGCTTCGTTTGTCCTTGCGTCCTCTTTCTGTTTTTGTGGTGTGGTGCTAGGAGGGGGCTGTGGATGACGCGATCTCTGAGCTAAGTGCTGATGGTACCCCTGTGGAAGGAGCGTTACTTCAGGTGGATAGGGCCGAGGAGGTTCCAAAGTGGACTAATTTTTTAATGAAAATCGAGCATGCTCCCCCTAAAAATTTATGAAAACTAATCAAAACTCAATTTTTTTTTAATTGTGTAGAATGGAGTCTAGTTTATGAAAAATGTAATTTTTTTCAAAATTGGATAAACAAGTAAAAATCTATGGGCGAAATACGACATGTTGGTTTTTGACAAAAAACAAACACACTAACAAAAGAAATTATGGATGAAGACCTTAACATTACCAAAATTTGAAAAGTATGGTTGGATAGCTAAGAGAGAGTTGACAATTGTGTGGTGTTTTCTTTTTTTCATTGAAACACGTGCAAACCTGATGGAGAGCACGAACAAAACTAAGAAAATTTTTAATACTTGCTGGAAAACACATCTCAAGACTAAGAAGGGCATCCAAGCCTTTGGGTTGGATGCCCAAGGAAAATCCAAGCCTTTGGCTTGGTGTTTACCAAGGCACCACATTTGGTGCTCACCAAATTTGGCTTGCACCATATTTGGCAAATGACAAATGAATTTCAGAGCAATTTTTCATTCTAGGAAGCACAAAGTGTTCTCTCTCTTGAAATATATACATAACATATAACATTTAAGTATAACTCACATTTATATTTGTCTTTTCTATTTCTTATACTTTAACTTATATTTTATGTATATATTGTCAAGATGTTTGAGAGTGGTTCTAGATCTCTAGGAGTTATAATGCAGATTCTAGTTTTTTGAGTATTCATATAAATTTCAGACTTAGTCAAATTTCAGTAATCAACATTATCTCTCTGGTCTCTTCCCTGCATCCCCCCCCTCTCTCTCTCTCTCTCTCTCTCTCTCTCTCTCTCTCTCTCTCTCTCTTACACACACACACAGGTCTCTCCCTCTCTTAGCTATCTCTCCCTCTCTTTCCCATCTCCATCGCCCTCTCTCTCTGTCTTTCATATATTCCTCTCTTTCCCTCTTTCACTTGGGCTCTCTCTTTCTCTTTCTCTTCCTCTCAAGTATCTCTATCTCTATCTCTCACTCTCTCCCATTCTCTCCCTCTTCCCCCCCCTCCCTTTCTCTTCCTGTTTGTCTACCTCCCTTTCTCTTCCTCTCTCAAGTCTTTCTTTCCCTCTATCTCTCTTTCTCTTTCTCTCCCTCTTGCTCACTTTCTCTTTCTCTCAAGTCTCTCTCCTCTCTATCAAGTCTCTCGCTCTCAACCTTTATCTATCTATATCTCTCTCCTCCTCTCTCAGGTGTCTCTCTCTCCCATTCTTGCTCACTCTTTCCGTCTAACTCTTTTTCCCTCTTTGCCTTGTTCCCTCTTTCCCTCTCTCTCTTTATCTCTAATTCTCTTTCCCTCTATTTCTCTCCCATTCTTTCTCTCAAGTCTCTCTCCCTCTCTACCTCTATCTCTCTATCTCACTCTCCTCCTCTCTCAAGTGTATCTCTCTCTCTCACACACCCTCTCTCTTTCTCCCTCCCCCTCTCTATTTCTCCCTCCCTCCCCCATCCTATCTCTTCCCTCTCTCTCTTGCTCTCTCTCCCTCCCCTGTCCCATCTCTTCCCTCTCCCTCTCTCTCACCCTCCCTTTCTCTCTCTCCCTCCCTCATCATGTCTCTTACCTCTACCTCTCTCTCTCACCCTCTCTCTTTCTCCCCCCCATCCTGTCTCTTCCCTCTCTCTCTCTCCCTCCCCCATCCTATCTCTTCCCTCTCCCTCTCTCTCTCACCCTCTCTTTCTCTCTCTCCCCCCTTCCTATCCCTTCCCTCTCCTTCTCTCCCTCCCATTGTTTACCTCCCCTCTCTCTCTTTCTTCCACCCCCATCCTATCTCTTCCCTCTCCCTCGCTCTCTCACCCTCTCCTTCTCTCTCTCCCTCCCCCATCCCATCTCTTCCCTCTCACTCTCTCTCATCCACTCTCACTCTCTCTCCCTCCCCCATCCTATCTCTTCCCTCTCACTCTCTTGTTTCCCTCCCCCCTCTCTCTTTCTCCCTCCCCCATCATATCTCTTCCCTCTCCCTCTCTCTCTCACCCTCTCTTACTATCTCTCCCTCCCCCATTCTCTCTCACTCTCTCTCCCTCCCTTTCACCCTCTCTCGCTCTCTCTCCCTTCCCCATCCTATCCATTCCATCTCCCTCTCTCCCTCCCATTGTTTCCCTCCCCCCTCTCTCTTTCTCCCCCCCCCCAATCCTATCTCTTCCCTCTCCCTCTCTCTCTCACCCTCTCTCACTCGCTTTCTCCCTCCCCCATCCTATCTCTTCCCTCTCTCTCTCACCTTCTCTCGCTCTCTCTCCCTCCATCATCCTATATCTTCCCTCTCCCTCTCTCTCACACTCTCTCTTTCTCTCTATCCCTCCCCCATCCTATCTCTTCCCTCTCCCTCTCTCTTTCACTCTCTCTCCATCCCCCATCCTATCTCTTCCCTCACCCTCTATCTCTCACCCTCTCCCACTCTCTCTCCCTCCCTCATCCTATCCCTTCCCTCTCCCTCTCTCCCTCCCATTGTTTCCCTCCCCCCTATCTCTTTCTCCCTCCCCCATCCTATCTCTTCCCTATCCCTCTCTCTCTCACCTTCTCTTACTCTCTCTCCCTCGTCCATCCTATCCCTTCCCTCTCCCTCTCTCCCTCCCATTGTTTCCCTCCACCCTCTCTCTTTCTTCCTCCCCCATCCTATGTCTTCCCTCTCCCTGTCTCTCTCACCCTCTCTTTCTCTCTCTCCCTCCCCCGTCCTATCTCTTCCCTCTCCCTCTCTCTCACACTCTCTCTCACTCTCTTTCTCCCTCCCCTACCCTATCTCTTCCCTCTCCCTCTCTCTCTCTCTCACCCTCTCTCACTCTCTCTCCCTCCCCCATTCTATCTCTCTCCTCCTCTTCTAGGTGTATCTCTCTCCCTTTGTCTCCCTCTCTCCTCCCCCTCCCTCTCTCCTTATCTCCTCCCCCTCCCTCTCTCCCTTCTCATTATAACTCTTTCTCACTCTCTCCCTCTCTTCACATCTCTCTCTCTAGTGTCTTATACTCTCCTTCCATCACTTCCTCTCGCTCAAGCTCTCGCTATCTCTCACTCTTTCTTTCTCTCTCTCTCTCACCATACCTTCCTCCACCTCTTAGGTATCTCTGTCACATTCCCTCCCCCCACCTCTTAGGTCTCTCTCTCACAATTCCCTCTAACTCTTTTCCCTCTCTTCATCTCATTCCCTCTCTCCCTCTCTCCCTCTCTCTCTCTAACTCTCATTCTCTCTCTCTGATTCTTTCTCATTTATGTCTCTCTCCCTCTCTACCTCTATCTCTCTATCTCACTCTCCTCTCTCAACTCTATATCTCTCACATTGTCTCCCTCCCCCTCCCTTTCTCTTATTCACATAAGTCTCTCTCTCTCTCTCTCTCTCTCTCTCTCTCTCTCTCTCTCTCTCTCTCTCTCTCTCTCTCTCTAAGATTCTTTAATTTTGAAGTCTCCCCCTCTCAACCTCTATCTCTCTATCTCACTCTCCTCCTCTCTCAAGTGTGTCTCTCCCAATCTCTCCCTCTCTCCTACCCTCCCTCTCAAAGTTTCTCATTATCTCTCCCTCTCTCTTCCCCCTCCCTCCCTCTCTAGAGTAATATGGTGTCCTAAGGGTCTATGCATGTGTTAGAATACCATATGACCCCTTAGGACACCATACGACCTATTACAACATCAGATTGTCCTAAGGGGTCATATATTGTCCTAACAGGTCATATGGTATCCCGAGGAGTTATATGGTGTTGTTAGGGGTCATATGAGGTCCTAAGGGGCAAAGTATGTGTTAAAACACCATATGACCCCTTAAGACACCATATAACCCCTTAAGACACCATATGACCCATTAGGACATCATATTGTCCTAAGGGGGCATATGGTGTCATGAGGGGTCACATGGTGTCATAAGGGGTCACATGGTGTTGTTAGGGGTCATAAGGTGACCTAAGGGGCCACACAACTGTTAGAACACCATATGACACCTTAGGGCACCATATGGACATCATACGGTGTCCTAAGGTGTCATATGGTATCCTAAGGGGTCATATGGTGTCATTAGGGGTCATATGGGGTCCTAAGGGCCCACACATGTTAGGGAGCCATATGACACCTTAGGACACCATATGGCCCATTGGGACATCATATTTCCTTAAGGGATCATATGGTGCCATACTAAGTCATGTTGTGTACTAGGATGTTAAAAGGGGTCATATAGTGTCCTCAAGGTTCATATGGTGTCCTGAGGGGTCATATGGGGTCCTAAGGGCCCAACAATGTGTTAGAAGACCATATGACCCCTAAGGACACCATATCACCCCTTAAGACACCATATGACCCATTAGGGCATCATATTGTTCTAAGAGGTCATATGGTGTCATGAGGGTCACATGGTGTCATTAGAGGTACGTCATAAGCGGTCCTGAGGATCCATGCATGTGTTAGAACACCATATGACCCCTTAGGACACCATTAGGACATCATATTGTCCTAAGGGCTCATATGTTGTCCTAAGGGGTCATATGGTGTCCTGAGGGGTCATATGGGGTCCTAAAGGCCCACACGTGTGTTAGAACACCTTAGGACACCTTAGGACACCATATGACCCATTAGGACATCATATTGTCCTAAGGGGTCATATGGTGTCATAAGGGGTCATGTTGTGTACTAGGATATTAAAAGGGGTCATATGGTGTCCTAAGGGGTCATATGGTCTTCTAGGGCCGAACATATGACCCCTTAGGACACCATATGACCCATTAGGACAACATATTGTCCTAAGGGGTCATATTATGTCATAGGTGGCCATGTCATATACTAGGATGTTAGAAAGGGTCATATGGTGTTCTTAGGGATCATATTGTGTCCAAATGGGTCATATGGTGTCGTTAGGGGGTCATATGAGGTCCTAAGGGCCCACACATGTGTTAGAACACTGTATGACCCCTTAGGACACCATATGACCCTTTAGGATACCATATGACCCATTAGGACATTATATTGTCCTAAGGGACCATGTCGTGTACTAGGACGTTTAAAGGGGTCATATGGTGTCCTCAAAAGTCATATGTTGTCCTAAGGGGTCATAAGGTATTATTAGGGGTCATATGGGGTCATAAGAACACACACACATGTTCGAACACCATATAACTCCTTAGGACACAATATGACCTATTAGGATGACATATTATCCTAAGGGGTCATCTGGTGTCATAAGGGGTCATGTGGTGTCATATGGTATCCTAAGGGGTCACATGGTGTCGTTATTGGTCATATGGGGTTCTAAGGGGCCACGCGCTTGTTAGAACACCGTATGACCCCTTAAGACACCATATGGACATCATATGGTCTTAAGGGGTCATATGGTATCCTAAGGGGTCATATGGGGTCATAAGGGCCCACACATGTGTTAAAACACCATATGACCCCTTACAAAACCATATGATCCCCTAGGACATCATATTGTCCTAAGGGGTCATATGGTGTCTCATGGGGTCACATGGTGTCGTTAGGGGTCATATGGGGTCCTAAGGGGCCACACATGTGTTAGAACACCATATGACCCCTAAGGACACCATATGGACAATATATTGTCCTAAGGGATCATATGTTGTCCTAAAGGGTCATATGGTGTTGTCATGTGTCATATGGGGTGCTAAGGGCCCGCACATGTATTAGAACACCATATGACCCCTTAGGACACCATATGACCACTTAGGACATCATATTGTCCTAATCGGTCATATGGCATCATGAGGGGTCATGTCATGTACTTTGATGTTAAAATGGGTCATACGGTGTCCTTAGGTGTCATATGGTGTCCTAAGGGGTCATATGGTGTTTTTAGGGGTCTCTATGTCTCCCCCACTCCCCCTCTCTCACTCTCCCCATCAAGTGTCTCTATCCCATACTTTCTCTCTCTCCCTCCTAGTCTCTCTCTCTATCTCTTAGGTGTGTCTCTCCCATTTTATCCATTCTCTCCCACCCCATCTCTCTCTCTCTGACTCTCTCTCTCTCTTTGTCTCTCTATCTTTCTGTCTCTCTCTGTCTCTCTCTCTCCCCTTCTCTCTTAGGTGTCTTTGTCCCATTTTGTTTATTCTCTTCCTCCCCCTCCCTTTCTCTTTCTCTCTCAAGTCTATCTAGATCTTTCCCTCTAAATATCTTACACTCTTAAGTCTCTCTCTCTTTTCCTCTAACTCTTTTTCTCTCTCAAGTCTCTCTCTCTTTTCCTCTAACACTTTTCCCTCTCTCCTTCCCAATCCCCTTCTGCCTCTTTCCCTCCATCTCTATCTCTCTCTCCTTTCAAATCACCCATGCTCTCTCTCTCTCATCTTGACCCCCTTTCCTCTCCTCTCTCTCTTTCTCTTTCTTAGGTCTCTCCCTCTCATTTCATCAACCCCTACCTCCCTCCATCGATCTCTCTCACTTGAGCTCTCTCTTTGCGTCAACCCCTACCCCTACCCTCCCTCTCTCTCTCTCTCTCCCTCTCTCCCTGATATATTCCTCTCTTTCTATCAACCCCTTCCTCCTTCCATCTCTCTCTCTCTCTCTCTCTCTCTCTGTCTGTCTCTCTTAGGTATCTCCCTCTCTTTTCATCAACCCCTACCTTGCTCCCTCCATCTCTCTCACTTGGGCTTTCTCTTTTCCTCAACCCCTCCCCCACTCTCCCACTTAATCTCTCTTTCTCTAATATTTCCCTCTCTTTCCAACCCTTCCTCCCTCTCTCCCTAATATATCCCTATCTTTCCATCAACCTCTCCCTTCCTCCCTCCATCTCTCCCACTTGATCTCTCTCTCTCTGGTCTCTCCCTCAACCCATTCCTTCCTCTCTCCCTCTCTCTTTCACTTCAACTCTCTCTATTTATCGCTCACTTATCCTTGGTATTTTTCTATCTTTCCATCAACCACTCCCTTCCTCCCTCCATCTCTCACTTGCTCTCTAGTCTTTCTACCTCTCTCCCTGCTATTTTCTTTTCCTTCCATCAACCATAGAGAGGGAGAGAGAGAGGTGAAGAGAGAGAGAGAGAGAGAGAGAGAGAGAGAGAGAGAGAGAGAGAGAGAGAGAGAGAGAGAGAGGGTGGAAGGTGGGGGTTGAGGAAGAAACTAGAGAGAGAAAGGCCAAGTGCAAGAGAGGGAGGGAGGGAAAGAGATGGAGAAACTTGAGAAAGAGAGAGATAGAGAGGTAGGGGTTGAGGAAGAGAGAGAGGGGGGGAATGCAAGAAAGGAGAGGGAGAGACCAAAGAGAGAATGTTGATATGAGCAATTCTAAAATTTGTATGAATACTCTAAAAACTAGAATTTGCATCACAACTCCTAGAGATCTAAAACCACTCTCAAACATCCTCCCAATATATACATAAAATATAACCTAAAGTATAAGTCACATTTCTATTTGTTAAAGGAAAAAGACAAATAGAAATATGAATTAGACTTAAATGTTATATTTAAGTATATATTCAGAGATAGAGAGTGAAAGGGAAAGACAAATTGTGCTTTTCAAAATGAAAATGCACTTGTCAAAATACAACACCGTATGGCGCATGTGCTTGATGGGGGCCAAAAATGTTTTTGCAATATTTTTGGTCCCCCATCTTTGTGCACTTACCCTAGTGTTAGCTTGTTTTACTGAATTTTGGTTGTTGTGTCTCATGGTTGGTATCTTTAAATAGTATTGTTTGTTGGGTTCTAGATCCTGGTAAAATCTAGAGGGTTTTGGGTCCCTTCAAAACCTATTGTATGGGGTTTTGGGTCACCCTAAACCTGTTTTTTCCTTAATAAAAAAAGGGACATTGGAATAAATAAATATCTTTTAAAATAATTTTAAATAATGATATTTTTGTGGGCTAATTTTGTTCAAGGTCATTTTTATACATGACAAGTGTTTTATGCATTAGTTATTAAAGTTTTTTGCATGCAGGTTATAATGTTTGTAAGACGTATTAACTAATGTAGGCTTACTTTTGGAGTTTTTTTTTGAAAATTTGTTATTTTAATTTTGATCAATTGATTAGCACCAAGTGGATGTTTAATCTTGTGTGATGGATGTACCATAATTTGAAAATTGTGCTAGATCTATATGTTGTGCCAACTACTAATATAATGTTATCTTTTGAAGGATCCTAAAAGGTTTTGTTTTTCCTTTTCTTGGACAAATGGTTCAGCTAAAGTCATTTAGAGATAGGGGATCAATATATTAATTATTGCATCCATTATTAAATGATCATGAAATCTTAGCCACTAGTGTTGGAATGATCCTCATGACTATTGTATAGTAAGTTTCCTTTTTGCCTGTATAAAAGGAAATCATTTTCTCTTGTAAATTTAGGGAGCTAGAGAGTATAAATTTAGTCTTGAGTGAGTCTAGAAGACATTAAGAATTCTTGAACTCAACTATTTTAAAAGTAATACAAGAAGAGGCATTGATTTTGGTGTTATGTGTTGATTATTTAAACAGATTGCATGGTTCCTTCTAAAATATTAGATGCAATTAAATTACAACAATAACAAAATCCTTGGATATTTCACAGATCTCTACTTCACACCACTTGTTATTTTTTTATTGTAAGTTTCTTTATGGTTAGGTTGAGCTTATTTTGAATATAGTTCAAATGTGAAGATTTAATTAAGTTTTGTCAAATCTAGGTACTTGGTGAATCTTTTCTTGATTTTAAAACCTTTATTTCCTTTGAAGATTGAACCATTTTCATGTCGTTGTTGATTAATTAAAAATTGGTTTACATGTGGGATGTATCTATTTGAAGCATTGAATCATCATTGTGATTAGCCTTAGGAATTTATAACCCTTTCTTTATCCACACTATCTTTTAAACATTATGATTAGTTAGGAAAGAATCCACTTTACTACTAAATCAAATGATATATCTTTTTTCGATCATAGATATGGTGAAATCACAATAATGGTTCCCACTTGTTTGCCAACTTTGACACTGAGATGAACATTTTAAAAATAATCTTCACTTTCTGACACCTATAACTTTTAAACCACTAAGATTTTGAAGATGATGTACATTAGTGATTTGCAGCATCTTGTCTACAGATTCTAAATATATTTTTTTCAAATTATTTTGAACAAAACTATTTTTTATTTTTCCATCTCCCTCGAAAAGTGGTTGTTTATAACAAACAACATTTTTTAAGAGTGATGTGCCTCCCGAAACACATAACTCTTTTCTAAAAATGATAAAAACTCAATTCTTTCGAATTTTGGTTTGTAACATCAATATCCAGGGTATGGAGTTGGTTTGATAGTGATATATTGAATATTTTTCATTTATTAAGTTTTGAAGTCTGACAAATTATAATTTACACATAGGTGTATGTTTGAACACATAACTTGTTCTATATATATCGAAATTCAATTTTTCTTATTTTTTTGTTAGAAGGAAGACATCAATATGTAGGGCATAGATATTTTTCATAAATTATTTAAATTAGTTTACTATTTTCCCAATATGTTGAAACATAGAAGTTCATGCTCATTGAAAAACCAATATTTCATAAAATTTAAAAACAAGATCATAATAAACTCACAATGTAGTAAAATTATAGTCATTGGAAAGCTTTCTTCGAGGACTACCCTACTACATTTTGGGTTGTCAAGATTGTTCCATTTGAGCCTTCAACCAATGGTTTGAAGGCCAAAAATCTATAGAAATTTGCAGAGTTTCATAGAAGTATAAAAAAGGGAGTTTGAACGAAGGGGGCTTCAAATGAACCCCTATAAATACCTTTGAACAAAGGGGAGTTCGAATGAGCCCCCCAATAATTAAAAATTGACAAGGAGAACCATTAAAGGGGGTTCACTCGAAAGAGGGGGTTCAAGCGAAGTGGGGGGTTTGAGCGAACCCCAAAGGGTAGTTCATTCAAACACCCCTAGTTCGAGCAAACACCCTCTGATTTTTTTTCCCACCATCACATTTTTCCTTCGTGGATGAAAGTGGAAACCATTATTGTGAACTCACCCATACAATGAAATGTCTAGGGTTTTCATTATTTTATAAATAAATAATTTGAAAACCCCTCATTAGGTTTTTGGTTGAAAATATCAATTTCCTTTGTTGAAACAACAAATACATTAAAAAACTAAGTTATCTTATAAGGCCAAGACTTGACAATAAAGACCTTAAATTGCCATTTTCCATTTTCTAAGATTAGATCCCTTTCAAGAGGTAAAAATGCTTTGTATTTTTTCTAAGTTTTTGTGTGCTGAATCCATGATCAACAACTATCATTAGATACATAGAAAGGACTAATAACATTGGAGAATCAAAGACTAATCTCAATCTTTTACAAATTATTCATAAAAAATGAATACAAGCATATATTCAAGAACATGATTATAAATCTAATAAATATACTTTTAAATGCTACTCTATATAAATAAAATAATATGTCATATAATCCATTCCTCAATTTATAGTCTAACATTTTACATAGCTTATAGTTTTCTATTAGGGTGACCATTACATCTCCTGAAGTTGTACCTGATAAATTAGCCTATTTTAATTATCTAGCATGTAAATTATCACAAAATTCATGTTTATGTTATTTACTAAAATAAAGAGACACAAAGGAAACATGAAATGACATACATTATTAAGTAAACTTGTGAAATAAGTATTCCATGTTGGAACTAAAGGGAAGTTAAGGTTGTGGAACAACTCCCTATACTAATCTTGAGAGGAGGGTTATGCAAAACTTTATAGATGTTTACAATAGTTGCAAAAACCTAATAGAAATGAACACAAATAACATGCATACCACAATATAGTGATTTATGTGGGGGAAAACCTTTGGCAGAAAAATCTCATACTACAAAAGTCACCTAATAGATTATTTAGAAATTAAAAAATAGATTGCAATTTACTTACATAGTAAGCTTCTCACAAGAGTATCACTAACAAAGATCTAGAGGCAACTCAATAGCTAGCATGCACTCAAAATACATCGCAGTACAGGACCATAATGTAATACCCTCATAAACTAGGGTTGCCTTCTAGAGCAAGTATAGAACACAAAATATCCACCATTAGATTTGTGACCCAATGATAAATAGTCAAGATTTATATTGATAAATTATACATAAAATGTGGCTTTTGGTGGTATTGTCCTTGAATTCTTACTGAGGCATGTGGCACCCAGATGATAGAAGGGTACCCACTTATAGATGTATATGCAATGTGCATTCATTCGGGTAAAAACTAGACCTAGCTATCCAAAATTTAGGTATGTGGGGTATTAGGGGATGCTTTGGATTAAAATTAGGGATAAAGAACATATAATTTCTTAATTATAAATAAGGTAAGGTGTAAGTGATGTGAAATTGTATTAGAAGAAATTTACAACATTACATTTTTCCCCCACTTTAGTGAGCATATATGTTCAAGAGAAGATGCATGCTAAAGTAAAGTGATTAGAGTCAAGAGTATTTTACCTAGGATGTGAAGGAGATGTAGAGTCTTTTATAAATGAAGATTTTCCCCTTGTAATGCCCACACATGAGAAAAATCTTATTATATTTTGATAGACTCAATTAGACATTCATTTTTGTGTGATGGATATGATGGACTTGTTTGGATTCACATGATGCATAGATGTATTTTGACTTTTATATGTGCTTCATTGATGATCATTGATAGATATTGTATGCTTCGTGACTCGTGATATTATTGATTTTGCTCATGCTTCGTTGCGACCTTATGTGATTTAGATTTCATGATGATGTTTTCATTGCTATGTGTATTATATCATGACCGATGCATAGATGGATAAATTTCATTGACTTTTGCTTTATTATGCAATGGATATACTAAACCCTAGTTCTGATTTATGTATGATGTATTGCTCATTGTATGACTACTGTTGACTGTATGCGTAGGGGAATCAACATCACATCACTCATTACGAGAAGGATGTGTCGTTGTGACATTCCTCCACTTGTCTATTATGTATGCACATGTATCATTTTGTGGTTACAGGATTATAGGTACTAAGGCATTCATTCCTCCCGAGCAACCAGGTGCGAGCTCCCTTGGCTTGACAAGTGCGAGTGTGCCTCTTCCCAATGACAAGATGTGGTTCAGAGATGTCGTTGGTTCCCTACCCGCACTCTACGTCTAGGTTTGACGTCGAGTCCTTATCACCAATCTTGGCGAAGTTCGCCATGTCATCATCGTCATCATGACTTGTGAGTATGTGGCATAGTGAGTTTGATTATTCAGTTATTTTATTTAAGTTCTTTGAGTAAAGTGATTGATTTATTATTTAATTTATTTAAATTATAGTAATTGATTGACTATGTTTGAGTGGTTACTTAATACTAGTTATGACTCTATTAGTGATATTGTTATTTTAAAGTTCTTAAGATTTGACGATTTTTAATTATTTTCTATTTTCATGTTTTAACTTGGATTAGTGTTCATATTGAGATTTTGGGATCATATTTGGTAATTTGTGTTTTAATCTAATTTAACTCATTGAATATTCTTGTATTTCGTGTTATTGACTTTATTGTTCATTTGGGGATTTTAATCTCTAATTAGTTATTTACCTTGATTGCTTTAATTATATTATTTATTTAATGTTGAATTCAATTTCTATTTAGTCATTATTGAGAAGTTTGATTATTTAATGAATTGGTCTATTGGATTGTTAAATCAAGTATATGTATACATATACAAGCGTGAATTGAATGATTTAAAGAGAATAAATTATAATATTTCATTTACAATATTTTATTATATTTTACTATATTTTACTATATTCTAATATTCGATTTCTATTTTGAAATTGTTTCTAAAGTCTTACAATAAAATAGATTTTTAAATTACATAAAATTTAAAATGGGAATATGGAAATCTCAATGTTTTATTATCCCATTTTTTATTAAAAGAGAGCTAGGGTTTCATTTTGGGGCTTTTCAGATGCTTTTCATTCTTGATTTTCTTGGGAGGAAGATGCTAGAGAATTTTTTGAAGGATTGTAGATTTGGATTTGGGAACTTGCTGCTGGAAGATTGATTGTTGCCCCAAATTTCTTTCACCATTTTGCTTCAGAAAGAGGTAGGGTTTTGCCTTTCCTTGTTTTCTTTTTTTTCTCTTTCATGATTTGAAAACCAAAAGAAAATTGGAAAGAAAGTCTCTATTTTTCTTCCTCTCATAAGTTTAAATTCTAATTTCATTCAATAGGTTTTTTATTTGCAAAAAAGATGTTATTATTTCAAGTTGCTCGGTGAAAAACCTCTATTTTTATTTCACAGTTGAGATATAGATTTCCTTGGTAGGAGTGTGGAAAGAAACCAAAATAAAATTCTGATTTCAAGAAAACTTGTTTTAGTTTAAAAACTTGCTAGCAATTTCTTGTTAAAAATTGTGATTTGGGGACAGATTGTTTCATTATACCCCTTGAGAAAATTTGAATTGGGTTGCATTTCTAAATTTTGATTTGCGTGCTAAAAAATCCACTCTTTTCCCCTACTGCTATGTTATTGTTTTCTCCTTAAAAAAAAAGTATTTTAAATAAATTAAAAAACTGGGGGGTAGTGTATTAATTAAACCCCATATGGGGGTGGTGTTGCCAGCACCACCCACAGTATGGAGTGGTGCCACGACACCGCCCATACCGTGGTGGTACTCGGTGGCACTCCCCACAGTGTGGGGTGGGTGCTACAACACCCTCTACATCGTGGAGGTGTTGCACAACACCTACCACGGTGTGGGGTGTGTTGTGTGCACCACCCAACCATGGGGTGCCATGACACCACCACCACATACGTGGTGGGGGTTCAACACCATTAAAAAGAAACATTTTTTAATAATAATATATATATATATATAATTAATCAATAATATGTTTTAATGGATATTAAATAAATTAAAAAATATTTAAAATAATAAAATAATGATATAATAACCATAAACAAAATGATATTTAAAAACAATAATAATATTAATAATATATTTTGATTTTGTATATAATTGTATTGTTAATATTATTATTATTATTGTTAATATATATATATATATTTGTGTGTGTGTGTGTGTGTACAATTGTATTATGGATTGGCTTTATAAGTCAAGTCTTCCCCAACTTGTTTAATTGCTCTTCCTAGTGGTACTCAAGAGTCAAGTCTTTGACGTTTTTTAGTTCTGGAGGCCGTCCATTTAAGTTGAGTTTTTTAATTGAATTTAGATTTTATTGGATGCCATTGATATTTGTAAGTTTATTCTGTTAATTAGACATGCCCTCTTGATGATTTTGGCTATGAGGATGATTTAATTATGCTTCTAATTTTATGTCAGCAAGTGTGAAGACCTCGTAGGGATTTCATTGAATTGCTTGCAGCAGTGTTATGATTTAGCTTATGCTTTACCTTGGTCAAGGGACTTTTTCTTTTATATGTGTTTTCTTGGTCTTCTGGGTATGTGAATATTTGTAGTATGGCATTGTTGACATGTGAGTCATATTTATTACCTCGTGTAAGAGCATCTTGCATTGTTCATTTTGGATCCATGTAAAGGGATTGGACTCCTTTATGACACCCGGGGGTCATGAGAGATGGACTTTCACAAGGTTCCTTGTAAGGATGCGTGAAGTCTGGAGATTTTGGGCGTAAGGGAGTTTACCATATTTTAATCAAGTGATAACCAATTAATGAATGGGTATGGGTAGTTAATCAATTTAAAAGAGATAATAACTTATTAGTGCCTCATGACTCAGTCCTAGGGAGGATGTTTTAGGATGAGCATGAGAAGACCGTGGAGATGGTAAGCTAATCTCCCTTAGTCTCTCTTTCAAGGTTGATATGGCTCTGCATGCCCATAGGCTATTGCCTTGTTTTTGGTTTGGCATGTGATGACACTCCCTCGTACATGTGAATCCTTTTCTTACTTTTTCATTCACGTTATGATGTTTTATCAACCTCTAGAATCTCTTGTTCCTTTTGTTTGTCTAGGTATGGTTGTGTGTATGGAGGTTGTGATTGGTATTAGTCCCTTTGGTAAAAGTGTCAACCTAGGTTTAGTATGCAATTTGGGACCTAGCGACATCTCCTAGCTCGAGGGGTGGTTCCTTGTAGGTTCCACATTGGTTGGGTGGTTGAAGCCTTTTTCCATTGGGGGTTTTCCCTCTTCTGGATGTTCTCTTCATGCCTGGACTTGAGGTTTTCTTCATGTTGATTTTGTATCCTTGGAGCAGATTTATGTATTGATTACTTCATGACTTGAGACACTTTTATCATGTACTAGATCAGGAATGTTGTATAAGAACTGAGTTAATTCTCACACTTTTACTACCATGTAATAGTAACCTTCGTTATATCCATGATTAAGCTTTATATTAAACCTTCGAATGGAAATATTATAAGTTACTAGTATGTAAGTAAAAAGAAAGAAGAAAAAGGTATACTCTTGTTACTATTGTCTTATCATTTGTCAGCCATGTATTCCCTTGAATTGGATACATAAAACATGAATGGATTTGTCATACATGATATGTGAAGTAGATTGGATAATTTTAATTGCAATGTGCTTATAGACAATTAGTTAAATCAGAAATTCAATCATTTATGTGGTATTTATATGTTGGATAGTAATTCTGTAGATGTGATCTCAATGCAATAGAATATGGATATTTATTACTTCCTTCATGTTATATATTTGACAATGAAAATGATCTAATACTTGAACATTCAATACCTTCATGTAAAAATAGATTTAATTAAGTAGAAGATACTATCTTGTTATGAGATTAAATGATTGGAACAATGGCATTAAACAAAAACCTCTTAGACCATCTATTCTAAGGCATGGAAACACAAGATTATTGATGACATGGTTGGAATCTTGGAACCTAGAATAACACCAAGGCTGAAAATTGTATTGAAACTCCATAAATAGATATCATTAAGAAATAAATAGGATAACATATAATTGTGTTAAGGCTGCAATAAAACTATTGTTGCATAAATAGTATCATGAGCTTGTAGTTGCATAAGCAGGTTAATGTGCATGCTTTTGGTTGATGCATTAAGTTATGGACAACATTATAGGAGTAATCAATTCAGCCATGGCAAATCATAGTTGTCATGTTAAGGTATAAGTATAAGGATAAAAGTAAATGCATGAAGCTGAGTGCAAGGTTGGTCATTATGGTGTCTTGTTATTGTGTTCAAGCTAAGGATAAGGATATGTATTGATAAGTATTGTGCATTAGCAAGATCTTAACATGTAGGTTGTGATATGCATATGGTCATGTAAGTTTGTGGTAATGTTCGCATTGGGTTCCCAAGTGGAGCTAGTGGCTATAAGGAAGTATATCGTACCTAATTAGTGGTAATCAGGTAATGTTGATGTTAGCATTCATTAAGATTATTTGAGGACAACAATAGTAGAATATCATGTGAAGTGCATGATATAGGTTAATATGCATACATGCACTTTTAGTTGTGTCTATGATTAAGTTAGATTATTAGGATCATAAATGTGAAATATCATGATGATGGTAAATTAAATGTATTGATCATAAAACATAAATGACGTAGGACTAAGTAGTGACGTTAATGCCCTAGGGAAAATAATGAGACCATGTAAACCATTAAACCTTATAAACATGACTTCACTTCAGTTAGTAACATGATGTATGAAACCACGGTTATGCACTTAACGTTAAATAAAAACTAGTGAACCAATTCTTAATCATAATGCCTAGTTAAGTTAAATGTAAACCTTATTAGTAAACCAAAAAAAAATCATCCCTCTTTTGGTCTAGTTGTAGTAAGTTTTCCCAGGGTTTGTTGTTGGGTGCTACACCCCCAAGGAAGAGACCTAAGTCAAATCTTGCATAAGAACTATTAAACTATATCACCATAAAAGTGTTAGTTGTAGAAAAACACATTAGGTGAAAAAGTATAATTTAAATATAAAAAATTTTAGAAATAAGAAAACACCAATATATTTGGCTAGAAATCTATATTATGTTAGGGTCTATATGACAAGCCAATAATCCTATGACTACTACAAATTATGTTGTAAGATAATGATTAAAAAAAAGACATGGATGTGTATATAGAAAAAGTCAAGTTGGATGTTCCCGCAGTAGACAACAACAAGATAGTTTAATGCAAAAATATTTTGAGAATCTATGATAGAATTGAGAGCTAAGGAGTATTCTAGCCCCCTTAGAAAATGACTCATGCTACGTAAAGGAGCACAAGTGATTGATTCTAAGGAGAAGAGATGTTGTGTCATTAAAAATTAACAAGATGTACTGATGGAATGCTACCTTGTAATAGATAACATGTAAAACCCATAACATCAACAAAAGGGAAGTGCATAAAAGAGATAGGGGATCCTAGTATTTAGGGTCAATAGGATTCATTTTAGTAGAATCAATATATGACTGCATATCAATCATCATCATATCCCCAAATATTTCAAATCATGAAGAAGAATCATATGAAGACAAAATACGTACAAATTTGAGTCAACATGGAAAAGGCCTAATGGCTTGACACTTTGTATTGTCCCTAAATTAAAAAAATTAAAGTATTATAAAAAGAAGAATAATGATACAAATGTCTCGAGGAATTATACAACAAATTTTCTCCCATGTATCCAAGTACCCATGAGGGTATCATGTGTCCTTTGGGAGAGAGAACAAACATATACAAGAAAGTATGAGAGAACACAACAAATAGGCAAACGGTAATCTAAAGACATGAAGAGGCACTACTCTAGTAAATTACCTCCAACAACTTATCAATCTCCTCCTAATATGATCATTGGGGGAAGGAGGTCAATATTGAAGAGGCACAATGACTAAGTCGGTGCTAGGCATCTCTCCTATAAAAAGTACTAGGGATGAAGCTACCTCAACATTCCCATATTCTAGTTCCTATGAGTCAAGTGTCAATGTCCTTGTAAAGATAGTTGACAACACTACAATATCATCAAGGCAATCATACATTTTTCCTATTTTAAGGAGAATGTAGTAGCATATTTCATAAGTATACCCTAGAAACATTGGTCATAATTATACCCTAGCAACCCAAGACAAATGGATCTTATAGGAATCCTTTACGTATCATTTTTCCTATCTTAAGGAGAAGTTTTGGAGACATCCCTCTAAATGTAGAGGAACTGATAAGACCTATCCCCTCCATAGGCACTTCTTTAGACTTAAAATTTGATTTTTATTATATTAAAATATAATATTCTCATTTCTTATAATATTTGATTTTTTTGAATATTGTTACATTGTAATTTAGATATCTAGAGGAATATTTAAAAGACTTATTGAAGATGTTTATGGATTAATTTTGTTGAAAAAAAATCACTCTTGTGAATTTTGTAGTCTTGTACATTCATATTATATTTTTTTTAATAGGGTAATTTATACAACTTATAAGATTTTGATTACTTACTACAACAAACATATTGTTGATACCCTTTGAAGGGCATCTATATAGAAAATATAGTGCACACACTACTACTACTTAGTATTCATTATAAAAGTGTTTTACCTTCAACATATCCTATTCATATTCATTATTGTTCTATTTTTCTAAATTGTGACACCATTCTTCTACAGTGTGTACCTTGTAACAAATTTCTTCTCGATTCCATGATATTTATAAAAATTACAAAAACTCATTTCTCCAGCTCTAATAGAATTGATTACCTTTATGCATTCACCATTTTATTTACAACTATTTCTTTGAAATATTTGAACATTTTGAGGACTTCACACTTATTTTTGAGAGCATAATTTATTTATTTTTCATAAACCATCAATAAAATTATCTTAAAATAAATACTTTCTCCTAATGATGGAGTCTACATTGGCTCACATAATTCATTGTGAACAAGATTTAATGTTTCCTTTTCTCATAAAGGCATTCACTTTGTTAAATATTACTTGTGTTATTTCTACAAAATATAACTTTCATATGAATTGATTGGATCTTCAATTAGCCATAATATTTTAACCACTTGCTTCATTTGCAATAATTTTAAACTTTAAAAATTAAGGTATCCATACCTTACATTTCATAGTCATGTATAGTCTAAATAAGATGTTTAAAATTTTTCTTTGAGCTCTCCTTAAGATTTTGATTTTTTACTTTTGATTTAGAGTGTGAACATTTGGTTTAGATTTTCATCTTGACCTTTACAATCTACTTATCACTTAGAAATATCCTTAGTATATATGAACATATTATCTTACAATAATAATTTGTGACTCTTTTATATAAGTTGTCCAACAATAATGAGATTATGTTTCAATTGATGAAACAAGAAAATGTTTCATATATTCTTTCATTCACCATTTTTTATAAAAATATTAATCACACCTTTAGCTTAATTAACACTTTATTATAATTACTCAACTTTACTTTATTGGTGATTTTATGTACACTAGGTTTTTGGGTTCCTCCACTTTTTGTGGTCTCCTTCCTTGCTTGAGGAGACCTTTGTTCAAGTTAATCTTACTAGTAAAAGGTTGTGGAAAGCCTTTCAAAATTTGTTGCTTGTTGACTAGTGCTACTTAGGGGTTTCTCAAGAAGATTGCTTAAGTTTCCTTCCTAAACCCCTCTGTTTTGATTATGTAATTTTTTTGTGTCTAGATCCTTGTTCCCACCGATTTGATTCTTCGACCAAAAGTGTCTTTTCAAAAAAGGGTTTGTCCTTTTTTGGTTTTGTTGTTTTTGTGGTCTCACTACTTGTGAGTTCCTCCCTTTTGTGTGCCTACGTGGTGGTTTTGTAATAGGTTGGGCATCTCCTAGTTTTATCTATTGAAAACATCTCAAGTAAGAAGATGAAGGCAATTGCAAAGAACACAAAATAAAAGGGATCAAGGAATAGTTAATTATAATAGAAATGTTAAGATTGATTTTAAGACTTTAAAAATGATATTTCAACATAGACTAGATAAATTTGCTACACCAAGTATGTGCTACATTTGTCAAGAAATTTATCTTGCAATGAAGGTTGTAAGGATACATGAAGACCCTATTTTCCATCGATGTCAACAAGAGAAGAATGGACATTGATTTTTAGTATTAAATGGGGATTTTGGTCCACATCCATTAGAACTTAAAATTTAACACAATTATAGAGGAAATGTTGATTGTGCATGTCAACCCAATTCTTCAAGTTACACATGCAGCTGGAGGTCAATATAAATATAAAGGACATAGCATAAGTTTTCATGAGAAGTAAGCATAATATCTAATATTTGACCACATTAAATAAAAGATTTATCAATTATGAAGTTCATATAGAGTTTGATTTAGATGCAATGAATATGTATTTGTGAGTCCAATAATAGAGATGGATGAAGGAAACATTATTTATCGTGCTACATCAATAATATCTAAACCATCAAATTCTCAAAGAGAGATAGAAATAACTCAACATTAGGGTAAATAACCCTAATGTAGATCCTAGGTCACTAATTAATTGGTTAGGAATTGGTTCATCTCTTGTGAATGAGTTGGTCACTAAAGGATTACTTGATATGGTTTTTCCAACATTGTTTTTAGATGGATGATGTGATTGGATAGAACCATGAATGGGGAGAGAAAGCATAGTAATGCTTTATTCAAATAAAGAAAAAAGAAGAAGATAAATTAATAATTTACATGCCACATTGTCAATGCTACTAGCATAGGTATCCTAAATACATCTATCTATAAAATGTTCAGAGATATCAATGTCAGGGTGCTCATCAATTCTCAATAATAGTTAAAATATTGGCACGTCAAAACTGATATCTTTCAATATATTTTAGATAGACGTATTTAAGATATCTATGCTAGTTAAATTTTTAAGAATATTTTCTACAATCTTTTGATCAATTATTTATTTTCTATACAATCTAATTTTATTAAATACATTCACACTATAATAAAAAAATTATCTCTGAAATCTCAACCCTTCATTTGCAAATTGTCAAGATTTATCCCGTGAGAATCCAATTTAACTACTTTCACCTTATTGTTCCCCAATAGATTATTTCAAAACATATCCCATGGCCTCTTAATTCTATTTACTGGTGCAACCTTTAAAAATTAACTCATAAATTAACTTCTTTCTTCGGTGATGAGAGATAAATGTTGGAATCATCCTTTATGTCAGTTGGCGCTGCCAGACTCTAAGATTGTGATCTATATTAAAATATTTTGCAACTTCCTTCTTTTCCCTCATAAAATTTGTTGTCGGCCTTTTTGACTCGACAATTATGTTTGTGGCTGGTGGCAGACATTCAGACTTGGATGAATTTGATTTTGATAGATGGAAAAGATATATTGGAACTTGCTATTCTTGAAGTAGCGCCTGGACATTATCCTCTTTGTCCACACGATGGACTTCAAACTGAGGTGGCTGATGCTTAGAGTGGATAAAGGTAAAACAGGAATGCACTACAAAATGGTTTTTTTCTTTCTTTCTTTTTTTCTTTAAAAAAATAAAATTGTTTATAGTTGCTACAATCTTTTGTAGCAACTAGGATGTTAATATATTATTTCAACATCAATAAATATAATGAATGGAAACTATCAATCTATATAAAAATTGGGAAGAACAATTATATAAACCTTCTCAATGTAAAGATGCAATAATCATATTTACCCACTTTTGAATTAAAAGGACAACCAAAAGAAATTTGTAGATCATAAGCTCGACAAACTCTTTATCGACGTTAACTTAAATTTGTACTTCCACTAACACAACAATCCTACTAATGGCAAATAAGGTAGTCTCTGAAGGTCAAATTTGATGTAGACCTTAGTTCCTTTAAATTACTTAGTGATAAAGAGAATTGTGGCTTCTACTATCAAAAGGTTAAACAACATGTTGACAAATTTTAGAACACTATTGAATCCGTTTTCTAAGAAATTATGAAGGTTTCCATTATAAGAGTGCATGAAAGAAAATAAGTAAAGGCACATTATTATGAAGTGAGCCTACATTAAGATGAATATTTTCTAGATTTTTTCAATGATTAATTAGGCCTTCAAATATGTTGTATTGCATCTTAATATGAAATGAAATTACTATATTATGGAGAGATTTAGTTAGGATGAATTGAAGAAAATGAATGTCAATATATCATATTTATAGTTTTGTTGTTTTTCTTCTTAAATTTAAAAATTGAAATCTCAAAACATTTCAAAAGTGGAGCGTGGTCCAATATAATTAGGAAGTGGATATTAAGATGTCATTATGTAAGTGATTTGTCACAATAAACTCTACATAATGTTTTCAAGTTAGATTGGCCATTAGAAAATTTATTACTATTGATAAAGTTGATGTTCAATTAATACAAAATTATTTTTTTGATTCTGATTAAATTTAAAATAACAAACTAAAATAAATAATACTTTGACAACATTTTATTATTATTATTTTAACTTTACTTTAATAAAAAGAAATAGTACAATATTCAAAAAAACATAAAATGATAAAAAGACACACCCACGCATCTATACATAAAAGATCAAGCTCTAGTCTCATATAAACATATACTACTATATTAAAAAACAATTAACTACTAGATCTGCAGTTCCCATTAAATAATATTTCAATGCACGTATAAAAAGCCATGAACATGCCATTTTCATCATTACAAATTAGAATGCATATTATATATAGAAACAAACTTGTTCCCTAAATAGTATGGGTATAGACTAAAAGATTATTCACCCATTTGAAATACATATTAATTGGCTAGAAGGACAAACATAGATACTAAGCATGAAATGGGACATGGAAAGAACTGAAAGTATCGACATGAGGAGTCATCTGCCGCTTCTGACGCCCACTCCGAGCCCTTCGATGCTAAACGAGGAACTGCACTGCTCTGGTATTGAATAAGCGACCCCAATTCCCTCGCTTTTTTCTTTCTCATCAACTATCAGCCCAACCATTTCTTCCGGGTTGTCTGCTACATCATTATTCACCCACGCATGCGGTCTTTCGCCTCCTTTACTCCAAAGCAATTCCTTAACTACCTCTTTCATTGAAGGTCTCTTCTCCCCTTCTACGCTAAGGCTTCGCTAGCCCCGCCACTCTTCTCATTGACTCCATGTTTTTACCTTCATCCACATCAAGACGGGGATCTATGATTTCCCTGAAACCTGTTTTATTCACAGTGGAGAGGAAAAATATGGCCAGGTTGCTCTGGTTCTTCATCCTTTCATACGAGACAGGTTTCAACCCTGTCAGAAGCTCGACCAGAACCACCCCAAAGCTGTGAACATCACTTTTCTCTGTAAGCTGAACTGTTTGGAAGTATTCAGGATCAAAGTAACCCATTGTTCCCTCCACTACTGTAGTGATGTGCGTTTGCCCCATTGGCACCAAACGAGACACTCCAAAGTCTGCAACGTTTGGATTATAATCATTGTCCAGCAGAATGTTGGAGGATTTGACATCTCTGTGGACAATCGGTACTGACGCTGCAGAGTGCAAGTATGACAAAGCTTCTGCGGTTTCTGTGGCTATGCGCATGCGCTGCTCCCATGGAGCTTGCTGATGCTCTTTCTTGTTATCATGCAGATGGTCGAACAATTTTCCATTTGAAATGTATTCATAAACCAAGAGAGGAACCGCAGTTTCCAGTCAGCACCCGAGTAATTTCACCACATTTCTGTGATTAATTTGGCTCAAAATAGAAACTTCATTAATAAACTGGTCGATTTCTTTAGAATCAACTTCCCTAGACTTCTTGACAGCCACAACAAGTCCATTGGTGAGAGTGCCTTTGTAAACGGTGCCATACCCACCAGTTCCCAGGATCAAATTTTGAGAGAACTTATTGGTGGCTTTCTCGATCTCGTTCAAAGAGAAGAGCTTCATGCCTTCCACTCCTCGAGATGAAATCAATCTTTCCAAATGATCTCCTCCATTCTTCTGAAAGTTCCTTTCTTTGACGCGCTTGGATTGTCTTAACTTCAAAATCCAGAAGAGAGTGCCACCGCCCAGTAGTACAGCTATTAGTATCCCCAATAGCCCTACATTCGTCAAACAGAAAAACTGTTACCGCAGGAAATGTAAACCTGATAGGGTAATAAATACAGCTGTCGAATGCCCAGAATAGATACCTGCGATTATTGATGAAGTTTGAAAGCAACCGAAACTTGTGCATATTTCTATTTCTGGAGCAGGATAAAATCATTAGAGGAGAATCTCAAATGAAAAGAAGAAAAACAAACGAATGTTATGGAAACATAAAAGAACAATTTGTACCTCTGCATCCCATGCCTTTCTTATATCCATCCCCGCTATAGCCAGTCTTACACTTGCATACATAACCCCAAGATTTATTTTCACACTCTGCGTTTGGAGAACACTGGTATGAATTGTTAGCTTTATCCGAGGGGCATGTGTCGCCAGGAATGGCCCAGTCTAGCCGCATAGAATAAGGGCAATCTTCGAATTGGAACTTTAATCCGGGATTCGAACCGAAACTCTCACGGTCAACTAGAGCAGAGGCGGAATGGCTACAATTTCTTGTTTCATTAAAAGAGAGAAGTTTTGCACTGACGCTCATCCTGGTGTAACCTCCCGGAACCGGTATTTTACAACAACTATTATCTTTACATGCCAATGGTTTGACAGAGCGTGTCTGATTACACGAAGAATAGCAAGACCCCATGAATGCATCCGGTCCAGTGGCCAAAGACATTCGATATTCGCCATATATGCTACAGCCAACAGCAAAGAAGTTATTAAACTCAGAAATCCTGAAAGGCCCTCCGTCTGAAAGGTTGAATGGCCTGGTGATTGTCTCGTTAGCCGGTTTGTTGCATGGTAAAGAATACGAGGCAGCGGCGTCAACCAGAATATGGTCGTAAGACATATTTAGGACTTTACAAGTTCTCTCGAAAGGATTGGCAGATAGGGGGTACCAGGGTGAGAACTCGATTTATTTTCGCAAGCTATTTCAAAACCAGGCAAACCACATGTGCTTCCGAGCAATCGGAAGGGATAAGGAATTGCCAGATTTCCGCATGTTTGAGAATTGGAGCCAAAACAATTATCTGCTTTGAGTGATAAAAGTTGAGCAGAAAAGTAGAGCAAAATCCATTGAATTGAACGTATAATTGTAAATTTCGACATGGAGATCTAATTCAGTGAATCAGGCAGGCCTAAAATGTAATATATCAAGCTATGATCTCCGCTCTGCATATATTCAGATTGTGGATGGAAGCATCGTTGGCAGTTTCAAGAGACAATACTTTTTGAAAAGTCGCCCTAGACGTGTTTTAGTTAAATCAGGATTCCTCTTTCCCTTGTTTTGGATTTGATCGTATGAGCACGGCTTATCAGCTGAGTTAAAACAGCCGCATAAACAGCCTGTAAAATAATTTAACAGTTAATAAGAATATTAAATTTACGTGTACAGTTAATAGATATTTCTTATCAATTATCCTTTGGAATGGTAGGTAAAATATTGAACAGTAACTTATGTTTCAAATCTTATTACAGCCGACCTTTCTCCTGATATAACTTGGTCAATGGCTCTCCATATCCTCAAACTTCTAACATGTATGGCAATTGATGAAACGTAATTTCCAACTGCATTCGAACGGACTGTTCTTATTAGTTCTTGACTTGGCCAGCTAATTACAGTGACTAATTGAAATGAATTGAATTGATCAATTCAACAGAGTCATCCGAACATCCACGCTTATTATTTAGGCTTGTCATTCATAACTTTCCTCAGATAAGTAAACACAAGCGTTTCCATTGAAATATTCAAGCTCACTTAATCAAACTACATCCATACACGTTCTTCGAAATTACTTGTAAGTTTCTTCCCCGGATAAAATTTTCACTTCCATCTATTACATGTGAACCACAGGAAGTTAACCTTTTCACGCCAAAAGATGGTCGGTATTTATATCTTATAATCTAAGATACAAGTCAATTTATATTATATAATCTAAGATGATATATATATATATATATACTATCTAATTAGAATCAAAATAGTAATGAACAATATGATCAAAATGTTGTTTTCAATTGTTGTTCCTAGCTATAGGTGGATTATTCTATGTCACACCTACACATTTCGATAGGTTTTTGAGAGGGAAATTGAATCCGTCAAAAAGGATTTCAGATTTACCACAATACCTAGATTAAAGGTCAGCGATGATAGTTGAAGGGAAAGTAATGTTTTTTGTAAACTATGTGGAAAATCTATAAAGTATGTCATTATATGTTTTTGAAAAGTTTGTGAATTTTTTTTCTAAACTTGCACACATAGTAAGATCTAGCTAGCTAGAAAGAAGAAAAATTGCAACATAGAGAGAAAATTTGAGAGCAAGAATGAGAGTGAAACTATTTCATTGATTAATTTACAAATAACTTACAAGCTATAGAGCCTTCGCCAAAGAAAAAAATGAAGGAAAAATAGGAATTAAACTAAAAAGGCGGAGATATTCCTTAGCTTAACAACTAAGTAAAAAATAGTTTTATCCAAATCATGGGATTAAAATAGAAATCCACAATTAAAATCCCATTAAACATAGAGGAAAAGCTTATTTACGTGCACTAACACCCCCCCTTAAGTCTAACTAAGGAGACAAAAGCCTAAGAAAAGGAAAGAGGAAAGAAGGAAAACCCAGTGGGAACAAAATCCCCCCTCAAAACTTACACTAACTCTGCATGGCATCTTGTATGCCGCAATGTCTTTCACCCCAAGAAGGCCTCGTAGAAAGTGAAAAATGAAAAGATAGAAACCTCGAGCTGTCAAACTAATGAATTCCCACTCAAGTTAAATGTTTGAAAGAATCAAGATGACAGGTTTGCGAAAATAATCCCATTTCTCCATTCTAATGCTAAACTATGACTTTGCCATACAAGACTCAAGAATAGTTACCACTGTAGTGTGATATTTTTTCAAATGTGAATCAGGATGTGTCAAGATAGTAGCATGGAGTGGCTGAGAGCGTACAAGACAATCCAAACCAGAAGAACATGCATCTCGATGTGAGCTAACATTGGAGATATGGCATGTGTCCTCAATATTGTCATCAAGATCAAGAAGAGATTGAACAAACAAATGATAAATGTTTGATAGAATGATATCTCGCTCATCAAGAGGACAAGAATGAAACTGCTAAAGAGAATCTAAGATAGCATTCAGAGAAACCGAAATCTCTGTCAAATTGGTAGGTGAAGGTGATTGAATAGTTGCCAATACTAGAGGTGTAGAAAGAAGAGAAGCAAGAGCTGATGTCTCTAAGTAATCAAGACAATCAAGGTTCTTCCAATAAGCAATTTCCTCTTTAGTGTCATCATCATACATAGGATTATCATCATTATCAAGGAAGATACGCATGTCTATAGTTGGATCATCTGGGAATGGAGCTTCAGTGGGATCTCCATACATTTCCCATAAAGTGGGCCAAAGAGAGCAAGGGCACTCAATGTGTGATATAGCCATGAATTATGGTCCCTAACACTTAAACCATTAATCCTGAGACATGATCATTTCTACTTTCCCATGCAAATTTATACCAACAAGCGCTTGGTTCAAGAATAAGCCCATACAAATGTGACAATAGATGAATCCATTGAAAATGTTTTAGGATTCCATCATGTCAGGACTTCTAGTTTCCTTCTTCCAAAGTGATGATAGCTAGATGATGTTTTATTCCCATTTAAGACTTAGATTATGTTGGCCATTTGGTGGAATTGATTATGTGATGCATTGATGTTTTATCATTGATACCAACATTAGCTATTTGGATGCTTTACCGACACCCTTCTGGTCCGAGTAGGTTGAGTGGTTTTTGGCTAACTTGGATCTAGCATGATCTGATAGGCTTCGGTATAGTTTGGTGATGAAATTGGCTTGTTCATGATACTCATGCTCTTATTTGGTCAGTTGGTTTTGGTTTGATGATTGGATGCTATCATGCTTGCTTAGAAGCTTGGTTTCTGGTTCCAAGGAGGGTTTCACCGGCAGAGTTTTTGGTGAAGATCTTCTATGAATTGCATAAGTGGTGTTGGTGCAGCTTTTGGTGGAGTTTCAGGATGCTGTTGGTGATCATGTTCAAGACTTGGCAGATGGAGATCATTGCTGAAATGTGTGAACCTATATTGGGTCCCGGTTGATCTAGGTTATAGACCGAGTTTAATGTAATGTGTAGATTGGACCTATTGATGTATTTCTAGGATGTCTTATATGTTAGATATTATTTGTTTCGTCTAAGGCCAACATGGTTTGTAATTATGTAAATGGTTTATTTTCTAGTGGTTGACCTGATTTTTTATGGTCGAGGGTTTGTATATATAGATGTAAGATCTCATTGTAGATCATCATGGTTATTATTAGAGGTCATGGTCAAGGAACTTGGAATCAATGGAAACTGGTTTGCAGCAACAAGTTCAACTTTCTCTTAAGTATCTTGATAATGAATAGGTGGAAAACAATAAATTGAAGAATGAAATGAGGCAAGCCTGAGAACACATTATTTCATTACAAGGAAAGCTATCAGTTGTTCAAGCCAAGATGAAGGAACTTTGTGATCAACTGCAAATACAGAGTAGTGATGAGGAAGATGCCTTAAAAGATCAATGTCAGAACTCACTCAGGAGAATACTACCTTGAAAATGTGAGCCCTAACTATGAGAATGTGCAAGGACATTGAAGACATGAAGAAGAATGAATAAAACCTAGCTCAACATTTGAAGGACAGATCTAATGAATGCAATAGAATGATACATGAGAATGACATGTTGAAACTTGAGTTGATTCAATCCCGAAATAGTGAACAAGAACTTGACAGATAGATCATAATCATGAGATGATTTAGCCACTGCAAATGAGTACAATGACAAGTTAAAAGCCAGCTCTGCAAGACTTGATGAACTGCTGAAGAGCTAGAGAGATGTTAATGATACGAGAGGTATTCAATATGAAGTAGGAGAAATCTCTGGCACTACACAACAAGATCAATCATTCGGTTAGAAGCAGAATTGTGCCAACAACTGAAACCAAAAATCACCGGTAAGATAGCCTAATTCTCACAAATTCAATGGTACATGCTTTGTTTGCAATAAATATGGTCATATAGAAAGTCAGTGTAGAAATAGGAATAATCAGAACAATGCATCAATCATCGGTCTTGGAAATATTAGATGTCATGCATGTAGTAGATTTGGACATATGGATAACCAATGTAGATCAAAAGGAAATCAAGGGTACAACAAAGCAATTCAGAAGAACAATGTTGTCTTTTATGCATGCAACAAGATTGGAAATATTGCTAATTATTGTAGAAGTAAGAATCCACCAATAGCTGATCAAAATGTAGATGAGAAGGGAAAGGCAAAGGTTGAAGATATAAAAAAGCAAGATGAGAGAAGATGGGCTAGGAAATTAGATACTCCACCAGTAGATCAACCGATAAAGCCATTAGGTCCTGTATCGGAAGCAGGAACTTCATCTGGTAACTAAAGAACTCTACATTAAGGGTAGGCAAATCATTGAAGATCATGCAAACACCCCAGATTAGGTCTATAGTTAGGGTATTCTGATTGCAGATGGATACTCAAGCAACATCAGGTGTTTACTCGATCCTATATGCAGATTATGTGATCCGGTTAGATTCTCCAGTAGCATTTATGATAGTGGAAAATTAGGGTTAATAGCAATAACAAGGAATAAGAAGTCATTTCTTCACACAGTGAATGAGCATTCTGAAGAGCGATTTCTAGATAATTTCAAGAGTCGAAAGGCGATTTGTGTTAGCATATACATTTGGGAAGTATTTCATCATCCAACAAGTTATCATGGTATTTATCATTTGCAGAAACCTTCGATATCTATCATGGCATCGTCATCAAATGTTGATACTCCTTTGAGTGCAAATTAAGAACCACCCTTGTCCTGAATTTAGGAAGCATCCTTTTAAATCTCTTTTGGATGAACCATTGGGAGCATTTTTGAGTGTTTGCCATGGTGTTCTTCACACTGAAGACATTAGGGCATACATCCATTAAGACATTGAGGAGATCATAATGATGGTATGATGAAAGAATAAATATCCGATAGATTACCGAGAGGGGGGCTAAATCAGTAAATAGAAAAACTGATACAAACTTCCCAAACTCAAACTTAATCACACAAAGTAAACTTATCAATGAAATACCACTTTCAAGATCAATACTCATAAGAATACTAGTTCACTGTTATAGCAATTTAACAGTAAACAACATTCAACTTGTAAACATCCAAATGCTTCATTTCTCAATGCTTCTGATTATCATGACTTATTAGAATAGTTAAGTAGTTAATCAAATCAATCATAAGATCATAACCACAAAAACATTCACCACATGACACAAGTATTTATATGTGGAAAACCCAAATAGGTAAAAACCATGGTGAGATGGGACTCACAAGATAATATCTGAACTCTTCTGAAGTTCACCCTGTTAGGAGCCTAGCCTGTAAAAGCTTTACAAAAAGTCCTGTTAAGAACTGATCCTATTAGAAATCGCCCGATTAAGGGATTGACTACAAATGCCTTATTAGAAGCAAATACCCTGTAAGGAGTAACCTCAGTAGAGGATTTGAAAATCCAATCTAATGGACCACCTTGTTAGAGGATTTAATAAGTAACCAAGCTTGTTAGAGCTTACTTGGTTAAGGGATTTCAATTCTGCTATAATTGTTAGAAAACAATAGGAGTTTCTCGATCTATTTGAATAACACTACATTTGCTTGACCAGATTCATTTAAGCTTCTATCTACCTTTACTCAAACTACAGACTCATTCTTCGGTTCAACAACCACACACTCAACTGATTTCTACCAACTCTTGCCAACCTCAAATAAAACAACTTCATCGACCTTAAATACAAATCAATTAGGTTAGTAACACAACAAAAATATAATCCTCTCATCGAGATTACTAACAAGTTGGTACAAGCATGACCGTTGGATTCCATAGCAATCTCAACACATTAATCAAGAAAACCTCAACCGCTCCTTGATTACCACTTCATTAGGCTCAGTAACTCATCACACGCTTTGCATTAGATGCAATACACTTTGCTCATTCCCTAGACAAGCAAACAATTGACCTTGTCTTCATACAATGACCATACATGTCACCTATCATTACCACTCAACATCAGATCATAAACCAACATAACCAATTCAACAACCTTAATCGGTTAGGGTTTAACAAAAACAACTAGTAGGGTTTACCAGTTACATAACATAGAAAGGGTTTCACCTTTTACTCTAGTTACCGGTTCAACTCACAAACTTACATACCGGTTTACAATATGCTTCACAAAGCTCTTCCTACCAGTTACAAGACAATATCAACAATATCATTACTAGATAATTGACATCAATTACAACATAACATATCATTAATGCAATCTTCGTGCAAATGCCAACAATCTCCCCCTTTGAAATTGATGAAAATACAAATATCAACACCATTGCTTTGTTGCTATGATTGTGAATAGGAATCCTAATTTACATTACCAAGTATTGACATGCTCCCTTTGTCTTTAGTCTATCATTGGTTTTCCTTCCCTTAATCACATAGCTCTTCTCCTACTTTGACAACAATGCCAAATTGAAAGTAAAACATGTAATATTAAATTTTCACTATGCATCAACAACATACTGCAACTTGATGCTCCCCCTATGGAGTACATCCACTTCTACATCAACCCTTATAAAATTCTTCAAGTGATTTAGGGACTGATGCAGTCAACATCATGTTCAACTAACTTCATGAAGAGGGACAACCCCCAACTGACTTCTAAGATACTCAAAAGTAGTCTTAGGCAGAGGTTTGGTAAAAATATCTGCAAGCTGCTCTTTGGTAGAAACATGCTCTAAGATAACATCTTTTCTCTGAGCTTTTCCCCTCAAGAAATGATACTTCAATTAAATGTGCTTGATTCGTGCGTGCAAAACAGGATTCTTGGAAATATTTATGGCACTTATGTTATCACATAAAATATTTATAGGTTCTAAAATCTTCATCTTAAAACCTTCCAAAATGTGCCCCATCCAAATAGATTGTGTGCAATTCATATAAGCTACAACATACTTAGCATTAGTAGTAGATTATGATGTACAACTCTTCTTTTTACTTCTCCATGAAACAAGCCTTCCTCCAAGAAAAAATTCTCCACTGGTTGTGCTTTTCTGGTCATCAACATTTCCTACCCAATCAGCATCAGTGTATGCTTTCAAATCAAAGTTTCCTCCACATGGATACCATAATCCATAGTCAATAGTACCTTGTAGGTATCTAAAGATTCTCTTGGTTTCTATCAGGTGTCTCTCCTTAGGATTCTTCTAGAATCTAGCAACTATACCAACTGCATGAGCTATGTACAGTCTGCTGTGAACAAAATAGTGCAATTTGCCAATCATTGACCTGTATTCCTTCTCATCAACAGACTTAGATTCATCTTCCTTGGACAACTTACAACCTGTAACCATTATTGTCCCAACTAGTTTATAGTCACTCATGCAAAATGTCTTCAAAACCTCTTTTACATACTTAGACTGTGTAATGAAAATATCATTCTTCATTTGTTGTATCTGCAAGCTTATGAATATTTTTATTTGCCCTACTAAAGACATTTCAAACTCATTTTTTTATTTCCTCTACAAAATTTTTTCTCATGACATCATTACCTCCAAATATAATGTCATCAACAAATACTTCAGTGACTAGTATTTCATCTCCTTTAGACAAGATATATGTTACTATCATCACTGGTTCTTAGAATACCTATCTTCATTAGATGTGTATGAAGCCTTGCATACCATGCTCTGGGTGCCTTCTTTAATCCATACAAATCCTTATACAATCTGCATACCATGTCTTTCTCATCAGTCAAAGCATAACCATTTGGTTGCTCTATGTATACCTCTTCTTTCAATATCCCATTAAAAAATGCAGACTTAACATCCATCTGATATACCTTGAACATTTTATGGGCTCCAAATGCAAGTAAAGTTCTGACACCTTCTAGTGTTGCTACTTGGGCAAAATTTTTGCCATAATCTTCTCCTTCTTCTTGTGCATAACCCTTGTAGCCTAATTTTTCCTTGTTGCAAACTACAACACCATCCTCATTCATCTTGTTCTTGTATACCCATTTAGTACCTATAACATTCTTATTTACCGGTTGGGGTACTAGGGTCCAAGTGTTGTTCTTCTCAATTTGATCCAATTCCTCCTCCATAGCTTTAATCCAATAATCATCACCAAATGCCTCCTTAGCAGTTCTTGGTTCAATGGCGAAGATCATGCAAGAATTCTCTCTAATTCTTCTTCTGGTTAGTACTCCAGCATCCTTATCTCCAATAATCTACTCAGGATTGTGATTCAGTCTCACATATCTAGGAATAACATGATTATCATCTTTAGGTTCAGATTCTTCATTGTCATCATCTTCTTTTGAATTTATCTGTACCAGTTGGACTGGTGCATCAGACTTTGCTTTATCGGTTTCAGATTTCACAATTTCTTGTTCCAAAAACAAAATGCAAGGATCTTCATCATTTTTCTCTAAACTGGTTCCTTCTGAGACATCAAGAAATTCATCCACTCAAACATCAACACTCTCAACAATTCTCTATGTCTGGTTGTTAAAACATTTGTAGGCCTTACTGTTGGTGGAATAGCCAAGAAATATGCCTTCATCACTCTTAGCCTCAAATTTGCTAATGTAATCACCTCTCTTAATAAAATATTTTCTTCCAAATATTTTAAAATTGATAACATTAGGTGATCTTCCATACCAATATTCATAAGGAGTCTTTTCCTTACCTCTTTACCAGAACTCGATTCATTGTGTAGATAGTTGTGCTGACAACTTCTCTCCAAAAGCTTTTTGATACACCTCCTTGTATCAACATTCTCCTAGCATCTTCAACAACTGACCGGTTGTTTCTTTGTGCAATACCATTATGTTGTGGTGTCCTTGGTGCAGAAAGCTGCCATTTGATACCATTCTCTTCATAGTACCTATGGAATTCCTCATAAGTAAATTCACCACCTTGATCTGTCCTCAAACATTTTATCTTCTTACCACTCTCTTTCTCAGTTAAGGCCTTGAATGCCTTGAACTTGCCGAAATCTTTAGACTTATCCTTCAAGAATGTGACCCACATCATCCTTGAGCAATCATTAGTGAGAATCATAAAATATCTATCACCTTGAATGCTTTTTTTTCTTATTGGTCCACAAAGATCTATATGTTCACCAAATCTAACAAGTGCTCTTCTGAAAAGGATTTTCTTTTGAAAGTTGAAGAATTCATCTTTCCTAACTGACATTCTTTGCAAAGATAATTAACTGGTTTGTTTAATCGAGGAAAACCTCTAACTGTCTTGGACTTACTCACTTTAACAATGTTATCAAAGTTTATATGACAAAATATCCTATGCAAAAGCCAGCTATCATCTATTTTTGCAATAAAATAGTTGCTAACTTTAGAATGAAGGTGAAATGGGTTACCTTTAGTTTGTTTCCTGGTTGCAATAAATTCACCTTTGTTGTCAAAGATCTTGCACATACCATTTTTAAACTCCAGTGGGTATCCTTTGTCATTGAGTTGTGCCACACTCAAAAGATTGTTCTTTAGAACTTCAACCCAGTAGACATCATCTGCACTACTCTTCCCATTAAGAGAAATAACTCGTTTACCTTTAACTATGCAGGGTGAGTCATTACCAAATCTAACAACACCGCCATCAAATTCCTTCAAGGAAAGAAATTTGCTTCGATCACTGGTCATCTGATGTGAACAACCACTATCAATGATCTGATCATCAGAGTTATCCATCCTGGATACTAATGCCTTCTAGTCTGATATCTCTTCCTTAATAGATACAAACACAATATCTTAACTAGCATCACCATCAGATTCTTCATCAGTGATACCATTATCAATAGCAATAAGACAATCTATTTTTTCTTTACCCTTATACTTCTTGAATTTATCTCTCTTGTGTTCATTTTCACCATTAGAATAATTAGCCGCTATGTGACCAATCTTGTTGCATGCGAAACATTTTAAAGGTAATTTACCTATGTATTTACCAGTGCCTCTAGGAAACCGCTTTGCAAACAATGCTTCAAGCTCCACTAAACTGTCTTCATCATCAACATCTCTGTTGGTTCTAGATTCATAACCATGACTAGTATCTCTACTTTTTCTTACAGATGGGTTAGAGACAAAAGCTCTAAATGCAAACTCGGATTTTTATACAGTACCGTCATAACCATTTAATTCAAAAGTAGTAAGCTTTCCAATGATGGAGTCAAGAGTTACCTTAGTTTTGTCAATGGACTTCAACTCCTGAATAACTGTAACTCAAATAGCATAGACCAATAGCAGGGTTCTTAGTACATTATTGATTACTGTGGCATCTTCCACTTTCTCTCCTGCACTCTTAATTTTATCGATTCTCTCTTTTATCCTTTAGCCATACTGCTGGATATTCTCACCTTCAGACATCCTCATGTCATCAAACTTTCTTCTTAGACTCTCCTCTTTAGAAATCTTAACATGTTCATCACTGCTATAAATCTCTTCAAGTTTTTTCCATACTTCATATGCAGTTTCAAGACCATGAACATCTACATATTCAACATCAAACATGGAACTGATAATAGCCTCCAATGCTTGATGATTTTATTGTTGTTCTTTCTTCTCATCATCAGTCAGAATCCCAGTAGGTGTAATATACTTAGTATCTACATGATCCCAATACTGACTTCCTAGACTCTTGATGTAAATCTTCATTCTGTCATTCCATATCCTATAGTTTTCTCTATTGAACTTTGGACCTTCCTTCTTCAACATGATATAGCATATCTTTTCCTCAAGTTGTTAGGCTTAGACCTTAGAGGACCTAGATTTCTCTGATACCAATTGATGATATGTTGAAAGAATAAGTATTTGGTAGATTACTGAGAAGGGGGGGGGGGGTGTGAATCAGTAAATAGAAAAACTGATACAAATTTCCCAAACTCAAACTTAATCACACAAATTAAACTTATCAATGAAATACCACTTTCAAGATCAATACTCATAAGAATACCGATTGACTATTATAGCAACTTAACAATAAACAACATTCAACTTGTAATCATCCAAATACTTCATTTTTTAAATCTTTTGGTTATCATGACTTATCAAAATAGTTAAGTAGTAAATCAAATCAATCATCAGATCATAACCAAAAAAACATTCACCACATGACACAAGTATTTATATGTGGAAAACCCAAATAGGTAAAAACCACGGTGAGATGGGACTCACAAGATAATATCTAAACTCTTTTGAAGTTCCCCCTGTTAGGAGCCTAGCCTGTTAAAGCTTTACAAAAAGTTCTCTTAAGAACTAATCCTGTTAGGAATCACCCAGTTAAGGGATTGAATACAAATTCCTTGTTAGAAGCAAATACCCTGTAAGGAGTAACCTCAATACAGGATTTGAAAATCCAACCTAATTAACCACCTTGTTAGAGGATTTAATAAGTAACCAATCTTGTTAGAGCTTACCCGGTTAACAAATTTCAATTTTGTTGTAGTTGTTATAAAACAACATGAGTTTCTTGATCTGTGTGGATAGCACTACATTTGCTTGATCAGATCCATTTAAGCTTCTATCTGCCTTTACTCAAACTACAAACTCATTGTCCGATTCAGCAACTACACACTCAACTGATTTCTGCCAACTCTTGCCAACCTCAAACAAAAGAACTTTATAGACCCTAAATACAAATCAATTAGGTTGATAACACAAATAAATTCTAATCCTCTCATCAAGATTAAAAACAAGTCGATACAAGCATGACCATTGGATTCCATAGCAATCTCATCACATTAATCAAGAAAACCTCAACTGCTCTTTGATTACCGCTTCATCAGACTCAATAACTCATCACACGATTTGCGTTAGATGCAATACACTTTTCTCATTCCCTAGACAAACAAACAATTGACCTTGTCTTCATACAATGACCATACATGTCACCTATCATTACCACTCAACATCAAATCATAAACCAACATAACCAATTCAACAACCTTAATCGGTTAGGGTTTAACAAAAAAAATTGGTAGGGTTTACCGGTTACATAAAATAGAAAGGGTTTCACCTTTTACTCCAGTTACCAGTTCAACTCACAAACTTACATATCGATTTACAATATCCTTCACAAAGCTCTTCCTACCGGTTACAAGATAATATCAATAATATCATTACCAGATAATTGACATCAATGACAACATAACATATCACTAATGCAATCTTCATGCAAATGCCAACACATAAGTTATGAAATGTCCTGTGTATTTACTGGGCACCTGATCACCGACAATTAATTGAAGCCAAAATATGCACATTTATAGAGGAAGAGTTTTTCCCATTTCATGGATTTTCTGAGTTTTGACAAAGATGAATGGCTTGGATATATTCTCAACCGCATTCATGGGGAATTAATATGGTTGAACCAGCCATATAAAATCACTGAAGAAGTCATCAAGAATATCAGATGCCTTCATGAGGTCAGAGGTTTGCTAGGGCCTAGGTCAAAAAATTTCTAACACCGAACTCTACAAACTCACCGATGCCACCTTCGATGGTAGATCAATGTGAGTTGATGATATTAGAGATATTGATGTAAAATTTATAGCAATGGTAATTGGTTATAAATTTTATCAGTCTAACCGGCTGAACTTTGTCTTCGGGAACAACATTCTTATTGTACATCAAATGGTGAAGGAAGACACACATTATGACCCATGTAGTGTGATATTGGAGTTAATGACCAATCTCTAGAAAATAAAGCAAGATAAGAAGAATACATTCTAGTATGGTTCTTTCATCATATGCTTGAAATTTTATTTTTTGAATATGATAACTGGATATGCACCCCCTTTTGTTTTTTGTTTTTTTATTTTTATTTTTCTTCTCAAAAATAGTTAAACTTGAACTTCAAAAAGATATTTGAAGGTCATGCGCTAAAAAATAGGAGTTGAAAAAATAATAAGAATTGTAGTGCTTTGAATCTAGTTTCTAAACTACTAATTTTTTTAAAAATTGAATAAGATTAAAAGGGTCAAACCTATCGCGTACAAAAAACTATTCCTGATTTTTTCAAAAAAATATAACATAGTTGTTTTCGTGCACTACACAAAATATATAATTAGATTTACTAGTTTGCAAAACCCTTTGGTAGGATGATAGGTAAGAGTGAGATCTAGAAGTTGTGAATTTTTTTTTAATTTTCTGTTGAGTATTTTCTTTTATGATTTTTTGAAGTGACCACGTCCACAAAATTTGGTACCTATTTGTGTGCTGGGCATAACTTGCATCAAAATAATCGAAAATGCAAACTTATTTTTTTAAAAATGTATAGAATCTAGTGTTTAACAATAATATGTAATTTTTTTTGAATTTGGTCAAGTATATCAAAAATTATTAAAAAAATGGTAGACATATGTCTGTGAGGACTGTCAAGGCACTGGTAAAGAAAATTAAAGTTTACTATGGTAATGTTGTAAAAAAATAGAAAAATTTATATGGTCATAAAATTGAGAAGACATGTGAGATTATGGTGGTAATTTTAGAGATACCCACTTGATCATTTGTAAACTTGATGATGACAAAGTTGAGAAATCATGTTGGAAGATGAAAAAATGTGTAAAGGGACAAAAATGAGGAGAAAATGGGCTTGCAAGCCTTAGGGTCATTTTCTAACCCTCTTACCAAGCCAAAACCCGCACGGGTTTTGAAAAAGAAAAGTACTATTTATAGTTCTACATAACTCGCATGGGTTTTGAAAAATAAAAAGTACTATTCACAGGTCTACATAACCCGTACGAGTTATGAAGACATAATAATGTATGCTTTTAAACTTAGCATTTACTACACATATGCACAAACATACATATATAATAAGTGTTTATGTATGTATATATATATATGTTTGTATATATGCATGTCTCTCTTCTTTTCCTCTCTCTCTCGTCTTCCTTCCCCCATCACCATATCTATTTATTCTGAGCCCTAATTATCCTCCTTGAGTTCTAACTCATCTCTATCCCCCTCACACTTCTCTCTCTGACGAGTCTCACCCTTTTCTCCTTCTCGTTCTCTCTCTACCTCATGTCTCTCACCCTAACCTCCTTCTCCTGCTCTCTCTCTCTCTTGTTATCCTATTTTATTCACACCCTCTCCCCCTTCTCTCTCTTTCTCTCCTCCTACCTCTCCCTCTCCCTCCCCTACTTGTTATCTTATCCTATTCTCTCTCTCTCTCTCTCTCTCTCTCTCTCTCTCTCTCTCTCTCTCTCTCTCCTTTTCCTAATCTCCCTCCCTCCCCCTCTCCTTATCCTACTCTCTCTCTCTCTCTCTCTCTCTCTCTCTCCCTCCTATTCTATGTCTCTGTCTCCCTCTCCCTCTCTTTATCCTATTCTCCCCATCTCCCCCCTCCCTCTACCTCTCTCCCAATCTCCTCTCTCTCCCTCTCTCCCCCTCCCCTCTCCTTATCCTATAATCTCCCTCTCTTCATGTCTCCTATTCTCTCTCTTACCCCCTCTCCTCGCTACTCTCTCTCTCTCTCTCTCTCTCTCTCTCTCTCTCTCTCTCTCTCTCTCTCTCTCCCTATCCCCTATTCTCTCTTACCTCCCCCCTCTCTCTCTCCAATCTACCTCTCTCTCCTTTTTCCCAATCTCCCTCCCTCCCCCTCTTCTTATCCTACTCTCTCTCTCTCTCTCTCTCTCTCTCTCTCTCTCCCAATGTCCCTCTCTCCCTCTCTCTCTCCCCCTCTCCTTTTCCAAATCTCCCTCTCTCTCCCTCTCCCCCTCTATTTCTCCCAATCTCCCTCTCTCTCCCTCTCCCTCCATCCCCCTCTCCTTATCTTACTCTCTCTCTCTCTCTCTCCTATTCTATCCCTCTTCCTACTCCCTACTCTCTCTCTTCCTCTCCCTCTCTTAATCATATTCTCTCTCTCTCTCTCTCTCCCCACTTCCTATTTGGTTCCTAGTTGTATATAACCCGTACAAGTTATGCAGAACTAAGGCCAGAACTTCTAGTTCTGCATAACTTGCAAGTTTCTAAAAAATATAATGTTCCTCATAACTCGTACAGGTTTTGAGGAACTTTTGATTTTTTTAATTGTTTTTGGGTAGGCTTGGTGCATGTTATTGAATTTCTAGAACACGCATGGGTTATGAATTTTTTTTTTTTTTTTGCATGTGGCTAGTTTTATGTTCACCATCTTGGTGCACTTACCCTATGGTAAGATTCAATGGGATTTTCATAGACTAGTAGCTACTCAAATAGCTCAAGTATTAGATCAATAAGGTGACAAACAACAAAAGGCTAATATATGGGCATTTTAAAAAACTTTCCAAGAGGAAATGAAAAATAGAGCTAGAATTCCAAAGGAAATTGTAGAAAAATATAAAGATACTATATGTTTAATGGTTAATAAATATGAATATATGATGGAGCCACTCCAACCTAGAATATTCTGGATCATGCCAATGGGATATGAAGTGGATGAGGTCACACTGGATGCTTATGCACATCATTTATTGAAGCTCCATTTCATGAGAAAGAGGAAAAATTTGGTACAAATCAAGAGAAGGGTCTTAAAGTCTACCAAAAACAAATTGCACCCACCATAAGAAAGAAGATGACAAGGGTTGTAGCTAAGACTCTAATTAGTGAAGGTCATGAAACGATTGTAATTGAGAAAAAAGTTTAAATCCTTGAAGCTAGAAGAAAGGAAGAGATGAAGAAGAAGAGGAAGGAGGAGAGAGAAGCAAAGAAGGTAGCTTAGGCCATGCCTAATATGGTCCTAGTTTTAAAAAAGTCATCAAAACAGCTAGAAGCACCATCTGGTGATCTTGCCAACCCTAAGCCAAAGGAATCAATGAAGAGGAAACAAAAACTGACTAGGCAATACATAACTATATCTTCTGAGGAGACTAAATCTGATGAAGACATCAAACAAGCTCCAAAGAAGAAAGGTGTTTTTGCAAGGGTTGTGAGAGAAAAGAAGGAAGAGCAGAAGAAATAGCTTCAGATGGAGCCTCCCTGAAACACTCCAAAAATAACAATTGTACATAAGCAAAAGCCTAAGGAAGATGATCAATCTAAAATGGAAACAAAGAGAAGAACTTGTAAGAAGAAGTTAGATGCTCAAGACATTATTGATCATATCATTAATGATGGTAATTTGGATAATATTTCTACATTCTATGATGATTTTAATGATAAAGACAAGAAGCAGTTAGAGGAGGCAATTGTTTTATATCTTGATTCTTTTAGTAGGACTTTGATTGAGTTAGACAAAATTTTTCCCAAGGAGTTGTATGATAAGTTAGAGGTCAGAAAATTACATGCACAAACTTTGGACTGGCAAATAAAGGAAACAGAATTGGTCAATCTATGTCCATCAATAACTCCACCAGAGATTGCAGATTTAATTAATAAGATAGGTTCAACCGAATTTAATCCTAAACACTAGATTAATAACTTGAGGTTAGAAAAATTTGAAGTGATTCGGAAGGACACCATTGACATATGGGTTAGAATTCTTTTGAGTCTTGGATATGAGTTAAATCCTATATTTGTTCAATCATAGAATATTCAATTACCAGGGGAGAAGGAACCAGTAAAATCAGATGAGCAGAATGTAAATACAAATCCACCAGTTAGCACTCTATCAGTTACTACACAACTAGCTAATGAGTCCAATTTTAGTACTGATGATACACCTACAATTGTCTTGTGTAATTAAATAAATATTTTTATTTATTTAATTATTTTATCCTAAGTTTTCTATTAATTAAATGAATCTTTATTTATTTAATTAATTCATTAATCCTCTTCTATGCCTTTTTCCTCATTTAAATAAATACTTTAATTTATTAAAATTGTCCTTCTCTTAAATTAAATAAATATTTTATTTATTTAATTGTTCCTATTTCCTCTATAAATTAAATAAATCTTTATTTATTTAATCAATTCATTAGCCTTTTCTACCCATGACACATATCATTCATCTCTTAATTCCTACACTACCTAGCCCCTTTATCATTTTATTATTTCATTTACCTACCCTTTAATCCTAGCCGACCATCTATCTTTTACACCTCTTAATCTTATCCCTTCATTTTCTAAAGTGTCTTCTATATAAGGAGATGCTTCTTCCATTATCAACCCTAATGTATCTAATCAAGGTGTCTAATCTCTTATGCTATCAAGACTTCATGCAATCAAGCTATCAACCACATTTTCGTTCTTTATTGATCTCTTGTGCAACAATATAAAATCTGAGAGCAAATATATCAAGCAAGATCAATGGAGAAAGAAAAATGGAGATTCAAACCCTAGTGGACATGTGATGGTATAATCTTTTTTAGTTTGTTTGTCATTTGCATGATCTTAGGTAATCTTCAAATATTATGGTGGATTTTTGTCATTGTTAGGCTAGGGTTTTGTGGTTGAATCTATTTTAGTCTTTCAATATTGTTCTTTTTCATCTTTCACTTTTCACCATATAAATTTTGGCATGCCCGATAGGACTCTTGTCCCTTTTGCATTTAACATATTTTGTTTTTGAAGTTGCAGATCCAACATTTTTTGATGACATTTCAACTTTTCACGTTTGCGCCTTCTTAAATCATGTTTTTGTTTTTTTGTCGCGTCTGCGCATCCAAAAATCATGTCTATGTTTCTGACAACATTTTTATTTTCCAGATTGCAGGTTTTTATTTTGGTCACGTCTATGCAATATACAGGGATGTATGTGAGTTTAAATCACGTTTGCGAATTCCAAAACTATGTATGTGTCCCCAGGGTTTCCTATTTTACTGACATTTGGAAGAATCATGTTTGTGAATGATTAAGGTGCATTTGTGTGTTAAAATCACGTCTGTGCATCCCAAAATCACGTCTATGTTTCCTACATTTTGTTTTGTTTTTTATTTTTCTATTTTCATTTCCTCATTCTAGGGTTTTCATTTCATCTTGCATTTAGGGTTTCAGATCTGGTTTATTTGAGCTAATATATTGTGTTCCAACTAACAAAGTGATGCAGCTTGTCTTTTGAATCTAATCATGCATTGAAGGCCTCTACTTTTTCACAAAGTGTTTTGGGATTTTGTTAAAAAAAACCTAACTTGTTTGGTTGCAGGAAGGGGTGATCATTTGAAACAACCCAAACTACTAACAAATCTTTGTTGTTGGACCTTGGCAAGGGTTTAATTTTGATTTTCATTGTGTGTTTTTTTTTCCTATAGATTAGCAAACACTTCAATTGGTGCACTAAAATTGAGCCAATGTCTTTTGTATCTTGAGCAATAGTCTGTTTGTGTTTAATCTCTAGAGGGCCTGCTTCCCTACGTGGTCATTAGAAATACTAGTGAGGAGGGAATGAACCAAGTGGTAGTGAGACAATACCCACCTCTTCTGAACCACTATAAATAACTATATCCATGGTAAAAACCATGGGTAAAGTGTGCTAATTAGTCCATACTGACACTATGTCTCCCCATAAACCCATTTGATCAAATTTATTTGATCAATAGTAGGGTGCAATCCCTACCACTGGGAACCTTCTATAATTACAAAGCTAAAAGTGCCGCATGTATGACCACATGAGCAAATGCCCTTACTAGCACCTTTTTGTTTTAGAAATCCAAAATGCTTCTAGTTGTTGAGGTAGAAGGTCGGACCTCTGAAGCATCCCACACACATACGGTTAGAGGTACAAAGTTTGCCACAGGGAGTTTTCATGGGGACTGGTGCTTGGTTTCCCTAGAGAAGTGAGTGTCGAGGGTGGAGCTAGTGGGGTCAAGCACCTAAGTACCCACTTTGAATAATGTAGCCTTGGGGGAAACCCCATGTGGGATCAACAACTATTGTCCTGGCCAACCATAGGAATTGTGCTTGTCTTCATTTAAACATTCAAACATTCCAGATCAAACATCAAAACATTGTGTCTTTTGTGTATTCAAGTATATGAAAAACATTTTTACATCAAACAACACACTTTCTTTTGAGTCATTTTGAGTCTAAACACCTGCAAACATTGAGTCCTTGTCAACATTGTGTCCTCTTGTCATGAAAAACGGTAAAAAAATTCAGATTTGGTCACAACAACAACTTCACCAATTGAAAAAGTTGCACTAAGGATTTATAAACATGTCTATGTTTGATAGGAGCACGTATGTGTACTTTAACCACGTCTGTGTAGGACAAAAATGTGTCTATCTCATCGTGGCAAACTACATATTCACAAGATTCTCAGAAACACGTTTGTGCAGTATCTAGTCAGGTTTGTGTTGGGTAACTACATCTATGAAGGATATAGGCATGTTTGTGTTCAGTATTGGGAAAATTTACAATCCAACAAACAAGAGAAATCAGTTTTGGAATTCTTGAGCTTCTTAGGTTATTTCTTCGGGTTTCCATCTAGCATTCAACCTATTTTGTGGGTCTCACATAGTTCATCATTTCTTTACACTTTTCATTACATTCATATTTGTCTAAACTTGAGTCAAAAGGTCACTTGCTTGTCCCCATTTTACTTTGTCAACACAATACATACAACACAACATTTTGCTAAGTGGTCCCTCATCAAGGTCTATCACCTTTGGGTCTCATTTGGTCTTACTTGGAGTGAAGTTCAACTTACCTCATCAAGAGATCTATCATATCTTTGGAAGTCATACCTACTCTACTACATACATACTTTGTCTTACACTTTGGACATTGAAAGTACACACCTTAGATTCATTTACATTCCATCCAACTCTTAGTCTTCCATACTCTTTCCATTTTCATCTTTTCACATCTTGGTCAAGACCTAGTTCATGGTTGAAAGTCATTCCCAAAATATAGGAGGGAAGTGAAAGAGGCTCAAGAGTATGTAAACATGAGTGGCTATGAGTATGACAACATCTTTTTCAATTCTGGGCATACCACATTACCTGACATGGAAAACTATAGACACTTTGAGAATATTGAGAACATGGATAATACAAACAAAAATGAAGCACAAGATGACAATGTTGACAATATTTCAGTACACTCAGCAGAGGTGGAAGATGCAATCATGGATCCTCATTTCAACAAGATGATACAAGAAATCATGAGAAGAGATAGAGAATATTCTCTACAAGTGATGGAACAAAGTGGAGCTAAGATACCTCATGATTTTGACATGTCTCAGATAATATAAAATTGACCTACTCAAGAAAATCAAGTCGACATGGATCAAAGGAGACCTAGTAGTGGAGGTAATAGAAGACCACATCTCATGCCTAAGTCACCATCATCCTTGTTTCAAAAACCTAAGATCCCAAATACACATGGTCAAGCTTATGATACCCAAGAAATAATATCTCATGAACAATTCTGTCTACATAGACCCTCATGGAAATCTTATGTAGATAAATACACCCAACCACATACTAATGCCAAGGACCAAACTCAAAAGCATTTGGATACCCAGAGGCATGCTCAAAATTTTGACATGAGCAAATCCTGTGTCAGATTTGGGGGCAATACACAAGATCAAACTCATGATAAGCCTTATACTCATGAACATGATATGCATGGACAAAACATATATTCCATTCCTCATTATGATTCTCCATCAACTGGTCCCCATATGCAGTATCATTATAGACCTCCTCCATATGAGCACATTTATGATCAATACCATTCATACATGCATCCTCCTCCTCATCCACTTGGGCGCTCAGGCATGGATAATGGTTCAAGAAGTTGGTCTCGATCCAAAACAATTTGGAGCAACAGGTTAGGGACTTAAAAAAGAAGATGGAGGACATCAATACACCAAAACCAACTTACACAATGAGAGATATATGTCCCTATACATTTAATAGAATCACTCCAATGCCTCCATTTCCTCCATACTTTGTAACACCAAAGTTTGAAAAGTACAGAGGCAAAGGGGATCCTAAGGCACACAAAAGACAATTTTTCACAACTTGCATTGAGGTAGCAGCAAAAGAAACATACTTGATGAGATTGTTTCCACAAAGCTTAGGTGAACAAGCTATGGAATGGTTCTCCCAACTTTTGTCTTGTATTTAGTCACGGGGTGACTTAGAAGAGGCATTTATCCACTTTGTACAATACTAAATAGAAAGATGGGGAATCTTTTTTATCATTCTTACAAAGATGGAGGAACTTAGCCAGCATATGCTCTTGTGAAATCCCACAAAAACAAATGATGGAGATGTTTACACAAAATGTCAAAAAAGAAATTGGTTATGACTTGAGGAAAGCCTGCTTGTCCACTTTCAAGGAAGTCATTGAGAGAGGCTTAGCAATAGAGAAGGTCTTAATTGAGAAAGGAATTATCAATATATTCAATGAAAATAAATAAGATTTTAAAGGAAAGGACAAGCCACAATTTTGGAATAAGAACAAGAACACAGTAAATGATGGTGTTGTGGATGCTAACACAGTAAGACCCAAAATCACTCTTTTAGGACCAAGTTCTTCTACAAAAAACCAAGTACATACTCGAGGAACTTCAAAACCATGAAGGAAATACACTCCATTGGGAGAAGCACCTGAGTCAACTTTTAAGAAGCTAGTGGAAAATAAGCTAATAACAATTCGAGACAATCCTCCATATGAACCAAAAGTCAAACCAAATTGGTAGAATGATAATGAGTACTATGAATATTACAAGAGCAAGGGACATAAAATAGGTAATTTCCATCTCTTGAAGAATATCATATAGGATCTCACTGACAGAGGTGACATAGAAGTGGATGGACATATCTCCAATGAAAATCATGTGATATTTAAGGAACCATTTCCTAAAAATGATAAGGGAAAAGAAAAAACTACTGATAATCAAATCAACTACCAAAGTTTCCTATGACTGATTCAATTGTTAACCATATTTCGATGGAAAACTATGTTTCTACTGTTATAATAAAGGACAAAACCCCTGAAATTTCTACACAAAGAACCAAAGTTGTCCTCAAAGGTATTAGACCTTCTTCTGAATCTACCTCCAAATGTAATAGTACAACTCATCGAGGTAAGGTCACCCTGCAAGGTGCTCCAACTAGAACCACCACTTCCTCATTGGCCAAACCTGAGTACGACCTAGTAGAACAGTTATGGAAGACAGCCGTGCTTATCTCAATCCTAGAACTATTGTGTATCTCTCCTTCACATAAAGCCATACTTGACATTGTTCTAAGCAAAACTTTGGTACCCACTGATCTAAATGTGGACCAATTTAAAGCCATGGTGGGATACCTCTCCGTTCCACATTGCCTTATATTCACTGAAGCTAACGATGCCTCTATAAGCCAACCACATAATGCACCTTTACACATTGAGGCCTTCCTACACAAACATCAAATAAAATGAGTCTTGATAGATGGAGGAGTGGGTCTAAATATTTGTATATTGAGCACCATTAAACAATTGGGATATTCTGAAAAGGTTGTGAATTCTACACATGCAATCACCATAAAAGCATATGATGATGAAGAGCATTCATCTAAAGGCATGGTCACTTTACCTCTCAGGGTCAGGCCAGTAACTAAGGATGTGGTTTGTCAATTCCTAGACCTAGATCTCACATATAACATATTATTAGGACATCCATGGATTCATGAGATGAGAGAAGTCCCATCTACATACCAGCAATGCATTTAATTTCCTCATAATTGAGTTGAAGTGAGAGTTAATGGTGATCCTAATCCATTTATATATTGCAATAATTTGAAGCCAAAAGCTGAGACAATAATTCCAATTAATAGAGAGACAACCCCATCATCTGCATATATTCATCCTGAGTCACTAATACCTTCAACATCAAAACATGGTGAGCTTAAAGGGAAATACCAGGATAAAGGCATGGGTGAGTACACTCTAAATCAAACCATGTACTTGAGGCAAGTTATGGACTCTCCAAAAGAATATGGAAAACCACATCCTTCTAAAAATTGTATCTATCATCACACTAAAATGGCATCCTACTATATTTCAAAAGTGTGGTGAGATGGAAGAAGAGGACTTATACAAAATGATTTACAAATAACTTGAAGAAGACACACAAGATCACATCAAGATACCATGCAAAATATATGGCAAAGGATTCAAAATCCTACAAAAGTTTGGGTACAATGGTAAAATTCCTCTTGTCTTAAGAAAAGAAGGTATCACTCAACCTTTGCAACTAGAATTGACATTTAAAAATCAGCACTCAAGAGGGCTTGGTTTCATACCTTTTAGGTTAAGCACTCACAAATCTGAAGAAGCATTGTAGATCAAAAATCCCAATGATCAACAAGAAAGCCGCTACTCCACCAACTCCAATGAATAGGAATGGGGTTCAGATAAATCATCCAGTGATTATGAGCTAACTGAAACATTCAGAGAACCAATTGAACCTACAGAAGAAGAGGAATTTTATAGAAAATTCAGAGTTGGTCAAACTATTTTAGAACATACAACTCAAAAGGAAGATAATAATGGAAAAACCCCTGAGGATCTCAAAAATTCTTTGATTCCAGGTTCTAGGTCAAAATCATGAAGAGTCAGGACTCCCATTTTTTAATACACTTTTAGTGATTTCAATTTGATGACCTCGACAATTATCTTGTTATACCTGAAGATAATTTTATCTTCACCCTCACTCCTGCTGACTTTGAAAACATTGATGGCCTTCCCCTCATTCACCAACAAATTACTGATTGGGACCATGAAGGATCTTTACAACTAGACACATTTCAAAATGATGAGGCTTTCATAGACTATCTGGGCATATAAGATGATCTTCCGCTTGGAGATCATAAGGTGGGATACACGATAGAAATCAATAATGTGGCATACTTCGGTGAGGGTGTTGGGCCTTCTAGTCCCAAAAATATATAAATAAAAACAAATCATGGGTCTTATGGTGAAAACCACAATGTGGCACTGTCTGACTCTAAGAAAATAAAAAGAAAGGATGTATCTGAGGGTGAAAACCTCTCTGAGGTGCCTGAAGATGGAAGGCTTGACATCCTCTTGACATCATATGAAGAAAAATCATCCATGTTGGTAGAGGAGACTATTAAAACAAATCTCGGTTCAGAAGAGATACCACATAACATATTCTTGGCACAATCCTTGATAGAAAAAGAAAGACCAAGGTTCATAAATTTCTTCATAGAGTGACAAATCAATATTGCATGGTCATATGCTAATATGCCTGGATTGGACCCTGATCTAGTAATGAACCATTTGACAGTTAAAATAGGAGAAAATCCAGTGAAGCCAAAATTAAGGAAAATGCATCCACAAGTGGCATTATTAGTAAAGGTAGAACTTGAAAGAACTGTTGGATATCAGATTCGTAAGACAAATTGATTATCCCAAATGGATCTCCAACTTAGTACCAGATAGTAAGCCAAATCACAACATTAGAATATGTACAGATTTCAGAGACATCAACAAATCTTGTCCTAAAGATAACTTTTCATTGCCAAACATAGACCTGATAGTGGACCTCACAGCAGGTCGTGCGATCTTATCTTTAATGGATGGATTTTCTGGCTATAACCAAATAAAAATTGCACCGGAGGACCAACACAAAACAACATTTACTTGTGCCTGGGGAACTTTCTGCTGGAATGTCATACCCTTCAGACTAAAGAATGTAGGTGCTACATACCAAAGAGCTATGACTACTATCTTTCATGATCTTATGCATATAACTGTACAAAATTATGTTGATGACCTCTTGGGAAAATCATTACAAAGAGACACACATTTGGATATCCTTTCAGTGGTCTTTGATCGGTTAGAAAAATACAAAGTAAGATTAAATCCCAAGAAGTGTGTCTTTGGAGTAACCTTCGGGAATCTCCCTGGATACCTTATTTCAAAAAGAGGAATTGAAGTCGATCCAACAAAATTCAGAGCTATATTAGAAATGCCACCGCCAAGGAATATCAATTGTCATGCCCAAACTTTTGGGCAAAAACACAACAACAATTTTTTTTTTAAACACTTAATTACTTGTGACCTAAGTTTAATTAGATGAGATAAGTTAATTAGTTTACACTAAAGGTTAACTGATGTGTCATTAAGAATGGGTTCCTAAAGAGAGTGAAATTTATTTAATTTAATTAGGAGACTTAAGTCTTACCTCAATCTCCTAAGAGACTTAATAAACAATTAGATTTTAGTTTACTTAACAATTGCATTAATTACCATTACCTCAATTGAATTATTTAACCATATAAAGTCATCACACTTTATTATTTAATTTCTTAAATTCGCCCCATTAAAATCCTCCAATCTTAATTACATTATGAGTTATTATTAATCCTTTATAATATTTAAATAACTCCAGAATTCACTAGATTAATATTAATACAATTCATTATATTAATAACAATTAAAAAGGCAAAACGTCTCCAACGTCTTCAAATAACACTATTAAGATGACTTAGAAATTAAATCTTCCTATAGCTAAACAGTAAAATTAAATCAACTCTTATAAATATAAATTAATCATATATAATTAAATTACCCCCTTCGGGGTTTAATTGACCATTGAAATTTAAAATACCCGAAGATAAATGTTAATAAAAATTAAACATATATAGATTTATAGAATTTAATAGTCTAACCAAGAAAAATAAAACCTCCAATATTCTATTATAAAAATAATTAACCTTTAATATAAATAATAAACCCCTTAAAAAATTAAACTCCCCTAAAGCTTAAATAATTATTTCCAATAATATAATTTTCTCTTAAGATAAAAAAAGATCACACTAAGACATTATCAAATTACTTTATTGAAAATGGGGTTTCCCCCATCATCTATATTTAATTTTCAAACCCCTTTCATATTATTTTATTCCTTTAGCCATATTTAGGGTTTTCTTAACTCTTTAAACATATCTATCTATTTTATTTGATTTTTCTATCCCTAACCCTAATTTTGGGTAGGGTTTTTGTCTTATCATTGCCTTTTTTCGTTCTTGGGTGAATGCAGGGCCGATCGGGTGAGATAGGCGGCAGTTGCAAACAAGTAGCGGTGGTTGTAAACAAGCAGTGGTGGAGGGAAGCTGAGACCCCACCCACTATGATGTGCATACCATCAGGAAGGAGAGGAGGACGTGAGGGAAGGTGTGACGGGGAGAAGGGACGATTGCGCCCCATGGTGGTGGTATCTGCAGGGCCGTGAAGGGGTTGGTGGGGCTGAGCTTGAGAGGCACCGTTAGTGGTTGTTCCCCCACCTAGGTGGTCCATGACACACACAGACGGGCTTCAGCCCTCCTATGTGGGTCGTGGCCCACACAGGTGCGTCACGTCCGACCACTGCAACTCGCCTCGCTGCTAGGGCACAATCGACCATAAACAAAGAACAACCTTCTTTTTTTTTGTTTTGAAATAAGTTTTTTTTTAGTCGACCCTAATACAAAGTGAATATTTTATGGAAACACACACACACAAATATATATATATATATATCTCTGTGTATTTATAAACAAGTTAAAATGCATATTTTTTTACTACTGTGTCTTTAGAGTGCATTTACCAGTTAAATATTTTAACAACAATTTGTAATAATCTTAGAAATAATATATTTAAAGATGTATGTGTGTATATATATATTTTTTATATTCATGCTCAAATAAACTCACTATTTCTAAAAAAAAAATAGAGATAGTTAAATATAGCCTTTAGTTTATATATGTTTTTCTCTTAACAACAACCTTGGTTTATAGGCAAGCATTTTATAAACTGTGAGTAGGTTTATTTTGTTCAGTAGCAACATTAGCATTACTTATATATATATATATATATATATATATATATATATATATATATATATATATATATATATATATATATATATATATATATATATATATATATATATACATTTTCTTTTCTTTTCCTATGTCATTTTCAAATTGATGTTTTAATACAACATTGAAGTAAACTACATGAAATGCATTTACACATTCAAACAAGCCAAAATACTTATATTCTTAGAAATATATCCACTAAAATATTTCAGAACTACTTTATTTACAACTTTTTTTTTTGTAAATACTAACCAACAATGCAACTTAGTGCACATAATGAATGAATCACAAGATTTAAATATGAAGTTTAACTTTCTGATTTTATATTCTGCTAAATATTTATTTTCTAATGCATATTTACTACTAGCACCTTTTAACATAAGAATATGCTCAAATAAATAAATGATTTGTTAATATATTTATTCAACGCTGCATGTTTATAATTCATACTAAGCAAGTTTATACCATAGAACCGAGTAAAGAGATAAATCTACATTTTATTTAAATGTTTGTCTACCTTATATATATATATATATTTTAATAGACATTATAGCTGAAAATAAGTTTATATTTCCTACTCCATTTCATGATAATAAATAACAAGATAGGAATACTATTCAAATGCTTCTTTCATTTCTTTCCAATGAATATAAAACAAAGTAAATATACAATCTTTTCTTTTTGAATCCACTTTACAATAATAACAAAATTACAATTTCAAGCCTCTCTTACATTTCTACAAGAATGAGGGCTTGGTAAAATACATATTTTCAGAATTCCAAATGAATCTAATAGGAGGCTTTGCACATGAACTAGGCTTTTCTCCATCCTTTATGCCAAATGAAAACCTGCAAATAAAACTCATAGGTTGTGACCATGGAGGCTCACCTCCCAACCTAGGCTTACAAGAAGCCACCCTGAGCTAGGAGAACCAATGCTAAATGGGTTACAAACAAACTCAACCACATAAGAAAGAATAACTTTAAACAACACATGAACTCCCAACCCAAGGATTTACATTGTCACTATGTGACTAACTTTGTGGGGTGAAGGTGGACCAATCACCTAGAGGAGATCTGCAAGAAGATGAACAAATGCCTTCACAAGGCTACCAAAATACAGTCAACTCGAGGTCATATACTTGACCCAAAACAAACCTTATGTCCCCCATGGCTTACAAGCCCATATCTCCCCTTAAGACCCCCTTTTTCATAAGCATAAACAAAATGCAACAAGGGTCCCATAACCCTTGTGTATCTCTCTCTTCTAAGAAGAGAGTCTCTACACTCTTAGGTTGTCAAGCAACCCTTCACCCCCAAGGCTAATCTACCCTCCCAAGGGTGAGTATGGCCTTCAAACACCCATAACACAAAAAAATCACATAAATCATTAAAAAAACACAAAGAAGGAACTCAATATCCAACTCCACAATCACATAAACAACAAAAGCTAAATACAAAAACAACTTTCCTTCTCATTTAAAAATGGTATTCAAAATGCATGGAAGAAAACTACCAACCTTTGATCTTGCAAAAAGGTATGAAGAATGGTTGAGGAGAGCTGCTCAATCCACTAGTCTTTTATTCCCGAAATAAAAATGCAACTTCTCAATTGAAGTTTTCAAAAACAATTGTAAGTCTACAAGATTGGAGAGTGGGTAATCAAAATCCTAAGTTTGAATCTCTCCCCTAAGTAGGCTCTCCTCACACTTTTCAACTTCCTTGGAAAGGATGTGAGATCTCATAGGTTGGTCCTCCCAACCTAATACATGGTTTCTAAAAATGGAAACTAAAAAAGGTAAGAAAAAGTAGGGAAGAGCAACTATCACTCAAATGAAAGGTTGTCTAACCAAGGAGAAATCCTCAAAATTTGAATTTTCATCCATCTTGGAAAACTCACTTCTGAGGTGACTTGATAGTCACATGTGAGTGGTCACATGGTTTAAATTTACCTTTACCCATATGTATAACATATGGGCCTTAAATGGTGGAAATTCTTAGATTTGGCTTTTTTTTTTCTTTTGGCAATGAGCAAGAAAGGAGGAGTGGGGCAAGATAGGGTTTCAACGCTTGAGGATTCAGGCAATGGAGATGAAGACGACGAGGTAGATGGTGATGGGGGGAGCCTCTTCTCTTTGGCCTAGTCTAGTTCCTCTGGAATCTGTGTAGGCTTTGGTATGGGAAATGTGTGGTTTGATGGTGCTAAAGAGGGCAGTGTGTTTACCCCGACCCTATTCATGTTTCTGTGTGATGAGATCACTGTGCTTCCTAATGTCTGATGTTAATTTCTCTTTGGATATTAACCTTTTTGGGTACCTTCGATCTGGTGGGATGATGTTTTCGTGGTGATGTCGTTTGTCTGGCAAGGCTATGGGTCCCTCTCAGGGACTGGTGGAATTTTTTTGCCCCCCTTTTTGCCTGGTCTTATCTTTTTATTGGTGTAGGTTTTCCCTTGGTGCCCTGCGATGGGTTGCAAACTATTCTGCATGGATTTCTCGGACCCATGTGGGAGGTTTCCCTATCCCTTATTGTTTTTGTGGATCTCAGGAAGCAGGGCTCTATGTGGTCTTGGCAGAGTATGGCTATTTTGGAGGGGCTTGCTCATTCCCCTTATTCTCTTGGCTTTGCCTTGGCTAGAGTTTTCTCTTTATTGAAGATGGAGAGGATCTATTTGGATGTGAATGGTTTGTCCAGGCCCTCTACTATTTCTTGTGAGGGAGTCTCTATTTTTTTGAGGGATCTTCCTTCTAGATCTTGAGACTCGATTGGTCAAATTTTTTCTTGTTCTGGTTTGCCCTACTTCTGTGGTGGAGGATCTTTTTCTTTGCTAGTCCATGACTGTTTTATGGTGATTTTTGATCTTCTCTCTTCCCAACCTGTCTGATGTGGCCCTTTCTCCCATTAAGGCAGAGATATGGTGGTTGGGAGTGGTTGGGTTTCTATCTACTACGAGAGTGTCTCCGAGGCTGATTTTTTGCCTTCTTTCTACTCCTATTGAGGTGGGGAGATGGTGGGAGAAGGTTTTTTGGGTGAGGATGCTACTCGAGTTGCTGGTTGAAGCCACCTACCATTTCTTTCATGGTCAGGGCTGAGTTTTTTAAACCTTGCTTTTCAGTTTCTTTTGGGGTTTGAGGGAGCCTTCAAAACCCTCCTTGTGTATGTCATGAAGGTTAGGGGAGCCTTTCAAAACCCTCATGCATTCTTTCAGATTTCTCTCTTGTGTCTTGGTTGTGGGAGTGTTGTTCGTTCCATAGGCTTGCTGGATGCTAGCAATTTTAAAGGGCCCAACCTAGCAAATGTTGGTTTTTGGTTAAGGGTTAGTTGTATTGTTGGTAAGGTGATGACTATGTTACTAGTTATGGGAGCCTGAGAAAACCCTTGTTTGTTGGTTTTGGGAGCCAATCTAAAACCCTCAATGAAGGTTAGGGGAGCCTTTCAAAACCCCAATATTCTGTAGGTTTTGGGAGCCTTGTAAAACCCTTGTCTCTATGTTAGGGACGCTTTGTGTCTTGTTTGTGGCTTGGCTGCTAGTTTGTTGATATTCTTATCTTTTAGTAGCATTTTTATGTGGGTTCCAGATCTTGGTAAAATCTGAGGGTTTTGGGTCCCCCCAAAACTTGTTTACCCTTAATCAAAAACATATGGGCCTTAAAAAATTCCCTAAACCTAACCTTAGGAGTTATTTTGACCCTCCAGAAACTCACCTAAAGTTTTCCTATGGGTCAAACTTGAGTTGACCATTCTAATGGCTCTCTAACGAAGACTCTATTTGGACCACACTAAGATATTTTGAATAATGCATTTGTTATACAGATTCCCTTCAAGGGACATGCCATTTCCAACTCACTTCACAATACAAGTGTCAAGTGACACCATAAAAATAAACAATACTATAATATGCATGGCATGTCCCTTTTTGGAATTACAAAATTAACAAATACAAATTAAACACACATTCAGTCATTCACATTTACAAATATAAACACATTACATACGAGGTGTTGTCTCTCCAAATAGACAACCCTTATCTTCACAAACACACATAGGTTTAGATTGATTATCCGAATATTTTCCATGGTTACATGGATTAGTTTTCCTACACATCTCACTTTGAACATTAATAGTCTCAAATAATCACATGCAATATTAATATATGAGAAGAGTACAATTCAGACACTTTGCATACAATTTACATCATAATAATCAATTATCAATTATCCAATAGAATCCACATGAAATAATTTACTCAATGGCATCATCATAATCATCATGAATTCAATCATTTGTAAGGAATGCATCCATGTTTTCTAACATCATAAATGAAGTACTGCAAATCAGAAGTAAATGACATACATTATATCAATATCATCCAATCACAGGATCATATAGAATCTAAATCCATAATGCATAAAAATATGCATTGCATGGTAAAATCATTCCATAACATGGTTCAATTACTTTTCCCAATAATTCTCATGTGGTCATACTCATTTGCAATACCAATGCAATCATATAAAACAATCGCTAGTTAGGTATGCACAATTAATCACAACATCATCAATCTAAGTAATGAAATCAATCATAATGTGAAATTACATCTTATCCATTAGTCTCATTAGGATCCTATGCCAAAAGGGTCTCATGACCATGTTGTATCAAGGTTCTATGTTGAAAGATAAGTGCAGGACATAAATGAAAGCTATTCTTATGATGGGTTCGAGATAGGACCCCAACCCCTAACATATATATGACACACAAGAAAATTACGTCTAATTATCCCCCAAGGGGTCAACATTTATTAATTTATCCATCTAACATAGCCCACCCTATTGAATAATAACACCTTTACATAGTGTACCAATCATCCATGCAACTATTAATAAGGTCAACCATGGTCAAACTAGGTTAACCAAAGATTGATTGGGGAGGGGCTCTACATCAGTCAACTTCAGTCTTTACTAGGAAGACTCCAATCCATACAAAGATTTATAGCACAACTTGCGGATAAATGTCATCCTTTTTAACACTTGCTACACAAGAAACATCAAATTCAAATGGGATGATAATTGCCAATAGGATTTTCAAATACTCAAAGATTATCTTCTAAATCCACCAGTCTTGATGCCACCAATTCCAAAGCAACCACTGTTACTCTACATATCAGCTACACAAACAACACTGGGGGCACTCTTGGCACAACAAGACAATAAAGGAAAAGAGAGGGTAGTATACTACATCAATTGTACTTTGGTTGGCTATGAGATTAACTACACACCAATTGAGCATGCAGGTCTTGTTGTGGTTTTTGCCTCACAGAAATTATGAAATTACATGCTAACTCATAAAACTAAGCTTGTTGCAAGGATAGATCCATTGAAGTATCTTCTTAATAAGGCAACACTCACTGGTAGAATGGCTAATGGGTTGTGATCCTGAGTGAATTCAACATTGAATATGTGGATAGAAAAGAAATTAAAGGATAAGCTATTGTAGATCAATTGGTAGATGCACCCATGATTGATGATGCTCCTCTAACTTCAGAATTTCCAGATGAATCCATTCTGATGGTATCACACACAAAGCCTTGGAAAGTATACTTTGACAGCTCATACACATAGCATGGTGCACAAGATGGCATCCTCTTTATTACACCTCAAGGGGATTCCATTCCCAATTGTCATTTCCTTGCACCAATAACATAGCAGAATATGAGGCATTAACAATTGGATAACGAATTGCAGTTCAGTGGAAGATCCAAGAATTTCATGTTTTTGGCGACTCTCAATTTGTAATTAGGCAAGAAAATGATGACTACCAAACAAAAGATGAAAAATTACTGCCCTACAAGAAAATGAAGGATGACTTCAAGCAATATTTTGTAAGGATAGCCTTTGAGCAAATATCAAGAGAACACAATCGAGCTGCAAATGCCATGGCTACTATTGCCTCCCTGATTGTTCTACCATAGAATGAAACCCATTATGAGTTCTTGGTGGACAACCTATTGGTCCCCTCATATGAGATCACTCCCGCCAAGATGATATGTGTCATTAGTCCTGATTCCACTTGGTATGGTCCCATTTTTACATACCTGCGTAACAATATCCTTCCTCCTGACCTATCCAACAAACAACATCGTACTTTCATTCACAAGTCTTCTCGATATGTCATTTTAGCTAATACCCTTTATCATCGAGGTCTAGACGACACTCTTCTTATATGTTTAGAAGTGGATGAAGCTCAAATTGCATTATGAGAAGTACATGAAGATATATGCGGTGCACATTCTAGTGGTCCTACCTTAGCCAAGAAACTCATCGGGACTGGATATTACTGGCCAAGTATGGAAAAATATTCATATCAGTTTGTCAAGAAATGTAAGTAATGCCAAATTATTTGAGACCTTATTCATGTGCCAACCCAAGAACATCAACCGATTGCAACTCCTTGGCCCTTTTTTTAGTGGGGACTTGATCTCATAGGCAAGATTCACCCTCCTTCTTCTAATGGTCACAAATTCATTATCATTGCCATAGAATATTTTACAAAATGGATTGAAGTTGTTCCTCTCACCCAACACTAATACATTTGGCCTAAATTCTGATGATGGTTTATGATAGACAAGGCATATTGTGATCAAATTTGATTTTTTTTCATTAAAGTGGCTGAGTTCATTAGAATTCTGATGAACTGAGGCACTTTAAAGAAAAACAAAAACATAACATGGGATCATTTTTAAAAAAACCAAGCACTTGTCAAGAAAGTCATCTGCCAAAGTTGAAGCTTTTGTTGCCTCCCTCTCCCCCATGGAGCGATCTCCCCACAACCACATGCTCCTCAGGTAAGATTTTATTTGCAATCAAGGGCATGTGATTTGGTTTCATCAATAGTTTCACAAATAGATTAAAGATTGTAGAATATATATTTTTCCCTAATCTATTAAACCCAAATTTCTAATAGTTCCTGCACTCCTTTTGAGTTATCACTGGAATTGTCAACAGTAGTGTGTCCTATTGATTGGTGGATCCACTTTTGAAATAAAGTGAGTTTGAGGATTCCTAGAAGGTCTTTTCTAGATACAAATCAAGTAGCAATGACAATACAACCTTGCATTGAGTTGGATCATTTGGTGACTCAAGTAGGTCAACTTTTTTCTTCTCCAAATTTTCGAAGGCAACTTTCATAGGAGTTTAGTGTGTTTTGATAAATGGTGATTATTTGAGTTCCTATGTAAGCATTTTGTAGTCTTCCCCATTATGATTTTCCGTTTTTACAAGAAATAAATAGTTATCATTTGTAGACCATAGCCACCATGGTTTTGAATTTTGAAGGCACAAATGACTTCACAAAGCTATTACATGGGCTCAATCAATGAATCATGTTAAATACAATCCTCTACAAGAAGATCATTTTCTTTGAAAATTAAGCTAACTGACTTAGTACCATCAATTCATCATGTCCACAGTATGCTATACAAATATGTTGAAGATTTCAACATCTTTGCTTCTCAAGGGTTCTAAAAATCTACAAACATAACTTCCCCTGAATTGATACCCCTTTTAATTTAGTTTCTAGAAGAACCATATGTACCATCTTGAGGTGCAGATCCATCCTTCACTTCATCATCTTTCTTTTCTTCTAATTTTTGAACCTACATCTTTTCCATCTTCTTTATTTGAGTTAGATCAACCTTCTTCTGTGAAAGAAAAGACTTGGTATTATTTCCTCTATAAAACTTATTAATATTTTTCTATTTGTTACAATTATAACATGTAATGTCTTGTGGATCATGCAGTTAGCTACCTTATGATCAAACTTGTTGCATGTATAACAATAACTATTGAAAGATTGAGTATTCTTATATTGTTTACATTCATTAAACCATTCCCTATTATTAATTAACAAATTTGTCTTTTTAAAATAATAATTAAAATAACTTGAATTACCCAACCAATAAAGACAAATATCACTAATAGTTGGAGAAATCACTATTAAATAAGTGATTTTCCTCTAAATTTTAGAGGTACAATTCCCTTCTTTGATGTAATTTAACTTTTTTAGGGGCATGCTTTTAACTAGAAAGTAGAAATGGAAAAACTAATACCTATACATAGCCATGACACAGATGCAATTGTGAATTTAGAATCAAAGGGAAATAAAGATAAATGACACAAAGATCAGAAGAAACAATTCCTTTTATATGATATGAACCATTTAAGACTCATAAATCATTTAAAGAACACACACAATCTGATATAACAGGTGAAAACATCAAGAAAGGATTGCAAATCAAAAAGGAAAATGACAATCAAAAGTAAATACAAATGAACACAAAGATTCCTAAAATCTCCTTCATTTCCTTGACAAAATCAAATAATTTAAAGGCAAAGAAAATATACTTCTATCTCTCCCTCCAAAACTGAATTAAAATGCCCTCCTTCTAATCGGTTATTACTCATATGTGAAAGCATAAGAAGGATTATAAATCTAGACCCCTCCACCATTATCTTATTACCTATTAAGAAATTAGCAATGAGTTATTTCAACTTATGGTAAGTACTTGAAAATTAATTACAAAATTATATCTTTTAGCTTCTGACCTTCCCGTAAATACAAACATTTTAACTTATTAATGAGTTTAAATATTAAAATGAACTTTAAAATAAATGGTACCACTTCTTATAAATTTTACTAGCATGTGCCTATTGCCAAAACTAGATTAGCAGTAGAGATGTGATAAGTTCATTATCCAATTCTACCATGTTGTTATAGGAATATCACTATGATGCTAATGAATATTTCTGGAGATTAAGTCATTCCTTGATTAGCTCCACAATTCACCATTATTCAATGGACACTAGAATACGATTTTCTATTCACCATTATTCATTGGACAGAATCATAGTCATGACTATTGTTAGGCTTGTTCATCCTTCTTTCTTTTCTAAAATACAAATTTAAATGTATCACTTTAGCTCCACAATAGCCACATGGATATACAGTAAACATTTACATTAATTCCAAATTAAAACTTTGTCTATAGATGACATTGAAATTCAAATACTTAAACTACAAAATCTCATAATAGTATTCTCTCTATGCTTAGAGAGATTACCTACTTGCTGAGACATTTTGTGAAACAACTACCATCTCATGCCATGTCTAAGCTTCCACAATTTACATATATATCTAATAAGTGAATTTGTAATATTTTGATCATCCACTTGTTAAATGATGTTTTACTACTACAATAACCTTTTAATACATTTGATGCCTTTTGACTGCTACATTCATCGCCCAAATGACTATAGATAGGAAGCTTCCTACTCCCTTCATTGTTAACATTAGTTGGAGTAACGAAGGAAAATAAAATGTGTGACAAGACAATTTGTCTCTTTTCTATTTGTGAGCATTCATCATTATAGGTGATGAAAATTGGTTTGAAACCTCTGGAGCATCTTTAATGCTATTTTTATTTCGCCTACAATGGTTTGAGTCTGCTCACAAAAATAATGCATCCTTCATCAGAGAGGTATGATCCAACTATGCAAAATAAGACACATCTTCTGGGCTAGCCCACATGTGTTGAATTTTGTGCAAGACCAAGTAAATTGTGCAATATCTACTCCCTCTCTAGTAGCCTTTGGTATTTCTTGGTTTGTTCAAAAGTCTGTAAACTGACCCCCCAAATAGAAAACATAACCATCAAAGCATTGTTGACTGATAAAATGGAAAACATAATCACAAAATCTTATGAAAATATTTTGGCTATTTAAAGTTTGGACATAAATATTTTACCAGAACCTCGAAAAATACCTGGGTTATATTAAAGTACCATCAAATGTAGTCAGATATTGGATATTTCAATTAAAGACGAGATTCAATGATATTGAAGAACTATCTACTAACTCCTCGAATTCCTTCAAGTTGTTGATCTAGGTGGCTTGAGGAAAACAAAGATCAAGGATGATGAACCGATTTGTGTTGATGCTCCGATGATGAACCGATTTATGTTGATGCTCCGAAGTAACCAAAATAAGTAGTGGGCCCCATTGGAAAGGTCATTTGGAAATTGGACTCCATTTAGAGCCTAGGTAAGTTGTGACATCCCTAAGTTTGATGGGAAAATTGATGTAGATGTTGTTGATGATTATATTTCTAAATTGGAGATGTATTTCTTTGTAATTTCTTATATTAGAGAGAATTATGTTTGCCCTACTTAAATTATAATTCTAGTTCAACAATGTTGGGTTGCTAGCTTCCTAGCCAAGGAGGAGTTGAAGGAACTCCACTCAATTTAGTGATGGAGGTGAATTTAAGTCTGGGTGGTTTGATGGAGGTCATCAAGGAAGATTTTTCCAAAATGTACAAATGAAGAAAAGTAAATTTGGTGGCAACTATGAGAGAAAATTTGTATTTGACTACATCAATACTTAACACACATTGTGTTCAAAAATTGGCATCAAGAACTCTAAGAAGCATTGGTTCTTTACAAATTGTAATGTCTAGCATCCATTGTCAGTACATCTAGATGAAAATGACATCTTTAAACATCAAAATATTGGTTGAAGATAAAATCAACCCCAAAGGTAAGAAAGGCCCTAAAATATGACAAAGATATATGCTATTGTTTAGGTCTATATATTGGAAGGAGATAATCATCCATACTTATCACAAGCTTCTATAGCTCATGTAGACTCAGGGTGAGTTGCAAAATAACCATCAAAGGTGCTCCATTTACCTATAATGGTGAGCCATTTCTAACATAGTGTCACCTGAGACATTTTCTATTTACCATAACAAGATGTTTTATAACATAGTGGGTAAGTACCTAAAATAGTGCTACTACTAATTTTACAAAATTATTCCTATTGTCTGCAATAGGGTCATACAAGTGTAGTTTCAAGTGACATATGAAAAACAAGAAATTGTAGATAAAGAGAAAAACTAATTCCCAATGTGTTGGAGTATGACAACCATGTTCTCTCCAATCTTCATTAGTTTGATAGTGGCTGATGCTGAGAGCCAGTTATCATTGGAGTTGAGTACTTTGTGGAAGGGATCTAGATACCCATTCCTAACCCCTACCCTAAACACCTCCCATGCCTCCTAGATGAAGTTCTTCATCCTCTCCCATGCTGCCCTTTTTTGGGAAATTTCCTCGTCTTCATTTTCTGACTCCTCTAATTTAGAGGAGCTATAGTTGGTGTGGTTAAAACAGATGCGAAGGGTTCTTACTCAACAATCAGAATCCAACTCTAGAATGGCATTTTCCAAGACTTGTCCATCAGACAAGTGGACAAAGCCATTGATCCTTTGTGTGCTCACTTTCTTTGAATCGAATATTTCAAACATAGAGAAGATGACAACCTCATAAACAAACCCATCATACTAGTGTTGATTACCACCCAATATACCATTAGCCACCCACCATACAAAATTCCAAATCACATCGTTTTCTTGAAATAGTTGGCTGCATTGGGCCTCGATTGATTCCTCTCTACATGGGCAACTGAGACCAAAATGATGCACCATCAGTTGAGATCGATACTTCCAGGCTTAAGACTGCAATCTAAACCATTCCTTATATAAAGTTTTGGGCTTACTAGAGAAGTCTAGAGACGAGAACAGGCTCAACTTCTAATCAAGCTTCATGATCATCCGAACAACATATCTTTACTATTATGAGAACTTGTCGAGTTGCTGGTCATATGTACTTTATCTAACCGGCTTGATACCAATATGCCAAAGTGCATGAAAAAAGAGAGGTCTTCAGTTTGTCCTTCCACTAAGGTATGGCCTACCTCTAGATAAAACAAAGCTCCCATGCTTAATCTACATTCACTGACATCTGATGCGCAATCATAAGAGAACTCAAGATCAGTGTTGGTTATGTCTACACCTTGGGCCATAGAATTACCCATCGAAAGTTTCCATGATGGCCCAGGTACCTTCTTGCTTCTTATCTGATCCCTAACTTGAATTTGCAAACTGATTCAACTAAATTATCCTTTACAATCTGTTTCAGCTCATTCTGCCAGTCAAAAGTCAAGATTTTCTTAGTGTATGATTCCAATGAGACACCAACATTAGCTAGATAATCACTTAGATTTTTTTGTCCCAGTTCAGAATATATTCTATCTTCCTGCAATAATCCTTGGTTGGTAATTTTTTTATTACAATATGCGTTAAATTTTAATTGCCACTTAGGCAACATTAAAATTTAATCAACATAATCCAATCAAGCTATCACATTTCAACATTGAGACTAACAATTTTGGAAGTGTGGCATTGTTGAGAGCCAACACTTAGGTGTGAACCCTGTCTTGACAAATTATCAGTAGTTTCCATGATACTTGACCCTATCCTCATGGTGTTGGTTGAATTCATATTAGTTTTCCCAAGCTTAGAAGCCAAGTAATGTATCCAAGGGTGTCTAGAAAAATGGAGTGTATGATCATTGAATTTGTATGTTGAAACCATTAAACATTCCCCTCCATTGAGGGTATTGAGGAAGATTGGGAATAGTGTTCTTTGTTGAAGAAACATGATGTGAGAAGTTTGATGCAGAGGCAAGGGTAGAACTCAGTATTTCATATTAGGACAACAACCACATTGATTAGGCAAGTCAAATAAGGTCTCTCATGTAAGTATGCATGAGCATATGAGTGGATAGTTACTTTCCTTTTAGACTAACTTAGGTCTATGGCTCTCAATGGTGTTCATCCCAAAAGTATATGTAATATCATTTGCTTGCACCCAAGGTGTGACTGAGAATTTTGTCTTACTTGTCACTGATTTGGACAGTATTGAGAGGATCCTATAAGGATGACTATCACCATATTCTCAATGACTTCACAATATTGATAATGAATTCACATTAGACACTCATGGATTACCCCAATTAGACATTAGTCAACTTAAGATATGATATAAGGATTGCATACCACAAAGCCATTAGCATATCACCTGCTCTAAATCACCACAAAGCCATTAGATATGTTTTGAGATGCAAAAGAAGAGAAATGGTTTTGGTTCATTTTTTATTATTTCTATGTTCAAGTGATTTAATTTTGTATTACTTCTATATAACTAGTTCTATAGCCTAATTTTTTTTCCTATGAAGAAAGACCATGTTAGACAATATTAGTGAACAACAAAATAAGAAGACAATTGCTAGATTGTGGTCTAACTTGAAAAGAAAAGGTGATGGAAAATGTTATTTTCCCTACAAAATTTGTAAGGGGTTAAATACTAGAAGACTTCTAATAAAAAAAAACTAAGAAACATTCTAGGCTGCATGGTCACATTGAAGTGGGACATGATTATCATCCATTGGTATGTTTTTCATTATATCATTTTAAAAATTTATATACATAAGAAATCACTTGATGATGAGATCATGATCATGGTTTATTTATGTTGATCATTTTTATATAGGTCGAGCACCCCAGAGCACATGATATGGATCAACACAACATGGAGAATATGGTTTTCGAAGTGGAGAACATGAAGGTGTGAATATCGAAGCTGAAGATAATGATCCCATGGAAGATGATGATCATGAGCCACACAATATATTTGAAGATGATGGTACAAATACATTGATCCATGACATATTTAGTACTGGCGCAGCTGATCATGATGATGAAGATGTTCATAATTTATCTCTACTTGAGAAGGCATATGAGGCCCTTTACAAAGATTCCTAGACAACTCTTCTCTCTGTTGTATTGTTGTTGGTGAACTTGAAGGTTATGAATGGTTTATCCAACATAACAATCTCATGTATGCTAAGGTATGTCATATATGTCATTATAGTTAATAAACGGTGAATCATGTACCATTAATATTCTTTATATTAACAAATTTTATTTTTTTGTTGTAGAATGACAAATGATTTTTTGTTACCACCATCAAATATTCTACCTCGCTCATATCAAAAATTATCTACCATTATGAAAGATATTGGAATGGAGTATCAAGAAATAGATGCTTGTCCCAATGATCATATTATATATCACAAAAAACATGAATTTCGAACCGAATTCCCTAAATTTCATATCAATAGATATCGAACATATCAAATAACAAAAAGGGTGCCTCACAAGATTCTTCGTTATATTCCTATTATTCCACATATGTAACGATTATTCAAGTGCACTAGCTTGGCACAATTTATGGATTACCATGCATGCAATATAAGTTGAGATGGAATTATTTGAATTCGTACGGATGGTTCAATATTTATGGACATAGAGGAAAAGTGGCCACACTTTAAAGAAGAGATTCATAATCTTAGGCTTTCATTGACAGTGGACGGTTTCAATCCATTTGGAGAGCTGAGATCTATTTTTGTTATCAACAATAACATTCCTCCATGGATGTCAATAAAGAGGGAGCACATAATGTTGGCAATTGCTGTTCCACATATTTTATAATTTAATAGTCATCTACATTTAATTATAAATATTGTAGTAAAATGGTCATAATAATTATGTAATGTTTTTGTTCATTTGATTAGGTAAGTACCAAGTTAAAGATATGAATGCATATATTGAGCCTCTTATCAACGAGTTACTGGAGTTATGGAATGGTGTCACTATGTATGACGTCTCTAGACCAATAGGACAAAGACAATTTCAATTCCATGTGATGCTTTTATGGACAATACACAATGCCCTAGGGCTAACACATTTTTGTGGTATGTTATAATGTTCAAGTTTCGCATGATAATTATAATTAAAAAAATTAACATATTTAATCCAATTATACATTATCTTGTAGGTCTTCAAACAAAGAGAAAATTTGCATGTCCAATTTGTGGTCCAAAGATGAAATCTTGTCATTCAAAAAGTTTAGGAAAGCAGGCGTTTGATGAGTATAGGCACTTCCTCCACAAAAATCATAGGTATCAAAAAACTGAAAAACATCTTTTCAATGGGAAAGAAGAGAATACATCAAATCCATGAAGAATGACAACTCACCTATGGAAGTTGGAATATAATAGAATTAATCGTCAAGGTAATATCATTCCATCTAATGGTTTATGTCATAAAACATCTTTTCTATCGCATTTTGTTTACTGATGATGTGATTGATGATCATGAAGGTCGCCAAGGCATTAATAACCACCTTCCTAAGGGACTAAAACATTATTCTCGATAATTTAGTAGGTTGCCCTACTACGAGAAGTTACAAATTGTGTATTTGTTTGATACTATGCATATTGGAAAGAATATAATAGAGAAATTATGGAAAATATTAGATGGAAGGCGTGACAAAGAAAAAATTGTCAAAATTTGTACTGACATTCAAGAATCCAATCATGCAATGAAAAATGTCATTCAATCAAATAGCCATGGAGACTAGATTAATATAAGTGACCTTCCATAGTTATTAACGAACTAACAAAGCAATGCTATAAAAGAAGTCATACAAAAAATTTGACTTCCCACAGGATTTTCTATGAACATAAACAATCTCATATCAAACAAAAGTGAATTTGGGCCAGGGATGAAAATGCATGATTGACATACCTTCATTAAGGTAATTCATAATCTTGTGTATTTACTATATATTTGTATATTGCACATGTACTTTTAATTGTATTATGTTAAAAAAAATGAAAAGATAATTTTATAATTGTTGTAGTACATTCTACCTCTATCTCTCCCAGACCACTTCGACAATAATGTCAAGGAAATCATATATGATCTTGGAAAATACATGAGGTAAGTAGTGATATTTGTTCAATTCATTGTATAGATATTATATTTGTGATTTTTTTAACTTGGTATGTAATATATATTTTTGTGTCTTGAATATCTTGTAGGTTGTTGTCATGTAAAGAAATTCATAAAGAAGATATAAAATATTGGAAGAGAAAAATTCTTCATCTAATGTGTGAAATGCAAAAGTGTCTACCTTCAATTTGTTTCAGTGCACAAGAACAATACCTCATACACCAAGTTGAGGAGATTGAATTGTGTGGACCTATACACACTAGGTCAATGTGGATGGTTGAGAGGCACTTGAAATTTTTGATGGCTTTGGTTCGAAAAAGAGCACATCCTGAGGGTTCTATGGTGGAGGGATATATGGTATACCAGACTATGGTGTACATTTCTGAATATCTTCCTAAGTTTGTAGCAAAGGTCCACGTGGATCCCATTTGGGATCCCAACCCCATTAGCAAATTTGAAGGGAAGTACTTGATGGGGAAAGGTAGATTGAGGAAAGTGAGAGGTAATTGTATTTAATTAATTCTTAATCTTCAAAATAAATCAGTTGTAAGACATCTAGATTTATTTTTTATACAGTTGGTCGAGAGTAGGATGTACTACATTTGTATATTGCAAACAATCTTTATTGGATGATGGTATGGATTGAACGTTGTCAACATTCTGGTCACATGTTAACATGGGAAGGTGTGGCTTGATTGGTTAAAGAATCTCATTGTAATGGAGATTCCAATGTTACCCAAAGGGAATTTGATTTATCATATGGTTTAAGAGATAAATGGGTACGTATAAATTTATTAATCACCCATATGTTTATAAACTCACGATGCAATAATTTTTACATATTTGACATATTGCAGGTCAAACACCACAATGCTATGTGCTACAATGGTCATAAATTTTGCATCAAAAAGTTGGATGACACAAAGAAAACTTGTGATTCTGGGATAATTGCAGTCTTTGAGGTGACAAATATTTCATCAAGAAATGACATACATCCTCAAGAGTCTCAAAAAAGATACTATGGCGTTTTGGATGATATACTTGAGTGTGACTTTAATTTCATCAAATTAGTTTTGTTCATTGTCAAATGGTACAGGCTACAACTGAATAAAAATGATCTTGATAGAAGTGTTATTGAACATGATATTGATTTTACAATGGTTAATACAAGGTCATTTGAACCAATTGGGAATGAGCCCTATGTTCTTCCAAGATAATGTGAGCAGGTATTTTACTCAGAGGTTCCACATAAATCGGGTTGGTCATTTATTGTTAGACATGATCCAAGAGGAAGGTTGATAAAGTATAATGTGATGGAAGAAGAAGATACCGAAGAAGTAGAAGATGATGTAGATGATGATCACGATTGATAGTTACTTGATGATGATGAAGAAGAATAAGCTGATGATGATGATGAAGATGATGATTATGGTGATGGTGATGGTGCTGGTGATGGTGATGGTGATGGTGATGGTGATGGTGATGATGAAGATGACGAAGATGATGATGGTGGTGGTGGTGGTGGTGGTGGTGATGATGATGATTATCATGATGATGAGTTGGATGAAGAAGAAGATCAATGACATGAATGAAATGTATGGGGTATGCGATTAGTATATTATCTATTTAATATTGATGCACCTTTTATTGTTTTTAATTCAAGGTCCACCTCTAGCAAGTCCTAATAGTAGAACTATGCCACCCCGAGGAGATGGAGATAGAGAGAGTGACTATTTATGTGACATTTTGAAAACTTTGTGTTAATTTATGGAATTTGGACTATTTATTAGCTATGTGATGGATGTTGATTTAAAATACATATGTGATGGAATACATGTTTATGATGATACATGTGACATTTTTTGAACTTTGTGTTTATTTATAGAGTGTGGATTGTTTATTCCCTATGTGATGGATGGTGATTTATGATACATATGTGATGTATTACATGTTTATGATGACACATATATGATTTTTATGATGCTCAATTACATATATGATGATACATATGTGATTCTTATGATACATACGTATTTATTGTTTATCAACTTACAAATGTAATGATTATGATGCTCAATTGATGGTGTTGATTTCATGTATAGGTTTTGTGTGATGCTATCACCCTTGGTGGAAATAGGTAATTGACTACAGACATCATAAAACCTTTAGTTGAGGATCTTGCATAGTCTACATAAAGTAAAGGTAAGGAATTAAAAAATTTACAATGATTTTGATGACAATATTTTTTTTTAATACTCTTCTTGTCTACAAAGTTTATGTTGTTCATGTTGTGTACTATGTAATTTTTAGTATACGTATCATGTATTTTTTAGCTAACATAAGATAATTGAAGTACATGTGCAGGAACCTGAACCCCTTTGATGAGGATCCTGCACAGTCTCATGGATCGACATGTATAAGTCAATACACCCTATAGAAATAGTTTATTTTTTAAAAAATACTAGGAAAACAAACTTCCTCAGCTCTTCAAAACTCAACATTAGCAGCAAATCTAATACAGTTATCAATACTTGAGGCCCCAGTTGGACTTATTCAATTTTTAATCTCAAAGTCAACTTCAGGGCTGACTTATTCATCAACATTACCCTAATTTGCAAAATATCTCTCATTACCAACTAACTCTCTCATTTGATGGAGTGCAAAATACCACCAAATAGGTATTTGTCAAATGTGTCTTCCTCGAGTGAGGGAAATTTAGGAATAGTCAATGAAAGTGAGAAATGTAGTAGGTCTAAAATAGGGAGATCAACTAGAGGTCAAAAAATTAGAAGAAAATTCAATAAACTCATCGAATTTCTCCTTGCTCAAAGGGGGTCATGTTTTTATGATGATGAGACCAAAGGTGACATCGAGGTGCCCTTGAGGTACAAACATCTAGAGAAATAATGGGTACCCAAGGAACTTCCTCCAATAAACACTGATTTTTGTGTTAAAGAGAGGATATATCACATAGCACCTTCATCGTTACATGGTTTTGGCCTATTTTCCATGGACGGCATAAAGGTCTGTTACAAAAAAGTTGTTGAATTGATGGAGTATGTCGGACCTTGTTACCATTACAAAAGTTGGATGCAGATTGTTCGATATTAAAAAAGTATGCATACGTATGCATTGTCAGCAAATTATATACAACAAAAAGATAATAATCAAAGTAAACAAGTGGCTATATACATTGATGGAAGGCCAAAAGCAATAGGGAATATTGCAGGTTTTATAAATAGTACGTGACCTGGGTCAACTAATAAGCAACCCAATTCCATATTTGAGGCGCATGAGGGAAATCATGTATTCGTATGTGCAATAAAATAATAAGTGCAGGAGAAGGGCTGCTAATCGATTATAGTTTGAATCATATAGATACAAACAAAGTTACTATCATGGGGGTGGTACATACCATATATCATATAAGTTGACCAACCTCCAACTAATGACTCCAATATACCATTTTATTATTAAGTTTTTTTGTTAAGTCTATTTGTTTTATTTGACTAATGTTTTTATATTTTTTCTCTATCATAGGGTGACATGGATCCATCACATAGCATAGACAGGGATGTAGGTCACGACACTTCTACCGAGAAAGTTAAACCTCATTGTAATTGTACTAATTAGATACAAGCAAACTGTTACATTATTATGTTCTTTTCCTAAATGTTTTGGAGTAATTTTGATAGTGTTAATAATATTCTTGTCATAGATGGATATTTGGGGAAAGGGAAAGGAACTTGTAGTACATCAACACCTCTATAGGGATGTGGAACCAATAGTATTATGCGATGATGACATCACATCAACCACAAACCCTATAGAAATGATGAAAAATTTTGTTACAAAATCAACAAAGAGATTCTTGCTTTGGCATCCATGAGCCATTAGATCGATGAAATAAAAGAGAGGGTGCAACATTTGATGGACACAACACAAAACTTGCAAGTAAGAAGTAATGAAAGCCTTAAGTATAACAAAAGTTCAATAATGGTTTATATTTTATTCTCTTTTATGTCATTAACTAAAATATGTACGTGTTGTTTTTACAGGATTTTATCCATCGTCATCAACCTGGTGGCTATGATCAAGGCATTGCAGGTAGTTCAGGTGATGACGATTTTCATGGCTTATCATATTGAGTACCCAAAACACATCATACTTGATATTGTCAATGTTCATAATAAAGGTTCATCATTGTTTACAATTCTTGTAGTTTTCATATATTTAGTGTTTAATATATTTAATGTATTATTCTTCAGGTGTTTTCAATGTTCCTATGCAAATGATGCCTCATCAGAGGTTAGCCCCACCTGTATTGCCGACTGCAATTTTGGCAACATGTAGCATGCAGACATCCTCTACTGCACATCATGTTGGCCCACCCACTATTGGTAGATCCCTCTTTTTCTCTATCTTTTGTTATGTGTTTATTTTCCTTCAAGTGTTCTTTCTTGGGGGCATTTCATAGTGGATTCATTTTCTGCAGCAGGAGATGCACATGAGGATGCGCTAGAGGCGACTACTGCTGATAACATACCATCATTTCCCAGATCTTCTCATATTTCTAGCACGAGAACGTTGTAGGCCACATTGGTGGTGAGCGATGAAGAATTGATTCCCTTAAAGATACTGAAGGTTCCAAGTACTTTAAAATTATTATTATATAGTCTAATTGCAATTTACTTACTGATCACTCATTTTGGACTAATGATCCCATGAATTTTTTGTAGGAAATGATATTTTTTATAAAAATCTTAATGACATTGCATTGCAGATATTTGGGTCCACCATACGTAATGCTGGAACATCATATGTGAATAAACCCTAATCCACTATTTTGATTTCATATCATTGCTAGAATAGTTTTCCTTTGATCCATTTCTTGAACTATAATAAAGGTAGCTTCAGTTCATTTATGAATCTAATAGGTTTGTTTTTTCTTTGAAAGGTGGAATGACTAAGGAAAAAGGTTAAAAGATGAATTGACAAACTGTATGGTTGAGTTGTTTGGAAATGACACATTCAACAAAACCAAGCTCCTTTATAAAGCTGGCACATATCTAAAGTATGTGAGGACCAATACAAGACCCATTTAGAGAAGAACATAAAGTATGAGCATCCCCCCATGATTCCAAAGAGGGAGTGGAAGGACCCAATTTTGGATGCCAAGGAGAGAATTGAAAGGAAAAAAGGAAATACACCAGCAAACACCAAAAGAAGGTATGAGATACTATTAAGAATGTAATTATGTACTAATTAATTACTCTTTATATTTACATAATCTAACATATTTCAAACTTTTCATAGACTGAGTGACATGTCAAAGGCAACCAAGGCAAGACAAGAAAAGCATGAGAAACACAAACTCGGCTCTAGTGGTAATATGAAACTTGTTGCACGAATTGAAAGTATCAGTAAAAGAAATATCGCATCAAAATATTTATAAATTGTAAATGATTTTTTTTTAATCAAAAAATGCAAGCAAAATTCATGATACCAAGAAAAAATGCAGGGCTTTGAATTCAATAGAGCACCCACAAAAGATGACAAGAGAATTGCCTACCAGCAAGGCTATATAGTCGTGGTTGAATGACTATGAGAATTAAGTGGGAAAACACAAGATTCTGGTGTATCTGTCAAACAACTAAATAAGCTAAATGAAAAATATTTCAAATTGAATACTTTACCAATAATCTAATTGATGTTGAGTTCCAACATAAAGTGACTATATCTGTTTTAAATAAGAAAGCAATGATAACAATGTGCATGCCATTAGAATGTAGCCTACTGATCTTGAAACACGACCTGCACATGAGGGTTCAGATGTGCATCCTAGTAGTGGAGGTATTCATTTTCTATTCAAATTTATTTATGTAATTATTAATACAATTCAACATCTTAAATTGTAATTAGTGTAGTAATTAATGTAACCTTTTTTGTTAATATTTTAGAGTGTGGAGTTAGTGGTGACCAAGTGGAGCATGATATGGGTACACAACATTAGGAATGTGATGTTCCTTAATTAGGTAAAGAGGACCACTTTTATTCCTTTAAACAAATTTAATTGCAATTGGTGTTCAACATTAATGTAACCTTTAGTATTTCAACTCTAGAGGATCTAGAGGGTGTTCAACATGTTGAGCTTGAGGCTAGACAAAATGATGTGGCCCCATCAGGTAAATAGCACCATGGTTATGTTCTTTAAATTAATGAAATACATGTAACAATAATAAAAAATGTTTTGAATTTAACCCATTTCTTTGTTATTGTAGAGGAACCCCTTTCACTTCAGTCTCCTCGTTCTTAGTATAGGACTAGGCATACATTGAGATCACGAGTAGAGGATAGAACAACTAAAGAGGGGGAAAATTATGAAGAACATGATGCTCCACTTATTATTTACATATCTTTAAAGAAAAAACAAAAAAATAAATGATTGTAATCTACCTTTTTTCGATAATGACTGATTTTTATGTGTTAATGAATGTAATTATTTGCTAATGAATGGTTATGAATGATATGTGTTAATTAATATTGATGAATGTTGTGTGTTAATTAATGTTATCAATGTTATGTGTTAATGAATATTATATTTTATTATTGGTAGAAAGAATGAATGAATGTTAGATGTTAACAAAGAATTTAGAGTGATGTTAGGGGGGGGGAGGGGCCAAATGAGCTTCCACCTTCACGTGGTTGGCCCTGTTAAGTAGAGAATATTAAACTATTCTTGAAACCAAGTGAAGCTCAATAAGATAACACACTTTTCAATATTTCATTATGTTGCACAGTTATTCTTATTCAATAATGTAAATTGAATCTTAATTGCAGGGTCCAACAGAGCCAACACGAACAACAACACCACAAGTTGTTGGGTATAATGAACTCCCATATTGTCTTGTATGTACACTAATAGTATGAGTTGCTTCTAGCGTTGATATCCATGGCGGGACTGTAAAATTTATGAATATGCCCCATCCTTGTAAGTTTTTTTATTAGTTGACATTTTCTTTAGCATTTAAAAATTTTCCTTATCATTTTAAGTCTAACCACTTTTACATGAAATTTATTGTTCTAGTTTTTTACTATCTAATAGACATTATTGATACAAGGACTTTCATTGCATCCATTTTTTCAATTAGATATTATAAAGGGTAGGTTGTATTTGTAAATGCCTCTTTGAGTTCATCCAAATTTTATAACCGTTACCTCACATCTCGTTATTTCTGCAATAGGGATTATGGCCATCATAGGCTACGATTGCAACCTCTCGGTGCCATAGAATCTCTTTGTTCTTAAAATTTTAGCAAACTATCAGGTACATTCCCTCTTTTGCATTCCAAATTTTAGCGATCAATGCACATGACCGAATTTCCTTTGACATCTAGAGCATAGTATTATCTTTTAAGTAATAGGGGAGGGAACCAAGTATTGAAATTGGTACCAAGTGATATAATATTACTACTGCTTCTACCTTTATTTTTTGCTTCATGGTTTAAACTATTCATTTGTTCTTTCTTGCTTCATGTTTTGAACTATTCATTCAAGAACTTATTGTTATTTTATTTAGTTATATATACTTTTTTTATGCATCTTGGATTTGCAAGTGCATCATAACTCACATCCTCTAACGGATTTTGCTACTATTTGCATCCTTCAAAGTGCATGCAACTTTGCAAATGAATCACTATTTTTCCGCCACCAAAATAGTATATAACACAACTTTTTTCCACATAGATCTAGAGTAGAAATCATCAGTTATAGATGATTATAATAGAGTACTAATTTTCACAATGAAAGAATCCATAACACCATTTGTAAATAAAGGAACTTGCTTTGTATTAATCTGAAAATAATGTATTGTTCTTCAATACAGAAAGAAAAAATGTTCTTCACTTTTTTTTAAATCTATTTTATCCTACGAAAAAACTCCCCTATCAAATGATTACATCAAATAATATATAACATATCAAAAGGTCATGCCTTTTGATCCAAGTCTTTTAAAAAAAAAGAGAACTAACAACTAATCACTTAGTTAAACACAAATGCACACTAGTTAGATGTGCTAGATAATTCTCATTGTATCTGGTATCACAATCATGGATGGTGTCTCAGACTTCTACTTCCATCAAAACCATGCTCTCTGTGAAGTCCACCTCCTTTTCAACATCCTAGTCTTTTGCTACTTTCAGTGCACTCCAGAGTATATGCTGACACTTGTAGGTCTAGCCCACCTTTTCCTTTTGTTCTCCATTATTGTTGAGAAATGAAGAAATAATGCCCATTTTTCCATCGAGGAAGGTTGCTCCATCTTCTCTCAACTCCTCTAGGTATTCTTTGTGAGCCTTTATCAAATCTTCATAGTTCTGTATATCATTAGGCTGTCTCTCATCCCTATTTTGCAGTTCCAGGACTTTCTTATGTAGCTTCTTATCCAACTGCTCATGTTCTTCTATGAAAGTGTGGTTCTTGTTGTATGTATCCCAGTATTTATCCATCCATGTCATCATATTATTGAATCATTTTTGAATCAGGGCTGACATGGTTTCACTTTTTGTTGTCTTCCACTGGGCCTATAGTTGACAGTTTTCTTCCTTTGGGGTTGGGAAGATTCACCTTGTATTAAGAATCTTTGTGGCTCCCCCTGTTTCATCATTTCTCTAAGTCGATCAATATTTGTTCTCATTTTTAAAATTTCAAGCTTATTTGATTGGTTTTCTTTCACCAAGAATTGAATCTATGTTTTGTTCAATTTGGCTATGTTTACCCCTAAACCTGCTATCATCATGGGGTCTGCCTCTCCAACCTGTAAGGTCATAATGTGCCCGAAGGCCTTCTAAGTATCAATAACCATAGGATTTTTTATTAAGGGATACAGTGACCATATTTGCATGGAATTCTTGTCAGGGTTGTATAGTGATCCCATATACACTTGGGTCACACCCTAAGGAGATAATTTGTGCTTGGCACCAATATCATGGAGAAAACTGTCAAACATCAAGGCTAAATTCATATCCCACCCAGGAAAAATCAAAACACTAGCATCCTTTAGAAGCTTCCTCCCCTTTTCAAGAGTCATCAGAGCCATTTCTTGTGCTACTTCAATTTCTAAGGTGACTGATAATTGCCTTTCATTGGAGGTATTGACCTCATTGACATTTTCTCTGATTGATTTTTCTTTTATCCTATACAAAAATGATATGAACTTAGGAGATGCTATGAAATCATCATCAGATATCAAACTATCACATGCCAATTGCCTTGGATCATCTTCCACCAGGGCTCCTTCATTAGGATGTCTTATAGGCGACATGTGTTCCTCAATCAGTATTTTACAGAATTGTTCCAATGATAGCTCATCCTCCTCTGATGATTCCTTATCCTTTGAAGATGATATGTTTATAGTCTTCTTCTCCTTGGCCTTTTGTTCAACTTCTCTATTGTGATCATCTATAGCCACTTCAACATCCTTTTCATCTAGATTTCTTATCAAGTAATCTCTTAGATATAGGATGTGTTCATAGGCACCTAGTTTCTGCCTTTTTCTCACTGAATGAATATACCCCTCTAGGTCAAAGCCTTTTCTTGGTGCTCCCAATTTCATGTTATAATGGAACAATTTGTTCCATACGAGATCTTTCCCTTCTCTTCCATTTACAACAAATTCTCCTATGCATAGAGTCCCAAGCAGAAATGATTGCTTATCATGTGAAGCCAGATGCATAGAATTTGATTCCCCCATTTGCCTTATGATCTCAAGATAAGCTATCCTGTATGGAACTATTTTAGGCAACAATAGTCTACAGGCCTCAAGAATCTCTTTACATTTTCTGCTTGGGACAATAGTCTACGGGCCTCAAGAATCTCTTAACATTTTCTGAAAGTGTAGAGTGTTAAGGATAACTATAAAATCTATAAAGTGTTTTAACAAAATATTCTGCAAAATGAATGTAATTAGATATGAAAAATATGCAATCCCATATTGAAGTCCATAATTGGACTAGTAGATAATGGATGTTACCATCATGTCTTTTTATCTTCATCTGTTCGGGTTGTTTGTTTTGTCAATGTCAGATCGGGATAACTTGCCCAACATTCTTTCATTTGTAAAGCATCAAGATAAATTCATTGATCATAGCGACTTTTATGTGCTATTCCGCTTATGTAAGTTATCTTGAATACCTCTTAAGCAGTGCTTTATCAGAATTACCTTTACCATCGGTGAAGCAAAAAGATGCTATCCTATCTTTATAAGTTATATCGATATAGGTACTTAGAAGAGGATGCATTATCAGAGTGTCTTATTCTAATGTTATTAGATATATTAATTATCGAGATAGGATGTTCTATCGGCCTTTTGATGATCCTATTACTCTAATTTTTATCAGGTTCACCAATAAGGGTATCATTCTTTGTATCACCATAGATTCCACCGATACATCTTCCAACTGTAGGTGTATAGTCAGGATAGTTTCCCCAATATCGCCTTGTTTACATGTCATCAAGATACTTCTCACTGGTCAGAATGTCTCTAATATGTTGTTCTGACTTCACAGGTTATCCCAATTAGCTCAAATGACACTTACACTTATACTTTCTTCATCGGGACAACTTCACCTCATTGCTATTGTGAAATGTTGCTATTCTTCCCTTGTTAGTTATTCCGACAAGCTTCTCAATATTGACATTTGATATAGCTATTTCGATTACCTCCTTCAATACTGGCATTACTAGATCGAGTTAGCTATCCTGATATACTGAAACCAACAAGTACCATTATAATTGGCATGCATATTATCTTTTTTTAGTAAAAATAAAGCACTGTTGGAATTTTGATATCCTCCCAACTTTGCACCGACGAGCAAACCATTAGACAAATAGAATCCTTGTTGGTGCATAGTTCCTGATTGGTGTCAAAATTTTGACTCCAATCGATGAAACATCCAACAAGGATATTGTATGTTCGATGATAATCTATTGTCGGATGCTTGTCATAATCCTCTTCGATGCAAGTTCTTGGTAGACCTCAGTATGTCGACATCCATCCAACAAGGATGCTTTATGCCCGATGACATTATCTCATGGGATGAGCGGTCATGGTCTCCGTCAGAAGAGTTTAGGATGTCGTTGGAATTTCAACATTATATTGCAGCATCAGAATGATCGATGACAAGTTTTTGATGACTTTTTTTATCAACAGTTCGATGAAAAATAGTCAATATTCTGATGATAGGCCATCAGAAATCAGCCCCAAATATACTAGTGCAAGTTACTAGAAAATAGATTGCTACATTCATTCTTAACTATATCATCTGTCATTATGATATTCCTCTTTTCATCATCACAGATAATAGACATCCCTTCAAGAACCATGATGTTCGTGAACATTGTGATCACTTCCATATTAACCATCGCTTCTCCACTCCATACTACCCCAAATTTAATGGTCAAGCTGAGGTGTCTAATAAAACAATTCTCAAAATCCTCAAAAAGATAGTCGATGACACTGGCCGAAATTAACACATCCAACTTAATCTTGCACGTTGGGCCTATCACACAAGTGTTCACACACCTATAGGAGCTACACCTTATTCACTTGTCTATGGTGTCGAGGCTATCTTGGCTATTGAGGTCAAGCTACCATCTTTAAGAGTCTCTTTGTGAAATATCATCAATGATAAAGATTACAAGAACTTGAATTATTGGATGAACGACAACAAACTGCCTTTAATCACCTTAAGGCTTATCAACAAAGAATGAGTCACAGTTACAATCATAAGGTTAAGCCTCATACATTTGAGGTGGGTGACTTAGTTCTCAAGGAGAATCCTATAAATTAGCAGGTTAGAGAGAAGAAGGACAAGTTCAAACCAAATTGGCTTGGTCCTTACATCATCATAGCAGTCTATGGGACAGGTGCATATTAGCTCTCAACACTAGATGGAGAAACTTTGGAAGATCCTATCAATAGCATGCACCTTCATAGGTTTTACACATAGCTCTTTAGAATATCATAATTCAAAAATACAAAAAAAAAAATTCAAAAAAAAAATAGAGAAATAAATTCATCCAATGATGAAAACCACTTCGGTGGTGCCCTAGGAAAGTATGATGGTGAAAACTAGGTTACTGGCGTCATGTGTAGAGACATTGATCCTCCCTCCTTGAGGATTCAATCTCATCCTTTCACCTTGCACACACTCACAACCTATCCATCCATAATAAACTTATCCATTCCCATCATGGCTTGTTATTGATCTAACAAAGATTGGTTAGACATTCATAGTAAACCTCTCTTTTCACCCTTTCCTTCCACAATAAATCAGGTCCAATCTATAACTAGGGCAAAATCCTAAATCTATTGATGGAAGTGGTACCCTGAGAATTGCATGTTTTGAGGAGCACCTTCTTTTCATTATTCCTTCTTTTTGCACACAATCCACAATAAAAGATCACTTGCATCACCAGTCTACAATAAAGTTCCATTCTTCTTCGCAATAAAATATCAGTTTCATTGATTTAGTTAGTTTCAGATGAGCTGTAAATGACAACAATGGGCTTCAACAAATCAAATCTTTCAATAGACTCAGACAAAATTATGGTTCAGTGCTATCTATCATTTTTCTAAAAGTAAACATTGTGACCAAAATCAAATAGACTTATACAAGTGGGAAGAGACACTAAAATTGAGGACTACAGTGGATGTTGGTATCGAGTCTTTGTTTTCTTTTGATTTTATCTTTTGGTGACATGTCTTTTATCTTTTCTAGGATGTCTTTGACTAAAGATTCTATCTCCAAGATGTCTTTGAATAGAAAGGCAAGGATGGGATATGATCACCTATTGTTTTGCTATCTGTGGATTATCTCTTAGTAATGCTATGACTTTTGAGTAAAAGCACAAAACCGTGTCACTTTTCAGGCTAACTTATCGGCACAAGTGAATTTAAGTAATTCTAACTAAAAAATAATTTTAGTCAAACATATGGTCTATATAGATTCATTATAGCTAAGTTATATATGGGTCACATCTTTTCCAATTGGAAGTGTCTACTAAATGTACATTTTATACTACTTTTGGTTTAATTACAAAAAAAATGAACTCGATGTTTCAACAACTCCTACTCTTATAAATAATATTTATTTTGAAATGTAAAAATACCCTTTTATAGATCTATAAGTGAATTTTCCAAAATATATATCTTTTAATACTTTAATTAGTTTTTCATGTTCTATATTTTATTTTTATTGAAAGTAGGTTATAAGCACTAAAATATAAGGTTCATTATCTTGTCAAGGAAAAATACTAAAATATTTTTTAAAAAATTGAAAAAAATATGATGCAGTACATAAAAGAATCTATATCAAGATGATATAAATCTTTTCTGATTTGGATAAATAATTAAGAGAAAAGGTGGTGGGAATTGGAAATAGTTATATTTCAACACATGCAACTTTTCAAATTTATTGAAAAATATATATTTATTAAAAATAATAAACAATATATCCATGCACTAAAGTTTCATGTTATCAATATACAAAAAAAAAATTCAAGAAAAAAAGTAAATTTTACTAAATAAAGTGTGGTGGCTTGTGTAACTTCAATTTTAGCATTTTTTTAGCAGCTAAATTATAGTGTTTATTTTATAAAAAATTATGTTCAAATAATTTTTTTAAATTTTGTTAAAATTACAAACTTAAAATAGACATAAGAATATAAATTTGATTAGTTTACATTATTTCAAAATTCAAAACATATATTTCAATTTCTATTGATTGAATTTAAAAAGTTGAAACAACATTGGTCATTTCCTTTATAAAAGTGTGACACAACTTTGTACTTTTACCCTTTTCCAAGGATATGAGCACACTGTGAGTCTAGTGTGAACTAGGGCATTCCTTGTTTGCAACTGTCTAATCTCCATGCAAACAAGTACAATGACTTTCTGGGTCAAACCTATACCTTGATTGTCATAACCTATTAGCCATAATAAAGCTCAACGATGATAAAGCACATGAAGCTCTTTCACTTCCATATCTTCTACCTTCCACCCCCCTTTCATGATTGAGCTCCATAATCCTTCCTTGAGTCTGTGTAGCCCGCTATCACATGACTGAGTACAATGACACAACAAAAATATTTGCATTTCATGTAGATTGCACTTGTATTACCACATATCTCATTTCATACATACATATAGATATCACAATTGCATCACATCTTGCACACAATACATGTTATCACATTTTACATTCTCATCATGTAAACAATTGTTTGCATATTCCTCTGCATTTTATACATTCACATCTGCATTCTCATATAAAAACATAAAAGGAATAAAAATATTGCATTTCATCATGTAAATATTTTCATATCATAAACATCATAGATACATGTATCTCATAAGCATCCATACATCATAGAATCATAAATTTCATTAACACATAGAAACATGCATCACATAGAAGCAACATCACATATGTACACATGCATATAGCTGCCGCAAGGATCGATCATCTTATATATATCTCAAAAAAATAATGTGTCATGATACAAGGATGTCAAAATCATATGGCTACAAAATCACCTAAAGGTGTCTACATCATCATACAAAAATGGTACAAAAACTGATACATAGGGAGCCATCTAAGGCTATGATGAAATCCCTTCCTCGGAGCCAGCTGACCTCGATGAAGTCTGAGCCCTGGAAGTCCCCACCCCAGAATCATCTCTCCTACTCCCTCTATCTGGTGGTGGTGGACAACCCATGACCCCACCACTAGACGCCTATCTCCTATCCCTCCCTCTAGTGGTCATCATAGTCTACAATTGTCTCTAGAAGCTCCTAGACCACTGATCAGGTGGCACAACTCCATAACACAAGTCCCTCCAATAGGTTATCTCATTCCCTACTTGTTAAACATAGGTGTATCTTGCCCCAGTGTCCTCTGTTGCCCGCTTTCCTACCCTCAGTGCCTCCATAGTCTCTGTGTACTACTGAATAGCCTGATCATTCTCTTGCTCAGTGTCCCCAAGCTGTCTCCTGAACCTAGAAACATCTCTCTAGATCTTGAATCTTATCTGCATGTCCCTAGCAGATCTCTCTCAAGGATAGTAGCTCATCCTCCTCCTCTCCTCCCTCCTCACCCTATCTTTGTGGCTACTACTATGCCTATCCTTGGTAGATCTCTCTCAAGGATAGTAGCTCATCCTCTTCCTCTCCTCCCTCCTCACCCTATCCTTGTGCTTTCTCCTATGCCTGTCTCTGTCCCTATACCTATCTACTTGCCTCAGCCTGTCCCTATCCCTGTTACTATCTTGGAACCTGCACTACTAAAACCTATAAAGGAACTCCACCTCTACCTCTAACCACGTGAGCCTATCTCTCCTCTCTCCCATCTCTCCTCCGAACTACCCTCCTCTCTACTACTACACCTTGCCTCCTCCATTTGCCTCTACCTCCACCATCCCCACTATCATCACCATCACCCCCACCATCATCCTCTATCGACTCTCCTAGATTTGTCAGCCTTGGAAATGGATGATCTACCCAATATAAGTTGTACTCAACATCCATCTTTGTATCCTCCACATTTGCCAAAATGTTCCAAGGGATGTGAACCATCTCCTGCATCTATGCCACTAACTGATCAAAAGACAATAACAGACCTAAATGTGGTTGATCTCTAACTATTCGCACATACATCCCTAAGCCACATGGCATCTGTTGTACCCTGTCAAACCGCCTGCATACTCTATCAATCAACTACGATTCAATGATATATGGTGTCCTCCCAATCATATACCTACTCCTGAACACATATGGAAAATCGACTGTCATCCTCCCACTCCTCACAATCTTGGTAAGGCCACCATACTACACTATCTAACTCATTGATAACTCAATGCTAGTACTTTAGCCTCCCAATCCATGGCTAAGAAGTAATCATATCATACAAATGTACATAACTATGCCCATGTCCCCTACCTTTAAAGTGTATTAGTCATGTAACTGAAAGAAGCTCATATGCCCATACCTGCAATAATGTCACTCCACACCCCAATCCTAGTGATCCATGATACACAAATTGATGCATTTCATAATACAAGTGTGCCAGCAGACATGACCCCCATGATAATCTAGTCTGCTCAGTCACCAATGTCTCCAGAGTCCTCCTCCATCCCACAACCAACCCTCACATCACCAGTAGAGCCAATCTTGTAGTTGTCATGGTGTCCCAGGCCACATGTCCTGCCCTCAACTCCAGTCCCTGATCCTCGAACACTCATCTTAATGCCTCCAGATCTCCCTCTCGATTCTAAGGAACCAACTCCCCATTGATTAGTATCCATAGTATCCTATACACATCCTCCAAGGTGACTATCATCTCACCCATCGATAAATGAAACATGCATGTCTCTGAGTGCCATCTCTCAGCTAATGTAGCCAACAATCCCATGTTCACTCGAAAATCAGGCATATACATAATATATCATAATCCCTTGGCCTCAACTACTTCTCTATCCTCAAATGTCAACTATGGTCATAATCCCTAGGTCGGTGGGTATCTCTCCTGTGACTCTAGCATTAGTAGGTCCTCTTGCAGCCAAGCAAACCAACTATGTCAATCCTAAGTAGTACTCCCTATTCATCACAAAGTGCTTCTTTTATCTTATTTTTAGGGCACCTACTTAAGTGTATCCTCTTGAGTATCTTATCCAATTAACAACGTATTTTCTATCCCAAAATTGTCAATTTCAGCCTAATACAGTTGATAATGTACATTTTATCATAGAAATGTCAATTTCTCTAGTACTCCCTATTCATCACAAAGTGCTTCGCTCTATCCTATCTTAGGGTCTCTTCTTGAGTGTATCCTTTTGAGTAGTTTTTCTGATTGGCAACGTATGTTCTATCACAAAATTGTCAGTCCTAGCCATATCTGTTATCCTAGTCTTCCCTAGAGGACCTTTTTTAGTGTATCCTATCAATAGCTTATCCAATCGACAACATATGTTTATCATAGAACTGTTGATTTGACCTTGAAGATGCACATGTGCTTTTCCAATGTAAACACTCTTTAAACATGCATAAATATTCCTTTCCTGCACACACGCACCTGAGTCACACAAATGTGACTCTATCCTGTATAAGCGCACCTAAAAAACATAAACATGCTCACATCTGACATAAATGGGTTTTAAATCACAGACGCACCTATTCTACCTAGACACGCCTAGCACGAATGCAGACACGCCTTAACATTTTTTCCCCTACTTGGAATTTTTTCTAGATCTACCTAACATGCATTTATGACAACAATTAATGCAGCAAAGTACAATGAGGTTTTTTGGTACTCACTGGCTCTCTTGCATCTGCTGGCCTCTAATATCAGTGAACATGATCGAATCTATGTACCAATGCCATCAGTGCTGATTTCTCTTTGATCTCTCTACACTCTGATCTCTTAGGTGTGTGGATTCCAATGAGGATGTTTTTTCCTCATAGTCTATCTTATAGACTACCCTAGCCCTAGTCTCCGACGTCAATCTTCTTTATCCCGTGACTTTGTCACTTTATCTTGTCTTGTCAATCCTTCCTATCCTTTATTTCTTATCAAGAGATTGTCTACGATATTTTCAAACATTTCATATAATCTCTCGAGGGGCCATATAAATCCCATCATGGGGCAACTATGTATCAATTTATCTTATTTTCTTTGAGCCAACGTGACAAGCTGCATTCTCTCAAAGAGGCACAAAATGTAGACAGTTAAGATTGTCCTTTGTACTTAAAGAAATATTTGTATTTATTTATTTATTTTATCCTAAGTTTTCTATTAATTAAATGAATATTTATTTAATTAATTCATTAATCCTCTTCTAAACCTTTTTCCTCATTTAAATAAATACTTTTATTTATTTAAATTGTCCTTCTCTTAAATTAAATAAATATTTTATTTATTTAATTGATCCCATTTCCTCTATTAATTAAATAAATCTTTATTTATTTAATCAATTCATTATCCTTTTCTACCAATGAAACATGTCATTCATCTCTTAATTCCTACACTACCTAGCCCCTTTATCATTTTATTATTTCATTTACCTACCCTTTAATCCTAGCCAACCATCTATCTTTTACACCTCTTAATCTTATCCATTCATTTTCTAAAGTGTATTCTATATAAGGAGATGCTTCTTCCATTATCAACCCTAATGCGTCTAATCAAGGTGTCTAATCTCTTATGCTATCAAGCCTTCATGAAATCAAGCTATCAACCACATTTCTATTATTTATTGAGCTCTTGTGCAACAATATAAAATCTGAGAGCAAATTTATCAAGCAAGATCAATGGAGATAGGAATAATGGAGATTCAAACCCTAGTGGACATGTGATGGTATAATCTTTTTTATTTTATTTGTCATTTGCATGATGGTAGGTATTCTTCATATGTTATGGTGGATCTTTGTCATTGTTAGGCTAGGGTTTTGTGGTTGAATCTATTTTAGTCTTTCAATATTGTTCTTTTTCATCTTTCACTTTTCACCATATACATATATAAATTAGGAATTCTATAAATTCATACATTTATTTTCAAAGTTAATTTGTATGAATTTAAAATTTTACCACACAAAAAATAATTATTTCATAAATGGTTTTATCACATTGAATAGATCTTAGAAATTTTTCTCTATTCAGTCTAATTAAGCCGATAGGATTTTAGTATGAGGTTTTGTTTGCTGGGAAAGTGTCAGCCATCCGGAAAAAAGGATAAAAAAAAAGGCGATTGAAAACTCACTTGTTAGAAAGTTGTAACTTTCTTGCAATGACATATGGTAGAGGTAGATGATAGTTGATATGCTTTAATAGCATTAACATTTGCATTTTCTACTTTCAATGTTTGAGATAATACCAAATTTAAAATACAAAATGCAAGTTGTATGCATTCTGATTTGGGAATCGTATTATGGAAGTGATTGTTTTGGAGCTATTGTTGCTAGAAGATTATGTGGTAGCTGCAACAAGGTTTGTAAATAATGTGCATCCAAGTGTGCATTGTATAATTGTGTCTCGTACAATCTTTGAATGGTATGTGCATCTGGGTTTGCATTGTATAATTGTGTCTCGTGCAATCTTTGAATGGTGGGTTTAAAATAGATTTTGAAAAACTGGGGAAGGGTTTTCTTTGCGAGGAGAAGATCATGAAGAGAAACAACTATTTCTTCATCAAGAAGAACAACAACAACTCTACCAAGGTTTAGTGTAGCGAAAAGCATAACAATATCTTCCAAGGTTTAGTTCAGTGGCGAGAACAACAATATCTACAATTTGAACTCATTGAAGTTTTGAAGTATTTTTATTTAAAGTTTTTATCATCGTCCTTATGTTTCCATGGCATTTGTATTATGAGAGCTCTATTGGGCACACACCTTGAAGTAATTATGTATCAGACTGGAAATACTTTGTCTCTTTGATTATCCTTAGGTTACCCAACATAATGAGAAGTTAGCATGTTGTTTTTGTTTGTTGGGGTTTGTTTTGGGTTTTGTTTGTGAGGAGAAGATCATGAAGAGAAACAATTGTTTTGTCATCAAGTAGAACAACAACAACTCTACCAAGGTTTAGTTCAACAGCGAGCATAACAATATCTATGATTTGAACTCATTGAAGTTTTCAGGTATTTTAATTTAAAGATATCATCATTGTCCTTACGTTTCCATGGCATTTTTTTTGTGAGAGATCTATTGGGCACACACCTTGAAGTAATTATGTATCACTTGGAAATACTTTGTCTCTTTGATTATCCTCAGGTTACCCCAGATAGTGAGAAGTTAGCATGTCGTTTTTCTTTTGTTAGGGTTTGTTTTTGGTTTGGGTTTTAATATGGCAATTTCAATTTCCTCTTACAATAACTTGCTAAGGCTTTCATGTAGTTCCCCTACCCTAGTCATTTTTGTAAAATTGGTTTGACCTTGGTTGACTTTTTATGTGGCATTCTTGAATGGTTGAATTACCATGAGGTAATGTTGTAGTCAGATATTATGATTATTGTGCATACCTATTAATGTACTTTCACATTGATTCTTATGTAAGTTTAATTGTCCTCCTGATTCTTGCTATTAATCTCGAGCTAACACCTTCCTTATATATATATATATATATATATATATATATATATATATATGTATGTATGTATGTATGTATGCTTGTGTGATTCTTGGTTGCAGGAGATTGCAGGTACAGTATCACCTAGGAGCAAGGTTCATCTTCACTTTGATTCGCAAGGTTGAGTATACCTCTTTCATCCTTAGAATTTGGGTTAGGTGGTCGTAAAACCCTCAGTTTACCCTTGTCATGCTCAAGTGAGCATTTCCTATGGTCCATCAGTTCCCTTTTCATTTGGGTTTGCGGGTCGGGTATTTGGTTGGCTTTCTTGGGTTGCATGCTTGGCGCGTGGTTAAATTGAGTATTTAATCCTAAGTAGTTATTTTGATTTAATGTGTTCATTTACACATTAGTAATTAAGCAACTAAAGTAAATAGGTTTCTTTCATGTAACTAATCATTTATTAAAAATTGCTCTATTCATGTTTGTAGCAAGTTTAATTTAATGGTTAATTTTAAATAATAAAGTTATTCAGTTTATGCATTTTGAAAGGGAAGATTTAAATTTATTCGAAATAGAAATAATTTAATCTCTTTTGCTTTTTGGAATAGAAAGGTTAATTTTAATTATTTAAGAAAATCAATTTTGATTAGAAAAGTAAGTTTTATTCATATATATTTGATATAGTGTGAAAGATTGATTTTGAGAATTTAATTTAATTAAAAATATTTTACCCTCATTAATATTGAGAAAATTAAAATTAAATGACCTGGAGAGAAGCATTTTGATTTTTTTTTATTAGAAAAGCAAGCTTAGATTATTTGAATAGTTTAAAAAAAGAATGATTTTTCTTTTTTATTGAAAAGTTGTTTAAATTCTAAAATAAGGGATTAGGTCAGGGGATTGTTCTATTTAACCCTAGGTTTGGAAATATTTTGGGGGGGAGGGGAATTAGTTTTTTGGAGAGACATTTTGTAAAAAGCTTTGGAGGAATTTTTGGGAAAAATATATCTGGAAGAGAAGATTTGATCTAGAGCTTGGAGGTTGGGTTCTACAACAAATCTCATCCAGGATGGCTAAATGAGGTAGGAATCTGTGTATCATTTTGATTATTTGCTTAATCAAATATTTGTGTTGTCCACTTGAAGGACTAGTATGGTAAATATTGAATGCTTATTTTGTAGTAAAATGAATGATTATCATCCTTCCTCTTCTCTCTCTCTAGGAAATTAAAATGTATTTGATATGTGTAGTTATCTCTTATTTGAGTTTTCTTTTTTTGCAAGAGAAAGGTTGCGATTTCTTGAGCCCTTGTGTGAGCCTTATAATGCTTATGTGTTTTTAGATTATAAAAGGGCTTTCATTTGAAAGTTCATATTGGATATTGAGAAAAATTATATGTTTACATTAAAGAATTCTCCATGTTTTTCATAGGAGTAATGTAATTAAATTCTATCTAAATTAAGGTGCATTAATATGCGAATAGTTGATTTTATGAAACTGCTTTGGTTGTAAAAGAAGTACATCAAAATGGAACATGTTATAGTATCTTCAAGAGTGTATTAATGTGTTCCACGAAAGGTTGTTCTATGTGTTTCTTTAAACCAATTTGATTGAGGATCTATTTTAGCAATGCTCCATTGAACTTTCCTTTGGATATATGTAATTGCCTTATTATGTTTAGAAAGTGCGAATGAAAAGCTTGTTTGATGTGTATGCATAAATGTGTATTATTTAGTTGATAGCTCCCCGCTTATCTTCTTACCGTACCTTGAATTTTCAATGATAGGTTGCAAATTATGATATGCGGTTGTATTGTATTAAAGTAGTGAGTTTTCTCAAGAGGTCTTGCATTATCGATAAGATTACTTGTTTTTATCTCTGTTGTTTGGAAAACTAGAACACTTTTTTGCAACCATAATGATTGGAAATGTCATGTTAGGCTATTTGGTATCCTCCTAAAATGATAGTGAAATGAAAACTGTGCAACTAAAATGATAGACTTATAGTGAGAAGTTTCAGCTTGTGGTGCAATCTTGTTAATCTTGTGCCTTTGTAGGAAATAGTTTGATTATCAAACTCTCTTTCCTTTTTCTTTGCCTAAATCATAAGATGTTTTAGAAATCCTACTAAGAATGCATTGATTTAAATAGAATTTTTAAAACACAAATGTAATGGTAGGTTTTCTTTTTGGGCTACTTATGGAAAGATGAAAGTCTTAAGCTTCAGAAAGAAAATTGTGTAGATAGTAATGTGAATTTGAATGCTTAGTAGAATTTGAGAAGAATATAGGAATGATGTTATTTCCTTATGTAATGGTGAATTGTTAAGAATTTCAGTATTGGTATCTAGAGTAAACTTTATTCTGTGATTAATGTGGAAAGCATAGGTAAAACCTTTCTTGAGTAGATGATAGTTTATTGAAAAGTACTCCCCATAAATGTGACTAAACCAGTAATGGTGCTATTCCTTGTGTATTGTAAGAAACACGTGCTTTCTATGTGTGCCCATGGGATGGTGAAGTAATCAACCATGGAGGATATGTTTAATTATGAGTTTGGGAAACCATACTATTTATGTGATGTTGCTTATTTGTTTCCTTACTGAGTGCCAACCCATGAGTTATTGATAAGTTAGTATGTGAAGGGGTGGTATTAGAAGTTGCCATTCCTTGAATAGTATGGAATGGTGTATGAGTAATGTCAAAGCAAAGTGACTTTAGCTTCTCTATTTCAAGGAAAAATATAGTTATGTAATGAAACTGTATTATAGGTGTACTCAATACTTTCCCTTGTGATGAACTGATTTATAAGGTTCATGTGTGCCAGCCTATTGCTATCCTTTATTTGAGCATATTGATATCAGTTCTTGAGCAGAATGATGGATTTATTAGAGGATATTTTGCCTTGTCTTCATGAAAGGTATGTTATGTTACACATGAGCTGCCAATTATCTAGCGTTGGTAGACATGTGGGTGGGCCTTAGCCATGTATACCTCTGTCTTACAATGAGTATCCTAAGAGGTACGTTGCTATGTAGGGTGTGACCTATGCGTGTCCTTTTCCATGAGGTACAGTGCCATACGGGACATTTCCATTGCATGCCCTTTCCACTTGGAGTATTGCCATGCCATGCTGAGACACGATCTGAGATGTAGTAGACATTTCCATGCGGCCTACTGACAAGTTTAGGGTAGAGCCATGCCACATGATGACGTGATGCAGGGTGATGTCGAGGTGCACACTGCCATGCCATGGAGATGTGTGACTAGGCCACACCACATGATAAGCTACTGCGATAGCTAGACGATTGTTCCTTCCTTCCTCATTGGTGGCTAGATTCTAGTCACATAGTGATGTTATGTGCAATTGTGATATTTTTTATTTATTTCCTTGTGGGCCGACAATTTATTTTATTTTTACCTTGAAGGTTTAGCCATGACCTTGTGATCTTTTTCTTACTTGATTTGGTGTTGCAATTCTGAAATTATTTTCTTGCCTTACTATTGGAATTGATTATTATTATCTTGATTCTTCTTTACTTTGGTGGTTAAATTGGTTTATCCTTATTGTTTTTGAATGTTGGTCTTGTGTTGAAATGTGAATTCCTCTCTAAGAACATAGGAGACAGTCTTGGTTGAGTGTATACGAGGAAGTAGATGTAGGGAACCTTGAGGATGGGGGTATGTGAGGCTGTGAAGCATCTTGTATCCACTACCTATCTATGTGTAGCGACTATCTCTTGGAGGCTAACCACCTTACATAACAAGGGATGTTCACAAGGGTCTTGTATGGAAGGCAGTACCGCTATGGTGTGCCCTAGCACCATCAAGCCCTTGAGTGAGATATTGGATATATATGATCATATTATTGTTCTAAGATTAGGGATAAAGATACTGATTGTGCATGTTATCTTTGACCAAGCATTAGACATGCTCACATGTGGCCTTTTGAGTTGTGTGTTCTAGTTATGTGGATGGTTATTATGTGTAATCATGGATTAAATGGTGTTAATTTGTCACTATGTTATGGGACATAGTCATTGGAAAGGTTCTTATATGCTTGGAAAGTGTAAACAATTGAGTTATTCACGTTGCTCTTATTTCATGAAAGTTAACTTGGTTGTAGAATTTGATATTTGAAGCTAGTCCTATGCGATAAAGTTTTATGAAAAAGATGGATTGGTAAAGGAAATTGATCATGATGGTATGTTTTCTTGTCATGTTTGATAGATGAGTATGGTAATTGTTGTTTATATCTTTTAATTCTTTAATTTGGTGTAATGAAAGGAAGAAAATTCTTGTTTCTCTGCTATGATTGTGGATAATTCCTAGAACAATTTAAGAAGTGTATCATTTTAGATGTATCTTGCCAATGGATAATGACATTCATAAAGGTTTTAGCAATAATATTTCATTTATTTATGGAAGGATTCATATGTGCAAATTGATAATTGTTAATTGAGTTTCAGGGCTAATACTTGTTGCACGATTTCCACTTAGCCTTACGACTTCTAGGAGTAAGGCGGAGCCTAGGGGGGAGAATGTATTGCCCCTACCCTAGTTAGCTTTGTAAAACTAGTTTGACATTGGTTGAATATTTATCTGACATTCTTGAATGGTTGAATTACCATGAGGTTATGTTGTAGTCAGATATTATGATTATTGTGCGTACTTGTTAATGTACTTTCGCATTGATTCTTATGTAAGTTTAATTGTCCTCCTAATTCTTGTTATTAATCTTGAGCTAACACCTTCATTAAATATATATATATGTATGCTTGTGTGACTCTTGGTTGCAAGAGATTGTAGGTACAGTACTGCCTAGGTGCGAGGTTCATTTTCACCTGGATTTGTAGGGTTGAGTATACCTCATTCGTCCTTAGAATTTGGGTTAGGTGGTCGTAAAACCCTCAGTTTACCCTAGTCATGCTCAAGTGAGCATCGCTTGTGGTCTGTCAATTCCCTTTTCATTTGGGTTTGCAGGTCGGGTATTTGGTTGTTTTTCTTGGGTTGCATGCTTGGTGTGTGGTTAAACTGAGTATTTAATCCTAAGTAGCTATTTTGATTTAATGTGTTCATTTATGCATTAGTAATTAAGAAACTAAAGTAAATAGGTTTCTTTCATATAACTAATCATTAATTAAAAATTGCTCTATTCATGTTTGTAGCAAGTTTAATTTAATGGTTAATTTTAAATAATAAAGTTATTCAGTTTATGCATTTTGAAAGGGAAGATTTAAATTTATTGAAAATAGAAATAATTTAATCTCTTTTTCTTTTTGGAATAGAAAGGTTAATTTTAAATATTTAAGAAAATCAATTTTGATTAGAAAAGTAAGTTTTATTCATATATATTTGATATAGTGTGAAAGATTGATTTTGAGAATTTAATTTAATTAAAAATATTTTACCCTTCATTAATATTGTGAAATACAAATATTAGCTTGGTTAATATTGAGAAAATTAAAATTAAATGAGGGAGAGAAGCATTTTGATTTTTTTTAATTAGAAAAGCAAGTTTAGATTATTTGAATAGTTTAAAAAAAGAATGATTTTTCTTTTTTATTGAAAAGTTGTTTAAATTCTAAAATAAGGGATTAGGTCAGGGGATTCTTCTATTTAACCCTAGGTTTGGAAATATTTTTTTTTGGGGGGGGGGATTATTTTTTTGGAGAGACATTTTGGAAAAAGATCTGGAGTAATTTTTGGGAAAAATATTTTCGAAAGAGAAGATTTGATCTGGAGATTGGAGGTTGGGTTCTACAACAAATCTCATCCAGGATGGCTAAATGAGGTAGGAATCTGTGTATCATTTTGATTATTTGCTTAATCAAAGATTTGTGTTTGGTATTCTCCCTATTTTGTTTTTGGTTTAAATCTCCTTGATTGATTTCTTGGTTAGATTTGGGTTTGGGTTCTTAAATTCCATGCATAATAGCTTGTGTTCTTGCAAAGTTGGTTAAATTGTGGGTGAGGAATGATTTATTTTGCCAAATATGGACTTGGTTTGAAGAAAATTGCATGTGGGTCTGGGTATTCCTCAATTTCTTGAGTATTTAATAACCTGTGATACAAAAAATTAAATAAACATTTTACCCTCTCTGTAAAACTGTGAATTTTATCAACACTAGGGTTTATGTTTATTAGAAATTTGTTTTAGTTTGTTTTTGTTTTATTTCATGGATTTTTTGGTTTATTTTGAATCAATTTGATTTAATGCAAAAATCAAAATTTAAATTTATTGGGAGAAATTAAAATTTTTGGGTTGGAGGGCGGGGAGCTGAGGGCTCAACCCATGCCTCCTCTCCAGCATGGATCGCAGCCCGCGGGGGTCTGCAACCACACTAGTGGTTGCAAGTTTTCCCACGCCACCATGTGGATGCCGAGGGACCTATGTCCACCGCAGTGGCCACAGCCCCACGACTACAACATGATTGCCTCACTCCCAGATATGGGAGGTGGGTCTGTGATAGCCCTAGCGTTTGTTTTTTTATTATTTTTTTTTAAGTTTTAAAAAAATATATATATATATATTATGTTTTAATTGGTTTTATTATTATTAAACTTCAATTAATATATTTTATTCTTATATATTAATTATTAATTTTAATTTAATGTATATCTTAAATATATGTTAATTAAGATAATTTATATATTAATATATATTTTTAAATATATATTAATTTTCGGTTCCTTTTAGTGTATATTGTCAATGAACAATAAATATTATCCAATCTGTAATTTTAGTAAGTTAGGTATATATAGAGATATATATATGCTAGTTAATATTTTTAGATGCAGTATTTGTTTTAAATATATGCAAGGGAACTATATATTCTTTGAGAAATGTTTAGCTATCTTTCTTTATATTTTCTCTTTATGTGTACTTCCTTTTTTGGTAAGTGTATAATTATGTTGCTAGAGAGGAGATTAGATTATGGCTTTTGACCCAAGATGAAATGATGTTTTATGTGGAAAAATTAATATCTTATGTTAGTCAATTAATATGAATCTTTGATTTTATATCATTGAGTATTCAATGTATAGAACATTTATGTTAATGTGTATTTGGTTTAAAAACTCGTAATGATGTTCTTATGTTATGTTTTGATGCAAACAAACTTAGTGAGTTAGAAAATCAAGAACAACATGTACTTAGATGAGGTGGATAACTGCAATCAAAGTTAGATCATTTAGGAAACTTGATCAACTTTTATTGTTTAAACCAATACACTAATACATTTAGCTTAAAATTTCGACGAAGGTTTCCGACAGAGAAGGTATATTGTGATCAAACTTGATTTTTTTTTGAAAAAATGCTCGATTTCATCAGAATTCCGACGATAATTCAACATTTGGTTTCGACGTAGAAGGAATTGGCAATGACATTAGGGTTCTTTTAGAAAAAGTGCCCGCGTTCGTCGAAATTTCGACGACCGCGTGCATTACAAAAAAAAAGAAGAAAAAACCAAGTCATTTCATAAATCCTGCCTCTCATTTGTCCCAATATCATCGATCGGTGCCTTTTCACGAAGGAAGAAGCATCTAAGCCAGCTGGTGGTTGGTGTGGAGGGGAAGTGCCTTAGTCTCATGCCTGTATCGAAGCTTTGGTCCGTCTGCTCTGCGTCTAGTAAGTCCTTGGCTATTTGGTTGGTTTTTTAGTATGGTGTTTGGAGTGTATGGTCTATAATGCTATCTGTAGCCCTATAGCTCCCTCCTTCGGTTGGAGTGAGATGACACCAGCAACTGAAGTTGACCGAGTTTTTATGCTGGTGCTTCTACCTTAGCTATTGTACTTTCTTCTTCTGCTTCTAGATATATTCTATATGATGCCGCCTATGATGCTACTAGTTATGGATATGCTACTAGTGCTACTGCTCTGTAGTGAACCTATGGGTTTAATCATGGGGGGAAGATCATTGATCACTTCCCAAGGAACTGCCCCAAGTAGAGCTGGAACTAAGATTGCTGGAAGCTCTGGAGATTTACCACCCTATCAAATTACAAGGTTGCCCTCATTTCAATCCCTTCCATTATTTTATTCATGCGAATCATATTGTTCCCTTTTTTTGATTTTTGTATGAAAATAGTGATCATAAACTGAAAAATATTGGCATGGCATGGATGGTGTGTCATTGTGATGCACAGTTTATCTGATAATTTTGTATGCACTTATTTGGTTTTGCTTGGTGAGGCCAACTTTAATGCAGTAAAAACAATGCTTTGATCACATTCTTGAATATTTATAAATTGAGTCACACTTGAATGTCACCTATAATTGTTATGCTACAACTTAATCACATGTCTAGTGGAGTAATAGACGACCTTATTTTGCTGGACGAATTTGGCAATTAGTTCATACCATTGTGAGTGTCTCCCATTACCATTCCACTATAACCTTTTAGACCACAACTATGGGATGCATATGGGACAACTCATTGCTTAAACTTTAAATCAAAATACTTCCATGGCCAAGGGTTTAAACTTTAAACCTGTACATATACTATTGCTGTGCATAACTGAGAAATAACTACGAAAGCCTACATGAGCTATTGTTTCTCAATTTATATGGATATATATGTGTTGGTGTTTCCTACTAGTTCTTAGACGTTCCCTAAAGAACAGTCATATCTTCATTAGTTTACTAATTTGAAAGATATTAGGAAAGGTCTAGTACCAGCTTGTAGAGTCACTATAAAAGTTTTAAAAGAAGATTGTGATTTACCTTCCTCTAAATGTGTTACTAGTATAGGGAGATCCTCTGTCCTCTACTTCCTTGATCTTCTTGAGTCCTATTCATTCTTATAGTATGTAGTTCAGTTAATTCATATATCATACTAAAAACCCCATCTTCATTATTTTCATCATTGATCTTTGAGAACAGATTCAAGAGAAATCATATTGTTTATAGAGATATATGTCTTCTTCTACTACACCCCTCCATGATATTGCATTAGTCATGTAGACTAATTTAACAATTGTGTTCTTACAAGAGCAATTTGAAGTGATGTGGCAAAGCTTGTTGCAAATATAGTAGATTATAGTTTTGGATCGAGGCTTGGGATACTTGCACTTGTAAAGGTGAGTGTGTTCAAAGCATGAAAATGATGATGATTAAAGGATCACTTACAAAAAAATGAGTTTGTATTTTTTGTGAGAGTAATGCTTGTGAGTAAAGGGCTAGAAACCAAAGGGGCCAGTATAAGGAAAGTAAGGATCACGAGACTTGTTTTATTGCTTAGTAAAATTTTGAATATATTTGTTCTGATTGATGAAATGAATTATTTCAATTTGAGCCATATCAATGAGATGAATCAAAGAACAAGTAGCAATAATTGTTGGTGTAATAGGGATATTACCTAGCTACTTCCACTATTAGGTCATTTTTATGCCTTATCATTTAAGTTTACTTAAGGTATACATAGGATACTTATCACTTTATGTCTCATATCATAAGATTAAGATACTTTCATAATCTTATGATATCCTACATGTCTCATCTTGACCTATATAATCAAGGGGTTCTATTTATAATCTCATTCATTCATATTGTAAACTTGCATTCATTGATAGGAATATAGTTTATTTGTGTCATATTGATCTTCTCATTTTTTTGTGCTTTCCATTAGACCTCTAGATCTTGGGTGGCTATCTCCATAGTCAAATCTTAAAATATTTACCTTTCTAGATTCTATAAAAGAAATGGTTATATCAAGAATATCATATGGAATAGCTTCTAAATATTTGCATTTGATAACAATATTGTTAGAGCATTTTGCTTTATAGGAAAATAATCTAAACTAGACCTTTTTTTTCAAGCTAAGACAAAACAATGTAAGGTAGTACAATAATCACTTTCTCTAAATTGAGATTTTTTGGCAAAATTTTCCAAAAAATATCTAAATTAGTCACATAAACATACTTTTTCACTATCTTCCCCTCCATATAAACCCTTGGATCAAATAAGGGTATAATTCTGAATGCTCTCAACTAATACATAGTAATATCTTTGTCACATTGTTTTAAGTTTCATATCTCATGGTAGTGGTTACTCTTGTCATATGATTGCTATTGTGTAGATGGGTCCTTGAGCCCTGGTTTAATCCCATTTTTTAATCTATATCAAAGATATTCTTGGCATCCTCACTCAATGGTGATCAAGCTCTCCCTACCCAGAATAACCTATCTCTAAATTTGGAAAATGGGTGCAGAAGGTTGAGTATGAGTACACTTCAGTTATTTGTCATGCTTGTTAAGGATTGAATGAAACAAACTCTTGTTCATGGATCACCTTCTTATCCTCCTATGGAAGTCATTCTTTGTGTGGTCTACCATGACCATAATCAGGGTCTTAATAAATGTATTAGATACTCTCTATTATAAATAAGAGAGTTATCATAATATAGTCGTGGCGAGTGGTTACAAATAAGATTAGTGGGTCTATAGTTCCCACTTGGTTTGTACTTAGAAACATTATCATTTCTTAGTTGTATGGAAACTAAAAATTCATGCATCTAGCCAAAAATACACACTAGCTATTATATGATTCCACTAATGAGAAAAGCCCAGTCAATCTTATAGTTTGTGGAATTAGTCATGTCCCTCATATAGAATATCTATATATGGAGTATTCTTTCCTATAGATTACCTATTATTTTGCTTAATAATGTGATTATTTCACATACATCATAAAAGTGCCCTTCTAATATATTTGTGCATCAATATTGAAACCATATTTTTATTAACCAACCAATGATAAGAATTATCTTAAACATACCTCTATATTTGAATCCCACTAGCTTTTATAATCAACCATAATAACCTTAAAAATGCATCGACGCAACAAAGCCTAATAAATCATCAATTGTCTTAGGTGAATCTAGCCAAAGCCAACCCATCAAATCCACTAATCTCCCTTGCATCCCAATCATAAAATTTTATGGTTGTTGGAACAAGCTTGGGAGATTTAGTTCTTCCTTTGCAAATCAACATACCCTATTTTGGTTTCCCAAATATTTACTAAATAACTTTGAAGATAAATTGGGAAGAGAATCCATCATATAGATATTTTTTTTCAATAGCCTTAGAGGACATTGTTTTGTCTAACATTTATTATAATAGCTAATACCCAATTTTTTTATAAGATAACAAGCAAAACCTCCTCTTCACAAACTATGTTTTCCTTAACAATCCAAAAATGAAAAAAGGAACCCACATAAAAACTACTTACTCCCTACCATGAAGGCAAAAGAACATACAATTTAAAGATAGATGTACCAAAAGGAAAGAAATATCACCTCAAAATCTGTCTTGAACTTATACATTGAATCTATACACATGACAATCCCCTTAATAACTCTCTCACAACTTTCAATGCTAGAAGAATGAGTGTTTTCACAAGACTTTCATACTAAGATATTTATATCAAGATTCACTTGCATAGTTTTAGAGTCAAGATGACCCATTCTCATGAGTAGTTTACATGAACCCCTCATAAGAATGGATCACTTAGTACTCATTTCATCAAAGTGATGCTCATAGTATTATTGAAAAATTGTATTATTGTTCCAAATTTTGTGAATATTTAGGAGACACAAATAAAATATAAATGTAATCATTCCATATTTTTGTAGGAGATATTGGAATGAGACTAATAGGAAGAGTAGTAAACATGAGTCACAATGAGCACTTTAGAATAAATCTAAACATTATAAGGAAGAGTAGCTTGGAAAAATAGAAGCGTAATTTATTTTCCAATATGCAATATTATTACTTGGGAAAGAATGTTGAAAGAGGACTGAAAAGATTCCTTGAGCTAACATTGTCTCACTTATCCAAAATTATGAGGAAGGATTCATTAATGAAATGGTCATTAACAAGATGGAGAGAATAATAATTAGGAAGAGATAGATTTCACATGCTACTAGGTGACTATATTGGAGAGAAACTAGAGGCAAATAATTTAGCTTGGCCATGACACAAAGTCTTAGAATAGATGCCAACCTTGGTGAATGGAATGAAAATCCCAAACAATTAATGAGTGGTGAGACAAGTAGAGGCATCTATAAATTTTTTTTTGAATATATATAAAATAAAGAAAAAATGGGACTAAAACCAAGGGAAATTCACATGGAAAGGATATGATGAAAATAAAAATAAATAGTTTGAAGATAATATTAGTTACCTAAAGGATATTCCACTTGATTATTTGGTATATCATAACTATTTTGACAAATTTTGAAACCATTAGAGGTACCTTTTACTTCTGTAGATGAGGCATTCATTCATGTTGAAGTTGTGATAGCTTATTTGCCTCTTTATAGACAACAAATTATCCATATGAATTATCATATATACTTGTAACCTCCATCCCAAACCACCTATTTCACTCTTCTTCCTTTGTGTACCTCTTTTATTCTTCCATTACCTCTTCGCTTACCTAAATTCAATCCAAAACATAGTGTATATAGAATCAAAAAAATTCCATATTTGATTAATATTATCCACAACATGTCAAAAAGACAAATACCACACTTACTGTGTCATCAACCAAAAACAATTTACTTACATATTCAAAGAGTTCAATAATGGAGAAACATCCATGCGGTGCTCTACACATGTCCTTGAAGGTTCAAGAAATACTTATCCTCTATTGGTCCAAACTTTAAATCACTTTCCATGCATGAAAATAATTGCAACCATACACAATTTCCCACCCAATGGATTCTCTCAAACTAGTTTACTATATGAACATAGGGTCAAGGAAAAGCGGGCCAAAATAGGAATCCAAGTGTCTTAAAAGCCTTCAAGACCATAGTGGTGAGGATTGAATTTCTTTCTTTAGTGGTATCTTTCTGTAGATTAATTAGTTGGTTATTGTATTAGGACCTTTTCCTAATTTAAAAAAAAATATAAAGATTACATCCCTAAATATCGCATTCATAATAGAATAAATTTCTGCAATATTGAGACTATATTCATAATAGATTTATAGTGATGAATAAAGAAATATTTAAGATTATCAAAAAATTGATGTTTTCTTTCTCCCAACCATCATTGGATATTGGGTGATCTTTGAGGCATTATGTCAAATAGTTCATGTACCTTATCTAAGCTTACATATTTTGCATGCATGTGTACTTGGGGAGTTGCACTACAACATCTATACTCACTAATCACATTTGGTTGGAAGTTTCTAAATCCATTTCAAACACATCTTGTGCATATCCTGCAATGTATGCTAATGGTGATTGTCTTTAATGGCTTCATTGTGTGCATAATTGATTGACTCTTCACTCCTAAGACCTTCAAAAGTCTTTAATGGCTTCATTGAGTCCTTTTGTCTTCCAAATTCACTTGCACCAACTTGAATTCTCCTTCAATGCTTTATTGCCTATTCACTTGGAATTGAATTGATTTTATAACTAAGAGATCACTTGATTTTATATGTCTTGAAAGCATTTTATCCCGATGGCTTTAAATTAAAGTACTTTCTCTTCTATCTGGTATTGGTGGAGCAGATCCTTTTATGATATGTAAGTTGAGAATATTTAATGAAAGGTCCCTAAATGAATACACTTTAAACTAATTTTAATATACCTTGAAGTGTGCAATATGGAAGGTTTGTATTCTTAATCTCCTACCCATTTCTTAATTTAAAAGGTGATATCTTTATTAAATATCTTTATTAACTTGATTTCTCCTTCAATTCTTGATGAATGCTTGATTGCATGTTCACTTGGAATTGAATTGATTTTATAATTAAGAGATCACTTGAATTGTAGGTAAACCCCTTCAAATGATAGGGTAGGCTTCCTTTTCTACCTAATATATGTCTTGAAAGCATTTTATTGTGATGGCTTTAAATTAAAGTACTTTCTCCTCTATCTGGTATTGGTGGAGTAGAGGTTGCATTTCATCATCCTAGGATACATATTTCCGCAGATACAACACAAGTTAAATGTATCCTAGGTTGATGGAAAGCAACCTTTGCTCTAGAGATCACCAAAAATAGAGAAAGAACTTTAATTTAATGCCATGAGGATAAAAGTCTTTAATCAAGAAAGATAAAATTTGAGTTTGATTGTCATCATTCACTTTGCCAAATTCTTCACACGTAACTCTTGAATCAATTTCCTACTCACAAGAATTTTATTATGTCTCAAATATAGGGAAACAGAAGGCTTCAAATAGTAAACTTGAACATGCAACTAAATCCATTGACTAACCAGAAGAACAAAATTAAGAAACGGTTTGATCATCTGAGAGATGTTGTAGACTTGCAACTCACCAGCTAAGTTTTTGCAGGTAAGAATTTTTTTTGTTTTGGTTATGGTTGTGGTGTTTATAGGGAGACATTTACAAATTTATATCTATTTTCACTATTTAATGGTTTATGGGTTTGTAATGGTAATTTAATGTTCTTTCATTTTTTTGTATATATTCTTTATAATAGCCTATTATATTGATTTGTTCTATTATGCATAATGGTGTGGGTCAGACGGCTTTGCCATCGGTGCATGAAAGCATTGAATGAGTTCTACTTTTAAAAATTACATGAAACATTTTTAATTTATTTGATTCAGTGTTATTTGCAAAAAATGATTATCAATGATGTTTCCTTTCTCCAAGAATTGTCTAGGATCTTTCCATCAGATAATATGTAACATTGAATGACTAAATCTTTTCATTACAAATGATTATTTTATTTAATTATTATCTGAGCGTGAATTAAAATTTATATCTGTATAGAAGCAGAACATACAAGTTCAAGAGTCATGTGCAAGCAAATTTCCTAAAAGAAAGCAAGTAGGCATTATCTTGAATGACATGGAAACAAGCTCATCAGTTGCCTAGAAGAGAGCAATTGGAGAATGGCAGAGGAAAGTGTTTAAGGGTGATAAATAGATAGATAGTATGCAATACAAACAAACAATGTCTGGAGTGTCTGATGTGACGTCTCTAATTTATGTCCGGAGGGTCTAATTGGTTTTGGAGTTCCTGCAAGACCTATTGGGCAACGCTTGGAGGAAATCAATGTGTTCATGCAAGGAGAACCTTTTTTCTATTATGAGAATGATACTTTTGCACCGAGGGATATTTGGAAGTCAATATCCAAAAGTTTCTATAGTGTGGAACAAGAGTTGGTGGACTCAAAGTATAATTGTCAGCTTTTAGAAGACAAAGAGGTTATGTACACAATCTCCCAATAGAAGAGAGATTTCAAGAATTGCCTCTTCCCCCCATGACTATTCAGGAAGCACTTCCTCAAACAGAGGACTATTGGCCTCCATGGGATCAAAGAAAAAAATTAAAGCATAGACTCTAGACGATGTGGTGGTGTCCTTCATGAAGAACTCTACACTATAATTGAAAATTCACGAGGGAAACTACAAGATAGTGAAGAGAAATACAATCTTGAAAAGTGGGAAGAATGGATCTTGGTTTGGGTGGGGCCAAGTCAGGTGGCTCCTCTAGAGGTTGATGAGATATAAATCATATTAAGATTTGAAAAAGATCACACTCGTGGAACTTCGTGTGCGAGTGATCGATTGCGGTGTTTGGGTAATGCATTCCAAATAGATACAGTTGCATTCCAAATAGATACAGTTGCATGCCATCAAGACATCACCCATTTGGAATGCAACTATATCTATATGGAATGCATTACCCAAACATCGCAATCGATCACTCGCACACGAAGTTCCACGAGTGTGATCTTTTTCAAATCCTAATATGATTTCTATCTCGTCAACCTCTAGAGGAGCCACCTGACTTGGCCCCACCCAAACCAAGATCCATTCTTCCCACTTTTCAAGATTGTATTTCTCTTCACTATCTGCAGTTTCCCTCATGAATTTTCAATTATAGTGTAGAGTTCTTCATGGAGGACACCACCACATCATCTAGAGTCTATGCTTTAATTTTTTTCTTTGATCCCATGGAGGCCAATAGTCCTCTATTTGAGGAAGTGCTTCCTGAATAGTCATGGGGGGAAGAGGCAATTCTTGAAATCTCTCTTCTATTGGAAGATTGTGTACATAACCTCTTTGTCTTCTAAAAGCTGACAATTATACTTTGAGTCCACCAACTCTTGTTCCACACTATAGAAATTTTTGGATATTGACTTCCAAATATCCCTCGGTGCAAAAGTATCATTCTCATAATAGAAAAAAGGTGCTCCTTGCATGAACACATTGATTTCCTCCAAGCGTGGCCCAATAGGTTTCGCAGGAACTCCAAAACCACTTAGACCCTCTAGACATAAATTAGAGATGTCACATCAGACACTCCAGACATTGTTTGTTTGTATTCCATACTATCTATCTATTTATCACCCTTAAACACTTTCCTCTGCCATTCTCCAATTGCTCTCTTCTAGGCAACTGATGAGCTTGTTTCCATGTCATTCAAGATAATGTCTGCTTGCTTTCTTTTAGGAAATTTGCATGCAAGAGGCTCTTGAACTTGTATGTTCTACTGCCGTATAGATATAAATTTTAATTCATGCTCAGATAATAATTAAATAAAATAAGCATTTGTAATGAAAAGTTTTAGTCATTTGAGGTTACATATTATCTGATGGAAAGATCCTAGACAATTCATGGAGAAAGGAAACATCATTGATAATCATTTTTTGCAAATAACACTGAATCAAATAAATTAAAAGTGTTTCATGTAATTTTTAGAAGTAGAACTTGTTCAATGCTTTCATGCACCGATGACAAAACCATTCGACCCACATCATCTCTCATCATCGGAATTCCAATGACCACTAATGAAACGCCCGACAAGGATGTTGTGCATCCAACAACACTCCTCTATCAGAATTCTGATGACAGCCCAAGATGGTGATGGTATTCGTTCGCGGAATGAGCATGCATGATGGCCATCGGAAAGGTTGGAGGTAATGTCAAAATTGTGACGACCACAAGGATAGTCGCAACTTCCAACACAAAGTTTTTGACGGCCTTTTTTGTTGGTAGTGTGACGAAATGTGGTCGGAATTCTGACGATTTGCTATCAAAATCTTGACCCAAATGTACTAGTGATAGGAAAGAAGATTGTCCTTTTCCCGTTATTGCCTATGCAAGTTTAATTTTTCTATTCGCTTTTGTTTAAAGTAATGGCAAGGCTTTGATATGTTTGTTTGGACCCTATCGTTTGATTGATTTGGGGTACTTGTTTATGTCTTTGGTCTCTAGTTTGGTTTTTTCCTTGTGATGGTGTTATAACTAGTCTTGTCCTTTATGCAGGTGTTGAGTGTTGATTTGTGGTTGACCATAGTAGGTCAGGTCTCTAGTTAGAGTAGTGTCGGGCAATGGACCTTGTATTGCTTTTAATATGTTTAGTTGGATCTATTTCTATGAAGGGATGATTTATGTATTTATTGACCGATGTGGTCGGTTGTTTATTGGTATGATTCGCTTGGATGGAAGGAATGTAAATGATGTGAAACTTATGTACCCTTAACTTATTTAAATAATTAGAGGGGTCTTGCAGTTGAGCAGACCCAGAGATGTATCCTTTTGGGGGTGAACTCCGATATCAATTTGGTGTTATGTTTTTCTTTTGTTCTTATGTTTCATGTTTTAGTGTTAGAATGTATGGATGGCATTTTGATAGAATGTGTAAGTGGATTAGATGAGATTTATTGTAAATGCATGTATGCAGTCATCTCTTAATGCATTAAGTGGTTCATGAAAGAGTGCAGTTTGATTAGCAGAACAAAATCTATTATTGTTAATAAAAAATAAGTATGCATGAAAAGTTCTCATTAGTTATGATGAAATTATAGTTCATTTTGGAACAATATGCATGGCATGTGTTTAATATAAAATTGAACGATATGAATGGATAACAATTGTTGGATGAACTGTAGCCCTCCTCAATCAACCTGTTTTGTATGTTTTGAGTTACTTCAGTGACTATTCTATGGAACATTATTGTACTTTGATTAAGATATTATGCAATATTATTTCATGTTTTATCTCAATTTATGGGTCAGTGCAAGAAGATGAGTCCACTTTTTGGCCAAAAAGTGGAAGTGTTTTCCCTGTTTTTCAGATTTTGTCTTACTTAAGGTTAAATTTTGAAACACTTAGAGATTGAATCTTGGAAAAATTAAGTAATGTAAAAGATAGCTCTCTGAGTGTAATTTTCAAATATGTAATTTAATTTAATACCCACATAATAAAAAATAACTTTTTGAATGGAGTTCTAAAAACTATGTTTTAAAAATGCATGTTTCAGGACCATACCATGCATGTGTACGACCCACACTTTTTGACACAATTAAAATTATTTTCTCAAACCATTTTGGGAAATGGTCTATAACACACTAAAGATTGATGAGCATATTTTTCTGCATTTTTTTTTCAAATATTTTTTTTTTTAATTAATTTTTTAATGGCCGTAATTATCTTTTTAAAAATTTGACGTGTACGACCCACATAATTTGATGTAAACTTAGCATTTTTTGAATTTTTTTTTTTTTAATTGAAAAGAATTTTGTGTAGATTGATGACATAATTTTTTTTTTTTAAATTCATTAAAATAAAAAAGTTATTAAATTAAGAAAATTAGTTAATATTTCAAATTTATGGACCTGATTTAGTATAAATTAAATGAAAAATAGTTTAAAAAATCATTTTTTAAATTAACTTACATATTTAGAATCAAGACAGTATAATCTGAAATGGGTTTCAATTTCGTATAAAAATTCTCTGATTAGAGGCACGTAAACTATTTCATTTCATCATATTTGTGCTTTCATTCATGGAGCTTTGAATTTGCAGGTTCACGTCTCAGGTGTAGCCATCCCAGGCCTATCCCGGGCCTAATCCCGAGGCAAGTGGTGGGTTGTGAATTCAAATTTTACATAACAGGCCCCCGTTTTATAAATGGGGGCCCGTTTCATTTTTTGCCCATTGGATTTAATAACGGGCCCCCATTTCTAAATAACCGTTACTGTAAAAAAAAAGATAGATTGCATCAATTTACCACACTATCATTGAAATCTGTACTGACAAAGATTTTTTACATCATTTGGCAATACTTTTTAATATTTTTTACATGATTTTTTGAAGAAATCAGTAAAAAGATATTATTTTTTGAAGACGAGTTTGTAAAAATAGGTTCTAAGCAACGCTAAAAGAAAAAAAAGAGGACAATGACAGTGGACGAAATTCAAGCACAAAGAGAGAAGGAGGCGAAACGCCAAAGAGATCAAAGATCACAACAATGACAATTGAATAACACTTCTGAAGCATCTAGTTGAGTGTCCGTTGTAGATGAGACCATTGAAGACATCATGATGGATGCAAGAAATGTAGAACCACACACGAGTATGACTGTTGATGCAAATGTTGATGTGGATGTGAATCTTGGTATGTTTTTAAATCCCGATGACTATGATGCCAATCAAATTGCTGATTTAAATGAAGCTGGATATAAATTTCATACACCAATACGAAAAGAAATAAAAATTGAAAATATTACACCACCCTCTCTGAAAGAAAATGAATGTAATTTGTTTCCTATTGATAGCAATTTGCTAGATAATCTTAATGGGTAAGTTTCTTGGAGACAAATCAAAACACATGCGAACAGATTATATAAACAATTTTTCTATAATAAAAAGTTAGGATTCCAATGTCAATTAAGGCTACAATTAATAAAAAATTTTAAAATGCATAAAGTCATGAAAAAAATAGGTATTTATGCAAAACCAAAAAGAAAAGATGAATCATATAAGCAAGTTGTATCTATTGTTGCTAGTGCCATCAATTCTATAGGAAAAACAAGTTGATCTAAAGATAAGAATGCAGCACGTAGAGTTATAATGACTGCTATAGTTCACAAAATGATTGTTAGTAAAAGAATGTAAAGTGATATAAGTGGCTATTTGAACTTACATCGTAGAACCTTGTCAAGAACGGCCAAAAGAAGAGACACAATTGAAATTGATCCACTAAACCATTGTTGGAGTTTTAGTGGTAGACTTCAAAGGTCGGACATGAAATTAAATGATGAAACTAAACAATTAATTGCAAAATTTTGGCATGATAACACTAGAGTTTCATCAAATGCTAGAGATGTTTTAAAGTTAAGGGTGAGATAAAAAATTCATGATCCTCATCCAAAACATCTTCTTGACATGACTCAAACTGAATTCTTTAAAAAATTTAGTGATGAATCTGTGTTAATGAGTTTACGAATTAGTCAAAGATCATTTGAAAAATGCAAACCTTGGTATGTTAAAATCAATAAACAAAGAATATCTTGTTGTTGTAAAACTCATGTCCAGTTTCGTTACTATTATGATGTTTTTCGATATATATGTTGTATGTTGCATTGTAATGATCTTGTGCAAGATTGTGGTGTTTATGTTCCACTTGAAACTATAAAAGATTTTATTGGAAGTTTATTTTGTAAACCACCTAATGAACAATTATTTCTTTCCAGTTCATGCATTTATGGCCTTTGCAATTTATGTGGGAACTATTCTTCGATAGGTGAATGTTTGCATGAACATGTTTCATCTGAGTTTGGACAAAAAATGGTTGATGTTAGGAGATTTAAAAATATAGAATACCCTCTAAAGGATGGAAAGATGGGGAAACGTTTAGAATTGATTACAGAACAAAATAGTGTGAATGCATTTACTAGTGAGTTTAAAACTCATATTGTTCCAAAATATGTGAAACATTCCCAACATGCCCGATGGCTTGATGGACAGTTTCGCATATGCAAGAACACATTTCCTGTTGGAACAATAGTATCAGTTGTGGATTTTGCAGAAAATTATACTCTAAAACCACAAGAGGAAACTCAATCACAATACTACAACTCAGTGCAAGTGGCCATATTTGTGCACATTATATATAGACATGACCATGATAGTACAGAAGATAACAGAAAATTTTTGAGGGAGTATCATTTCTATGTTAGCGATAATCGATTACACTCTTCAGAGTTTATTCAACATTGCTTCGAGGTATTCTATGATAATCTTAAGGAAAGAGAAATTGACATGAAACAACATATGATATGGTCAAATAACTGCACTGGACAATTCAAAAATGCAAGAATGTTTTATTGGCTATGCAAAGTTCACCAGATAACCAATGTCCAACATTTATGGAGTTTTTTTGAAGCGGGACATGGTAAGGGGGAACATGATGGAGCCGGTGCCTGTATAAAAAGAGCTCTTGCTAGAGAACAATTGAAATTCAAGGATGCAGTGAAATTCAGAGATGCTCGTGCAGTTGTAGATTGGTGCAATTCAAAGTTGTCAAAAGGATCAACTGAAAACTCTGCAATTCGACGTTTCTTCTGGTTGATAGAGGAAGATAGTATTCCTATTCGGCATGATTATAATACCATCATTGGATCAGCTAAATGGCATTCATTTAAGAGTTCTAATTCAAACACATGGACTATATTCACAAGGCAACTTGTTTTCTTTTGTCAGTTTTGTGTTTCCAGAGATTGGGAATTTTGTGAGAATAAAGAATGGGTTGAAGAATGGCAAAAAAGATCATTGACACCCATAGATGCAAATGATCTGCATGAAAGAACTGATGAAGATATGGATCAAATGTTTGCATCAAATGACTATGATCGCATTTTAGATCTTATACAACAAGGTAAAATTATTTTTGAAATTTGTTTTGATTTATTAAATAGTACATAAATTTATGAAATCTTATAGTGTATATTTTTGTTTTTATTTCTCATTAAATATTAAAATAAAATTGTTTTGTGCACAGGACATGTCTATGTTGTTGTTGCACCAGAGGACAATGAAGAGGGGATAGAGTATTGGTTGGCTCGATGTGTAGAGCCAAAACATAAGCTAACTACTCCTCGAGTAGATGATGACGGTTATGACTATTCAACAGGATCTGTGGTTGTTGTTGGCACTTGGCTATGCAAATATCTAACAAGAAAGAATGGATTGCCTGCATTTGAAGATTATGAATTAGAGAAGAAGATTATACATTACTCGCATTTGGTAGTGGCAACTAATATAAAATTGGATAGATATCATGGCAGGCCTGCTAATAAACAATTATGGACTCTCTCTATGGAAGAGCACGAGACAATTATAGATGCTTTGCAAAAGAGAGAGGATGCAAATGGTATAATGGAATGAATCTAGTAAAATTTTGTTTCAGGTCTACCACAAGTAGAAGGCATCAATGAAAACAAAGTTATTTAAATAGACTATTTATTTTATTTTAGATATGTCTTCTTGATTACATTTTGTGTACAATATACATAAATGAGAGACTATTGGTCAAATTTATGAATGAGATAATTATGTTTTATTCAAGTTCTATTCATTATATTTGTTAAATGATACTATTTAATTTAGAATATGTTATAATTATAAGATATGTTTCGATATTTAGTTCATGATGTATGCACCTTTAGTTTATCTAATCACAAGAACTATTTAAATGAAATTCCAAAAATAAAATTACAAGTCCACATAATGCCTATAAAGTTGTTTAAGCACAACTTCCATAAATTAAATTTCAAGTCCACATAATTTCAAGTCAATATATATGATCTAATGTGCACATAATTTCAAGTCCACCTAATATCTAATGGGCACAATACACATAAAGTATGCACATAATATATATGATCTAATCCTATTATGAAACTATCCATATATATAAAGTATGTGTGTGCATGTGTAAACAAATATGTCAAGCCCATAAAATAGTACATATCAAAGCCAAATAAATAGTCAAATTTCAAGTCCACATAATCCATATAATATCTAATCCATATATATGTCTAGATGGTAACATGATGTTCACTCCACATAATATCTAATGTGCACAAAATATATAAAGTATGCACAAAATATATATGATCTAAGATCCTATTATGCAACTATCCATATATATAAAGTATGTGCACGTGTAAACAAATGTATAAAGTCCATAAAAAAGTACATATCAAAGCCAAATAAACAGTAAAATCTAAGTGCTATCATCAATAACATCTCGTGGTCTCTTGTCCCCGGGACGTGGTCCAGATCCACCTGTCTCATGCTGTACAACAAAAAAATAATATTAAAATATTACTTGAAATTAACTATTAAAAGAATCATTTATCAAATATAGTAGAATTCGTAAATTAAGTTACAAACTTACCATATGCTCATCAGATCCTCTAGCAGTATCTCTCTTGTCCCTAGGATGTGGTCCAGATCCACTTGTCTCATGCTGTACAATAAAAAAATAATATTAAAATATTACTTGAAATTAACTATTATAAGAATCATTTATCAAATATAGGAGAATTCGTGAATTAAGTTACAAACTTACCATATGCTCATTAGATCCTCTAGCAGTATCTCTCTTGTCCCCAGGACGTGGTCCAGATCCACCTGTCTCATGTTGTACAACAAAAAAATAATATTAAAATATTACTTGAAATTAACTATTAAAAGAATCATTTATCAAATATAGGAGAATTCATAAATTAAGTTACAAACTTACCATATGCTCATTAGATCCTCTAGTAGTATCTCCTCTAGCAGTATCTTGTGCAGTATCAACACCAAATGTAGTGCTAGCTAACTCCTGTACAAGGTCAAATTCAAAGTGTCCAATTAAATCTTAAATTAAGAGTCAAAATAAGATCAAATTAAGTATTACATATTAATACCTCAAAGGATGTCAATGTGTGTTCAAATTGACTCTGATCAAAATTATGAGGATAACCTATCCTAATGGTAGTGTCCACCTGCATACATGCATTTAATGAAATCATATTTAGTGAACATATATATGTGTACTAAATAATTTCAAGTTAAGTTACAATATTGTAAGAGTTCATATTAAATTTAAGAATTATAAGATACATACCATAGATGGTGTCACAATAGTCAGACCCTCTTCTCGATGTGATGTAGAGGGTCCCTCATGACCTGAATCCTGGAGAAAGAAGCATTCAATGTATCAACATAAAAATTTATATAGTATACAATGATAACATATTAACTTAAAAAGATAGTACAGTGTCTAGATAGAAATTTATACTATACCCCATAAGGTGTGCTAAGTTGTGTTCCAGTAGATGCAATATTGAATCTAATATTAGGTGTAGTTCTTATCTACATAAACATAATTTATTTAATGAAGTATTAGATTGTATAAAAAAAGAGATTCACTTAGTTTATACCTATATTTAATGAAGTATAAAAAGATTGACATGTACATGTATATATATCTATACCTGGTCAAGATGAACATCCGAGCAAAGAAAATCCATATAAGATGTCATCATACTATCATCTGCTGCATCATGCTCAACTAGAACTGAAGTAGATCCTGCAGCAGTAGTAGGACCTACACACGTCTCATGACAACTCGAACACATATGTGGCATCCATCGAGGAGCAGATGCCATGTGAGCAGCTTGCTCACTCAGGTTACCTATGAGGGAAGTCAAAGCATCTAATGTAGAAATGAATGATGTACTTTGGACATCTGTAGGAATCGATGGAGCAACAAGTGGAACTATGGGTGGATCCGATAGGGGATTATTACTCTGTGCCCCTAATCTATGTTGTGGCATTCCACGACCAACACCCTGGAATGACTTAATGTCAAAATAATTTGGTTTTTGGTTCATTACAAAGTCACAGTATAATTTCTTCAAAAAATAAAAAGGGACCTCATAATTACGATGTGGTGGATAATCAAAAACCATCCACCATCTATCCCAAAAGTATCTAGCCATTTCTGGATGCACACACCACCTAATTGAAATTCATCTCTGGTTAGGTTGCATTGGTTCTCTTATTTTTGGGTTGGTAAAATATGGACATAAATGAGCTTTGGTTATTTTCGAATCAGTGATTTGCCTATAAGTTAAACCATCGGCATAAAAATCACGCAACTCTTGTCGTCATCTATGAAATTGATCTAATTGAGAATCAACAGATCTAATTGACTCGACAATAGTTTGCATTGATTTTGCAAACTCTACAAGATGGGGTGGCATGATTTGCTCATTTTGGATAGTAGCAATGTTTTGTTCAATCACTTGTAGGTTTTCATTAATTCATTCTCTTAAACGAATTTCATCCAATCTAGGGGGTTGTTGTTGTGGAGGTGGTGGTGGTGGTGGTGGTGGTGGTGGTGGAGGAGGAGGAGGAGGGGGTTGTGGTGGGGGATTTTCACCTAATAGTTCATCTATGTCAAAGACATCCATGATAACAAAGAACTCCTACATATATAAAGATATACATGAATTATATACAACTCTATGTCAAAGAAGAATCTATTTTACTAAATTAAAAAAAAACATTTATAAATAGTAACATTTCTATGTTGTTGAATGAGATACACATGAAATATATAATATAATATTGAACTTAAAAAACTATACATGTACATACTATTGAATCTTGAAATATAAAATTTGTTTATGGTGAAAATGGATAACAATAATAACAATATTGAAAGGCTAAAATGAATCCAACCACTAAACCCTAGCCTAACAATGAACAAGGATCCACCATAACATATGAAGATTACCTAAGACAATGCAAATCAAATGAAATCACAAAGATTATACCATCACATGTCCAATAGGGTTTGGATCTCCATTCTTCCTATCTCCATTGATCTTGCTTGATATATATTTGCTCTCAGATTTTTATATGCACAAGAGCTCAACAAAGAACGGAATGTGGTTGCAAGTAGGATCGTAGTGTAGTCAATTGATCAAGTAGTTAGGGCATTAGCATGAGTCATTAGGGTTTGATAATGAAGAAAGCATCTCCTTAAATAGAAGACACAATAGGAAATGGAGGGTTAAGATTGAGAGGTGTAAAAAGAGAGGTCGGCTAGGATTAGAGGGTAGGTATAAGAAATACCAAAATAATGAAAGAGGTAGGTAGTGTAGAAATTAAGAGATGAATGACATGTGTCATGGGTAGAAAAGGCTAATGAATTAATTAAATAAATAAAGATTTATTCAATTAATAGAAGAAGTGGGATCAATTAAATAAATAAGATATTTATTTAATTTAGGAAAAGGATAATTTAAATAAATAAATGTATTTATTTAAATGAGAAATAAGGCTAGAAGAGGATAAATGAATTAATTAAATAAATAAAAATTTATTTAATTAATAGAAGAATTAGGCTTAGGTAATTAAATAAATAAAATATTTATTTAATTAGACATGACAATTTTGGGTGTCTACATTTTGCCCCTCTTTGAGACAATGCGGCTTGTCACGTTGTTTCAAAGAAGATAAGATGAACGGATACAGAGTTGCCCCAGTATGGGAATGATATGCCCCCTCGAGAGATTGGATGAAAATGTCTGAAAAGATTGCAGACAATCTCTCGATAAGAAAGACGGGATAGAATGGGTTGACCGAATAAAGTGACAAAGTCACAGGAAGAAGAATACTGACTCGGGAAATGAGGGCGAGGGCTAGGGTAGGCTATAAGATAGACCACGGGCAAAAGACATCCTCATTGTCATCCACACCCTTACAAGATCACAGTGCAGAGCGAGAAAAGAGCAGCAGCAGTCAGCAGCGATGGCTTTGGTTCATAGATTTGACCGCGTTTGCCGATTCCAGCGACCAGCAGATGCAGGAGAGCCGGTAAGTACCCGAAAACCTCCTCGTACTTTCACGCATTTCAAGTTTTGTCATTAATGCATGCTAAGTAGCAATAAATGCGCTAGGAATAGGGTAGTTGAAATATGCAAAAACGCGCAACCGCATCTGTGTCAGTGCCAGGCGTGTCTGTATCGGACACGCGCGTCTGTGTCGGGTCCAGGCGCGTCTGTGCCTGGAACCGTGTTTGTGATGAATACGGATGCGTTTGTGAAATGTAGAGGCATCTGTGCCCTGTAGGGGCGTTTATGTCATCTAGGGACATCTGTGTTCCCTGGTCGCGTTTGTGCATGGTATAGGCACGTTTGTGTTCAGAAAGCGTGTTTGTGTTGCAGAAGCGCGTTTGTGCAGTCTATAAGCGCATTTAGGAGTGTAAAGCGCGTTTGTGTGTCAAAATGCATAGGTTGTGTCTTTTTAGGTCAAATCGGCAGTTCTGTGATGAACATACGCTGTCGATTGGATAAGCTGCTGAGAGGATACACTCAAGCAGGTCCTCTAGGATGACTAGGATAGATCAAGGTACTTTGTGACGAACAGGGAGCACCAAGATAGGCAGCACTTTGTGATGAACAGGGAGTGCGAATGTGAGTAACACTTTGTGATGAACAGGGAATGTCACACACGTAGTACTTTGTGATGAACAGGGAGTACTACTAGGATAGATAGCAACACTTTGTGATGAACAGTGAGTGTCACTAGGATAGGTAAGCGTATGCATTTAGGTAGCAAGTAGCATTTTGTGATAAACAGTGAATGCCTATGTTGGAGTCATGGGAGAGATTCCCGTCTACTCAGAGGTTGCGACCAGAGTTGTCGATTCAGGATATGATTTCTATTGAGGAGATGGGTCTCACACATGTGCTATATGTGCCTGAGTTTCAGGCAAACATGGGTTTGCTGACTGCACTGGCGAAGAGATGGCACTCCGAGACTTGCACGTTTCACTTGCCTATGGGTGAGATGACAGTGACGCTTGAGGATGTCTACAGGATTCTGCATATTCCGATTGATGGAGAGTTGATTCCATATGATCGAGATGGTGACAGGGAGGCACTGAGATGGGTATTCCAGGATCCCGGGTTGGAGATGCGAGTAGGTCACGTGGCATGGGATACCATGACCGCTACACGTTTAGCTTTACCAGCTGTTATCGGAGGAGTCATGAGAGAGAAGCTCAGGTGGTGAGGGGTCGAGGTGGATTGCCCCTACATGTACCAACAGCACAGGGTCCTAGAGCACAGGGACCGAGACAGGTGCAGGGACAGGGACAGGTGCAGAGACAGGTACCTATTCAGGCACCTAGACAGGTAGAGGGGGAGGCACAGGTGCAGGCACCTACAGAGGAGGAGCCACAGGCAGAGGCTGAGGGTGGTGATCCTGAGGAGGATGAGCTGCTAGGGCTGAGAGAGATCTGCCAGGGCCAGGCAGATGAGATTGCAGATTTGGAGCAGGAGAGGGATCACCTCAGGATCAGGCTCAGGGACACAGAGCGGGAGAGAGACCAGGCCATCCAGAGATATACTGAGGCTGAGACAGCTCTGAGGGCAGGGAGGCGGGCAGCAGAGGATGCAGGGGCAGGCTACGCATATGTGCTGCGAGCCAGAGAGGTGATCACCTACTGGAGGGATCTGTACTATGGTGTCGTGCCAGCAGATCAGCTAGCAAGGAGCTTCCATAGATCGTCGCGCACAGCGACGGCTACGGGAGGGAGTCGTAGGAGGCAGGCATCCAGCGGTGGGGTCATGGGTCCTCCACCACCACCAGACAGGCAGGGGGATCCTGGAGCGGGACCATCTAGAGCTCAGACTCCGTCGAGGCCAGGCGGCTCCGAGGGAGGGAGTTCATCATAGCCATAGAGGACTCCCCTTTATATCAGTATATGTACCATTTCTGTATTGTAGACACCTGCGGGTGATTTTGTAGCCATATGATTCTTTTGACATCATTGTATCATGACACATTTTGATTATATATGAGATGATCCATTTTTGCGGCAGCTATATGCATGTGTACCTTATTTGATGAGATGTTCTTATGTGATGCATGTTTTATGATATGGATGCTTATATGATGTAATGCAATATATTTTTGTTCTTTTATGTTTTATATGTGATGCATGATGCAAATGTGAATGTATGTAATGCAAATGAATATGATAATGCAAATGATTATTTACATAATGAAAATGTGAGATGTGCTAACATGTGTTGTATGCAGGATGTGATGCAATTGTGATATCTATATGTATGTATGAAATGCTTATATGTGGTGATGCAGGTGTAACTATATGAAATGCAAATGTTTTTGGTGTGTCATTATACTCAGTCATATGATAGCACGCTACGCAGACTCGAGAAGGACGATGGAAGTCAATCAAGAAAGGGGGATGGAAGATAGAAGATATGAAAGTGAAAGAGCTTCTTGTGCATTATCATCATTGAGCTTTATTATGGCAAAATAGGTTATGACAATCAAGGCATTTGTTTGACCTAGAAAGTCATTGTACCTGTTTGCATGGAGATAAGATAGTCACAAACAAGGAATGCCCCAGTTCATACTAGACTCACAGTGTCCTCATATCCTTGGACAAGTCATAGCATTACTAAAAGACAATCCACAGACAGCAAACAAAATAGGTGACGATACCCCATCCTCGCCTTTCTAGTCAAAGACATCCTGGAGATAGAATCTCTAGTCAAAGACATCCTGGAAAAGCTAAAAGACATGTCACCAAAAGATAAAATAAAAAGAAAACCAAGACTCGACACCAACATCCACTGTAGTCCTCAAGTTTAGTGTCTCTTGTCACTTGTATAAGTCATATTTGATTATGGTCACAATGTTCACTTTCACAAAAAGGATAGATAGCACTGAACCATATGTTGTCTGAGTCTATTGAAAGATTTGATTTGTTGAAGCCCATTGTTGCTGCTGTGTCTCATTTGAAACTGATTGAATCCATGAAACTGATACTTTATTGCGGAGAAGATGAAACTTTATTGCGAATCTGTGATGCGAATGTTGCTTTATTGTGGACTGTGCGCGGATAGACTTGAAGGAAGCTGGAAGAAACTGTACTCCTCAAAACATGTGATGTTCTCAGTTCCTTACCCATCACTAGATGTAGGATTTTGCCTTAGCCACAGATAGAATCGGTTTTATTATGGATGGAAAGGGATGTGAAAAGGGAGATTTATTATGAATGGCTAACCAATCTTGGGTAGATCAATAACAAGCCATGATGGGACTGGGTAAGTTTATTATGGATGAATAGGTTGTGAGTGTGTGCAAAGTGAAAGAATGAAGAGAATCCTGAAGGAGAGAGGAGCAAAGTCTCTACGCATGGCGTTGGTGACCCAGTTTTCACCATGGTACTTGCCCAGGGCGCCACCGAAGTGGTTTTCACCGTTGGACAAAATTATTTCTCTTTACTTTTTTGATTTTTCAATGTTTTTGTGTCACAAGGCGCCTGTTTGCCAGGTTTTCACCAAGTAACGATTTTTTTGTTTTATAATTTTTTTTGTATTTTTGATTTTTTTGATTTTTTTGTATTTTTTTGAATTAGGATGTTCCGAAGAGCTTATGTGTAGAACCTGCGAAGGTGCATGCTGTTGATAGGATCCTCTAAAGGTTCCCCTTCTGTAGTTGAGAGCTGATATGCCCCAGATCCATATACCGCTGTGATGATGTAAGGACCAAGCCAGTTTGGTTTGAACTTGCCTTTCTTATCTCTGTCTTGCTGATTCTTGGGGTTCTCTCTGAGTACTAAGTCACCTACCTCAAATATGCGAGGCTTAACTTTGTGATTGTAACTGTGACTCATTCGTTGTTGGTAAGCCTTGAGATGGTTAAAAGCAGTGTGCCTTCGTTCCTCCAGCAGTTCTAGTTCTTGTAAGCGAGAGACCCTGTAGTCTTCATCGTTGATTATGTTTCTCAAGGAGACCCGTAGAGAAGGTAGCTTGACCTCAATAGGCAAGATGGCTTCAGAGTCGTAGACAAGTGAGTAGGGTGTAGCTCCTGTAGGTGTGCGGACACTTGTGCGATAGGCCCAAAGTACAGGATTGAGTTGGATATGCCAGTTACGGCCAGCGTCGTTGACTATCTTTTTAAGGATTTTGAGAATTGTTTTATTAGACGCCTCAGCTTGGCCATTACCTTGGGGGTAATATGGTGTGGAGAAATGGTGAGAGATATGGAAGCGGTCACAGAGTTCACAAACATCCTGATTTTTGAAGGGACGCCCGTTATCAGTAACAATGGAAGTAGGAATCCCGTATCGGCAAATGATGTAGTTAAGGATGAAGGTAGCGATTTGTTTCCCAGTAACTTGTGTGAGAGGCACGGCTTCAATCCACTTTGTAAAATACTCTGTGGCTGTAATAATGAATTTATGTCCATTGGAAGAAGGAGGGTGAATCTTGCCTATGAGATCGAGTCCCCATTGACAAAAGGGCCAAGGAGATGCAAGTGGTTGTAGTTCTTGTGCTGGTGCATGTATGAGGTCTCCATGAATTTGACACTGCTTACACTTCTTGACAAATTGATATGCATCTTTTTCCATAGTAGGCCAGTAGTATCCAGTCCTGATGAGTTTCTTGGCCAAGGTAGGACCACTAGTATGCGGACCACATATCCCTTCATGCACTTCTCGTAATGCAATCTGAGCTTCGTCACTCTCTAAACATCTAAGAAGGGTGCCATCTAGACCTCGTTGGTATAGGATATCTGCTAAAATGACGTATCGAGAGGATTGGCGAATGAAAGTGCGGCGTTGATTGTTCGATAGCTCGGGAGGTAAGATATTGTCGCGAAGGTATGTGAATATGGAACCATATAACTGGGATTCAGGACCAACAACGCATATCATTTCTGTAGGAGTGATCTCATATGAGGGAACCAACAAGTTATCTACCAGGAACTCATAGCAGGTCTCATTTTGCGGTAGATCAATGAGCAAAGCAATTGTAGCCATGGCATCAACAGCGTGATTCTGTTCTCTTGGTATCTGCTCAAACTCTATCTTTGCAAAGTGTTGTTTCAGATCATCTAGCAGTTGTTTGTAAGGCATTAGCTTTTCATCTTTTGTTTGATAATCATCAGTTGCTTGACGGATGACAAGTTGAGAATCCCCAAAAACATGAAGTTCTTGGATCTTCCATTGAATTGCAATTCTTAACCCAGTTGTTAATGCCTCATATTCCGCTATATTGTTAGTGCACGGAAATGATAAGCGGTATGACTTTGGTATAGAATCGCCTTGGGGAGTTATAAAGAGTATACCCGCTCCTGCCCCGTGCTGTGTGTATGAGCCGTCAAAATATAATTGCCATGGCTTTGCAGGTGATATTATTAGAATGGACTCATCTAGAAATTCTGACTGTAGAGGAGCATCATCTATCATGGGAGCATCTGCCAGTTGATCTGCAATTGCTTGTCCTTTTATAGCTTTTCTGTCCACGTATTCAATGTCGAATTCACTCAAAATCATTACCCACTTGGCCAGCCACCCAGTAAGTGTAGCTTTGTTGAGAAGATATTTTAGTGGATCAATTCTGGCAATCAACTTAGTCTTGTGAGTGAGCATATAATATCATAATTTTTGTGAAGCAAAGACCACAGCGAGACATGCACGCTCGATTGGTGTGTAGTTTAGCTCATATCCCACCAATGTGTGACTGATATAGTAGACTGCTTTTTCCTTGCCGTCAGGTATTTGCTGTGCTAGGAGTGCCCCCAGTGCTGTTGGAGTAGCTGATATGGAAAGTAGCAACGGTTGATTTGGAATGGGTGGCATTAAGACTGGTGGGTTCAAAAGATAGTCTTTGAGTGCCTGAAAAGCCTGTTGACAGTTCTCATCCCATTTGAACTTGATGTTTTTGTGTAGCAGGTGCTGGAAAGGATTACACTTATCTGCAAGTTGTGCTATGAATCTTCGTATGGATTGGAGTCTCCCTTGTAAAGATCAAAGTTGACTAATATTCTTGGGTAGCGGCATGTCTAAGATAGCCTTGACCTTTGCTGGATCGGCTTCGATTCCTCTTTTAGACACAATGAATCCTAGGAGCTTCCCGGAGGTTACTCCAAAGACGCATTTCTTTGGATTTAGTCTTACCTTATATTTTTCCAGCCGATCAAAGACAACTGAAAGGATGTTCAAGTGTGTATCTCTGTCTATTGATTTTCCCAAAAGATCATCAACATAATCTTCTACGGTTATGTGCATGAGATCATGAAAGATAGTAGTCATCGCTCTTTGATAAGTAGCGCCTGCATTTTTCAGCCCAAAGGGCATGACATTCCAGCAGAAGGTTCCCCATGGACAAGTGAATGATGTTTTATGTTGATCTTCAGGTGTAATCCTGATCTGATTATATCCAGAAAATCCGTCCATTAAAGATAGCATTTCATGACTTGCTGTGAGATCACCGATCAAGTCAATGTTTGGTAATGGGAAATCATCCTTTGGACAAGCCTTGTTGATGTCTCTGAAATCTGTGCATATTCGGATGCTATGATCCGGTTTGCTGACAGGTACTAGATTGGAAATCCATTCAGGATAATCAATTGGGCGTATGAATCTGACATCCAGTAATTTCTCCAGCTCTGCCTTGACTAGCAATGCCACTTGTGGATGCATTTTCCTTAATTTCTGCTTTACTGGTTTTGCCCCCGGTTTGACTGTTAAATGATGCATCACCAAATCCGGGTCTAGTCCAGGCATATCCACGTATGACCATGCAAAGTTGACTTGTCGTCCCTTAAAGAAGCTTATGAATTTTTCTCTCTCGGCCTCTGTCAATGATTGAGCCAAAAATATGTTGTGTGGAACCTCTGCTGTACCAATGTTTGTCTTTATAGTCTCCTCTACCAACATAGATGATTTTTCCTCGTATGATGCTGGGAGAATGTCGAGCCTTCCATCTTCGGGCACCTCAGAGAGGTTTTCACCCTCAAATACGTCCTTTCTTTTTACTTATTTGGAGTCAGATAGCGCCACAGTGTGGTTTTCGCCATAAGATCCTTGTTTTGTTTTTATTTTCACATTTTTGCGACTAGAAGGCCCGACACCCTCACCAAAGTATGCTATGTTGTTGAGCTCTATGGCGTATCCTGCTTTGTGGTCTCCAGGGGGAAGATCATCTCGAATGCCAAGGTAGTTGATAATAGCTTCGTCATTTTGAAATGTATCAAATTGTGCTGGTCCTTCATGATCCCAGTCAATGAGTTGGGGATGAACAAGGGGAAGGTCATTAGTGTTTTCCGAATTTGCTGGACGAAGTGTGAAGATGTGGTTATATTCAGGTATGTCAAGGTAATCATCGAGGTCATCGATGGCACTCTCCTCATAAGTTTCGATCGTGAGCGAATCCAAATTGTCATCACTAGTAGAGCCTTCTGGGACAGGTGTCCTCATCCTATGTGATTTTGACCTAGGACCTTGAAACGAAGCTTGTACGGGATCCTTATGGGTTGGTTCTTGACCAACTCTGAACTTTTTGTAAAATTCCTCCTCCTCTGTGGGTTCATCTGGCTCTCTGAATGTTTCAGTGAGCTCATAGTCACTGGAGGATTTGTCTGAACCCCACTCCCACTCATTAGAATCTGTGGAAGGATAATCCTCTTGTTGAACTTCGGCAACTTTGATTCACCATACCTCTTTTGTTCTTTTATTATGTAGTCTGGGATTCAGAAAACCAAGCCCCTTTGAGTGTTCCCTTCTTGTAGTTAGCTCAGGTTGTAAGGGCTCCATGACACCTTCCTTGCGTAGTCCGAGAGGGCTTTTTCCATCATACCCGAATCTTTGCAAAATTTTGAAGCCTTTGCCATAGTTCTCACAGGGTATAATAATCTGATCATGTGTGTCCTCTTCAACGTCCTTATAGAGCATTTTATATAAATTTTCTTCTTCTAGTTCACCCCATTTTTGAAAGATGGTAGGATCCCATTTGAGCATCATGATGGAGATTTGCTTGTTAGGATGTGGCCTCCCATATTCTTTTGGAGAGCTCAGGACTTGTCGTAAAAACATTGTCTGATTCAGAGTGTATTCTCCCATGCCTTTTTCTTGAAACTTGGCTCTAAGTTGACCTTATTTGGATGTCGAGGGCTTTAATGACTCAGGATCAATATATGTTGACGAAGGAGTAGCCTCCCGATTGTTGGGAATGATAGTCTCAGTATGTGATCTCAAGTTATTACAATATATGAATGGATTTGGATCACCATTGACCGTTACCTCGACTCCATTGTGAGGGAACTTTATGCATTGATGGTATGTTGATGGGACTGCCCTCATTTCATGAATCCAAGGACGTCCTAGCAATATGTTGTATGTGAGATCAAGATCTAGGACTTGACAAACCACATCCTTTGTGACTGGCCCTATTCTTAGCGGTAAGGTGACTGTGCCCTTGGACGAGCACTCTTCATCATCATAAGCCTTGATGGTGATTTGGTTTGTAGCATTCACAGCCTTGTCAGAATATCCCAATTGTCTTATGGTACTCAAGGTACAAATGTTAAGACCTGCTCCTCCATCTATCAGGACTCGCTTTATTCGGTGTTTATGTATGAAGGCTTCAACATGTAGAGGTGCATTATGTGGCTGACTTATGGAGGCGTCATTGGCTTCTGTGAATGTGAGGGAGTGTGGAATAGATAGGTATCCCACCATGGCTTGAAACTGGTCCACGTTTAGATCAGTAGGGATGGCAGTATCTCTCAAGATTTTGTCAAGGATAGCTTTATGTGCAGGAGATATACGTAAGAGCTCAAGAATAGAGATGAGTGCGGGTGTCTTCCCTAACTGTTCTACAAGGTCATACCCAGGCTTGGTTGATGAAGAAGTGGTATTTTTAGTGGAGGCACCTGGCAACGTAATCTTACCTCGACGGGTTGTAACATGACATTCAGAGGTAGATTCGGACGAAGATCCCACACCTTTTAGGACAATCTTGGGTCTCTGAGAAGGATTCTCAGGATTTTTGTTCTTGATAGTAATAGTAGAGATATGATTGTCCATTGAGATGTGATTGATAGTAGAATCATAATTGTAAGGTGCTCTAGTATAATTGGCTTGATCATCTGTGACTTTGCCTTTTCCTTTGTCATGTTTTGGGAATGGTTCCTTAAACATCTCATGCTCTTGATTAGATGAATGTCCCTCAATCTCAATGTCGCCTCTATCAATGAGATCTTGCAAATGTTTTTCAATCGATGGCAATTATCTGTCTTGTGACCCTTGCTCTTATGAAACTCACAATACTCATCATCATTCCACCAATTTGGTTTTACCTTTGGTTCATATGGAGGAAAATCTGGAACTGTGATCACTTTGTTGGCCACAAGCTTTTTGAATACTGATTCAAGTGGTTCCCCCAATGGAGTGTACTTCCTTCGAGGTTTTGAAGTTGTTTGGTTGTTCACCTGATTGTTGGTAGAACTTGATCCAGAAAAGATGAACTTTGGTCTCACTGTATTTGCATCGACAACACCATCATTAACTGTGTTCTTGTTCTTGTTCCAAAATTTTGGTTTGTCCTTTCCTTTAAAGTCCTCTTTGTTTTCTTTGAATAGTTTGATAACTCCTTGTTCAATTAAGACCTTTTCTGTTGCTAGGCCCTTTTCAATGACATCCTTGAATGTAGACAAACAAGCTTTCCTGAGATCATATCCAATAGCCTTGTTAACATTTTGTGTGAACATTTCTACCATTTGTTTCTGTGGGATTTCGCAAGAGCATCTGCTAGCTAAATTTCTCCATCTCTATAAAAATGTTGCGAAAGATTCTCCTTCCTTTTGTTTAGTATTGCACAAGGTAGTAACTGAGACATCTATTTCTATGTTGTAGGAGAAATGCTGAATGAATGCCTCTGCCAAGTCACCCCATGACTTAATACCGGGAGGTAATTGAGAAAACCATTCCATAGCTTGATCGCCTAAGCTTTGTGGAAACAACCTCATCAAGTATGTTTCTTCTGCCGCTACCTCAATGCAGGCTGTGAAGAATTGTCTTATGTGTGCCTTGGGGTCTCCTCTCCCTCTATATTTGTCAAATTTTGGTGTTACAAAGTGTGGAGGAAATGGAGGCATTGGAATGCTCTTATCGAAGGGATAAGGACATATATCTCTCATAGTGTATGTAGCTTTGGATGTACTCATGTCCTCCATTTTCTTTTGTAGATCTCTAATTTGTTGCTCCAAATTATTCTTGGGAGGAGATGGATTTCTTGTAGCATACCCCATGTTTGAAATGCCCATTTGAGGAGGAGCTTGTTGCATGTATGGATGATACTGATCGTAGACATGTCCATATGGAGGTCTATATTGTTGCGACATATATGGAGCATTTGGCATAACTTCATGTTGAGGGACCCCATATCTATTTTGTGTGTATAAACCATATTCAATAGGCCTTTCATTTTCCATTGTGTTGCCCCCAATTTTGACATGAGGTCTCCTTGTGTCAAAATTTTGAGGATGTCCTTGAGTATCCACTTGTTTTGATTGATTCATACCTTGAGCATGTGATTGAGCATAAGGCCTCCATGATGGTCCTTGAGTGTAAGTATCATATGTTTGAGCTTGTGTATGTGGGATTGCTGGTTTTTGAAGCAAAACTGATGGTGACTCAGGCATCATATTATTCGGTCCTCTATTTCCTCCACTATTTGGTCTCCTTTGATCCATGTTAGGTTGAATTTGTTGTGAGGGTCGACTTTCCATAAGTTGAGATAAGTCAAAATCATGCGGTATTTTAGCTCCACTTTGTGCCATCATGTTTAAAAAGTATTGACGATCTCTCCTCATTATCTCTTCAACCAATCTATTGAATTGAGGATCCATTATGGATTCTTGTATGTCTGCTGATAGTATTGAAGAGTTGTCCACTGTGTCATTGTGTGTAGCATTGTTGTTTATAGTGTTTGTGCTTTCCACATTTGGATTGTGTCTATAAACATTCATGTCTGGTAATGTAGTGTGCTCAGGATTGTAGAACAGATCATTGTCATACTCATAAGAACTCATGTTTACGGATTCTTGAGCTTCTTTAGCTATTCTCCTAGATTTTTAAAGGCGGGTTTCAACCATGAACTAGGTGTTAGACCAAGATGTGAGAGACTAGATGAAAAATGACGAGAGTATGGAAGACCAAGAGTTGTATGGAGTGTAAGTGAATCTTGAGGTGTACTTGCAATGTCCAAAGTGTAAGACCAAGTATGTAAGTAGTAGAGTAGGTGTGACTTCCAAAGAGAGGATAGTTTCTCTTGATGAGGTAAGCTGACCTTGACTCTAAGTAAGACCAAATGAGACCCAAAGGTAAGAAACCTTGATGAGGGACCACTTAGCAAAGTGTAGTTGTATGTAGTGTGTTGACAAAGTATGATGAGGACAAGCAAGTGACCTTTTGACTCAAGTTTAGACAATTGTGAATGTAAAATGAGGTATGAAGCAATGATGGACTGTGTGAAACCTTAGAACAGGCTGAATGCTAGATGAAACCTGAAGAGACAACCTAAGAAGCTCAAGTATGCCGAAACTGATTTTCTTTGTTTGCTTGACTGTTAAAGTTTTCAAATCCTGACACAGACGCCTCTGTATACTTCACAGACGCGATTATCTGACACAGACGCCTCTCTGTTTGACACAGACGCTGATAAAAACACAGACGCTATTCTGTACTTCACAGATGCACTTATCTGACGCAGACACGGTTTGAACAGACACAGACGCGTTTCTGTAACCTTAGTGCAATTTTTCCTATCTGTGAAGTTGTTTTGTTGTGACCAAATCTGATTTTTCGACTGTTTTTTGTAACAAGAGGACACAATGTTGATGACTCAATGTGTGCAAACTATTTAGACTCCAAAAGTGTGTTGTTTGATGTAAAAAGTTTTTGCATACACTTGAAGACACAAAAAGACACAATATTTTTCTGTTTTGTCTTGAATGTTTGAGTGTTTAGCATAAGACAAGCACAAATCTTAGGGCTGGCCAAGACAATAGTTGTTGATCCCACATAGGGTTTTACCCCCGAGGCTACGCTATTCAGAGCAGATACTTAGATGCTTGACCTCACTGGCTCCACCCTCGGCACTCACTTCTCGGGTCAGCCAAGCATCAGTCCCCATGAAAACTCCCCATGGCGAACTTTGTATCTCTACTAAGAACCGTATGTGTGTGGGCCGCTACCAGAGGTCCGACCTCTTGCCTCAACAACTAGAAGGATTTGGGCATCTAAAACAAAGAGGTGCTAGTAAGGGCATCCACTCGTGTGGTCATACATGCGGCACTTTCAGCTCTGTAAATACAGAAGGCTCCAAGCCGGTAGGGGTTACGCCCTACAAATGATCAAATAAATTTGATCAAACGGGTTTATGGGGAGACATAGTGTCGGTATGAACTAATCAGCACACGTTATTCATAGTTTTCACCATGAATACATTTGATTATAGTGGTTTGGATGAGGTGGGTTTTCCTCGCTACCACTTGGGTCGTTCTCTTCTCACTAGTAGTCCTAATGACCACATGGGAAGACAGGCCCTCTAAAGATTAAACAAAAAGAGCCTATTGCTCAAGACACAAAAGACAATGATTCAATTTTAGTGCACCAATGGAAGTGTTTGCTAAGCTATGAAAACAAGGCACACAACAAAACTACAAAACCCTAGCCAAGGCCCTGCAACAAAATTGTTAGTAGTTTGGGTTGTTTCAAATGATAACCCCTTCCTGCAAGCACACAAGTTAGGTAAATTTTAGAAAACCCAAAAGACTTTGTGAAAAGTGGCCTTCAACAAAAACATTTTTTGCCTCCAAAGCAAGCTCCACAAACCAGGTTAGCTAGATCTGCAAGGGTTAGCCGAAAATAAACCAGATCTGAAACCCTAAGTACAAAATCCGAAAACCCAAATCTCAGAAAAATTGAAATTGCAAAACAGAAATCATAGACGCCTCTATACCAGACACAGATGCGTCTGTATGACACAGACGCGGTTCTGTTATGCACAGACGCGCTCAGAGATCATAGACGCTGTTAAATGACGCAGACGCGATAAGATCAATCACAGACGCGGTTTGAATTCACAGACGCGGTTCCAAAAACCTGCAAAAATAAAATCTGGCAAAAAAAACACAGACGTGATTCAAGATATTGCAGACGCTCCTGAAACACAAAAACGCGATCCGAACACTCGCAGACGCAGAAAAACCTAAAATGTCATCGAAAATTGTCCGATCTGCAACTTCAAAAATGCGAAATCTGCAACAAAATTGTTAAATGCAAAGGGACAAGAGTCCCACCGGGCATGCCAAAATGTTTATGGTGAAAATGGATAACAATAATAACAATATTGAAAGGCTAAAATGAATCCAACCACTAAACCCTAGCCTAACAATGAACAAAGATCGACCATAACATATGAAGATTACCTAAGACAATGCAAATCAAATGAAATCACAAAGATTATACCATCACATGTCCAATAGGGTTTGGATCTCCATTCTTCCTATCTCCATTGATCTTGCTTGATATATATTTGCTCTCAGATTTTTATATGCACAAGAGCTCAACAAAGAACGGAATGTAGTTGCAAGTAGGATCATAGTGTAGTCAATTGATCAAGTAGTTAGGGCATTAGCATGAGTCATTAGGGTTTGATAATGAAGAAAGCATCTCCTTAAATAGAAGACACAATAGGAAATGGAGGGTTAAGATTGAGAGGTGTAAAAAGAGAGGTCGGCTAGGATTAGAGGGTAGGTATAAGAAATACCAAAATAATGAAAGAGGTAGGTAGTGTAGAAATTAAGAGATGAATGACATGTGTCATGGGTAGAAAAGGCTAATGAATTAATTAAATAAATAAAGATTTATTCAATTAATAGAAGAAGTGGGATCAATTAAATAAATAAGATATTTATTTAATTTAGGAAAAGGATAATTTAAATAAATAAATGTATTTATTTAAATGAGAAATAAGGCTAGAAGAGGATAAATGAATTAATTAAATAAATAAAAATTTATTTAATTAATAGAAGAATTAGGCTTAGGTAATTAAATAAATAAAATATTTATTTAATTAGACATGACAATTTTGGGTGTCTACAAAATTTGTGCACAAAACTTAATAAAACCTTTCAAAGAAACATCATAAATCTATTATATATTCAATTTAATAAATTCATTTCTTGTAAAATGCATCAACTATTAAAATCAATATAAAATATTTCATACATAAGATCAATAAAGAAGTGAGAAATAAGATGATCCTCCTTCTAGTGTAAGAATATATAGCATGGAAACAATATTACTAAGACAACATAATATTTTGTTAACTTTAACTTAAAGTTATTTTGAAACTAAATTATAATGAGATACAACACAATAATATTAATAAATCTAGAAAAATGCACGTGTGTGTTTGGATGCTCCATATTTCTAGTGTTTTAGTGTACATGATAATTTATTAGAATTCAATTATATAGTTTTGAGATTATTGCCATCAATTCATATTACATTGATTAGTCTTCAGACAATCTTAAAAAAACCTAATCTCCCATGACTATAAATGACCTACTTAAAACATATTATATTCTAAGTGGTTGTCATGTAAAGACAAAACATCAAAACTTTTGAAGAGTTAAGCATATTTCACCATAAAATTTCTCCCATAATCAAATCTACACAAGATTATAATTTACAAAACCTTCAAAAAATATTATTTCATATAAATCATTTATTATAAAACTCTGCAATCATTTGTTTTCATATATAATCTTTCTATAAAATTTAAGATATCAATTCATACACAAATTCTCTTACAAAGTTGAATAATAAATGAAACTCTTACATAAAAATCAACACAACATGCCAACAATTAAAAACAAAATTAACCTTGCAATATTTACTTTTAAAATAATCAATTTCAACAATATTTTACACATGCATTTATAATTATCAACTAGAATATTATTTTGACTAACATTCCAAATAAAATTCCTAACATACTATATGATCCTCATTAATACCCATCCATAATATTTCTTTAACGGATACATCTCCTTCAAATCATCACATCGTAATGTTTTTTATTTTAATAATTGAAAGCTTTAGGGATGCGCTCACACACAAAGGGGTCCACTATCATACTTGCAAGCACTTAATTATTAAGTCAATGAACAAACTACAACTCAATGAAGCTAAAAAAGTGATGCAAGCCTATTTTTAAATATCCCAATTCCTTTCACTGACCTAATACTTTTAGTGGCAACCATTTTAAAATTTTGTATTAATCAAAGAGAATATTTTAGGGAAAAAATGCAGTGTTGGCACTTTATGAAAATAAAGGTTTTTAAGACTCTAGAGACTTGTTCATCACAATATTTTATTATTTAATATGCAAAATTTTGAAATATTTTGATATGTACAGACAAATTAAATTTTTCATATAATTAGAGGTGAAATCAATTTTGAATTCTACCTCAATGATTGAGGGGATCTTACAATTTTGACTTTAAATATAGCTTCATTTATACTCTTTCATAAATAAACTAAAATAGAAGCTATAAAGAATTGCTAAATTCTAGCAATATATGTGTGTGCAAGCAAGCATAAAAAATCAATAAAGGACTTAAACTATGAATTTCAAACCATTATGCTATGCATAAGTACCACCTTTAGATCGAGTTAAAGGATAATGTATAAAAGATGAAAGACAATAGTATCTCAGAAAGTAAACTCTTGTTGTAGCTAAAGGTTGATGGCTTCAAGATGGATTTGTGACCAAGATAGGATGTAAGGTGCTTAAATTGGCAACATAACATTGCATTACAAGAGTTCTTGAAAATAGCTCATATAATGATTTATTTATAGTCATGAAGGATAGAGGATTAAAGACTAAGATTGTTTCGAGAGATCAATGGAGTAGATTGATTGAAAGGATTGTGTGCATTAGAAGCTTCCAAGTGGCAACTTATGTTTGGTGCACATGAGGAGTTCATGATCCAAGAAATTTTTGAGGAAAAGGTCTTCTTAGGGGCGTATACACCAAGATGTTGTAAAAAAAGGTAGCCAAATGATAAAAAAAAGATAAACATGAGTGCATTATTGGGAAATTCAGTTAACGCATTTGAGGTCTTTTTTGTAGTGATTTTTTCTTACAATATCCTAGGTTCATTAGGATTGTCCTATAATCATTAGGACTATCCTAGGTTCATTAGGATTGTCCCAAGTTCATTATGGCTTTCTTAGGCTCATTAGGACTTTCTTAGGTTCATTAAGACTGCCCTACATTCATTAGAATCATTTGAGGCTCATTGGGAATATCATATGTTCATTGTGATTGTCCTAGGTTCATTAATTTAATTCGTGTGTTCATTAGGACTATCTCACATTCTCAAATAGCTTCAACTAATATCTTAAATTAACTATTTTAAAAAAAAATAGCTCCTTAACAATTTAATATTATATACAATCGAATATGATTTCAACTTCAAACCTTGTGCACCTTTTAAAACCAAAAGATGTTGTTAAAACCATTCTTCTAATATTATCTTAATCATAACATAACCTAATAAATCTTCCTCAAAATATCTACCAGCTTCAAATCATATATCAAATCTTTTATAATATAAATTACATTCTAGATATACCAATATACTTCTAAAGATATTCAAAATACTTCTTGGGAATTATATATTTCAAATCTTTCAGATGTATATATAATTAGCACCCCATTTAGAAAACTCATTATCAATCAACATTATAAATCAAGAATATTTTTTATTTTGTATTAATGAATTATATATTTGGCATGTTAGCTTCCTTTATGAACCTATGTAAACCAAACTCCAATTTAAGTAACTTATCTAGCTTTGCTCTAAAATTGTGTCCATAATTGATCCTTTTATGCCAACACATGACATAATAGGACCATAATAGGATGTTTATGCCATGACATGGCATAAACCTAAGCCTAAACTTTGATATCTAAAATTTGAAGAGTAATGTTAATTACTTTTAAGGTTATACTAATTTAGTGGTAACTTTTGTATTGCCTAATGAAGGTTAAGAACAATTTAGGTACATATGTTTGGTTTTATTTCAATTTCATTTTCAAACGTTTTTGTTTTTGTTTCCATTTCATTTTCATTTTTTTGTTTGTGTCGATTTCATTTTGTTAATTATCTAGGTTTGGTTTTGATTTCCAAATTTGTTGATTATGGTTTAGGGTTAACTGTTCAAAAATATTTTAGATCAAAATCAAGAATTTAAAAATATAAAAAATAATTTATTTATATGCTACTATAAAAAAAAACTAAAATAATTAAAAAATAAATAAATAAATAAACAAAAAAACAAGAAAAATATACAAGAAAATTATGAAATGTGAAAATAGATGACTGAATGTGTACCTCAGATAGTGGTGGAGGCTTGAAGTGGAAACCACAGCATGGGGGCTTGTTTTTGATCTCTTCTTGTCAATTAACTGTGATGGTGAAAATGAAAATTTTGCCCAATAAAACGGTAAAAATAGAATTTCAAAACAGGGGCCCATTTTTAAAAAACGAGCCCCCGTTTAGTTTATAAACAGGGGCCCGTTTTGTAACAAAACAGGGGCCCATTTTGTGGAGCACGTTTTCCAATGCACAAACTTCCACAAATTTGTGACTCATTAGCTTGCACATACCCTTATGGTGTATGATTTTATGTAGTATTTCAGTTCTTATGAGTAATGTTATTTTTTATGGATCATTATAATGGACTGAGACTTTTCCCTTATATTGCGATGTGTTATAAATATATGTTGTGTGTTTGCAAGTGTATTGGGATGCGAGGGGATGATTTTCCTTCACTCACTTCGGTGAGACAGGGAACGTTATGAATCTCCTTCATCGGTGTGTCTATGATGTCTATATCTATATTGTCTATATGCATGTGTGGTTCTTTGGTGTAGGACATGGTAGGTACAAGTACTGGGTAGGTATGGGGTATCGACTCCACCTGGTTTCATAGGTTTAAGTGTGCCTTATATATATATGATGGGAGTAGAGGAGATAGTTGTTGTACCCTAGATTGACCACACTTATGCTCATGTGAGTGTTGTCAGTCGGTTGTGTTTCCCCGTCTGGCTGTTATGCATGTCATGGTGCCTTGGTTTGGTCATTTGAGGGTCGTCATTTGATTGTCTTAGTTTTGCAAGTTTCCGTTTAAATAAAATGGTTATTTAATTTAAATAGATGATTCTATCTTGTGTTGGCATAATCATTTAATTAATATGCTCTGTGATTATTGATTTATTTAAATTGATGAATTGCTAGATTAAATGGTTAAATGGCTTAATTTATTGTGTAAAGTTGCATTAATATTTTTGTGAAATAAATAAATCGCCTAGCCATTTAAAAAGGTTAAATGCTTATGTTGAAGGAAGTATTTAGGAAAAAAAGAAATGAATAAAAGCTTTCCTTTGTATTTTTCCATTTGGCCTTTTTAATTTAATCATTTGAAAGAATTATTTTTTTGGGAAAGAAATAAATCTGATTGCCTTTTAGTTTTAAAATATTTAAATTTGATTGCATGAAAAAACTTTAACCTAGAAGCTTGGGTTAAAAGATATTTTTTGGGCATCCGTTCTGGGCATTCATGGTAGGAGAAGAAGATAATTTTTGGAGAGAAAATTCTGGAAAAACTTCCTAAAGGAGGTGGAGATTCGACCTAGCTGCAAGATTGGAGTTTCTTCATCCCTTTTACTTGCTAATTGCTTCAAGGTTGGAGGTTCCCTTCTTATTTTTAATTTGTTTTGAAATTTTCAGTTTGCTTCCTATGTATGGAAATTTATGTATTCTGCCTGTAGATTCTTTTTGGAATGTTGAAATGGAAGAAAGATTTCTTGATATAGTTGATTGTGTTATGCCATAAGCATATGGTTGCATTCAAGAAAGGAATTTGTCCATTTCTTCTTTGTTGTGTGTTATTTGTTCATAGCAAAGAATTACTTGATTTACCTCTGCTTTGGAAAGAAAGAATTTTAGATTGGGATTGCTGGGTGCATCCTTGTTTCTATTATGTCATGATTTGGATAGCTATTCTTTCTAGTGTGTTTATTTCACCATCTAAATTGCTAGTAAACTCTTCCTTGAAATTTTGGAAATTGGCACTGTATATGTGTGCCCATGAAATAATTCTTGAAATGGAATGTTCCTAGTGGTAAGTGTTACCAGTTCGAAGTGCTAAGTGTTACTGGGTCGAAGTGGTAAGTGTTACTGGTTTGAAGTGGTAAGTATTACCGGTTGGAAGTGGAAAGTGTTACTGGTTGGAAGTGGTAAGTGTCACTAGTTCAAAGTGGTAAGTGTCACTGGTTGGAAGTGGTAAGTGTTACCAGTTGGAAGTTGTAAGTGTTACCGGCTGGAAGTGGTGAGTGTCACCGGTTGGAAGTGGTAAGTGTTACCGGTTGGCAGTGGTAAGTGTTACCGGTTCGAAGTGGTAAGTGTTACTGGTTCAAAGTGGTAAGTGTTACCAGTTCGAACTAGTAAGTGTTACCGGTTTGAAGTGGTAAGTGTTACCGGTTTGAAGTGGTAAGTGTATATGGTGAAAATGGATAATAATAATAACAATATTGAAAGGCTAAATGAATTCAACCACAAAACCCTAGCCTAACAATCAACAAAGATCCACCATAACATATGAAGATTACCTAAGACAATGCAAATCACATGAAATCACAAAGATTATACCATCACATGTCCAATAGGGTTTGGATCTCCATTCTTCCTATCTCCATTGATCTTGCTTGATATATTTGCTCTCAGATTTTATATGCACAAGAGCTCAACAAAGAACGGAATGTGGTTGCAAGTAGGATCGTAGTGTAGTCAATTGCATAAAAGATGATTAGCATGAATGATTAGAAATGATTGATTAGGGTTTGATAATGAAGGAAGTATCTCCTTATATAGAAGACACAATATGAAATGGAGGGATAAGATTGAGAGGTGTAAAAGGAGGTCGGCTATGATTAGAGGGTAGGTAAAAGAAATATTAAAATAATGAAAGGGGTAGGTAGTGTATGAATTAAGAGATGAATGATATGTGTCATAGGTTGAAAAAGTTAATGAATTAATTAAATAAATAAAGATTTATTTAATTAATAGAAGAAGTGGGATAATTAAATAAATAAGAATATTTATTTAATTTAAGCAAAGGATAATTTAAATAAATAAATGTATTTATTTAAATGAAAAATAAGGCTAGAAGAGGATAAATGAATTAATTAAATAAATAAGGATTTATTTAATTAATAGAAGAATTAAGCTAAAGTAATTAAATAAATAAAATATTTATTTAATTAGAGTGGACAATTTTGGGTGTCTACATTTTGCCCCTCTTTGAGACAATGCAGCTTGTCGCATTGTTTCAAAGAAGATAAGATGAACTGATACAGAGTTGCCCCAAGATGGGAATGATATGCCCCCTTAAGAGATTGGATGAAAATGTTTGAAAAGATTGTAGACAATCTCTCGATAAGAAAGAAAGGCTAGAATGAACTGACCGGATAAAGTGACAAAGTCATGGGATAATGAAGACTGACTCGGGAAACGAAGGCGAGGGCTAGGGTAGGCTATAAGATAGACCACAAGGGAAAATACATCCTCATTGTCATCTACACATCCACGAGAGCAGATTGCAGAGCGAAAATAGAGCAGCAGCAGTCAGCAGCGATGGCCTTCACTCACAGATTCGACCGCGTTCGCCGATTTCAGAGGCCAGGAGAGGTAGGAGAGCCGGTAAGTACCACCAAACCTCCTCGTACTTTGATGCATTTAATTTTGTCATTAATGCATGTCGAATAGGGTAATAAATGCACTTTGACTAGGGTCCAAAAAGTGTCAAAAAATGTCTAGGCGCATCTGTGTTTGTGCCAGGCGCGTCTATGTCTGGACCTGCATCTGTGTCAATTGTAGATGCGTCTGTGATGTTCAGGCGCGTTTGTGCCAAGAAGGCACGTCTGTGTCAAACAGGCGTGTTTGTGCAGAGAAAAGGCACGTCTGTGTCAAGCAGGCGTGTCTGTGTTTTTCAGGTGCGTCTATGCAGTCTTTGAGCGCATTTATGTCATGTAAGAACATTTGCATTTGAAAAGTATGAATTTGCATCTTCTAGGTCAAATCGACAGTTCTGTGATGAACATACGTTGTCGATTGGATAAGCTACTGAGAGGATACACTCAAGAAGGTCCTCTAGGAAGACTAGGATAGATCAAGGCACTTTGCGATGAACAGTGAGTACCAAGATAGAGTACTTTGTGATGAACAGGGAGTACTAAAGTATGAGCAACACTTTGTGATGAACAAGGAGTGTAAATGTGAGTAACACTTTGTGATGAACAGTGAGTGTCACACACGTAGTACTTTGTGATGAACAGGGAGTACCACTAGGATAAATAGCAACACTTTGTGATGAACAGTGAGTGTCACTAGGATAGATAACCATAACATTTTGTGATAAATAGTGAATGCCACTATGACTGACATGATTGAGTTGCTTGACTACAGGAGTATTTGCCGATGCTAGAGTCACGGGAGAGATTCCCATTGACACAGAGGTTGCGACCTGAGTTGTCACTCGAGGACAGAGCTGCCATCGAGGAGATGGAATTGAGACATGTGCTATATGTGCCCGAGTTTTGGGTGAACATGGGACTGCTGACTGCATTAGCTGAGAGATGGCACTCTGAGACATGCACGTTTCATTTGCCGATGGGTGAGATGACAGTCACCCTGGAGGATGTATACAGGATATTGTGCGTACCGATCGATGGGGAGTTGATCCCATACGATCGAGATGGAGACAGAGAGGCCTTGAGATGGGTGTTTTAGGACCCTGGATTGGAGATGAGGGTAGGAAACGTGGCATGGGACATCATGACAGCCACAGTACTAGCACTGTCAGTAGTGATAGGAGGAGCTATCAGTGGGTTCCTGTGTTCAGATAAGGCGACACAGGGTTTGGCTGTGGGCTGGGGAGGAGCACTGGAGACACTGGTGACATAGCACACCAAATATGCCTGGGGACCATGTGTGCTAGCCCATTTGTATTATGAGCTTCATCAGTTTGTCTATCATGGATCAGTGGGATTGGGCTATGGAGTGACACTGCTGCAGGTATGGGCCTACGAGCATCTATTGGTTACCCAATCGATACACTTCAGGGGCAGAGGTCATGGACGCAGCTTTGTACATTTGTATGATATGATCACATCACAGCCGCAGATTGGCAGGTTAGAGCATTGGCGGCGAGTGTTGGACGACATTGATGTGGTCATATGGAGACCATATCTGGGCTACAAGGAGTGGGAAGATGATGCAGTAGAGCTGCCCTACACCTTCCAGAGTAGGTACCTGATTGGGCGGACGCGCTATGTGTTAGAGAGACAGCTGGTGGATAGGGTTGGCTGATAGTTTGGCTGGATTCAGAGGATGCCCTAGGGCTCAGGCATGTATGCCCACATAGTTAGAGATCAGGCACAGTTTGGGCCGCTATTATCATATGATCAGGCAGTGACATAGCTCATAGAGATGATGCCCCTACCCTGGGACATGTGGCTAGAGATCGAGGACACCGACATGGATGCCATGTACATAGCTTATTGGGAAAAGCATCCATTTCCACAGTTGACAGATCCAGGAGAGGCATTGGAGGGAGATGGGGGGGAGATGATGAGGAGGGTGGAGGTGATGGGGGTAGAGGCCGACAGAGGAGGAGGGGAGTAGTTGGAGAGAAGTGGGTTGCACCTCAGAGGGAGGGTGTAGAGGAGAGGTAGACTCAGGTGGTGAGGGGTCGCGGTGGATTGCCTTTACAGGTGCTAGCAGCACAGGGTCCTAGGTAGGTATAGATATAGGGATAGGGATAGAGACAGGTACTAGTATAGGTACAGGTACAGGCACAGGGGCAGGCACCCGTAGAGGGGGAGCCACAGGCAGAGGTAGAGGGGGTTGACCTAGTGGAGGCTGAGCTGCTAGATCTAAGGGAGATCTACCAGGGCCAGGTAGATAAGATCCAAGAGCTGGAGAGGGAGAGGGATCGGCTCAGGATGAGGCTCAGAGATACTGAGCGGGAGCGAGATCAGGCTATCCGGTGCTATACAGAGGCTGAGATAGCACTGAGGGCAGGGAGACAGGCAGCTGAGGATAAAGGGGCAGGATACACTTATGTCCTGTGGGTAGGAGAGGAGATAGCCTACTAGAGGGACCTCTACTATGGTGTAGTGCCAGTAGATCAGTGGGCGAGGAGCTTCCATAGACCGTCGCGTATAGAGACAGCTACGAGAGGGAGCCGGAGGAGACAGGCATCGAGTGGTGGGGTTATGGGCCCTCCGCCACCACCAGATAGAGGAGACAGGCAGGATGATCTTGGGGCGGATCCTTCAGGGGCTCAGATTCCATCGAGGCTAGGCGGCTCCGAGGGAGGGAGTTCATCATAGCCATAGAGGGCTCCCTTTGTATCAGTGTTGTACCATTTTTTGTATTGTAGACACCTGCGGGTGCTTTTTGTAGCCATATGGTTTTTGACATCATTGTATCATGACACGTTTTTATTATATATATGAGATGATTCATTTTTACGGCAGCTATATGCATGCGTACCTATGTGATAAGATGTTCTTATGTGATGTTTGTTTATGATATGGATGCAAATATGTATATGATGCAATGCAATATTTTTATTTTTTTTATGTTTTAACATGTTATGCAAGATGCAAATGTAAATGTATGTAATGCAAATGAATATGATAATGCAAATGTAAATTGTGCTAACAGGTGTTGTGTGCAGGATGATGCAATTGTGATATATATATGTATGTATGAAATGCTTATATGTGGTAATGCAGGTGCAACTACATGAAATGCAAGTGTTTTTGGTGTGTCATTATACTCAGTCATGTGCTAGTAGGCTATGGGGACTCGAGAAAGATGATGGAAGTCAATCAAGAAAAGGGGGATGGAAGACAGAAGATATGAAAGTGAAAGAGCTTCTTGTGCATTATCATCATTGAGCTTTATTATGGCAAGTAGGTTATGACAATCGAGGCATATATTCGACCCAAAAAGTCATTGTACCCGTTTGCATGGAGATAAGATAGTCATTAACAAGTAATGCCCCAGTTCACACTAGACTCACAGTGTCCTCATATCCCTGGACAAGTAATAGCATTACGAAGAGACAATCCACAGACAATAAATACAAATAGGTGACAATACCCCATGCTCGCCTTTCTAGTCAAAGACATCCTAGAGATAAAATCTCTGGTTAGAGACATCCTGGAAAAGCTAAAAGACATGTCACCAAAAAGATAAGATCAAAAGAAGACCAAGACTCGACACCAACATCCACTGTAGTTGTCAAGTTTAGTGTCTCTTGTCACTTGTATAAGTCTGATTTGATTGTGGTCACAATGTTTACTTTCACAGAAAGGATAGATAGCACTGAACCATATGTTGTCTGAGTCTGTTGAAAGATTTGATTTGTTGAAGTCCATTGTCGCTACTGTGTCTCATCTGAAATTGACTGAATCCATGAAACTGATACTTTATTGTGGAGAAGATGAAGCTTTATTGCGGATCTGTGATACAAACGCTGCTTTATTGTGGATTGTGCGTGGATAGACTAAAGAAAGTTGGATGAAACTATACTCCTCGAAACATGTGATATTCTCAGTTCCACACCCATCACTAGAGCTAGGATTTGCCTTAGCCACAGATAGGATCTGATTTATTATGGATGGAAAAGGATGAAAAGGAATGTTTATTATGAATGGCGAACCAATCTTGGGTAGATCAATAACAAGCCATGATGGGAATGGGTAAGTTTATTATGAACGAATTGGTCGTGAGTGTGTGAAAAGTGAAGTGATGAAAGTGAATCCTGAAGGAGGGAGGAGAAATGTCTCTACGCATGGCACTGGTGACCCAGTTTTCACCATGGTACTTACCTAGGGCACCGCCGAAGTGATTTTCACCATTGGACGAAATTATTTCTCTTTACTTTTTTTGATTTTTCAATGTTTTTTGTGTCACAAGGTGCCTGTTTGCTAGGTTTTCACCAAGTAACGATTTTTCTTAAAAAAAATTTTAATTTTTTTTTGTATTTTTGAATTAGGATATTCCAAAGAGCTATGTGTAGAACCCGTGAAGGTGCATGCTATTGATAGGATCCTCCAAAGGTTCACCTTCTGTAGTTGAGAGCTGATATGCCCCAGATCCATATGCTATTGTAATGATGTAAGGACCAAGCCAATTTGGTTCGAACTTGCCCTTCTTCTCTCTGTCTTGCTGATTGTAGTTGTATTGTTCCTTGACTGAATGATGTGTAGCTTGATTGAATGTCTTCCTCGATGAAGGAGCTGAGATAGAATTACTAGTGTGTGGACTACACAGGCCCATATGCATGTCACCTGAAGAAGTTTGGGCATCCCTGATAACAAACTCCTTTGAGAAAGCTCCATTAAAGGTCCATGATGTATCACCAGAAGGGAAAGGATGTGTGGAACAAGTAGATGAGTGATGAAGGCTTATGATTGCGAAAAGAAGTGAAAGTAGGATATCATGATGGAGACTTAGGATCAACAAGTAATCTTTTTGACTTGCAATTGTAGAATTTTTGCCCCTAGTTATTTTGATATTAGGGGAGATCAACTCTTGTTCTTTTTGCTTCATAGGAGTTTTATCCTTGACCTTGATTTTTGTAGAGTCCAATAGCTTTTGATTTTGATTTGGACTAAAGGACTTTTCTTTAGTTTTGACTTTTAAATTTTTCTTTTCAAAGCTTGATTTTTCATCCCCAATGAGTAAGGGCTTTTGTAATTCTTGTTGATCCAAGTCTAGGAGAGGAGCGGAAATGGAATGAGTGGATGAAATGGAAAAGCTATGTGAGTTATCAAGAGGGATGGTGATATGCTCAATAGATTCTTTGTTGGAACCACTCTTAGGACTATTGATATCAAGAGTTGCTTGCACCACTGGAGGAGATTTGCATTCAGACTCAGTAGCCACAACACTAGGTGGTTCACACCCAATTCCTTGTAAATTGTTCTTGTCGACTGAATATCTTAGGAGATAGTTGGAGTTGGTCAACATGGAAGATATACTCACCACATCCCATGTCTTTAAACTTGAACTTTTCTTTGATCTCTGTTTGTTTTGATGTAGAAGCTTTCAAGGATTCTGGATCCACATATGCTGATGAAGGAATAGCTTCTCAATTGACTGGGATTGTTATTTCTGACTGAGGTTGCAGATTGTTGCAATATATGAATGGATTTGGATCTGCTTTGAAGGTCACTTCAACTCCATTGTGTGGAAACTTGATACATTGATGATATGTAGATGGTACTGCGCTCATCTCATGAATCCAAGGACGTCCTAGCAATATGTTGTATGTGAGATCCAGGTCTAGGACTTGACAAACCACATCCTTTGTAACTAGCCCAACTCTGAGAGGTAATGTAACTATGCCCTTGGATGAATGCCCTTCATCATCATATGCCTTGATGGTGATTTTGTTTGTAGAATTCACGGCTTTATCAGAATATCCCAATTGTTTAATAGTGCTCAATGTACAAATGTTTAGACTTGCTCCTCCATCTATCAGGACTCATTTTATTCGATGTTTGTGTATGAATGCTTCAATGTGTAAGGGTGCATTATGTGGCTGGCTCATGGAGGTGTCATCAGCTTCGGTGAATGTAAGGGAGTGTGGAATGGATAGGTATCCCACCATGGCTTGAAACTGGTCCACGTTTAGATCAGTAGGAACAGTAGCATCTCTCAAGATTTTGTCAAGAATGGCTTTATGAGTGGGAGATATGCGTAATAGCTCAAGGATTGAAATGAGTGCGGGCATCTTCCCTAGTTGTTCTACAAGGTAATACTCAGGTTTAGTTGATGAAGAAGCGGTGTTTTTAGTTGGAGCACCTTGCAAAGTGATTTTACCTCAGCGGGTTGTAACATGACATTCAAAGGTAGGTTCGAAAGAAGATCCAATACCTTTTAGGACAATCTTGGGTCTCTAGGTAGAATTCTCAGATGTTTTGTCCTTGATGATAATGGTAGAGACATAATTGTCCATCGAGATGTGATTGATGGTTGAATCATAGTTATAGGATGCTCTGGTATAGTTGGTTTGATCCTCTATGGCTTTAGCTTTTCCCTTGTCATGTTTTGGGTTTGGTTCCTTAAACATCTCATGTTCTTGATTGGATGAATGTCCCTCAATCTCAATGTCACCTCTATCAATGAGATCTTGTATGATGTGCTTCAGTCGATGACAATTTCCTGTCTTATGACCCTTTCTCTTATGAAATTCACAATACTCATCATCATTCCACCAATTTGGTTTGACCTTTGGTTCATATGGCGGGAAATCTGGAATTGTGATCACCTTGTTTGCCACTAACTTCTTGAAAACTGACTCAAGTGGTTCTCCCAACGGGGTATACTTCCTTTGTGATCTGGAAGTTGCTTGAGTATTCACTTGATTGTTTGTAGAACTTGATCCAGAAAAAATGAATTTGGGTCGCACTGTGTTGGCATCAACAACACCATCATTGACTGTGTTCTTGTTTTTATTCCAAAATCTTGGCTTGTCTTTTCCTTTAAAGTCATCTTTGTTTTCCTTGAATATCTTGATGACTCCTTGTTCAATTAGAACCTTTTCTGTCGCTAAGCCTTTTTCAATAACGTCCTTGAAGGTGGACAAACAAGCTTTTCTTAGATCATAGCCAATGTCTTTGTTAACATTTTTGGGTGAACATTTCTACCATTTGTTTTTGTGGAATTTCACAAGAGCATCTGCTGGCTAGATTTCTCCATCTTTGTAAGAATGATGCAAAAGATTCTCCCTCTTTTTGCTTGGTGTTGCACAAAGTAGTGACTGATATGTCTGTCTCTATATTGTAGGTGTAGCGTCCTAAAATTGTGACACTTGCAATTTCGACTGCATTTCGGTCTTCACGATGGCGACGCAACATGCAACCTGAATGGAGACCCCAAAACTTGCTCACGACATTGAAAACTGCATTTTTCAAGCACCCTGGCTTGAACCTCCTTGCACCCTGATGGCCCGGGAGGTGGGACCAGAGCGCCCAGCGCCCTGGTCCCTGGGTCCTATTTTGGGCTCGGTTTCCTAAGTGATATTGGGTCCTTTTGATTGCAATTTGGAAATATACTTCCCTGGTCGGCCTAAGGTCGGGAAAATCAGTCTATCGGCCCTAAATGACAAGTATATAAACTACATTTTTCTCTCTCATTTGGGATGGATGATGAGGAGGAGGATATATGTACAAAGCGTGGAAATTATACTCAAGCATTCAAGCATTCAAGCATTCAAGCAATTGATCATTCCAAGTCTCCATTCAAGGCTAAGTGTTGCATTCAAGACAAGGATTCAACCATTGAAGAGGAGATCACTTACTTCATGCTACAACATACTACAACATACAACATCTAAACCTTCGCACATAAGGATACCAACATCCTTAGAACAAGGTATTAGTACTTGTTTGTCATTACAGTCATTTACATTTATAGCTCTTGCTCATTTCTTGGTTAATTCCAAAACCGGGGTTTGACCTAAAGGCAAACCCCTAATCCCTAACCCCCCAATCATCTTCGCTTTTCTGTGTGTAGGTTGCAGGTACACGGCTGAAATTGAAGATCTGGAATCCTTGTGCAGAGACGAACAGATCCCCCTTCGTTTCGTAGATTTTTCGGAGGACCGTGGCGCCGGGCGCCATCGTCCCGACAACTTTTGCTCAAATTTACAGGACAGCGCCGTATCGACATTTTACTGCTAATTCCAGGTCCGCAACTTCATCCTATAACCCGAACTCAGTTTATAAGCGAATCTTTATGACTTTCTATGCATCCTTAGCTTAATTTCCTTAATCAACATTCTTTACAAAAGAGGGTAGCCTTGCTTTCCTAACCCTTGAAATTCATTTAGCATCCAATCTTACATTGTGTGGGATTGGATCTTATGAGTTTCAACCCCTCTTTTGAATGTAAAGTCTTCCCCCTAAGTGAAAACCCATCGAATCCTAGCGAACCTCCCTTCTCTCTCCTTGGAGTTAGAAGAGGGGAGACCAACTAGGGTTCGACCGCGATTTTCCGCTTTACATTTTGGTGAACCCGACGTGAACATCCTTTCTGATTTTTTCATGCTTAGATCTGAAAAAATTGATTACATTTCCATGTTTGATCTTTTGCAAAGTTTTAGAGGTGATTGCATTAAAACCCTAAAATTTCTTTTTAGTAATTAAACTTGCGAAATGTCTAAATGTTAATGCTTGTTTCAGATCTGTCCTTCTATTACAAATTATAATTCATATTTGTGCTTTAATTCTGAAGATTAAGTGGTTAAAAGTCAAAACCCTAATTTTTGAAACCCTCTTGATTCAACCTTTGTCCGACAATTTGACCAATCAAAACATCTCCAAATCAGCTGTAACTTTGGATTCCGCAATAAAATCACAATATCTTTCATCCCTGAAAATTTGGAAAAAAGTTGCGAGGACCGTGTTGCACTCCGAGTGCCATCGTCCCTGACAGTTTTTCCAAAATTTCGGGAGCGAGATCTTGCTGTATTTTCCTGCTAAAATCCAGAATTTTGGCTGATTTTGTCAATTATAACACTTTCAAAATTACAGTCAAAGTTGGTCTTGTGATTGCTTGGTCTAAGGCTCCTAATCATTCAAAAATTATCGAAACTGAAATTTTGTGTCAAAATTGTGTTCTTACTGTCTTAGATCTGAAAATTGTATTTGCATTCATTCCAAATTTCAGTGCTTTATTCAAATATTTGCAATTTGTGACTTTTGAAATTAAGTGCCTAATTACAACAACTTTGATTTCCGCTTTCAAAATTGAATTTTGCGTGAAATTGAGTCAATTTTCAAATTTCAAAATTTGCATTGCTCTTGACATTCCCTCTAAAATCATAAAATTCAAAATTTCAGTCTCCCTCTCTTTTTCAAAATTCAAATTTTGCATTTTTCGACAATCTTGATAGGGTTCAATTTTGAATTTGTAACTTTAATTTGGCCTATCTACAGATCGTAAAATCCCTCAATTTTTTCAGATTAGCTCTAAAATCATCATACCTTTCATCCCTGCAAATTTCGAAAAAAGTTGCAAGGACCGTGTTGCACTCCGAGCGCCACGGTCCCGAACATTTTTTCTGAAATTTCGGGAGATTGTTGTGATTGCATTTAACAGCTTAAATCTGGAAGATTGGCTGGTTTTACTAAAAATTGCTACCTCTAAAATCAAAATCTTCTCTCTCTCTCTAGTGCATGAGTTTCACAACAATAAGCCCTACTTACACTATTCCCGTTAGATGAAGCTGTAGAATTAAGTCTTTCCGAGGTTTAACTACTGAGGAGATGGAACCTAATTTGAGTAGTCTTTTTAACGAGGACATGGGTAATTCCTCTAATCCTCCTAATGATGAAGAAGCTCCCCATGAAGTTTCTGTTGAACAACTTTCCAAATTGGATAACCAATTTGACGATTTTCACCAATGGATGTCTCATGAGTATCCCGATAGTCAAGCTCTTCCTTTAATTGAGGGTCTAAAACATATGCTTCAAAGTGATAAGAATGGAATTGATGTTTTACGTGGTATCGCACACATTGTGGATTTGAATGTGATGCCTATGAAGAGTTGTGCTGAATCTTTAGGTTATACACAACCTCCTACACAAGTCAATCATTCTATTCCTTTGACCACTTCTATTGCTAGTTTACCTACCTTTACATCAAACATCATGGCTACCTCTATACAAGACATTCCTCCTATGATTACCAGTCATGGGGGCAATCCTCCTTCTTCAATTAACCCTATTCCTTCATTTAATCCGACTTCTTCATTCATTCCTTCAATAAGTGTTCCTATTACATCTTCACAAATGAACATGACACAAGGGGGCAATTCATTTAACCATTCCATTCCTCCTTGTAGTGTTCCTCCTATCCAATCATCCCCTATGGTTGACTATCATAGGGTCCCACCACCTTACTCTTTACCCTCTTTCAATAACATCACACCTCCATCTCAATCTAACACACCTAATATGAACTCTTCGACTGAAGCTACCATTAATAATCTTGCACAAACTGTCTCTTCTCTACAGCAACAAATTGCCTCTATGAATCAATCTAAGTTTAGTGTGCCCACATTTGATGTTGCGAGCCCACTTTCTCTTGACATTGTTCGAGCTATTCCTCCTAAACATGTTGAAATCCCGCATTTGGAGCTTTCTAATGGTAAAGGAGATCCTCTGACACATGTTAAGACTTTTCAAACAATATGTACTGATTTTGCTTATGACCAAAGGTTGCTTGCAAAACTATTCACCAGAACATTAAGAGACAAAGCCCTACAATGGTATTGCTCGTTGCCTTCTTATTCTATTACTTCTTTTGAACAACTTGCAAATGCTTTCATTCAACAATTTCAAAACAACATAAGTCCTAAAGTTACTTTGATTGATTTAATGCATTGTAAACAAGGTGTTAAAGAAAAAGTGACTGATTTCATTGGTAGATATAAGCATTTGTATGCTCAAATTTCTTTTCCAGTGCCTGATAATGATATTCAAAGAATCTTTATTTCTAATTTGCAAAAAGATATTCGAGACAAACTTCTGTTTTCTGAGTTTACTTCTTTCCAACAGTTGTGCGCCACTCTTCACAATTATCAACTGACTGTGAGTCAAATGGAACAATCACATCCTATGGCTCCGAGTGATAAGGGTGATAGCAGTCAACAACCATTTGGGAAGTTTAAACCGAACAGAGATTCCATCAAATTCAATGAAAACATCATCAACAACAATGTGAATGCAGCATCAGGTGTGCCTCCTATTTCTAAATTTTTCAAGAAAGAAAGAAAATATACTCCTTTGAATGAATCATTGCATGATATTATGAATAAGTTATTGGGACAAAATGTGCTTACCCTTCCTCCTATAAGACAAATTGATCCTGCAAAGATTACTTCACCTTATTTTGATCACAAAGCTTTTTGTCACTTTCATCGTCAGCCTGGGCATGATACTGAAAAATGTTTTTCTCTAAAGGGTAAAATTCAAGATTTGATTGATAATAATACTATTTCTATTTCTGGAGTGAATGATAAAGGCAACACATCTGTAGCTCCTTCTAACCAAAATCTTCAGATTTTTACTGATCCATTACCTTCTCATACTTCTCATACTTCTAATGTGATTGAGGCTAATGATTCCTCTTTCTCATCTGATGGTCTTGTGTCTATGACTCCGAATGTGATTAACTTTGTAGAGCAGCAAGAAAACCCTAAAGAACCTTCCATCACATTTGATTCTAGCGAAACCATTAGGGCACCTGATGGTCCTTTATACATAGTTGCAAAAGTCAAGAATATGCCTTGCCGTGGAGTGCTTATTGATCCTTCGTGCATGGTTAATGTTATTACTGAAGAATTTCTTTTTACTTTGCAATTGAATCAAGTGATCTATGACAAAAAAGATGTGATTGTGAAATTATTTGATGCATTTTCTTCTCCTGCAATTGGTTCTATTACATTGCCTATTGAGGTCCATAACAAATCCCTTGATGTGAACTTTGCTATTATTCCTTCTTCCGAACAATTTCGTGTGAAGCTTGGCTATCCTTGGCTATCTTCCATGAAAGCTATTGCTTCTCCTATTCATAAGTGTTTGAAATTTCCCCATAATGGTGAAGTTGTTACTGTCAATCATAGTCTCTTTAAACCAGCTGAAAGAACCTCTAGTGTTCCTATTGATTACTTTTGGCCTAAACAATTCCAATCTCTTCCTCCGCAAAGTGATCATCTTTTCAAATCTTATCAAAAGTGGAAAACAGATATGATCCTATCTCTAAGTGAACCTGGAGCACCTAAACTTGACATTCCTATCATTCTTGAGAAGGAAATTCTTCCTTTGAAAGACAAAACTAATGTCATTCCCCAAGAAGATTCCCAACCCGTCCCTATGGATGCGACTATGTCTATGCCTAATAAATCTTCTAAAAATAGACCTATACCTCCTCGTCATAATGGACTTGGTCTTCTTCCTAAACCAAAAACTCCTCCTTTATATGGAGCAGTTCCTCCTCCTGCCTTCTATAGAGAGAAGAGACCTTCTTCTTCTCCTATTATCCAGCCTAAGAGACCACAACCTAAACACCCAAGTGATAGGGATGAGAACATTCCTCCTCCTCTATCTTCTACACTTCCTACTAAGACTAGATGTAATCGTTCTGCACGGGAACGTCGATGAAAGCGTCGTCTTAGGGCTCAAGCAGCTGCTTCTCAAACTTTACAATCTCCAAAAACACCTTCAACAAGCATTATTCCATTTTCTCCTCAGCCGGATATTGAGCCTAAATCTCCTAAACATAAGATTCATGATGGTCTTGATCCTGTGCGAGTTAAAGATCCTATTTTTATAAATCTTGATGATGATATAGATGAAAATATTACTCCTCTTGCTTCTGATAGTGAATATGAACTTGTTGATGTTGATAACCATTTATCTAATGAATTTTCTAAAGCACTTATCCTAGCTCCTAGACAAGAACAATGTGGCTTGGAACATGAACATAGCCCTTGTTTGGATCTTGTGATAGCTCCATCTGCTGTGTTGGATGTTCCTCCTCTAGCGTGTTCCCTGCCTTCCCAAAACATTGATCAGCAAGATCGGGGGGTAGATGACATGCTAGACTAGTTACATTAGCATAGCAGACTCTCTCCCCCTCTCTTTTGTTACTTCTTCTATATGTTATTCTCATTCTTCCATTTGTCATCCTTAGTGTTGTCTACTTGAGGACGATGCAAAGCATTGAGATCTCTCGATCTCTCTCATGTTGACTCAAAAGACACATGTGTTCCCTTCTTCTAGGTGACCTTCCTTGATTGGGGAATGAAGAACAATTATGCATACATACATATGATATATATACATGACTTATCATACAGCATACTGACCCCAAGGAAAGTGAAGTCACCTCGTGCTTTGTGTTTTGTGTCTATTATCCTTGGGCTTATCTCACACTTGGGGGCTAAATCCTTGTGATAACGCGCTCCTTTTTCCTTTCTCATTTCTTATGTGTATCACTACGTGAAAACAATCACCCCCGTTGAGGCGTGTGCGATCGCTTTAACGTAGGGGGGCATACACCCTGTCTATCCTTTCAAAGATACTTGAAAATTTCTTGGCAAACTTAGCTTTGTCTTGAAGATTTTTGGTATTTCTTTTGCATGACTCATAGCGAGGGAACCTTACTACTGACAGTCATGGTTCTTCCTCGTGATCTTCCCTTTTACTTTGTCAATCGAAGTTGTAAGATCCTTAGTCCACTGGGGGCTTGGTGTATCTTGCCTCCTTGACGTGGTGAAAGTCTTTCAACGTTGTTTCCTTGTACTTTACCGGAAGTATGAGCATACATACTCCCGCTAAAGTGGGGGCTAAATGTAGCATCCTAAAATTGCGACACTTGCAATTTTGACTGCATTTCGGTCTTCACGATGGCGACGCAACATGCAACCTGAATGGAGACCCCAAAACTTGCTCACGACACTGAAAACTGCATTTTTCAAGCACCCTGGCCTGAACCTCCTTGCACCCTGATGTCCCGGGAGGTGGGACCAGAGCGCCCAGTGCCCTGGTCCCTCAGGACCAGCGCCCTGGTCCTCCAGGACCATGGCGCCCAGCGCCCTGGTCCCTGGGTCCTATTTTGGGCCCGGTTTCCTAAGTGATATTGGGTCTTTTTGATTGCAATTTGGAAATATACTTCCCTGGTCGGCCTAAGGTCGGGAAAATCAGTCTATCGGCCCTAAATGACAAGTATATAAACTACATTTTTCTCTCTCATTTGGGATGGATGATGAGGAGGAGGATATATGTACAAAGCGTGGAAATTATACTCAAGCATTCAAGCATTCAAGCATTCAAGCAATTGATCATTCCAAGTCTCCATTCAAGGCTAAGTGTTGCATTCAAGACAAGGATTCAACCATTGAAGAGGAGATCACTTACTTCATGCTACAACATACTACAACATACAACATCTAAACCTTCGCACATAAGGATACCAACATCCTTAGAACAAGGTATTAGTACTTGTTTGTCATTACAGTCATTTACATTTACAGCTCTTGCTCATTTCTTGGTTAATTCCAAAACCGGGGTTTGACCTAAAGGCAAACCCCTAATCCCTAACCCCCCAATCATCTTCGCTTTTCTGTGTGTAGGTTGCAGGTACGCGGCTGAAATTGAAGATCTGGAATCCTTGTGCAGAGACGAACAGATCCCCCTTCGTTTCGCAGATTTTTCGGAGGACCGTGGCACCGGGCGCCATCGTCCCAACAACTTTTGCTCAAATTTGCAGGACAGCGCCGTATCGACATTTTACTACTAATTCCAGGTCCACAGCTTCATCCTATAACCCGAACTCAGTTTATAAGCGAATCTTTATGACTTTCTATGCATCCTTAGCTTAATTTCCTTAATCAACATTCTTTACAAAAGAGGGTAGCCTTGCTTTCCTAACCCTTGAAATTCATTTAGCATCCAATCTTACATCGTGTGGGATTGGATCTTATGAGTTTCAACCCCTCTTTTGAATGTAAAGTCTTCCCCCTAAGTGAAAACCCATCGAATCCTAGCGAACCTCCCTTCTCTCTCCTTGGAGTTAGAAGAGGGGAGACCAACTAGGCTTCGACCGCGATTTTCCGCTTTACATTTTGGTGAACCCGACGTGAACATCCTTTCTGATTTTTTCATGCTTAGATCTGAAAAAATTGATTACATTTCCATGTTTGATCTTTTGCAAAGTTTTAGAGGTGATTGCATTAAAACCCTAAAATTTCTTTTTAGTAATTAAACTTGCGAAATGTCTAAATGTTAATGCTTGTTTCAGATCTGTCCTTCTATTACAAATTATCAATTCATATTTGTGCTTTAATTCTGAAGATTAAGTGGTTAAAAGTCAAAACCCTAATTTTTGAAACCCTCTTGATTCAACCTTTGTCCGACAATTTGACCAATCAAAACATCTCCAAATCAGCTGTAACTTTGGATTCCGCAATAAAATCACAATATCTTTCATCCCTAAAAATTTGGAAAAAAGTTGCGAGGACCGTGTTGCACTCCAAGCGCCATCATCCCCGACATTTTTTCCAAAATTTCGGGAGCGAGATCTTGCTGTATTTTCCTGCTAAAATCCAGAATTTTGGCTGATTTTTTCAATTATAACACTTTCAAAATTACAGTCAAAGTTGGTCTTGTGATTGCTTGGTCTAAGGCTCCTAATCATTCAAAAATTATCGAAACTGAAATTTTGTGTCAAAATTGTGTTCTTACTGTCTTAGATCTGAAAATTGTATTTGCATTCATTCGAAATTTCAGTGCTTTATTCAAATATTTGCATTTTGTGACTTTTGAAATTAAGTGCCTAATTACAACAACTTTGATTTCCTCTGGTTTTTGAAGCAAAGCTGATGGTGATTCAGATACCATGTGTGGTCCTCTATTTCCTCCACTATGAGGTCTCCTTTGATCCATGTTGGAGTGAGGTTGTTGCAAAGGTCGATTTTCCATTATTTGAGACATGTCAAAATCATGAGGTATCTTGGCTCCACTTTGTGCCATCATTTGTAAGAAGTATTGTCTATCCCTCCTCATTATTTCCTCAACCAGTCGATTGAAATGGGGATTTATAATGGATTCTTCCACATTTGCTGAATGTACTGAAAAGTTGTCCACATTGTCATTGTGTGTAGCATTGTTGTTTATAGTGTCCATGTTCTCAACATTTGGAATGTTTCTATAGGTATCCATGTCAGGTTATGTAGTATGATCAAAATTGAAAAAGATATCATTGTCATACTCATAAGAACTCATGTTTGCGGTCTCTTGAGCCTCTTTAGTTTCTCTCCTAGATTTTTGAAGACGGGTTTCAACCATGAACTAGGTATTGACCAAGATGTTTGAGACTAGATGAAAAATGGAAAGAGTATGGAAGACCAAGAGTTGGATGGAATGTAAATGAATCTAAGGTGTACTTGCAATGTCCAAAGTGTAAGCCTAAGTATGTATGTAGTAGAGTAGGTGTGACTTCCAAAGAGAGGATAGTTTCTCTTGATTAGGTAAGTTGACCTTGACTCTAAGTAAGACCAAATGAGACCCAAAGGTAAGAAACCTTGATGAGGGACCACTTAGCAAAGTGTTGTTGTATGTAGTGTGTTGACAAAGTATGATGAGGACAAGCAAGTGACCTTTTGACTCAAGTTTAGACAATTGTGAATGTAAAGTGAGATGTAAAGCAATGATGGACTTTGTGAGACCCAAGGATAGGTTGAATGCTAAATGAAACCCTAGAGAAATGACCTAGGAAGCTCAAGAATTCTGAAACCGACTGTGTTTGCTTGATGGACTACAACGGTTTTTTCAATTCTAGACACAGACACGCCTGTATACTTCATAGACGCGGTTTCCCGACACAGACATTGCTCTGTTTAACACAGATGCATTTCTGAGATTTTTTTGCCAAGTGCACTATTGATTTTGTGGACACAGACACGTTTCTGCCCTTCACAGACGCGGCTAGAGAACATAGACACTATTATGCCCGACACAGACGCGTTTCTGCAAATTTTGTGCAATTTTTCCATTCTGTGAAGTTGTTTTGTTGTGACCAAATCTGACTGTTTGACTATTTTTCATGACAAGAGGACACAATGTTGCTGAGGACTCAATGTTTGCAAGTGTCTAGACTCAAAATGACTCCAAGAAAAGTGTGTTGTTTGATGTAAAAATGTTTTGCATACACTTGAAGACACAAAAGACACAATGTTTTGCTGTTTGGTCTTGAATGTTTTGAATGTTTGACATAAGTCAAACATAATTCTTATGGCTGGCCAAGACAATAGTTGTTGATCCCACATGGGGTTTTACCCCCGAGGCTACGCTATTCAGAGCGGATACTTAGATGCTTGACCTCACTGGCTCCACCCTCGGCACTCACTTCTTGAGTCGGCCAAGCATCAGTCCCCATGAAAACTCCCCGTGGTGAACTTTGTATCTCTACTAAGAACTGTATGTGTGTGGGCTGCTACTAGAGGTCCGACCTCCTGCCCCAACAACTAGAAGGATTTGGGCTTCTAAAACAAAAAGGTGCTAGTAAGGGCATCCGCTCGTGTGGCCATACATGCGGCACTTTTAGCTCTATAAATACAGAAGGCTCCCAGCGGTAGGGGTTACGCCCTACAACTAATCAAGTAAATTTGATCAAACGGGTTTATGGGGAGACATAGTGTCGGTATGAACTAATCAGCACACGTTATTCATAGTTTTCACCATGAATACAGTTATTTATAGTGGTTTGGAAGAAGATGGCTTTTCTTTTGCTACCACTTGGGTCGTTCTCTTCTCACTAGTAGTCCTAATGACCACACGAGAAGACAGGCCCTCTAAAGATCAAACAAAAAGAGCCTATTTCTCAAGACACAAAAGACAATGATTCAATTTTAGTGCACCAATTGAAGTGTTTGTTAGTCTATGAAAACAAGGCACACAACAAAAAAAAAAAAAAAAATCCTTGCCAAGGTCCTACAACAAGGAGTTGTTAGTAGTTTGGATTGTTTCAAATGATTACCCCTTCCTGCAAGCACACAAGTTAGGTAAATTTTAAACCCAAAAGACTTTGTAAAAATAGGGGCCTTTGACCAAACAATTTTGCTTTCAAGACAAGCTGCACCAATTTTGTTAGCTAGATCTAAAAATGTTAGATCAAAATAAACCAGATCTGAAACATTAAATGTAAGACAAAATGGTGAAAAATGAAAACCTAATTTTTTTATTTTTTTTAACACAGACGTGATTTTACCTTACATAGATGCGATTTCGCCCTATACAAACGTGATTCGACAACACAAATGCGATTTAACACCTCATAGATGCGTTTTTGCAAAAAGAATGTAAAACAAAAAATCCTACAAAGCACAGATGCAATTAAAATGATCACAGACATGACTTTGTGACACAGACGCGGTTCTGTGATGCGCAAATGCGGCTGCAGAACACAGACGTGACCCTTGGTCATAGATGCAGCTAAAAACACCGCAGACGTGACTAAATAACACAAACGCGCTTTCTCGAAACCTGCAAAATAAAATATTGCCTATAACACAGACGTGATTCCAGAAGTCACAAACACGCCAAAAAAAAAAAAACACGATCGAAAAGTGCGCAGACACGAGAATGTTGAAAATGTTGTCGAAAATGCCAGATCTGCAACTTCAAACACAAAATCTACAACAAAGATGTTACTATAAAAGGGACAAGAGTCCCACCGGGCGTGCCAAAATGTATATGGTGAAAGTGGATAATAATAATAACAATATTGAAAGGCTAAATGAATTCAACCACAAAACCCTAGCCTAACAATCAACAAAGATCCACCATAACATATGAAGATTACCTAAGACGATGCAAAACACATGAAATCACAAAGATTATACCATCACATGTCCAATAGGGTTTGGATCTCCATTCTTCCTATCTCCATTGATCTTGCTTGATATATTTGCTCTCAGATTTTATATGCACAAGAGCTCAACAAAGAACGGAATGTGGTTGCAAGTAGGATCGTAGTGTAGTCAATTGCATAAAAGATGATTAGCATGAATGATTAGAAATGATTGATTAGGGTTTGATAATGAAGGAAGTATCTCCTTATATAGAAGACACAATATGAAATGGAGGGATAAGATTGAGAGGTGTACAAGGAGGTCGGCTATGATTAGAGGGTAGGTAAAAGAAATAATAAAATAATGAAAGGGGTAGGTAGTGTATGAATTAATAGATGAATGACATGTGTCATAGGTAGAAAAGGTTAATGAATTAATTAAATAAATAAAGATTTATTTAATTAATAGAAGAAGTGGGATAATTAAATAAATAAGAATATTTATTTAATTTAAGCAAAGGATAATTTAAATAAATAAATGTATTTATTTAAATGAAAAATAAGGCTAGAAGAGGATAAATTAATTAATTAAATAAATAAGGATTTATTTAATTAATAGAAGAATTAAGCTAAAGTAAATAAATAAATAAAATATTTATTTAATTAGAGTGGAAAATTTTGGGTGTCTACATTTTGCCCCTCCAGTTGGAAGTGGTAAGTGTTACTGGTTGGTAGTGGCAGTGTTACCGGTTGGCAGTGAAAATGTTACTAGCTGGTAGTGGTAGTGTTACCAGTTGGTAGCGGCAGTGTTACCAGTGGTAGCAACACTACCGATAAGTGGTGTTTATTGCCTCAGTAGCAGCACAACCATGGGTTTCTTTGACCCCCGCTTAGCTTTGAGCCCTCATTAGTCCAAACCGGTTAGTGCTAAGAACTTAAATTTTATAAATGGAATGTTTAAAGTGGTATTGCGTGATGTAATGTGATTTTCATGTGATTTGTATTATGTGGTTAATAAATTTATCATTGAAAATTAAGGCATGAATTAGAGATTCAAATGGGTAAATTTGAAATATTGATTTGGAAATCGATTAGAAGAGACTGCTGGAAAGGAGTGTTTTATTTAATTTTCAATCAATGATGTTACAAGTGTTTATGATGTTGATATTTTCAAAGATTGTCTGAGTGTGGATTTGATGTATTTAGTTGTCCTTGCAAGTGTTTATTATGATATTTTGCTCTATGGTTTAGTCATCCTGTGGTGGTGTAATTGGTACCTTTGACTAAGTGATATATGTTGGCTCCGTTGTATTAACCATGTAGAGTCTTTGCCTTATAGTTAGTCAAGAGTCAGTATGTCCTTGTTTGACCACTTGTTTCTGATAGTGTTGTTATGGCTATCTGCTTCGCCATAGGGTCCTCAAGGAGTGACCATGCTTGTGCAGTGTTCTCTGACAGAGTGGCTTTCACTTGGGGGTTGCACCCAAAGTGGTAGGTATTACGACCCAACAAAAGTTAGATAATAACTGGTAATCTAATGAATTGATTAGGTGGGTAGTATCATAACATTAATAAATATAATCGTATCTTGTGCATACGTGAGTGCTAGTACAGAGCTCATAATGTTGTGAGAAGGCCTGGATATGAAACAACTCAATCCACGATTAGAAGAGAATATAGAACTAGCACTCGCCCATAGAATAGTAGGGGCCCAGATGCTTGCTTGGATGCTGCTTCAATGGGTTCAAATGCAACTGCTAGATCCCTTACTATTTGAAGGGGTAGTGAACCCGCCTAAAGAAACTACAGAGGGTCATTCAATGGGGTTTGAATCACTTGCATCATCAATGGGTACTAGTTCCGGTCCATGCTTATGTGCTAGTTAAAAGTAAACAACTAGCCTAAAGAAATGTGTGTGGGCGGGCCCCACTATTCGCTAGGGTAGGGAGGTAGATTATTGTGGGGGGTATAGTTGCTCTGCTGCCCTCGGAATTAGCTTTTCTGGCTCCGCTTATGCCATCATTGCTTCCCCCACTATCTCTGAAGCCTCTTACTCTGTCTGAGAATGCTTGCTTGAACAAAACTTTGGATCTAAACTGGGGATGTAAAAGAGGGCAACTATAGTTCAGATTACGGGTTTCCCTGGAGGATCTATTGCTTTAACTGTACTAAAAAGTTCTGAAGGTATCCATTGATCATCGCATTGCTTTACTCACTCCAAGGCCGATCAAGTTGCTCTCTTCTCGCTCTCCAAGGGGGACAGTAGGGTCTCCACCAGTTGCTATAGGAGTAGGCTCTATAATATGCTCCTTTCAAACTGGAGGATATGGATTTGGATTGGCCAATAGATCTTATGCCTACGCGATGAATAGTCTTTAGCGCCGCGTTTGCTACGAATCATCTCGACTATATTAGCAGCTCAAAAGGGTGGGAGGCCCACCCTTCAAATAGTAGGGGGTTGGCATGTTACGTATATAATCTAGCTGAAGAAGAGGCAACATTCCAAACTGGCGCATGCACTATAAAGAGAATCAATCATCAAGATTGATCTCTATCACTCCCTTGCTAGTTTTATGGTGATCTCGATGAGATTCTTTACGTAACATGCCCGGTTGCTAGTATGGTTGTGGGTTCCAGGGATAGAGAGGTCTTTGTTGGACTTTTGACAAAGTGCAATTGCAATATACTTAGCTCATTGATAGCTCTGCAGCACCGTATCGATCTATCAATATGTATCTTGGATGGAGGAGGGGAGGCAGTGAATAAGATTGTGGTGGTGATTGACCACCATCTCCGGAGAAACAAAGGAGGGATTGCTATCATAACCTATTAGGCTTATAATATAAGCCTAGAATAGGCATAAGAAGGTGGAGGTGTTTTGAAAAAACCTTTGCATTGAATTTTTCAATTGTTGATGCACTTGTTATAGGTTGTTTCATTTCAAAGATATATAGAAACTTCATACCTTTGTTATTCCTCAGTAGCTCAGTGGTAGAGCGGTCGGCTGTTAATTGATTGGTCGTAGGTTCAAATCCTATTTGAGGAGAGCTCTTTTCTTCAGGCAATTTTCTTTTATGAATGATTTCTTAAATAGCCCAATGGTGAATGGAAACAGGGGTGAAACAATGGCGAATGCGTCTCTGATAGAGCCCAGGCCCGTTACAATTGTGAATACATCTCCTATGGAATCCGGGCCCGTAACGTCTCCTACGAAGTTGTCTTGGCATGAGCATGAGCTATCAACTTGCCTATGAAAAATAGGAAGCCGATCTAGCCCATAGGTCAGATCTCGACCTACCTTATATAGAAGTCTTTATCCCAAGCTCAAAGAAGAACTAGGCTGGCTAACGGGATCACCTTGCCTAAACAAATAAGTACTAGGATAACCGATCTAACCCGAAGGTATTGTCTCAGTCCCTTAGTCTCATGAGAAGCTTACCTAACTAAAAAGGCAGGAACTGGGAAGCTAATGGGACTTGCCTAATAAGATCAGTACTCAATTACCCAGATCTAGTCCATGGGTTATGCCTCGGATCTCCCTAATAACACTAGTTGTGTTAAAATAACCGCCTACATAGTGTGGTTGATATAACTCATCCAGAGTCCATATAGACATGAACTATCGTAAATTTGGTAGGAACAACGCTTTCTCCAACCATTAAAGAAATACTTTCTATTGATTTAAGTGGAACTTCTCGGATAGCTGGGAAGATCCCTCTGAAATGGAACCAAATCGATCAGACAGGTAGGACTAGGAAAACCAACCACCTTGTCTTCATGAAAGGCTGAAGGGTCCACATGAGACTTAGTTGGAGCAAAAGGTTTGTGAGAGGTTACCAGGACAAAGATTCGGGACCTATGAGAGCCTATCGAGGTAACCATCTAGCTATGCAATGACACTCTCTCTTAAGGTTCACATGTGCTTTGTGATGTCATTTCACTTGTGTTTTTGAAGTTGTGTCACCTGGATTCTTGTGGAGTGTTATTGTGTTGTCATGGAGTCATATTGTTTTGTCAACCATGTCATGCTTATGCTTGTTTGAGGTTCCTCAGCTATCTCCTAGCACGGTGGGGTGATTCCATTTAGGAATTACATGGTTGGGTGGTAGTGCCACTTCCTATCGGATGTTTGGATATGTGTCTTCATGAGAGGATTGGCTTCGTAGGTGTTCTTGTGGTTCATGACTCATGCTTCATCTCATGTTTTGAAGATTATTGGTATTGGTAGACCTATGTGGTCATTGTATTGTTGTAATATTGATCTTATGTAACCTTATTATTGGATGAGATCTATCATTTATGTTATTGAGAAGCTATGTATTGGAAGAGCAATATAATCCTATGTTTGGATGTTTTTATCAAGTTTGCTTGATGATGTTAGTAAATGCTTATTGAAGTGGAAATTATGTTGTATCCTTTCAAAATTTGTATGATGAATCTTTATTTTCTTATGGCTTCTTGTGATCATTGAGTTAATGATGCATATGTGGATTTATGATGTTGTGAAATTTATTCTTGAAGTTAGTTCTTCGTTGGTAACCCTTAAGGAATCCTGGTGTAAGTCTCCTGCTTGTGTTATCATGCATGTTGTGTAAATGCACTTTTGATGTTTATACTTTAAAAAAAAAAAAATTGTTTCACCCTTGTTGTGTGTTTTCCTTTGGGATTCCTGGCGGGGCATTACATTTCATATCAGAGCCTATGTTTCAACACTGGGTAGTCTCTATTTGTAGTGAGCCCATTTGCCTTGACCTTTTTGTGTAGGTCTTGTGGTGTGACTTCCTTGTGTCTTTATTTGCCTTTGATCTAAACCTTTTTCTCTTGTGTAGTGTAAGGTCATGGCTAGGAAGGCCAAGGGGGGTGGCCGTGTTGGTGGCCGCACTAGAAGTAGAGGAGGAGGAAGGGGTTGAGGTTCTGATCGACATAGTCCTTCGCCACCACCCACTCATGCAAGTGTGGATAGAGATTAGTTGGTTCATCAAGAGGAACTACCTTCAGTAGAGTAGGTTCCTAAGAGGGATGAGCTACGTCAGATGTTTCAGGAGGTGCTAGCTAGACTAGGCCCAAGACCCGAGATGGATTAGCCCATCCATGGCTAGGTAGAGGAGTCACTTCAAGGGATTCCAGAGAGAGAGAGAGTTCTCCTAGAAGGAGAGAGGTCCCAATGGACCCAGATCCAACTATCTTAGAGCACATGAGGGACCTGATGAGGTCCAATCCTCCCTTCTTTGATGGAAGAGGTACCAGTGCTTTGCTATGTATCCTTACAGTAACAACACCAAGGCGAGATGCGTGATTATGCGTCTCAAGAGCTTCACATCTATCTAGTGGAGACTAGAGGAGGAGAGGATCAGTGTAAGAATTAACATTGCATCTTGGGAGATCTTTTTGGAGAGGTTCAGGGCACGATTCCTCTCACCCCAGTGGAGGCAGTCGCGAGCAGATGAGTTCTATGCTTTGTGCCAGTTTGGGTTGTCAGTGGATCAGTTTGAGCACAAGTTCTATGATCTCAAACAATATGCCAGGATCAACAATGATAAGGCTATGCTTGTACAATACTTCTTGAGGGGTCTTAATGACCACATCAGTGGAGGAGTGAGATTTTTTGAGCCTACTTTAGTAGAGGTAGTTGTGGCAAAAGCCAAGTTGGTAGAGCAAAACCTTAGCCATGCTCATGGTGGCCAGTCTGGAGTTCAGATTGGGAGTGATCCTTTCAGTGGGTCTAGAGGTAGAGGGAATCAATCCCAGACTACTGCATCTCTTAGGGGTCCTTAGGTGCCCACCAAGGGTGGTCAGCAGCAGCAACAGTTGTCGAGACCGAAGTAGTCTTAGGGCCAGTAGCATGGCAACTCTTAGGTCAGAAGAGAAAGTTTTGGAAGAAGGGTAGGAAAACCTTTCCAGGGTAGTCTTCTTAGGGAGCATCTCAGGCCCCTAGAGGGGAGAGCTTTCAGCAATCTAGTGGACCATCTAGAAGTAGAGGACCTAGTAGTGGAGTTTTCTTTACTTGTGGTCAGTTTGGCCACAAGGCCTCTTAGTGTCCTCGACGTTCACATCAGTTAGTTAGTCAAAAGCCAACCACATCAGAGTTGACATTGGGGGATGCAGGTACATCCCATAGAGTATTTGCAGTGGTGGATGACCGCCAGGCTAAGCATCAGAGTACTATGATTGAGACCGTAGGTGTGTTGTGTGGTACCCCTATCTCTATACTTTTTGATTCCAGTGCTGCAGATTCTTTTGTTTCTTCATCCATTGTTGAGCGGTGCGGGCTAGTGTCTACTAAGCAGGCAGATAGGTTGCAAGTAGATCTGGCTATCAGTGTGTGAGTGTTGGTAGATGCCTTCATTCCTAGTTGTGAGTTGGACCTAGGACCTTTTGTCACTTCAGTGGACCTTCGAGTCATTCCTTTGGGGTCCTATTGAGTTTTGTTGGGGATGGATTGGTTATCATCTCACAGTGCTCCTATAGACTATCATTTGAAGACGGTAGAGTGTGTAGATGATCATGGTAGGAGAGTGGGGATCGTTGGAGTTTACCATTTGATATCCTTGCGTATGATTTCTACTATGCAACTTAGGCAGTGCATGTGTCAAGGGTTTCAACTCTTTGCAGTTTCTTTTGAGGATGTGTATGAGGGAGAGAGTCAAGAAATTGCTCTTGATGGTCACCCTATTCTTTGAGAGTATGCGGATGTGTTTCCTTTGGATATTCCCAGTATGCCTCCGAAACGAGACATATATTTTCGCATTGATTTGGTTCCTAGTGCAGAACCTATTTTGAGAGAACCATATCGAATGACTTCTCAAGAGTTGAGTGAGTTGAAGTTGCAAGTTGAGGAGTTGTTGGCCAAGGGGTTCATTCATCCTAGTGTTTCCCCTTGGGGTGTGCTGGTTATCTTCATCAAGAAGAAGGATGGTTCTCTTCGATTATGCATTGATTATCAACAGTTGAATAAGGTAGCCATCCAAAACCGATATCCGTTGCCTTGGATTGATGATCTCTTTTATTAGGTGAAGGGAGCCAAGATGCTCTCCAAGATAGACCTAAAGTCTGGGTATCATCAGTTGCACATTCATGATGTAGACATTCATAAGATGGCATTTCATACTCGTTATGGTCACTATGAGTTCATGATGGTGCCACTTGGGTTAAAGAATGTGCCTTCTATGTTCATGAGTCTTATGAATAGGGTTTTTTGCACCTACTTTAACCACTTTGTTCTTGTGTTCTTGGATGACATATTAATTTATTCTAGATCCATGGAAGAGCATGAGGGTCACTTGCGTCAGGTATTGTAGTGCTTGAGGGAGAATCTACTTTTTGCAAACTTGGAAAAGTGTGATTTCTTCCAGTCAGAGGTGAGCTCTCTTGGTCATATAGTTTCGAGAGAAGGTGTATCCTTGGATCCTGCTAAGATCTAAGCCATTGTTGATTGGCCAGTGTCAACCAATGTTTTTGAAGTTTGAAGTTTCATGGGTTTGGTCAGATATTACTGTTGCTTTGTTTAGAGCTTTTCTCGGATAGGCAATGCGATTACTTCTGTTCAGAGGAAAGGGAAGAAGTTTGTTTGGTTAGAGCAGTGTGAATTGGCATTTCATATTTTGAATGAACTCCTTGTTAGTGCTTCAATTTTGGTAGTTCCTGACCCATCAAGAGATTTCATGGTATGCACAGATGCCTCTTTAGAAGGTATAGGTCCGGTGCTTATACAGGATGGATGTGTGGTTGCCTATGAGTCTCACAAACTCAAGGATCACGAGTTGAACTATCCAATTCATGACTTGGAGTTGGTAGTTGTAGTGCATGCGTTTGTTCATTGGAGACATTTCTTGTTGAGGTGTTGGTTTGAGCTGCATAGTGATCGCCGTAGTTTGCAATATATTTTCATGCAGCCAAACTTGAATGCTTGATAGCGAAGATGGATGGAATTTCTCTACGAGTATGATTTTGAGGTTCTTTATATTCAGGGGAAAGAGAATGTAGTGGTAGATGCTTTGAACCATAGGTGACATGTGGTTGTAATATTGTCCCTTGGTGTAGACTTGAGTGAGAGAATTCTTGGAGTTATTCCTCAGGACACCTGGTATTAGGATGTTAGAGTTATGGCGGAGTCTAGAAGACCATTGGAGGGTAGATATTCTAGATATACTCTTGAGTCAGATGACCTTCTTAGACATCTTGGATGGATCTATGTACCTCCTTTGGAGGGTCTTCCCATTTTAATCATGATTGAGGCCCATCATGAACCTTATTCGGCACACCCTGGTGTCAAGAAGATGCACATAGATCTTAGACAGATATATCATTGGGCTGGTATGAAACATGACATTGCTGATTTTGTGTCCAAGTGCTTGGAATGTTAGTGGATGAAGGTGGAGCATTAGCACCCTATAGGGTTTTTACAACCGAATTTGATACAGGATTGGAACTAGGATATCATTTCCATGGATTTCATAGTAGGGCTACCTATTTCTTCACGGCTTCATGATGTCATCATAGTCATTGTTGATATATTGACCAAAGTTGCTCATTTTGTTCATATTCGATCTTCTTACACTGCAACAGTGGTGGCACAAGTCTTTTTGGAAGATGTGGTGAGGTTGCATGGGATTCCAAGGTGGATCATTTTCGATAGAGACCCTATCTTTACATCGGCCTTGTGGACCTCACTTCAACATGCTTTGGGGACCCAATTGAACTTTAGTTCAGTTTATCACCCAAAGACCGATGGTCAAACTAAGCATGCGAATCAAGTCTTGGAGGACATGGTTTGCATGTATGTTATGGATCAGCAGTTGCGTTGGGAGGAATATCTTTACCTTGCGATGTTTGCTTATAATAATGGATATCATAGATCTATAGGCATGTCACCCTTCTAGGCATTGTATGGTCATCCTTACCATACTCCTTTGAGTTGGGATCAGTTGGAGGATAGGGTATGCTTAGGCTTAGATTTTCTTCATAAGATGGAGCAACAGGTTGAGCAGATTCATGGGTATTTGGTTGCTACCCAGGGAAGGTAGAAGAAGTATGTTGATGCTCATAGAGTCGATCGCTAGTTTTCAATTGGCGACTGCGTTTTCTTGAGAGTGCATCCACTGAAGTATCTGATCTGTTATGGAAAGGGTTCTAAGTTGGCCCCTCATTTTGTAGGCCCTTTTGAGATCCTTGAGAGGATAGGACCTGTTTCCTACCATCTTGCCTTGCCACGGAGTCTATCCCACATCCATGATGTCTGTCATGTTTCTATTCTTCATCCTTATCATTGTGATGTGACCCATGTTCTTGATTGGAACACTTTGCAGGTCAAGGACGAGCAGCTTTCCATGGAGCCCATGTGCATCCTTCAGCATCGGGATTTGGCCCTCAGGGGTCATACCATCGAGCAGGTAAGGGTCCTATGGGACCCCAGGGATGAGTCCTCTGTGACTTGGGAAGAAGTAGTGAAGATGAGAGAGCTTTATTCTTACTTGTTTTAGGCTTCCAGGAGTAAGCCTAGGCTTGGGGGGGAGGATGTAGTAACCCTCCTTGATTAGCCTCTTTTGTATGTTTTGAGTTACTTCAGTGACTGTTCTGTGGAACATTATTGTATTTTGATTCGGATATTATGCGATATTATTTCATGCTTTATCTGGATTTATGGTGTATGATTTTATGCAGTATTTCAGTGCTTATGAGTAATGTTATTCTTTATGGATCATTATAATGGACTGACACTTTTCCCTTATATTGTGATGCATTATTTATATGTTGCATGTTTGCAAGTATTGGGATGCGAGGGGATGATTTTCCTTCACTCACTCTCATGAGATAGGGAACATCATGATTCTCCTTCATCGGTGTGTCTACCATGTCTATATGTATATTTTCTATATGCACATGTGGTTCTTTGGTGCAGGACATGGCAGGTACAAGTACCGGGTAGGTACGGGGTATCAACTCCACCTAGTTTCACAGGTCTAAGTGTGCCTTATATATATATATATATCCGATGGGAGTGGAGGAGATAGTTATTGTACCCTAGCTTGACCATAGTTACGCTCGTGTTAGTGTTGTCAATCGGTTGTGTTTCCTTGTCTGGCTAATATGCATGTCATGGTGCCTTGGTTTGGTCATTTGAGAGTCGTCATTTGATCTGTCTTGGTTTTGTGAGTTTCTATTTATTTAAATGGTTATTTAATTTAAATAGATGATGCTATCTTGTGTTGGCGTAATCATTTAATTAATATGCTTTGTGATTATTGATTTATTTTAATTGATGAATTGCTAGATTAAATGGTTAAATGGCTTAATTTATTGTGTAAAGTTGCATTAATATTTTTTTTGAAATAAATAAATTGCATAGCCATTTAAAAGGGTTAAATGCTTATGTTGAAGGAAGTATTTAGGGAAAGAAGAAAGAAATAAAAGCTTTCCTTTGTATTTTTCCATTTGGCCTTTTTAATTTAATCATTTGAAAGAATTATTATTTTGGGAAAGAAATAAATTTGATTGCCTTTTAGTTTTAAAATATTTAAATTTGATTGGATGAAAAAACTTTAACCTAAAATCTTGGGTTAAAAGACATTTTTGGGCATCAATTTTGGGCATTCACGGCAGGAGAAGAAGATAATTTTTCGAGAGAAAATTATAGAAAAACTTCCTGAAGGAGCTAGATATTCGACCTGACTGCAAGACTAGAGTTTCTTCATCCCTTTTACTTGCTAATTGCTTCAAGGTTGGAGGTTCCCTTCTTGTTTTGAATTTGTTTTGAAATTTTCAATTTGCTTCCTGTGTATGGAAATTTATGTATTCTGCCTATAGATTCTTTTTGGAATATTGAAATGGAAGAAAGATTGCCTAATATAGTTGATTGTGTGATGCTATAAGCATATGGTTGCATTTAGGAAAGGAATTTGTTCATTTCATCTTTGTTGTGTGTTATTTGTTCATAGCAAACAATTTCTTGATTTACCTCTTCTTTGGAAAGAAAGAATTTTAGATTGGGCTTGTTGGTTGCATCCTTGTTTCTATTCTATCATGATTTGGCTAGCTATTCTTTCCAGTGTGTTTATTTCACCATCTACCTTGCTGGTAAACTCTTCCTTGAAATTCTAGAAATTGGCACTGTATGTGTGTGCCCATGAAATAATTCTGGAAATGGAATGTTCCTAGTGGTAAGTGTATACACCCAAAAATGGTTTGAAGATAATTAATTGAATAAGAAATTATTTAATTAATCTCCCTCCCAAATTTAACTGAATTCACTAAGCAATTTGATTAAATTTCTCCTTTCATCTACTTATTAATAAATCTAAGGATTTATTAAATAGGTTCATTTCAATAAACCCCTTTGATTAATTAATTCCTTCCATCCAAATTCATTTCTTCTAATCCCCTAATTAATTAAAACAAATCAAATCAATGAGTTGTTGAGATTAATTAGCCATTTTCCTATTATTTGAATTTCTAAATTCAAATTCTCCTAACTTCTACGGCCCCTAAACCTAACCATTCCTAAACCTAACCCATTCGACCTATCACCATGTCCCCTTTCATCCAACATCTTCTAGAACCTTTGTGACATGTCACTAAGTGTTCCCTTGTTTCTAACTCCTTTTAGAAGCCTCTTGACACTTGTCACCATAGAGATGACAGATGTTCCCTTTAATCCAACCCCTTTGCCAACCTCCTCCAATTTAACCATTGATATCTTCAGATCAATATTGACCGTTGATTCTTGCCACATCACCTCTAGCCTTGGAAATCCTATAAATAAACCTCATTTTGGAGAAATATGGATCCTATCTCATTCTCATTCATGCATTGTTACTATAGGCATCTAGCTTCTAGTTTATCATTCTTAGCAATGTTATCATGCTCAATTTTAGCTTAATTGTATCATAATCTTAGCTCATTTTCTAGATCAATCATGAATTCAGATAGATTAATAATGGTATTCTTGCTAGACCATGCATTTTCATCATTCAAATCCTCCATCTAAGTTTAGTCAAGTCACTAGATATATGCATAATCAGATCTGAGAGCATTTTTCATACTCATATTTATTAGGAGGCAATAAGTCGATTGGCTATGGTTTTGTCTTTCATTTTTTCAATTTACTAACCATTGCTTGTAATGATTTATTGAGTGCATTGTGTTTGTAGGTACAGGTAGACTTCATAGAGCATGACATTTTGGTGCCCACTGTGGGGCAGAAATTATCATTTTCGGCCTCTCAAGATTCAACAAACATTCATCTCTACCGGATCAGAATCAAAATGTCATACGAGTTGATTTTCTAACTCGTAAGAACTACCTTTTAGTCTTGTGCTAAACCTCATCCTATGTCGTACAAGCCCATTTCTTCTATCGTATCAAGTATAAAGGCATGTCGTACGATCTCATTTGTTAGTAAATCTCATATAGTATGAGTTAATTTTCATTGCCGTACGATAGCTGAATTCATTTCATCGAATTTCTATCTACTAAATTTTATGTCATATGAGTCTATTTTTATTCCTGTGCGAAATCTAAATTTGTGTCGTAGTAACTGGAAAATCATGTCGTATGAGTTTCTGCATCTATGACTTTTTGATAAACTGCAAGTTAGTGTTTTTTTATTTTAATCTGAAATTCGCTAACACTAACCGTGACTGGTTTGTGAGATTTTTGGCAGCCTAACTCTTTCATACAGGATGATTGACAAAGAAATGCTTGTCAAAGACAAATTTCAAAACACAATCATGACTACTAACAAATCTATTTTGCAGGTTGCCTATGAATTCAACTAAACTTTGTGTATTCATTAAAGTTTTCTAGGCACATTTCAATTTGGGCTAAAAAAATGAACTATCATGTCTTATGTGTATTTGATGATAGGCGAGTATGCTCTCACCTTTCTTAGGTGATCAGAAAGCTATGCTCATCTTTTTATTTCATTAGTGCATTTCTTTAGCAGGCCTGCCCTCTCGAGGAGTAATAACTTTTAGTCCTTAAGGCCAGTGAGAGGGGAATGACCTAAGTGGGAATGGCTAACACCAAGTAATCCAAACCACTATAAAATAAATGTCTTTTTGATGAAAATAAAAGAAACAACAGTGCTCGGGAATAGCTCTCCTCTGTACCTTCGGGTATATCAAACCTTGGTTTTCAAGGCTGGGAGACCTCTTCATTGAGTTTATATCTTGACGTGCCAAACGGATCCCTTACTAGTGCCAGTTAAAATAGAATCTACCCGATTCACCTCTGAAAGGGTGATAATCTTTGTGCAAGAGAGATAGTAACTCTCCCAAGACACTTGCCATATTGTGCCCCCATTAGTGTTTGGAGTCAGATAATACGGCGTTGAGAATCCATTGCATGAGACTCAGTGGCCATATTCTGATTAGCTATTGGGTGTGTACCTAAGTTAGCAAGCAACAATTTTCATTCTCAGCTAACTTCCTTAGGGTATTAGCATGCTTGGAGCCATTTATCGCATCATGTATTTGCTGTGTATTCATCCCTAAATCGACAAATCAGACATCCAGAAACTAAAAGACATAAGCAAAACATAAAACTTTAGTGATCAAAAGTTCAAACAAGCAAACATTTTATTTCTGCTCTATTATCTGTCATACGAGTTAGGATCTCTTTCGTATGAATCTGTTTGCATAAAATTTTGTTGTGCTACACAACATTTTGTGTCGTACGAGTCATCTATTTTATTGTATGGTTCAAAAAAGTGTGCCGTACGAGTCTCTACTTTTTACATGAAAACTTCTTCTTTTTCATACAAACTCATATCTTGTGTCATTCTAAACTGTATATCCTATCATATGAAACTCTGCATTTGTCAGTCCAGAGTTGTGTCTTACATGCCTGTTTCAAATTTATCATTTTTGCCTGATCAATTTGTAGTAAGCATAAACACCTGTTATTTGTCAGTTTGTGCTTAGATTGTCTCCTTGGTTCACTTGGTCAAGATATCACCAATCAAAATCAAACTCTAGAAGATAAACACCTTAAGATTTTCAAAGTGCTCACCCCCAACAAGTTCAAAATCTAAACATCTCAAAGTGCATTATCACCCTCTTTGATAAACTAATCACTCAAACATAGTCTCTCATCAGGATCAATCATCCTTTATCACAAAACTAAAACGTTTGGTCAGGATAACTTTGTCCCACACCGTAGGATATATCATTCCTACTAGACTTGGTTCTTATCAAATCATCACCATTGCACTTCTAAACCAAAGATCGAAAAACTTGCAAACATTTAAGCACTTGAATTCTCTTTTAGTGTCATACCACTCTATTGACCTAAAATTGACTATTGATCACTTACCCAAAACAACCTTTTGGACAATCGAATCCTAAGAAAAATAACACGTGTATACGCATTCTAACTAGAGCTCAGAGATGAAAGATCGTAGATACTGAAATCGAAACATTGGAAACAAACATAACCATGGAACATGAAAATGAAATACAAGTCGAAGAAGAAATACCAGAACAGAACATTAGAGACATCAAGAAAGATCCCCAATTTGACAAATTTATGCAGAAATTGTTAGAGGAAGAGAATGAAAAATACTTTCTAATGCTAGCCAAATCTGGTGCTACAGTTCCCCAAGATTTTGATGTGAATAAATTGACACAAAAGAAAAGTGACCCTCCACCTAATAATGAACAATATGAGGGCATCTTTGGTCTCCGCATGAATGACACATCAATTCCCAATAACACTAGAACCAATGAAGAAACCGATATACCTAGAAGAGATGAAGTAGAAATCCTGAACAACATTCACTTCAATGAGGATACAAGAAGAGCTAGAGATGAAACAAGAAGAGATCCCAATCCTCCTAGAATGCAAAATCATGGTCATGTAAGAACAAATCATATTGATAATCCTATCATGACTCTCACACAACAATTGCAAGCAATGCAAACACAAATCCAAGAGATACAAAGAGGAAATGTTAGACAATACTCACTTCAAGAAATCTGTCTTTATCCTTTCAACATAAATCTAAACATGATACCATTTCCTATAGGTTTTAAAACTTTGAGATATGAAAAATATGATGGAAGCACTGACCCTCATGATCATATACGAGAATTTTGCATGATGAGTATGGAGTTTGCACATGAGGATACCTACTTAATGAGACTATTTCCGAAAAGCTTAACTGGACTAGCTATGGAATGGTTCTCCAAACTTACACCTGGACTTAGATCTTTTTCAGAATTGGTAGATAAGTTTGTTTCACAATACTCCTACAACATACAACATGTAGTAACAATGCTTGACCTATGTAACACTAAACAAACAAGTGGAGAACCCTTCATGACATTCTTACAATGATGGAGATGCCTAGCATCATGGTATCCTCGTACATTGCCAAAGTACCAAAAAAATGGACATATTCATTGACAACTTAAATGATCAAATGAGTTATTACTTAAAAATGCAAGGAAATAAAAGCTTTGGAGAAATGGTTGATAATGGAATCAGAATGGAAGAATCCATGATAAAGAAGGGTGAGTTGAAAATATACAAAGAAGGAGTCCATCCTCCTAACAACAACAATAACAACAATCACAATGATAAGCCAAATTTTCAGAATAGAAATCGAAATGTCGTCAATGATAGAAGAGTAGATAACAACAATGTGAAACCAAAGCAACTAGTTTTCAATTTATCTACTCACTTGGCAGTAGCACAGTAAAACAACAATCACCAAAGAGCAACTATCAAAACTTTCTTTCGAAGAAAATTCACAAACATTGGTGAACCCTTGGGATCAGCATTAAAGACACTTCTTGCAAACAAATTGATCACTTTACCAGAAGAAAGGAACTACAAACCTCAAATCAAACCACCTTGGTGGAATGATAATGAGTATTGCGATTTCCATCGAAACAAGGGACATCTCACAGATAATTGTCAAAAGTTGAAAAATGTCATACAAGACTTAATTGATAATGGCGTAATAACCATGGATGGACATACAAGAAATGAATCTCATACCACCTTTAAAACTCCACTTCCAAACCATGAGAAAGGCGAGTCATCAACAACAAACAATGGTAAGGGTAAAGCAAAGGTAAACTAAACTCATACATATGATAATGTGGTGAATGTGATTGTAGTTAAAGAAAAACAAAATCAAGAAAACGCTCATGCCATCACAAGAAGCAAAGTCAAAGTTGTTTTTCTAGGTCCTACAACAAACACATCATCCACTACAACAAAACAATGCAATCTAGTAGAACAATTGTTGAAAACACCTACCCAAATATCAATCTTGGAACTTTTAAAGCTTTCACCCACACAAAAAGAAATTCTTGAATGAGCATTAGTAGATACAATAGTTTCCAAAGATCTTGATATCGATCAATTCCAAACCATGGTGGGACACCTCACAACCCCTCATTTCTTCTCATTCACTGATGAATATGACATGTCCTTGCAACATCCTCACAATGCTCCTTTGCATATTGAAGTCCTCATTCACAAAACATGAGTTAAGCATGTTTTAATAGATGATGGAGCTGGCATAAATATCTATTCATTGAGTCTTGTTTATACCTTAGGATATTCAGAAGATGTAGTTGACGTCCAGAAAAGGATCACTATAAAAGCCTAAAATGAAGAAGAACGTTCCTCCAAGGGAATTGTGATACTACCAATCAGAGTGGGACTTATACAAGAAGACATAGCATACTAAATTCTAGACTTGGACCTATCATATAATGTGCTCCTAGGGAGACCATGGATACATGACTTTCAAGATATCCCATCAACCTATCATCAATGTGTCAAATTTCCTTACAAAGGAAAAGAAATCACAATATCCGCAGATGCAAATCCGTTCCAATATTGCAGCAATCTTAAAATGACTCAGGAAGTAATTTTTCCACATAATAGGGAAGCAACATTTTCGAACACACAATCCAAGGAAAAATCATTCGCCTCTATTCTATCAAGTATGGAAAAACAAGTGTAGCTAAGAGATCAAGGGAATGGAGAATACTCAATATCACAATTACCACTTTCTTCTAAATCGTTGGGAAAACCATCAAACTCTAAACAACAACCAATTGTGAAACATCTTCCAATATTTGATGGAGCATTTATTAGTGTTGGAATCTTATCAGAGGAGACAGAAGACAAAGATGTACTATAGTGGCTATACAAAGATGAAGAAGTTCAACAAAAGATCAACAATGTCAGAATACCTACAGAAAAATATGGAAAAGGATTCAACATTCTTCGAAGGATGGGATACACTGGGATAGGCCCTATAGGAAAAAGAAAAGAAGGTATCTCAGAACCTATTGAGCCTCATACTCAACAGACTACAGACAAAATAGGTTTAGGGTATGGACAAGTCACTATACCGGAAGACACATCTTTTAGCCAACAACAAGAGGAATATAAAAATAGAAAAGAACAACTGGCAATTGAAAGGGAAGAAAAATCAGTTAAGCAACAAGCACAAGCAAACACAAAATGGCAAAAGAAACAAGCTTCAAATCAACAAGAGAAACAAACTAAAAACATCTCTCAAGCAGCATTAAATCTCAATCAAACAAGAAATAAGCTAATATAAGTTTAGGAGAACTCACAGAAAAGTTGACAAAAATCAATCTCAGTCCTGAAGAGGTTGAATATGAAAGAAGAAAAAGTATAGCCAGAAAAGTGGAAGAAATGTTATATGACCAAATCTGTAGACTACAAGCTACAAGTGATACAAATTCTAATGAATGGGAATGGGATTCATATCACTCTGAAGAATCAGCTAAAGAAAAATGCTTTGAAGGAGATATGGAAGTCAATATAGTTCACACGTATGCAGGACAAACGTCAGGAACAAGTTCACTTGAATTAGAATCACATTCGGCTAACTTGGACTTAATCGAGGATGATCATGAACTTCTTACTCGAGATCATTCTAATGAGAGTACTATCCTATACATCGACATATATATTGAAAAATTTGATACATCCATCATGACCCTTGAAACCCTTGAAACATACCAACCTAAAGATCCTCTACCTCTAATCCATCCCGAGCTTATCGACTAGGAAAATGAAGAACCTACTGCTATTGATACCTTTTCTGAATGACCAGGCCATATCTATATATCTTAACACAATCGAACCCACAACAACTCTCACCAGGAATGTCAGCAACGCATCTTCTAGTCAAGTGGGTGCCAAATCTCCTAGTCGCAAAAGTGAAAATAAAGAAAAGAATATCAAGTCTAATGTTGAAAACCATTTTTTGGCAACATTAGATGAGGAAAAAGTAAAAACAAAGGACACATCTAATGGTGAAAACCTACTTGAGACACTAGAAGATGGGAGATTTGGTACTTTACCTGAGCACTATCATGAAAGGTCATCCATTTTGATCGAACCAACAGAGGAAGTTAACATTGGTACAACAGAGAAACCAAGGATTCTTCATCCAACAACTTCTTTGTCCAAAGAAGAAATGCAACAATATGTGGAATTCTTCAAACAATAGCAAAAAAAATTTGCTTGGTCATATGAAAACATGCAAGGGTTAGATCCATAGCTTATTATGCATCACTTGAATGTTAGTCCAGGAGCCAAACCAGTCAAACAAAATTTAAGGAAAATGCATCTGCATATCGCTCTCCTAGTCAAGGCAGAACTAAAGAAATTAATGGATGTAGGATTCATCAGACCTGTATCATATCCTTAATGGGTATCCAACATTGTTCCTATTTCAAAACTAGCTAAAAGCATCAGAATATGCATAGATTTCAGAGATCTTAATAATGCATGTCGAAAGGATGACTTTCCTTTGCATAACATTGACATCATTGTAGATTTAATTGTTGGACACTCCATGTTTTCTCTAATGGATGGTTTCTCCATATACAATCAGATCAAAATAGCACCTTGAAGATCAAGAAAAGACAACTTTCACATGCCCATGGGGTTCTTTCTGCTGGAAAGTCATGCCTTTTGAACTCAAGAACGCAGGTGCTACATATCAAAAAGCTATGACAACTATATTTCATGACATGATGCATACATTCATGGAAGACTATGTGGATGACATATTAGCTAAATCCTACAATAGAGAAGAACATATAGATATATTGGAAAAGATATTTGATAGGTTAGAACAATACAAGATAAGGCTAAACCCTAAGAAATGTGCCTTTGGTGTTACTTCACGAAAGCTAATGGGTTACATTGTTTCAGCAAGAGGAATCGATGTAGATCTAGCTAAGGTTAAAGTAATCATGGAAATGGCATCTCCCAAGAACATCAATCAACCAGGATCACTACAAGGAAGACTCCAATCAATCAGAAGATTTGTGGCTCAATTAGCAGACAAATACCAACCATTCACACATCTATTGCACAAACATGTTAATTTTAAATGGGACCATCAATGTAAAGAAACATTCAACAAGGTCAAGGCATATCTCATGCAACTAACTTTTCTAATGTCACCAATTCCAGGAAAACCATTATTACTCTATGTATCAACCACCGAAGCATCATTGGGAGTTTTACTTGCGCAAGAGGATAAGGAAGGAAAAGAATGAGCCATCTACTACATCAGCAAAACACTAGTGGGATATGAGATCAACTATTCATGAATAGAAAAAGCATGCTTCGCAGTAGTTTTTGCTTCTCAAAAACTATGACACTATCTACTATCTCACTTCATCAAGTTGATAGCTAAAATTGATCCTCTGAAGTATTTTCTCAGCAAAGCCACATTGACAAGACGACTAGTAAAATGGATCATGATTCTAAGTGAGTTTGATATCGAATATGTTGACAAAAAAGCTATCAAGGGACAAGTTATTGCAGATCAACTAGTAGACACACCACTTCAAGATGACCATCCTCTACAGATTGAGTTTCCTGATGCTGATATCCTAACAGTCACAACAAAAGCATTGCAACTATACTTTGATGGTTCATATACACAACACGGATCAGGAGCAGGAATTCTATTCATCACACCACAAGGTCATACCATCCCAAAAGCATACAAATTAAGCTTTTCATGCACAAACAATATAGCAGAGTATGAAGCATTGGTTATAGGTATCAAAATGGCTGTAGAATGGAATATAAAACAACTTCAAGTTTTTGGAGACTCTTAGCTCGTCATTAATCAAATCAATGATGACTATCAAACAAAGGACGAAAAATTGATGCCTTATAAAAAGATAGTGGATGATTTGAAGAAGTACTTTGTAGAAATAACTTTTGAGCAGATTCCAAGAAATGAGAATAAAGCAGTAGATGCCATGGCTACACTTGCTTCTCTATTGCAGACACAAGAAAATCAACAACGTTATGAATTCCTAGTTGAAGAGTTGTTTTATCCTACCTTTAATTGTCCGGATTCCCAAACCATCTGTCAGCTTATTGGACATGATTCCTCTCACTACGACCAAACTTACACATACTTGAAATACAATACCTTACCTCCTAATTTATCAAAGAACCAAAAGGGAAACTTTATTTGTCAATCCTCTCATTTTACTCTCGTTGCAAATACTCTATATAAATGAAGTCAAGATGGTACTCTCTTACGATGTCTCGAACAAGAAGAATCTGAGAAGGCATTAAATGAAGTCTATAATAGAATTTGTGGCACTCATTCAAGTGGTCTTACCCTTTCAAAAAAACTCATACGCTTGGGCTACTATTGGCCAACCATGGAACGAGATTCTTTTAAAATAGCAAGAACATGCAAACAATGTCAGATCCATGGGAACTTGATCCACACACTAGCACAAGAACTTCATGCTTTAGCAACATCTTGGCCTTTTTGCCAATGGGGTCTTAATCTAGTAGGAAAGATAAATCCTTCTTCATCTAATGATAACAAATTCATCCTGGTAGCTACTGAATATTTTACAAAATGGATTGAGGTGGTACCTCTCATAAATATCACAGGAAAACAAATTGCTACATTTATCTTGAATTACATCATATGTCGCTATGGAATACCAATGACCATTATCACTGATAATGGGTGACCATTCAAGAACCAAGATGTATAAGAGCTATGTGAGAAGTTAAAAATCTAGCATAGATTATCCACACCATACTATCCACTGGGAAATGGGCAGGTAGAAGAATCTAACAAAACTATTCTGAAAATCCTTAAAAAGACAATGAACAATGCTAGGAAAGATTGGCATATCCAGCTAAACCTTGCTCTATGGGCCTACCGAACCAGTATCTGCACACCGACAAGTGCCACACCTTTTTCTCTTGTATATGGATCAGAAGCCATATTGTTAATCAAAGTAGAGATACCCTCTCTACGTGTGTCACTAAAAGGTCTCATCCCAAATGAAGAACAAAGAGTATCTAGACTACAAGAGTTAGAACTGATCCATGAACGAAGACAAAATGCCTTTGATCATTTAAAGATATATCAACAAAGAATGTGCAGGAGCTATAATCATAAGGTCAAACCAAGAATCTTTCAAGTGGGAGAACTAGTGCTAAAAGAAAATCCACGCAACCACGAAGATCGAGAAAAAAAAGGAAAATTTGAACCAAATTGGTTAGGTCCATTTGTCATCACAATAGTATTTGGGTCAGAAGCATATCAGCTATCAACACAGGACAAAGATCAACTTGAAGAACCTATCAATAGCATGCATCTAAAAAAATTCTGTGTGAAAAAGCAGAAAAATCAAACAGTGAAAAATCAAAAAAATCAAAAACAATGAAAAAGAAGAAAAAATCAAAAACAATGAAAAATCAGAAAAAAGTAAAAAAAAGTGAAACAGTAGAAAATCCAAAAATAATCAAATATCAAAAAAAGTGCAATAAAAACAGATGGTGAAAACTTGGCAAACAGGTGCTATCTGTCGGCTAGCTCTTTTGTCTATTAGTTCATGTATTTTTTTGCTTGCATCCATACATTTTCCATCAACGTGGACCATCATAAAACTTTGGTACATACTCAGGCATCCCAGGTGGCTTTCTCACCATGGTTTGGATCATTGGGTATATCATGACAAATTTGTTTCTAGGCTTGGGGCAAAATCCTACACCTAGCTGGGGGCAAACTCTTGATCATTTTGAGCTTAATCAAATAGGTAGAACAACAATTAGACAACTCTTATCAAGCAAAAACTGATACATATCCAACATTGAACATGAGATCAAATTATCAACTATCAAGCTATCACAAAATTAATCTAAGCACATCAAACACTTTTCAGTGGATAATTTTATTTTGGACAATAATTGTAACATGATTGTTCAACTTTTCTATATTGTTTTTCTCTATCATGATTTTTGAGTGACTCCAAGATGTCATTGACTAGAGGAACAAGGAAGGAACATGATATTTTTCTTGTCTATTGTCTGAAAATTAATCATTAATATGTGCAAATTTGTCTCAGGACATGATCATCAGAATATCATTGAAGACATTTCCAATTTGAGTATTGAAATGATTAATACTGCCCATTTTACGCAAGTAACACTTAAGTCATCTTGGTTCAATTATACCTTGATGCTTGTGCAAACTTGCTATATCAAAATCCAGGAAAATAGTGCTCAGGTCATCATGGCTTAATTATACCATCGATGTTTGCACTCACTTCCCACATTTCAAAATCTCAATGATGACAAAAAATGCAAAATAATCTAGTGAATGGTCTGCTCATTTCATTGCATTTTCATTTTCATTTTAGCTCGCATTTCATTCTTGCATGGGATCCTACAAGCTCCTTTTATCCAAGGTTAAATATATCACAAGAATCATCAAAATATCATCACAAGTGTATACGCAATCAAGCAAATAACTCACATCTCTCTCATGATATTATCTACCTAGCCCAAATCTTATCCTAATCTCAACAGAATCAGCAATCAACATATCCAAATGTTTCTGCAACTTGATATCAACAAATTGCCAGTTCTTTATCTAAATCTACCTTATCAAATCAAATCAATCAATCAAACCTAATGGATTCTATCATGTCTTGTACATGATGTATCCTTCCTGAAACCAGATGTTCTGATCATGTCCTATACAAGATGAATCCTTCCTAAAACTAGATGCTTTGATCATCATTGTCTTAAACAAGATGAATCCTTCCTAAAACCAGATTGAATGTCAATCGTATCAATCTAACCAATCAAGATTTATCAATCTTATCAATATAAGAAATCAAGATAATCAAATAACTCGCATTTTTATCAAACTAAAGTTGCAGAAATCAAATCAAATCTATCGGGATATCAATCTTGCAAAACTCCAAAGATGAATTATCTCAATTGATTTCCCAAGGGGGCATCATCATACCAGAATTTAGTAATCAAGAGTTGGGGCATCCTATCAAATCAATATCAACATCAAAATTAGATTATTCTTTAAATCAACGCGTCATCATAGCTCGCTTCAAAGAGGGGCAAAATGTATACACCTAAAAATGGTTTGAAGATAATTTATTGAATAAGCAATTATTTAATTAATCTCCCTCCCAAATTTAATTGAATTCACTAAGCAATTTGATTAAATTTCCCCTTTCATGTACTTATTAATAAATCTAAGGATTTATTAAATAGGTTCATTTCAATAAACCCCTTTGATTAATTAATTCAAATTAATTAATTACCTCCATCCAAATTCATTTCTTCTAATCCCCTAATTGATTAAAACAAATCAAATCAATGAGTTGTTGAGATTAATTAGCCATTTTCCTATTATTTGAATTTCTAAATTCAAATTCTCCTAACTTCTACCACCCCTAAACCTAACCATTCCTAACCCTAACCCATTCTACCTACCACCATGTCCCCTTTCATCCAACATCTTCTAGAACCTTTGTGACATGTCACTAGGTGTTCCCTTTCATCTAACTCCTTCTAGAAGCCTCTTGACACTTGTCACCATAGAGATGACAGATGTTCCCTTTAATTCAACCCCTTTGCCAACCTCCAATTTAACCATTGATATCTTCAGATCAATCTTGACCATTGATTCTTGCCACATCACCTCTAGCCTTGGAAATCCTATAAATAGACCTCATTTTGGAGCAATATGGATCCCATCTCATTCTCATTCATGCATTGTTACTATAGGCATCTAGCTTCTAGTTTATCATTCTTAGCAATGTTATCATGCTCAATTTTAGCTCATTTTCTAGATCAATCATGAATTCATTTAGCTTAATCATGCTATTCTTGCTAGATCATGCATTTTCATCATTAAAATCCTCCATCTAAGTGTAGTCAAGTCACTAGAAATATGCATATTTAGATTTGAGGGCATTTTTCATACTTGCATTTACTAGGAGGAAATAAGTCGATTGGCTATGGTTTTGTCTCTCATTGTTTCAATTTACTAACCATTGCTTGTAATGATTTATTGAGTGCATTATGTTTATAGGTACAAGCACACTTCACAGAGCACGAGAGTAAGTGTTACCAGTTCGAAGTGGTAAGTATTATCGGTTCGAAGTGGTAAGTGTTACTGATTTGAAGTGGTAAGTGTCACTAGATGGAAGTGGTAAGTGTTACCGGTTCGAAGTGGTAAGTGTTACTAGTTCGAAGTGGTAAGTGTCACCGGTTGGAAATGGTAAGTGTTACCGGTTTGAAGTGGTAAGTGTTACCAGTTCGAAGTGGTAAGTGTTATTGGTTCAAAGTGGTAAGTCTTACTGGTTGGAAGTGGTAAGTGTTACCGGTTGGTAGTGGTAGTGTTACTAGATGGTAGTGACAGTGTTACCAGTGGTAGCAACGCTACCAGTAAGTGGTGTTTGTTTCCTTTGCAGCAGCACAACCGTGGATTGGTTTGACCCCCACTTACCTTTCAGTCCTCATTGGTCTCCAAATCAGTTAGTGCTAAGAACTTAAATTTTATAAATGGAATGTTTAAAGTGGTATTGCATGATGTAATGTGATTTTCATGTGATTCTTATTATGTGGTTAATAAATTTATCAATGAAAATTAAGGCATGAATTAGAGATTCAAATGGGTAAATTTGAAATATTGATTTTGAAATTGATTAGATGTGACTGCTGGAAATGAGTGTTTTATTTAATTTTCAATCAATGATGTTGCAAGTGTCTATGATGCTGATATTTTCAAAGATTGTCTGATTGCAGATTTGATGTATTTAGCTGTCCTTGCAAGTGTTTATTATGATATTTTGGTCTATGGTTCAGTCATCTTGTGGTGGTGTAATTGGTACCTTTGACCAAGTGATATATGTTGGCTCCATTGTCTTAACCATGTAGTGTCTTTGCCTCATGGTTAGTCAAGAGTCAGTATGTCCTTGTTTGACCACTTGATTCTAATAGTGGTGTTATGGTTGTCTACTTTGCTATAGGGTCCTCAAAGAGTGACGATGCTTGTGTAGTGTTCTTTGAGAGAATGGCTTTTGCTTGCAGGTTGCACCCAAAGTGGTAGGTATTATGACCTAGCGAAAGTTAGATAATAACTCATAATTTAATGAATTGATTAGGTGGGTAGTATCATAACATTAATAAAGATAATTGTACCTCATGCATAGGTGAGAGCTAGTATAGGGCTCATAATGTTGCGAGAAGGCATGGAATGGCAAAACAACCACCTTGTCTTCATGAAAGGCTTGAAGGGTCCACATGAGAATTAGTTGGAGCTAGAGGTTTTGGAGAGGTTACCAGGATAGAGACCTAGGACCTATGAGAGCCTATCGAGGTAACCATCAAGCTATGCAACGACACTCTCTCTTAAGGTTCACGTGTGTTTTGTGATGTGAGTTAACTTGTGTTTGTGAAGTTGTGTCACCTGGATTCTTGTGGAGTGCTATTGTGTTGTCATGGAGTTGTATTGTTTTGTCGACCATGTCATGCTTATGCTTGTTTGAGGGTCCTCAACTATCTCCTAGCACAGTGGGGTGATTCCATTTGGTAATTACATGGTCGAGTGGTAGTGCCACTTCCCATCGGATGTTCGTATATGTGCCTTCATGCAAGGATTGGCTTCATAGGTGTTCCTTTGGTTCGTGACTCATGCTTCATCTCATGTTCTGAAGATTATTAGTATTGGTAGACCTATGTGGTCATTGTATCATTGTAATATTGATCTTATGTAACCTTTTTATTCGATGAGATCTATCCTTTATGTTATTGAGAAGCTATGTATTGGAAGAGCAATATAATCCTATGTTTGGATGTTTTTATCGAGTTTCCTTGATGATGTTAGTAAATGCTTATTGAAGTGGAAATTATGTCGTATCCTTTCAATCTTTGTATGATGAATCTTTATTTTCTTATGGCTTCTTGTGATCATTGAGTTAATGATGCATATGTGGTTTTATGATGTTGTGAAATATATTCTTAAAGTTAATTCTTCGTTGGTAACCCTTAAGGAATTCTGGTGTAAGTATTTTGCTTGTGTTATCATGCATGTTGTGTAAATGCACTTATGATGTTTATACTTTAAAAAAAAAAATTGTTTCACCCTTGTTGTGGGTTTTCCTTCAGGGTTCCTAGCGAGGCATTACATGAACTCGTCGTATTACCTAAATTGTAATTCTAATGGATGAACTTCATTTTGATACCTACATTTTAACATTAATAAATGAACTTCATCAAGTAAACTATATTCTAACCATAATGGAGGAGCATGTCCTATTATGTATAATTTTAAATTACTAAACAAATTATATCCTTGTTTAAACTAATATCATGAAATTAAGTTAACCTGTTTTATTGGGTCAGATGTCGTGAGTTGAGTTAGATGTTAAGTTAAGTAATCATGTTGGGAAACTCCTTAGGTATTGTTTAGTCTTTTGTTGAGTTATCGAAGCTTTTGATAACTCCTTGTATCATTATGTTGTGTCTTATTTAAAAAAAATATATTTGCACTCCATGTGTGTTTTTTTAGCTTTATCCCTTCCAGGTTTCCTGGCGGGGCATTACGTTTTAGGTAGCCACATTGAAAGTGTTTTATTTTTTGAATTTATTTGCATTCTAATTTTTGGTCCATTTGTGCTTGAGAGTGGGGTTACTGGTTGGTTTTAATTCTATGTGAAACAATGGGCAACATCCTTGAAATCAAAATATGGGTCATGTTTGACTTCATAAAAATGGTTTATATGCTATGATAGAGAAAACCATAAATTTCACTGCTTACAATTTTAGGGAGGATTCCTGCAATTGAAAAACAAAGAGTCAGATTTATTATAATCTGTATAGTGAAAGGGCTAAACAATATAGCTTAGAAATAGAAAAAAGAGGGAATCCTTGGATCCTTTCCAAAATTAGAAGCATAAATTAACGATGTCAGGAAATTGCAAATCTGAAATGAGCAACTAAAATTTTATTGTTCACCCAAGAACAAACTGTATGAGTAAGATATCCAAGGTCCTTTTTACATATAAGATCCAATTATACACTTAATTTGAATTTCCTATTTATTTACAATAAAGAAGAAATACATGCAAAGTGTGGAAGCATACTCAAGGCATGTGAGTTGCATTTTAATATATGACATACATACCAATCAAGCTTAAACCTTCAATCTGGCATGGTGCAGTTGCTCCATGTGTTTCTTTATTTATACAATTTGAAGGATAGTATAGTATAAAAATTGGGAGTAGAATCCTTTTTTAATAGAAGGGGTATTGTAAACCAAAAGATATTTGTGTGGTAATTTAGAATATATTCTAATCATTGTACATCATTTTTATAAAATCAATACATACACCTGATTTAGAAGAATATTTACTTGTAGTACCCCTACTCGTTGGAACTCATATTTTGTTCTTGTTATTCTCAGTGGATGCATTATCATCATTTGTTATTTAGAATTATATAACATTGTTCCATGTTTTATCTAATTATGAGATGTATGATTTATTTGTAGTATATTTGTACTTATGTTTTATGGCATTATATGGTTCATTGCTATGTACTGACGCTTTACTTCATCTATGCACTGTGTGTTGTGTATCTATGAGTGTATGGGATGTAAGGGGATGATTTTCCTTCACTCATCTTGGTGAGACAGGGAACATCATGATTCTCCTTCATCGGTGTGTATGTTGTAATTTCTATATATATATATGCATGTGTGATTGGTGATGCAGGATGTTGCAGGTACAAGTACCAGGTAGGTACGGAGTATTGTCTCCACCTAGCTACACAGGTTTGAGCGTGCCTTATATTTTTGATGGAAGTGAAGGAGATAACTAGTAGTTGACCCTATTTTTAGTCAGTTACACTCGAGTGAGTGCCTTCAGTTAGTCGTTCTGTCAATTGGTTTGGTCTTCATATTTTATTGTTTGATCTTTATAAAAGTCACATGATGCTTGCTTAGTTTGCATGTCTACTGTTCCCAATTATTGTATGTCATCGGTAATTGTTATGTTTATAACGTCTATAAGAGTAAAGAGTAGTTTTGCTATTTGGAGGAAAAAGAGTCAAGTGATCTAGTGACTTAATATTGTTTATAAAGGACAAGTTAATATCTTGGTATGAGTTGATATGAATTTTATCAGCTTGTTAGCTTGATAGTTGCAATTCGATCATTTGAATATATGTAAGGACATTATATACACGGAGGGCAATGGTTACTTATAAGTAGTTATTGGAGTTAAGATAAGGTGATTGTATTATCAGTAGTTGATATCGCCCATCGGATTATTGTGTTTTTGGATTATGCATGTATATAGCTAGAATTATAAATATATTATATTTAATATACTTTTCGAACGGGTAATATATATATATATATATATATAATTCGATTGTTTGAATATAAATCTATATGAAAAAAGTCATTAGTTATAAGTATTTGAAATCAAAGTATATATTTATATATTTAAACATAAAATTCCTATGAAGATTAATGTTTAAATATTATAATGAAAGTTATTAATTAATTATTAAAATATAATAATGAAATTATATTAAAACAAATAAAACAAATTTGATTTTATAGGAGGTGGCGGGGGTTATAGTTAGTAATAGGTAAATGGTGGTCGATGGTAATATCGACCACCCCCCTTAATATAGGGAGGGGTCGGTATTACCACCGACTACCCTCCTCCTTTTTAACCCGCATACTCCCTCTTCGTCCATTCACACTGCAATCAGCGGGCAATGACACCTCTCATCCCTCTCGCTGTTCAAAGCGATAAACAACCACTTCTCCACATCCAAACTTTTCCACGAGCTGCAGTTCATTGCATCTAACTTCAGATTGGCCGATTGGGGAGGGGAATAGATTGGCATGCAAGGTGAAGACTGAAATGTAAACCTTAGTTGACTCAAGACTTGCCAGATTAAACACACAATTCGCTGAATACAAACACATAAGTGTTTGATGTAATGTACCGATCTCGCCATTCATCCGATAATTGCTATAACCACGATCATGGAGTGTAAAGAGCTATAGATAACTGGAGATGGACACATTACGTGGAAGAACAAGAAGAGATGGAAGTAAAAGACTTTTAGTCAATAACTATTACTAAGCCCCAAACTTAGGAGAAGCCGTGGGTGATTTTTAGTATAAATAGGGGTGCGAGTAAAGAGGAAGAAGGGACAAGTCATTTTGGCATCCAAGGAAGGGTGGTGGATTGTAGAAAGAAGAATAGAGTTAGAGAGGATATTGTTTGAAAGTATCAAGAGAGTTGTTTTTTTGATAGAGTTGGAAAGTATTGGTGAAAAGCATCATAAGCAAGGCACATTTATCGGCGAAAGGGCATTGAGGTCTTGCATATTGATCAACATTTCAATAGGTCAGGAATTTATTAGTTTACGATCATTATTATTTACAATGTCAGTTATATGTCATGTTTATTGTCTTGCTTATGAAATAGTTATGGTTATGTTTTATTTATCATTACGGATTGTTAATTAAAATCATATAATAGAGGTTGCGATTAGGTTATGACTATAGAAGTGGAATAGTGTTTAAGTTCAAATTGCACACTTATTATTATATGGAAGAAATGTATGGTTGTGTTCAAAACCTAGTTATTAAGATTTATTAGACGTAGGTCTAGGAGAGTCTGGGAAGTAATAGTTTACTGTTGATACATTACAGAGATGGTACGTGTCAAACAGACTGCTCACAAATCCGTAGCAGGATATGCTCATTACTTGAAAGTCAAGAAAGATTCTCTGACACCTGTCAAGCCTGTTGTGGATGACAGCCCTACTGAAGAGAACCCAGCTCCTGAAGAGAGAAAAGAGATATAAAAGGGTCCTACACAAAGTCCAACTAAAGAAGTTACTGTTGAAAAAGGAAAAGAAACCAAGCTAGAGTGCTCACCAGTAAAGCCAATAGTTATAAGTTCTGACTCGTCAGAGGGGTATACCCCCTTAAGTGATAATGAGTCTATGGGGTACTTTCCCTTGAGTGAAAGCAAATCTGAAGGATATACTCCTTTAGATCATGTAGAGTCTAACGAGTGTACTTCTCCATCTTTTCCGGAAGAATGATGTAACACTCTAGTGTAAAAAAATAAAAATAAAAATAAAGACATTATTCTATTGAGAAATTTATTTTGTCTTCTCGTAAGACTTCTTTGATGAAATAAATATATCTATTTTGATATCAGTCTATGGTATAAGTAAAAATTATTGAGGTTGCATACCTATAGTAGTTAACAAGAGTAATTGACCTCTTAAAAATGTTAATAAGTGTTAAATTATGTGTTATACCGACCAAATTGTTCTTCATGTCTTGACAACATATATTCGTACTACAAGTTAATTGTGTGATAGGTGTTGGTACGTAAGATTGCCTTGTTTATATGGTGGTCTCAACTAAGTACATTGAGTCATGTTGTCAGTATGTCTTGTGTACTGTGTTTTGGCTAGTTATTTCGATGTATAACCTTAAGGAAATGAGCCACTGTGAGTTGTTCATAATGGTCAACCTTAGGTTAGTAATTACGTATCTTTCATCCAAGGTAGGTCAGAATTGGTTATGGTTGTCTGTGTCACCATAGAGTTCCATAGATAGAACTATCCTATAGTTTCCTAAGAGAGAGAGTGGCTTTTGAGTGAGGGCCGTGCCCGGAGTGGTGACAGGATAACCCGTTGGAAGTTGGTTAAGAAAGTGAAAATCTAAAAAATGATTAGGGAAGGGTAGAATAAAAGTTAAATAAAATAATGTGCCTCGCACATAGGTGAGCGCTAGTACAGGGCTCATAATGTAGCAAGAAGGCCTGGAATGGCAAACTTACCACCTTGTCTTCGTGAGAGGATTGGTAAGGACCACATGAGTCTTAGTTGGAATCAGAGGTTTGGGAGAGGTTACCAGGATAACCTAGGATGGGGGCTGGGACCTATGGAAGCTGTACCATGGTATCCGCCATAAGACATGTGATGAAACTTTCTCCTTAGAGTCACTAGTGTTTTGTGAGTTGGGTCACATGATTGTGAGTGGAGTCTTGTAGTACTTTCGTTCTTGTTTTATTTTGCTTGCTTGAGGGTTATCTACTATCTCCAGCACAGTTAGCTGGTTCCTTTTCGGAATCACATGGTGGGGTGGTAGTGTCACTTCCCATTGGATGTACTAGAATGTATCTTTAGGTGAGGAAGGACTTCGATGATGTTCTCGATTCATGGTTCATGTACCAGCTCTTGTTCCTAACAATTATTCAGTTGAAAACTAGAGGTCTCGAAAAGAAAATTTATATAAAATTTCATTTTGTAACATTTTAGCTCATGATGTAATTTTTTTGAAAACATGTATTTTCGAATATTGTAAGAAAAGAAACATTGTAATGTATGCTATTTCAATTACTTAATTCTTTTGTATATATTATATGATTGCTTTAAAGTATTCTGAATTCTTTCATTGTGGAAATTTTATCTTAAATATTTAATTTACGAAGTAATATTCGTTGGTAACCCTTAGGAAATTCAGGTGTTAGACTTCCATTGTGTTATTAGATGTGCTAAGGTTTAATTCATGCACTTAATCAAAAAAAATAAAATTATTTCACCCTTAGTTGCATAGATTATAATGTTTTCCTTTAGGGTTCCTTACGGGGCATTACATTTGGTATCAGAGAAAAGTTTCAACACTGGGTACCCTGGGTTTGTAGTGTGCCTATGCAACTTGACTTTTTTTTATTTACGTCTTAACATTTGTGTTTTCCTTGTTTATCCTTGTCATAAATCTGAATCTTTTCTCTTTTGTAGTACTCGGTCATGGCTAGGAGAGCTAAGGGAGGTGGCCATATGGGTGGTCGCAATAGAGGTAGAGGTAGAGGTAGAGGTGGACGACGAGGCCGTGGTTCTGATCATCATAGTCCTTCACCACCACCTGCTCATGTTAGTGCTGAGCCAGAACAGTCTATTCATTAGGACTTACCTCATGGAGAAGAACAGGTTCTCGAAAGGGAAGAGATGAGAAAATTGTTTCAGGAGGTTCTTGCTAGGTTAGGCCCTAGGCCTAAGGTTGTTTAGCCAGTTCCAGAAGAGAGAGAGAGGGAAAGATCACCCAGAAGGAGAGGGATTGCAGTCAATGAAGATCCAATTTCTTTGGGTCATATAAAGGACTTGATGAGGTCCAACCCTCCTTTCTTTAATGGTATGGGTACCACTCTCGAGGCAGAGACTTGGCTTATCGATCTAGATAGGCATTTTTCTATGTTCCCATATAGTAGTAACACCAAGGCAAGATGTGCTATTATGCATCTCGAAAACTTCACTTCAATCTAGTGGAGACTAGAGGAGGAAATGATTGGTGTGTGTATTAACACCGTGACATGGGACTTGTTTCTGGAGAGATTCAGGGCATGATTTCTCTCACCCTAGTGGAGACAAACTCAAGCAGATGAGTTCCATGCACTATGACAGTATGGTATGACGGTAGATGAGTGTGAGCACAGATTCTATGAGCTCAAGCAGTATGTTGGAATCGGTAATGATGAGGCTATGCTTGTACAACATTTCTTGAGGGGCTTGATTGATCGCATTAGTGGAGGTGTTAGGGTGTTTGAGCCAACTTCAATAGAGATAGTTGTGGCAAAGGCCCGATTGGTAGAGCTAAACCTTAGCCATGCTCTTGGTGGGAAAATAGGTGTGGAGATAGGGAGTGCTCCTTCCAGTGGGAATAGAGCTCGTGGTAATCAATTTTAGTCAGTTGCACCATTTAAGACTCCTTAGGCACCTGCTAAGGGTGGACCACAGCAGCAACAACCATCAAAACCAAAATAGTTCCAGAGCTAGAAGGGTAGCAATGCTCAATTTAAGAAAAATAGAAATTGGTAGAGGGGCAGAAAGGGCCCTACAGGGGAATCCTCGCAAAGTGCATCTCACGCTCCTAGCCAAGGAAAATTTCAGCAATCCAGTGGTCTGATAGGTAATAGAGGAGCTTGCTTCTCTTTTGGGAAGTATGGTCACAGAGCTGCGTAGTGTCCTCAGCATTTCCACAACATAGGTAGTCAACACCTGGCAGCATCAGAGCCTACAGTGGGAGATGCAGCCAGATCTCACAGAGTGTTTGCAGCAGTGGATAATCACGAAGCTGATCATCAGGGTTCAGTTATAGAAGCAGCAGGTATGTTGCGTGGAATCCCTATCTCTGTACTTTTTGATTCTGGTGCTTCAGATTCTTTCATTTCTTCATCTATTATGGAGTGGTGTGGACTCACGTCTGCAAAGGAGATGAATAGGTGGCAAGTAGAGTTGGCTATAGGTGTCCGTGTTTCTATAGATGCCTTTATTTCTAGTTGTGAGTTGAATCTAGGAACCATAGTTACTTCAGTTGACCTTCGAGTCATTCCTTTGGGTTCTTATGGAGTTGTGTTGGGGATGGATTGGCTATCTTCTCATAATGCTCACGTAGATTGTCACAAGAAGACAGTGGAGTGTTTAGATGACCTTGGCAAGGAAGTGAAAATTGTTGGAGTTCAGAGACCAATATCCTTACGTATGATCTCTGCTATGCAACTTAAGCGGTGCATGCGTGGAGGGTGTCAGCTTTTTGTAGTTACTTTTGAGGACATGGATGAGTTAAAGAGTTGAGAAATCACTCTTGATAGTCACCCTATTCTTGAAGAGTATGTTGATGTATTCCCATTGGATATTCCTGGTATGCCTCTAAAGAGAGACATAGACTTTGACATTGATTTGGTTCCTGGTGCAGAATCTCTTTCGAGAGCTCCATATCGGATGACCACTCAGGAGTTGAGTGAATTGAAGTTACAACTAGAAGAATTGTTAGCCAAGTAATTTATTCATCCTAGTGTTTCTCCTTGGGGTGCGCCTATTATCTTTGTTAAGAAGAAGGATGGTTCTCTTCAGTTATACATTGATTACCGACAGCTGAATAAGGTAACCATCTGGAATTGATATACTTTGCCTCGTATTGATGATCTTTTTGATTAGGTAAAGGGAGCCAATATTCTCTAAGATTAACCTGAAATCTGGATATCACCAATTGCATATCCAGGATGCAAATATTCATAAAACAGTGTTTCGCACTCGTTATGGTCACTATGAGTTCATAGTAATACCATTTGGGTTGATGAACGTGTCTTTAGTTTTCATGAGCCTCATGAATGGGGTTTTTCACACCTACCTTGATCATTTTGGCCTTGTGTTCTTAGATGACATATTAATTTATTCTTGAACTATGGAAGAACATGAAGGTAACTTATGATAGGTAATGCAGTGCTTGAGGGAAAACCAACTTTATGCTAATTTGGCAAAGTGTGATTTTTTTCAATCGGAGGTAAACTATCTTGGTCATATAGTTTCAGGGGAAGGTGTATCCGTGGATCCTTCAAAGATCCAAGCCATTGTTGATTGGCTAGTGCCAACCAACGTTTCTAAAGTTCAAAGTTTTATGGGTTTGGCTGGATACTACCGTCGATTTGTTCAAGGCTTTTCCTGGAATGTCACCCGATCACTTCTCTATAGTGGAAAGGGAAGAAGTTTGTTTGGTCAGAACAATGTGAGTCAGCTTTTCATACCTTGAAGGAACTCCTTGTCAGTGCTTCGATTTTGGCAGTTCCTGATCCATCTAGAGATTTTATAGTATGCACAGATGCCTCTTTGGAAGGTATAGGTGCAGCGCTTATGCAAGATGGATGAGTGGTTGCTTATGAGTCTCACAAACTCAAGAACCATGAGTTGAATTATCCAATTCATGATTTGGAGTTGGGAGCTGTAGTTCATGCTTTGGTTAGATGGCATCATTTTCTGTTAGGGCGTCATTTTGAACTACATAGTGATCACCGTAGTCTACAGTATATTTTCACACAACCAAATTTTAATGCTCGACAGCAGAGATGGATGTAATTTCTCTGCGAGTATAATTTTGATGTTCGATACATTCAGGGGAAAGAGAACGTGGTGGCAGATGCTTTGAGTCGTAGGCGACATGAAGTTTTGGTATTGTCCCTTGGAGTTGACTTGGTATTAGGATGTTAGAACCATGATAGAGTCCAAAAGGCCTTTAGAGGGAAGATATTCTGGATATAATCTTGAGGTAGATGGACTTCTTCATCACCATGGGCAGATCTATGTACCTTCTTTGGAGGGTCTTCGTGTCTTGATCATGACTGAGGCCCATCGTGCACCTTATTCGACACATCCAGGTGTAAGGAAGATGCACGCGGATCTTAGACAAATTTATCATTGGGAAGGTATGAAACAAGACATCGCTTATTTCATGTCAAAGTGTTTAGAATGTTAGTGGGTGAAGGCAAAGCATCAGCACCCGGCAGGGCTTCTTCAACCTAATTTGATATTGGATTGGAAATGGGATATCATTTCCGTGGATTTCATTGTTGGGTTGCCTGTCTCTTCGCGTTGGCATGATGCCATCATGGTCATAGTTGATAGGTTGACTAAGATTGCTCATTTTGTTCCTATTCAAGCTTCCTATACAGCAACAGTGGTGGCACGAGTCTTCTTGGAAGAAGTAGTGAAACTGCATGGGGTTCCGAGGCAGATCATCTCTGATAGAGATCCTATTTTTACCTCAACTTTATGGACCTCACTTTAGCATGCTTTGGGGACTCAGTTGAACTTTAGTTCAGCCTATCACCCAGAGACGGATGGTCAGACAGAGAGAGTGAATCAGGTTTTGGAGGACATGCTTCGGATGTATGTTATGGACCAGAAATCACATTGGGAGGATTATATCTACCTTGTAGAGTTTGCATATAACAATGGATAGCATAGTTCCATAGGTATGTCCCCCTTTCGGGCATTATATGGTCGTCCTTGCCGTACTCCCTTTAGTTGGGATCGGTTAGAGGATAGGGTGCTTATAGGTCCAGATATTCTTCGAGAGATAGAGCAATAGGTTGGGCGAATTCGAGAGCATTTGGCAGCTGCACAGGATAGGTAGCAGAAGTATGCAGATGCTCTTAGAATAGATTGTCAATTTTCTATTGGCGACTATGTGTTTGAGAGAGTGCGTTCGCGGAAGAGTCTGATTCATTATGGAAAGGGTTCTAAGTTGGTGCCTCGGTTTGTTGGCCCTTTTGAGATTCTTGAGAGGATAGGTCCTGTTGCTTACCACCTTGCCTTGCCACCGAGTGTATCTTGCATCCACGATATCTTTCATGTTTCAGTTCTTCGACCTTATCACCCTGATGTGACACATGTTCTTGATTGGAACTCTTTGTAAGTCGAGGATGGGTAGCTTTCCATGGAACCCATGTAGATTCTTCAGTGTCAGGATTTGATCCTCAGGGGTCGCACCATCAACCAGGTAAGGGTCCTATGGGACCCAAATGATGAGACCTCGGCAACTTGGGAGGATGCAGCGAAGATGAGAGACTTATATTCATATTTGTTTTAGGCTTCGAGGAGTAAGCCTAGTCTTGGGGGGGAGAATGTAGTACCCCTACTCGTTGGAACTCATATTTTGTTCTTGTTATTCTCAGTGGATACATTATCACCATTTGTTATTCAGAATTATATAACATTGTTCCATGTTTTATCTCATTATGAGATGTATGATTTATTTGCAATATTTTTGTACTTATGTTTTATGGCATTATATGGTTCATTGCTATGTACTGACGCTTTACTTCGTCTATGCACTGTGTGTTGTGTATCTATGAGTGTATGGGATGCAAGGGGACAATTTTCCTTCACTCATCTCGATGAGACAGGGAATGTCATGATTCTCCTTCATTGGTGTGTATGTTGTAATTACTATATATATATATGCATGTGTGATTGGTGATGCAGGATGTTGCAGGTACAAGTATCGGGTAGGTACGGGGTATCCTCTCCACCTGGCTACACAGGTCTGAGTGTGCCTTATATTTTCTGATGGAAGTGAAGGAGATAGTAGTTGACCCTATTTTTAGTCAGTTACACTTGGGTGAGTGCCTTCAGTTAGTCGTTCTGTCAATTGGTTTGGTCTTCATATTTTATTGTTTGATCTTTATAAAAGTCACATGATGCTTGCTCAGTTTGCATGTCTAGTGTTCCCAATTATTGTATGTCATTGGTAATTGTTATGTTTATTACGTCTATAATAGTAAAGAGTAGTTTTTTTATTTGGAGGAAAAAGAGTCAAGTGATCTAGTGACTTAATATTGTTTATAAAGGACAAGTTAATATCTTGGTATGAGTTGATATGAATTTTATCAGCTTGTTTGCTTGATAGTTGCAATTTGATCATTTGAATATATGTAAGGACATTATAAAGATAGAGGGCAATAGTCACTTATAAGTAGTTATTGGAGTTAAGATAGGGTGATTGTACTATCAGTAGTTGATATCGCCCATCAGATTATTGTGTTTTTGGATTATGCATGTATATAGTTAGAATTATAAATATATTATATTTAATATGCTTTTCGAATGGGAAATATATATATATATATATATATATATATATATATATATATATATATATATATATATTTTTATATATATATATATATATATAATTCGATTGTTCGAATATAAATGTATATGAAAAAGGTCATTAGTTATAAGTATTTGAAATCAAAGTATATATTTATATATTTAAACATAAAATTGCTATGAAGATTAATGTTTAAATATTATAATGAAAGTTATTAATTAATTATTAAAATATAATAATGAAATTATATTAAAACAAATAAAACAAATTTGATTTTATAGGAGGTGGCGGGGGTTATAGGTAGTAATAGGTAAACGGTGGTCGATGGTAATATCGACCACCCCCCTTAACATAGGGAGGGGTCAGTATTACTACCAACTACCCTCCTCCTTGTTAACCCACATACTTCCTCTTCCTCCATTCACACTGCAGTCGGCGGGCAATGACACCTCTCATCCCTCTCGCTGTTCAAAGCGATAAACAACCACTTCTCCATGTCCAAACTTTTCCATGAGCTACAGTTCATTGCATCTAACTATAGATTGGCCGATTGGGGAGGGAAATAGACTGGCACGCAAGGTGAAGACTAAAATGTAAACCTTAGTTGACTCAAGACCTGGTAGATTAAACACACAATTCATTGAATACAAACACATAAGTGTTTGATGTAATGTACTGATCTCTCCGTTCAGTCGATAATTGCTATAACCATGATCAAGGAGCGTAAAGAGCTATAGATAACTGGAGATGGACTCATTACGTGGAAGAATAAGAAGAGATGGAAGTAAAAGACTTTTAGTCGATAACTATTACTAAGCCCCAGACTTAGGAGAAGTCATGGGTGATTTTTAGTATAAATAGGGGTGGGAGTAAAGAGGAAGAAGGGACAAGTCATTTTGGCATCCAAGGAAGGGTGGTGGATTGTAGAAAGAAGAATAGAGTTAGAGACGATATTGTTTGAAAGTATCAAGAGAGTTGTTTTTTTGATAGAGTTGGAAAGTATTGGTGAAAAGGATCACAAGCAATGTGCATTTATTGGCAAAAGGGTGTTGAGGTCTTGCATATTGATCAACATTTCAATAAGTCAAGAATTTCTTAGTTTACGATCATTATTATTTACAATCTTTGTTACATGTCATGTTTATTTTCTTGCTTATGAAATAGTTATGGTTATGTTTTATTTATCGTGAGGGATTGTTAATTAAAATCATATAATAGAAGTTGTGATTACGTTATGACTATAGAAGTGGAATAGTGTTTAAGTTCAAATTGCACACTTGTTATTATATGGAAGAAACGTATGGTTGCATTCAAAACCTAGTTATTAAGATTTAATAGACGTAGGTCTAGGAGAGTCTAGGAAGTAATAGTTTATTATTGATATGTTACAGAGATGGTACGTGTCAAATAGATAGCTCACAAATCTGTAGCAGGATATGCTCATTACTTGATAGTCAAGAAAGATTCTCTGACACCTGTCAAGCTTGTTGTGGATGACAACCCTACTTAAGAGAACCTAGCTCCTGAAGAGAGCAAAGAGATAGAAAAAGTTCCTACTCAGAGTCCAACTAAAGATGTTACTGTTGAAATAGGAAAAAAACCCAAGCTAGAGTACTTGCCAAAAAAGCCAATAGTTATAAGTACTGACTCGTCGGAGGGGTATACCCCCTTAAGTGATAATGAGTCTGTGGGGTACTTTCCCCTGAGTGAAAGCAAATCTAAAGGATATACTCCTTTAGATCATGTAGAGTCTGACGAGTGCACTTCTCCATTTTTTCCAGAAGAATGATGTAACACTCTAGTGTAAAAAAATAAAAATAAAAATAAAGACATTATTCTATTGAGAAATGTATTTTGTCTTCTCGTAAGACTTCTTTGATGAAATAAATATATCTATTTTGATCTTAGTCTATGGTATAAGTGGAAATTATTAGGGTTGCGTACCTATAGTAGTTAGCAAGAGTAGTTGAACTCTTAAACATGTTAATAAGTGTTAATGTCTGTGTTATACCGACCAAATTGTTCTTCGTGTCTTGACAACGTATATTCGTACTGCAAGGTAATTGTGTGATAGGTGTTGGTACGTAAGATTGCCTTGTTTATATGGTGGTCACAACTAAGTACATTGAGTCATGTTGTCAGTATGTCTTGTGTACTGTGTTTTGGACAGTTATTTAGAAGTATAACCTTAAGGAAATGAGCCACTATGAGTTGTTCGTAATGGTCAACCTTAGGTTAGTAATTATGTGTCTTTTATCCGAGGTAGGTCAGAATTAGGTATGGCTATCTGTGTCACCATAGACTTCCATAGATAGAACTATCCTATAGTTTCCTAAGAGAGAGAGTGGCTTTCGAGCGGGGGCCATGCCCGAAGTGGTCACAGGATAACCCGTTGGAAGTTGGTTAAGAAAGTGAAAATCTAATAAATGATTAGGGAAGGGTAGAATAAAAGTTAAATAAAATAATGTGCCTCGTACATAGGTGAGCACTAGTACAGGGCTCATAATGTAGTGAGAAGGCCAAGAATGGAAAACTTACCACCTTGTCTTCGTGAGAGGATTGGTAAGGACTGCATGAGTCTTAGTTGGAATCAGAGGTTCGGGAGATGTTACCAGGATAACCCAGGATGGGGGCCGGGACCTATGGAGGCTGTACCATGGTATCCACTGTAAGACATGTGATGGCACTTTCTCCTTAGAGTCACTAGTGTTTTGTGAGTTGGGTCACATGATTGTGAGTAGAGTCTTGTAGTCCTTTCGTTCTTGTTTTATTTTGCTTGCTTGAGGGTTATCTACTATCTCCAGCATGGTGGGGTGGTTGCTTTTCAGAATCACATGGTCAGGTGGTAGTGTCACTTCCCATCGGATGTCCTAGAACGTATCTTCGAGCGAGGAAGGACTTCGCTGATGTTCTTGGTTTGTGGTTCATGTACCAGCTCTTGTTCCTAACCATTATTCAGTTGAAAACTAGAGGTCTTGAAAAGAAAATTTATGTAACTTTCATTTTGTAACATTTTAGCTCATGATGTAATTTTTTTGAAAACATGTATTTTCGAATATTGTAATAAAAGAAACATTGTAATGTATGCTATTTCAATTACTTAATTCTTTTGCATATATTATATGATTGCTTTGAAGTATATTTAATTCTTTCATTATGGAAATTTTATCTTAAATATTTAATTTACGAAGTAATATTCGTTGGTAACCCTTAGGAAATTCAAGTGTTAGACTTCCAATGTGTTATTAGATGTGCTAACGTATAATTCATGCACTTAATCAAAAAAAAAAAAATTATTTCACCCTTAGTTGCATAGATTATGATATTTTCCTTTAGCGTTCCTGATGGGGTATTACATTTGGTATTAGAGCAAAGTTTCAACACTAGGTACCTTGGGTTTGTAGTGTGCCTATTCAACTTGACTTTTTTTTATTTAGGTCTTAACATTTGTGTTCTCCTTGTTTATCCTTGTCATAAATCTGAATCTTTGCTCTTTTGTAGTACTCGGTCATTGCTAGGAGAGCTAAGGGAGGTGGCCATATGGGTGGTCGCAATAGAGGAAGAGGTAGAGTTAGAGGAGGAGGATGAGGTCGTGGTTCTGATCATCATCGTCCTTCACCACCACCTACTCATCTTAGTGCTAAGCCAGAACAGTCTGTTCATCAGGACTTACCTCATATAGAAGAACAGGTTCTCGAAAGGGAAAAGCTGAGACAAATGTTTCAAGAGGTTCTTGCTAGGTTAGGCCCTAGGCCTGAGGTTGTTCAGCCAGTTCCAGAAGAGAGAGAGAGGGAAAGATCACCCAGAAGGAGAGGGATTGCAGTCAATGAAGACCCAATTTCTTTGGGTCACATAAAGGACTTGATGAGGTCCAACCCTCCTTTCTTTAATGGTATGGGTACCAGTCTTTAGACAGAGACTTGGCTTATCAGTCTAGATAGGTGTTTTGCTATGTTCCCATATAATAGTAACACCAAGGCAAGATGTGCTATTATGCATCTCGAACAATTCACTTCAATCTGGTAGAGACTAGAGGAGGAAATGATCGGTGTGTGCATTGACACCGTGACATGGGAGCTATTTCTGGAGAGATTCAGGGCACGATTTCTCTCACCCCAGTGGAGACATACTCGAGCAGATGAGTTCCATGCACTATGATAGTATGGTATGATGGTAGATGAGTATGAGCACAGATTCTATGAGCTCAAGCAGTATGCTAGAATTGGTAGTGATGAGGCTATGCTTGTACAACATTTCTTGAGGGGCTTGAATGATCGCATTACTGGAGGTTATATGGTGTTTGAGCCAACTTCAGTAGAGATAGTTGTGGCAAAGGCCCAATTGGTAGAACTAAACCTTAGCCGTGCTCTTGGTGGGCAAACAGGTGTGCAGATAGGGAGTGCTCCTTCTAGTGGGAATAGAGCTCATGGTAATAAGTTTCAGTCAGTTGTACCATTTAGGACTCCTCAGGCACCTGCTAAGGGTGGACCACAGTAGCAGCAACCATCAAAACCAAAATAGTTCCAGAGCCAGAAGGGTGGCAATGCTCAATTTAAGAAAAATAGAAATTGGTAGAGGGGCAGATAGGGCCCTACAGGGGAATCCTCGCAAAGTGCATCTTACGCTCCTAGCTAGGGAAATTTTCAGCAATCTAGTGGTCCTACAGGTAATAGAGGAGCTTGCTTCTCTCGTGGGCAGTATGGTCACAGAGCTGCGCAGTGTCCTCAGCGTTTCCACAACATAGGTAGTCAACGCCCGGCAACGTCAGAGCCTACAGTGGGAGATGCAGGCACATCTCATAGAGTGTTCAGAGTGGTGGATAATGACCAAGGTGATCATTAGGGTACAGTTATAGAAGCAGTAGGTATGTTGCGTGGAATCCCTATCTCTGTACTTTTTTATTCCGGTGCTTTAGATTCTTTCATTTCTTCATCTATTGTGGAGTGGTGTGGACTCACGTCTGCTAAGGAGATGAATAGGTGGCAAGTAGAGTTGGCTACAAGTGTTTGTGTTTCTGTATATGCCTTTATTCCCAGTTGTGAGTTGAATCTAGGAAGCATAGTTACTTTAGTTAACCTTTAAGTCAATCCTTTGGGTTCTTATTGAGTTGTGTTAAGGATGGATTAGCTATCTTCTCATAATGCTCATGTAGATTGTCGCAAGAAGACAGTGGAGTGTTTAGATGACCTTGGCAAGGAAGTGAAAATTGTTGGAGTTCAAAGACCAATATCCTTACGTATGATCTCTGCTATGCAACTTAAGCGGTGCATGCATTGAGGGTGTTAGCTTTTTGCAGTTACTCTTGAGGACATGGATGAGTTAAAGAGTTGAGAAATCACTCTTGATAGTCACCCTATTCTTCAAGAGTACGCTGATGTATTCCCATTGGATATTCTTGGTATGCCTCCAAAGAGAGACATAGACTTTCACATTGATTTGGTTCCTAGTGCAAAACCTATTTTGAGAGCTCCATATCGGATGACCACTTAGGAGTTGAGTGAATTGAAGTTACAACTAGGAGAATTGTTAGCCAAGGGATTTAATCATCCTATTATTTTTCTTTGGGGTGTGCCTGTTATCTTTGTTAAGAAGAAGGATGGTTCTCTTCGGTTATGCATTGATTACCGATAGCTGAATAAGGTAACCATCCCGAATTGATATCCTTTGCCTTGTATTGATGATCTTTTTGATCAGGTAAAGGGAGCCAAGATATTCTCTAAGATTGACCTAAAATCTGGATATCACCAATTGTATATCCAGGATGCAGATATTCATAAGACAACATTTTGCACTCGTTATGGTCACTATGAGTTCACAGTAATACCATTTGCGTTGACGAACGCGCCTTCAGTTTTCATGAGCCTCATGAATGGGGTTTTTCACACCTACCTTGATCATTTTGGCCTTGTGTTCTTAGATGACATATTAATTTATTCTTGAACTACGGGAGAACATGAAGGTAACTTACGATAGGTAATGCAGTGCTTGAGGGAAAACCAACTTTATGCTAATTTGGCAAAGTGTGATTTTTTTCAATCGGAGGTAAACTATCTTGGTCATATAGTTTCAGGGGAAGGTGTATCCATGGATCCTTCAAAGATCCAAGCCATTGTTGATTGGCTAGTGCCAACCAACGTTTCTGAAGTTTAGAGTTTTATGGGTTTGGCCGGATACTACCGTCGATTTGTTCAAGGCTTTTCCCAGATAGGTCACCCGATCACTTCTCTACAGTGGAAAGGGAAGAAGTTTGTTTGGTTAGAACAATGTGAGTCAGCTTTTTGTACCTTGAAGGAACTCCTTGTCAGTACTTCGATTTTGGCAGTTCCTGATCCATCTAGAGATTTTATAGTATGCACAGATGCCTCTTTGGAAGGTATAGGTGCAGTGCTTATGCAAGATGGACGAGTGGTTGCTTATGAGTCTCGCAAACTCAAGAACCATGAGTTGAAGTATCCAGTTCATGATTTGGAGTTGGTAGCTGTAGTTCATGCTTTGGTTAGATGGCATCATTTTCTGTTAGGGCGTCATTTTGAACTACATAGTGATCACCGTAGTCTACAGTATATTTTCACACAACCAAATTTGAATGCTTGACAACAGAGATGGATGGAATTTCTCTGTGAGTATGATTTTGATGTTTGATATATTCAGGGGAAAGAGAATGTGGTGGCAAACGCTTTGAGTAGTAGGTGGCATGAAGTTTCGGTATTGTCCCTTGGAGTTGACTTGAGAGAGAGGATTCTCAGAGTTCTCCCTCAGGATACTTGGTATCAGGATGTTAGAACCATGATAGAGTCCAAAAGGCCTTTAGAGGGAAGATATTCTAGATATAATCTTGAGGTAGATGGACTTCTTCATCACCATGGGCAGATCTATCTACCTTCTTGGAGGGTCTTCGTGTATTGATCATGACTGAGGCATATCGTGCACCTTATTCGACACATCCAGGTGTCAAGAAGATGCACGCAGATCTTAGACAAATTTATCATTGGGAAGGGATGAAACGTGACATTGCTAATTTCGTGTTAAAGTGTTTAGAATGTCAGCAGGTGAAGGCAAAGCATCAGCACCTGGCAGGGCTTCTTTAGCCTAATTTGATACCGGATTGGAAATGGCATATCATTTCCATGGATTTCATTGTTGGGTTGCCTGTCTCTTCACATCGGCATGATGCCATCATGGTCATAGCTGATAGGTTGACTAAGATTGATCATTTTGTTCCTATTCGAGCTTCCTATACAGTAGTAGTGGTGGCATGAGTCTTCTTGGAAGAAGTAGTGAAACTGCGTGGGGTTCTAAGGCGGATCATCTTTGATAGAGATCTTGTTTTTACCTCAGCTTTGTGGACCTCACTTCAGCATGCTTTGGGGACTCAGTTGAACTTTAGTTCAGCTTATCACCCAGAGACGGATGGTCAGACAGAGAGAGTGAATTAGGTTTTGGAGGACATGCTTCGCATGTATGTTATGGACCAGCAGTCATGTTGGGAGGATTATATCTACCTTGTAGAGTTTGCATATAATAATGGATATCATAGCTCCATAGGTATGTCCCCCTTTCGGGTATTATATGGTCATCCTTACCATACTCCCTTGATTTGGGATCGATTAGAGGATAGGGTGCTTATAGGTCCGGATATTCTTTGGGAGATAGAGAAACAGGTTGGGCGAATTTGAGAGCAATTGGTAGCTACACAAGATAGGCAGAAGAAGTATGCAGATGCTCATGGAATAGATCGTCAATTTTCTGTTGGTGATCGTGTGCTTCTGAGAGTGCATCTGCGGAAGAGTCTGATCCGTTATTGAAAGAGTTCTAAGTTGGCACCTCGGTTTGTTGGCCCTTTTGAGATTCTTGAGAGGATAGGTCCTGTTGCTTACTACCTTGCCTTGCCACTAAGTCTATCTTGCATCCATGATGTCTTTCATGTTTCAGTTCTTCGACCTTATCACCTTGATGTGACACATGTTCTTGATTGGACTTCTTTGCAGGTTGAGGATGGGCAGCTTTCCATGGAACCCGTGCACATTCTTCAGCATCGAGATTTGATCCTCAGGGGTCACAGGAGTAAGCCTAGTCTTGGGGGGGAGAATGTAGTACCCCTACTCATTGGAACTCATGTTTTTTTCTTGTTATTCTCAGTGGATACATTATCATCATTTGTTATTTAAAATTATATAACATTGTTCCATGTTTTATCTCATTATGAGATGTATGATTTATTTGCAGTATTTCTGTACTTATGTTTTATGGCATTATATGGTTCATTTCTATGTACTGACGCTTTACTTTGTCTATGCACTCTGTGTTGTGTATCTATGAGTGTATGGGATGTAAGGTGATGATTTTCCTTCACTCATCTCGATGAGATAGGGAACATCATGATTCTCCTTCATCGATGTGTATGTTGTAATTTCTATATATATATATGCATGTGTGATTGGTGATGTAGGATGTTGCAGGTGCAAGTACTGGGTAGGTACGGGGTATCGTCTCCACTTGGCTACACAGGTCTAAGTGTGCCTTACATTTTCCAATGGAAGTGAAGGAGATAGTAGTTGACCCTATTTTTAGTCAGTTACACTCGGGTGAGTGCCTTCAGTTAGTCGTTCTGTCAATTGGTTTGGTCTTCATATTTTATTGTTTTATCTTTATAAAAGTCGCATGATGCTTGCTCAGTTTGCATGTCTAGTTTTCCCAATTATTGTATGTCATTGGTAATTGTTACATTTATTACATCTATAAGAGTAAAGAGTAGTTCTGGTATTTTGAGGAAAAAGAGTCAAGTGATCTAGTGACTTAATATTGTTTGTAAAGGACAAGTTAATATCTTGGTATGAGTTGATATGAATTTTATCAGCTTGTTAGCTAGATAGTTGCAATTCGATCATTTGAATATATGTAAGGACATTATATACATGAAGGGCAATAGTCATTTATAAGTAGTTATTGGAGTTAAGATAAGGTGATTGTATTATCAGTAGTTGATATCACCCATCAAATTATTGTGTTTTTGGATTATGCATGTATATAGTTAGAATTATAAATATATTATATTTAATATGCTTTCCGAATGGGTAATATATATATATATATAAATATATATATATATATATATATATATATATATATATATAATTCGATAGTTTGAATATAAGTCTATATTAAAAAAGTCATTAGTTATAAGTATTTCAAATCAAAGTATATATTTATATATTTAAACGTAAAATTGCTATGAAGATTAATGTTTAAATATTATAATGGAAGTTATTAATTAATTATTAAAATATAATAATGAAATTATATTAAAACAAATAAAACAAATTTGATTTTATAGGAGGTGGCAGGGGTTATAGTTAGTAAAAGGTAAACGGTGGTCGATGGTAATATCGACCACCCCCCTTAATATAGGGAGGGGTCGGTATTACCACCACCTACCCTCCTCCTTCTTATCCCGCGTACTTCCTCTTCCTCCATTCACACTAGAATCAGCAGGCAATGACACCTCTCGTCCCTCTCGCTGTTTAAAGCGATAAACAACCACTTCTCCATGTCCAAACTTTTCCATGAGCTGTAGTTCATTGCATCTAACTGCAGATTGGCCAATTGGGGAGCGGAATAGAGTGGCACACAAGGTGAAGACTGAAACGTAAACCTTAGTTGACTCAAGACCTGCCAGATTAAACACACAATTTGCTGAATACAAACACATAAGTGTTTGATGTAATGTACCAATCTCTCCATTCAGCCGATAATTGCTATAACCACGATCAAGGAGCGTAAAGAGCTATAGATAACTAGAGATGGACTCATTACATGGAAGAACAAGAAGAGATGGAAGTAAAAGACTTTTAGTCGATAACTATTACTAAGCCCCAGACTTAGGAGAAGTCATGGGTGATTTTTAGTATAAATAGGGGTGGGAGTAAAGAGGAAGAAGGGACAAGTCATTTTGGCATCCAAGGAAGGGTGGTGGATTGTAGAAAGAAGAATAGAGTTAGAGAGGATATTGTTTGAAAGTATCAAGAGAGTTGTTTCTCTGATAGAGTTGGAAAGTATTTGTGAAAAGGATCACAAGCAAGGTGAATTTATCGACGAAAGGGCGTTGAGGTCTTGCATATTGATCAACATTTCAATAGGTCAAGAATTTCTTTGTTTACGATCATTATTATTTACAATCTTTGTTATATGTCATGTTTATTGTCTTTCTTATGAAATAGTTATGGTTATGTTTTATTTATTGTTAGGGATTGTTAATTAAAATCATATAATAGAAGTTGTGACTACGTTATGACTATGGAAGTGGAATAGTGTTTAAGTTCAAATTGCACACTTGTTATTATATGGAAGAAATGTATGGTTGCATTCAAAACCTAGTTATTAAGATTTATTAGACGTAGCTCTAGGAGAGTCTCGGAAGTAATAGTTTACTGTTGATACGTTACAAAGATGGTACGTGTCAAATGGACAACTCATAAATCTGTAGCAAAATATGCTCATTACTTGAAAGTCAAGAAAGATTCTCTGACACCTGTCAAGCTTGTTGTGGATGACAGCCCTACTCTAGAGAACCCAGCTCCTGAAGAGAGAAAAGAGATATAAAAGGGTCGTACTCAAAGTCCAACTAAAGAAGTTACTGTTGAAAAAGGAAAAGAAACCAAGCTAGAGTGCTCACCAGTAAAGCCAATAGTTATAAGTTCTGACTCGTCGGAGGGGTATACCCCCTTAAGTGATAATGAGTCTGTGGGGTACTTTCCCCTGAGTGAAAGCAAATCTAAAGGATATACTCCTTTAGATCATGTAGAGTCTAATGAGTGCACTTCTCCATTTTTTCTTGAAGAATGATGTAACACTCTAGTGTAAAAAATTAAAAATTAAAAGAAAGACATTATTCTATTGAGAAATGTATTTTTTCTTCTCGTAAGACTTCTTTGATGAAATAAATATATCTATTTTGATCTTAGTCTATGGTATAAGTGGAAATTATTGAGGTTGCGTACCTATTGTAGTTAACAAGAGTAATTGAACTCTTAAACATGTTAATAAGTGTTAAATTTTGTGTTATATCGACCAAATTGTTCTTCGTGTCTTGACAACATATATTCGTACTGCAAGTTAATTGTGTGATAGGTGTTGGTACATAAGATTGCCTTGTTTATATGGTGGTCATAGCTAAGTACATTGAGTCATGTTGTCAGTATGTCTTGTGTACTGTGTTTTGGCCAGTTATTTAGATGTATAACCTTAAGGAAATGAGCCACTATTAGTTGTTAATAATGGTCAACCTTAGGTTAGTAATTATGTATCTTTCATTTGAGGTAGGTCAGAATTGGGTATCGTTGTCTGTGTCGCCATAGAGTTCTGTAGATAGAACTATCCTGTAGTGTCCTAAGAGAGAGAGTGGCTTTCGAGCAGGGGCCATGCCCAAAGTGGTGACAGGATAACCCGTTGGAAGTTGGTTAAGAAAGTGAAAATCTAATAAATGATTAGGTAAGGGTAGAATAAAAGTTAAATAAAATAATGTGCCTTGCACATAGGTGAGTGCTAGTATAGGGCTCATAATGTAGCGAGAAGGCCTAGAATGGAAAACTTACCACCTTGTCTTCATGAGAGGATTGGTAAGGACCACATGAGTCTTATTTGGAATCGGTGGTTTGGGAGAGGTTACCAGGATAACCCATGATGGGGGCCGGGACCTATGGAGGATGTACCATGGTATCCACCGTAAGACATGTGATGACACTTTCTCCTTAGAGTCACTAGTGTTTTGTGAGTTGGGTCACATGATTGTGAGTGGAGTCTTGTAGTCCTTTCGTTCTTGTTTTATTTTGCTTGCTTGAGGGTTATCTACTATCTCCAGCATGGTGGGGTGGTTCCTTTTCGGAATCAAATGGTCGGGTGGTAGTGTGACTTCCCATCGGATGTACTAAAACATATCTTTAGGCAAGGAAGGACTTTGCTGATGTTCTTGGTTCGTGGTTCATGTACCAGCTCTTGTTCCTAACCATTATTCAGTTGAAAACTAGAGGTCTTGAAAAGAAAATTTATGTAACTTTCATTTTGTAACATTTTAGCTCATGATGTAATTTTTTTGAAAACATGTATTTTCAAATATTGTAATAAAAGAAACATTGTAATGTATGCTATTTCAACTACTTAATTCTTTTGTATATATTATATGATTGCTTTGAAGTATTTTGAATTCTTTCATTGTGGAAATTTTATCTTAAATATTTAATTTACGAAGTAATATTCATTGGTAACCCTTAGGAAATTCAGGTGTTAGACTTCCGCTGTGTTATTAGATGTGCTAAGGTTTAATTCATGTAGTTAATCAAAAATAAATAAAAATTATTTCACCCTTAGTTGCATAGATTATGATGTTTTCCTTTAGGGTTCCTGACGGGGCATTACATTACTCACATTCAGATATCTATTTGTCCATCACCAATCAGTGTTCTTTATGACCAACATATGTAGCTAAGAACTCTTAGGTTTGGAGATAATGTTTGCAAACTCAGATACTCAGGCATTTGATACATTTAGTGGACATAGTACTAATGCCAAATTTAGATGATTATCTAGATGAAGCCAACTACATGTACATAATATGCCATAGAAAAACAAAGAAAATCATTCCTTTCACTCTTAGTAAACTAGTTGTTAGCAAACAAATCAAGCATAATAATAGGATATGAAAATTTGAGTTGCTATTAAAGTCACAATAAATACACATAATTGTATTGTTTGAAAGTTATTAAACTCTTTGATCTTACAAAATGGCCTAGGGCATTTCCTTTTAATTTTTAAGTATGCGAGAAAACATATAGCCTGCAATGTTTTTCCAAGTTCCATAAGCATCCCAATATAGACTTAAGTTGTAATTTAGTCAAAAACATATATCAATAGCTCTACCCAAGGAGTAATAGCTCTTCTTTCTCTATTTTTATGGTTAATAGATAGGAGTCTCATTTTCTTCATAGCCATTGGCTCTAATATTTTGCATGACAAAATGATTATGACATTTTTGAAAACAACAATATCTCCACCATTCAGATAGTTATCGAAAACAAGACTCTCCCACCCATTTTTAAAATTTGCAAGGCCATTGTTAACACACAATTTTCTGGGCCACAAGTGACCATTTAGTTCGATGGGAAGGATATCTGTATAGTGCCCATCATGCATTCCACCTACAAACCTCCATGGGATTTCCTAAAACAAATAATTAATTTTCCACTGACAAAAAAATGACAGTTCTTTTATAGTTGAAATTGTCCAGAAACTAAAACTAGTTAGCTGAAATATTATGAAACACATAGAAGCAATCCGAATATGTGTTTATGTTTATGTATTTATGTACATAATGTATATATAATTATACACATATATACATATTTTTTTATTTATATGTATATGCTTATATTGTATACATAGATATGCACATACACATATGCATACATATTGATGTATACATATGTATATGTGTATATATATAGATAGAAATGCATATGTACATATACATACAAACATGCTGCAGGTTGTGCTATATATATATATATATATAGAATACATAAACACACATGCATATATAATTATACATATATAAATATTCAAGCAATGGAGTGATTTATTGCCATAGTGTTCACCTTTGCAAATATAACAGGTTGGTTTCAAGGATTTCTTTCTTTTGAATCTGTCCTTTCTTTTAAAGACTAGATAAACCCACAATGGATAACAGGATAACAGTTTTGGGGTCTTGGTTTAGGATATTTATATTAGGCACATATTGAGATGGTTTAAACTCATACACTTTACCATTTCATCCAATACAAATGAATGATTTAACAAAACATATATAGGTTGAGTCTTTTGCTTCCTCCTCAACTGCTTGATTAAGAGACCATCTTGATGCTAAGACAATACATATATATACATGTGTATATATATTATATGTATGTGTGCATCTACATTGATATCTGTGCATTTTTAAAGGTGTCCACTTGGTGTAATGTCTATATCCATTTGTTTAGTTGTGATTGTATATGTCTGTCCAACTGGTGTCTTATGCATACATGCATTCATCTATGTTGCTAATCCAAATTGGTTTAGTTGAAACTTGTAATGTGCTTTTTTTTATTTATTGTCTACTCTTGTCTTGAAGTGCAATATGACTTGTGTTTTCTGTTAAAATATATTCATTTATGTTTATTGTTGTGACATAGACTTTCTATTTCACCATACAAAACTCCATTCCTCATCTCTAGAGAATAGTTTTCACTATGTCATCCACAACAAGCTCTCCTAATGGCTCAAAACAACCTTTTGCTGAAACTTCGGTGAGCTTATTTGTTTATATGTTTTTCATATTCATCTTATTTACAATCATTATATCTCTATTTGTTCTTTTATTTTGGAAAGCACTGCAAGTTCATATACCAACATATGTCAGTGTTTCAAGTATTTTTTAAATGTGTTTATGTATTTATATATATAAATAAATTGATAGAGGTGTTTCCTGCATTGTCCTTGTGTATTTGCATATGTGAATATGTGAATCTATAATATGTCCATGCACACAAAAGAACATCTATAAAGAAAGGCATACATAGATAGTAATACAAATTGGAAGCTCCAAAAAAAAAAGGTTACCATATCCATGCCAATGCATACAAATGTACATGAATTTGTGTATCTATTTAGCTATCTTCTACTATCCTTGTAGGAAGTGCAACCACAACTACAACTGACCCTGTATTCATTCTTGTGCATCAATGCTGGGGATGATGTCCCCTCTCCGGTGCTTCAGCTTTTGTCTTTTGAGAAATAGACAACTGATGAAGATGAGAGTTCTTGATATAGGATTGTTTTGTCTGATGCCATGCACATGCACTTGGAAATCCTCCCACCTAAGTACAGTGATTTTCTACTTTCAAAGATATTAAAGATAGGCTTCATACTATCGTTGACAACTTATTCTTGCAGAAATATTTGGTACTCAAGGTAGGGTGCTCTATATATTCTCATAGTTTGTTGTTGCCTTTTAAAATATCCCTTTGCACACTATCCAAATTATTCAACCTCTTGTTTTGTTCATTTTACAGGACTATAGTAATATTCAGCCTTGCTGTCAAATTTAGAAATTCTCCATTACTTGGAAAACCTAGATACCTATTTAAAGAGAAGGAACAACAAATGTTGGGTCGAGACACACCTCCCACAACCAAACATTCCCTTAAATTTGGAATACACCTCCCACCTGTATAGCATGAATCTTTTGATAATATCAGCCCGATTAAAGCTTTGAAACCCTATCAAAATAAATGGATGATAAAGGGGTTTGTAACAAACAAGAGGAAGATGCATTAGTATAGTACACCAAAGTCCACTGGCCAAGTATTTAGCTTTGATGTGATAGATGATGAAGGTACTGAAATTAGAATAAGTTTATCTGGTGATATAGCAGAGATGCATTATCATTGGGTTTAAGTAGAAGCATATTATAGTGTATTGAAAAGTTGCATTAGAGAGTCCAACACAAAATGGAATAACCTTAACAACCATCTTGAGATAACTTTGGACAACTATCCAATATTGAAGCATTCTGATGTTATTGTTGATGGCCAAGGAAATAATTCTTGATTCACACCAATCAATGAAAATATATATTGCACCAACAACACTTTAGTTGATGTTATTGGTATTGTAGTTGTTGTTCGAGAACTCTAATGCCTCTACCCTAGTCAGCTTTGTAAAACCAGTTTGACCTTGGTTGACCTTTTATGTTGCATTCTTGAATGGTTGAATTACCATGATGTAATGTTGTAGGTAGATATTATGATTATTGTGCATACTTGTTAATGTGCTTTCACATCGATTCTGATGTAAGTTTAATTTTTCTCCTAATTCTTGTTATTAATCTCAAGCTAACACCTTCATTAAATATATATATGTATGTATGTATGTATGTATGTATGTATGTATGTATGTATGTATGTATGTATGTATGTATGTATGCTTGTGTGACTCTTGGTTGCAAGAGATTGTAGGTACAGTACTACCTAGGTGCGAGGTTTGTCTTCACCTGGATTTGCAGGGTTGAGTATACCTCTTTCATCCTTAGAATTTGGGTTAGGTGGTCGTAAAACCCTTAGTTTACCCTAGTCATGATCAAGTGAGCATTGTCTGTTATCTGTCAGTTTCCCTTTTCATTTGGGTTTGCGGGTCGGATATTTGGTTGGCTTTCTTGGGTTGCATGCTTGGCTTGTGGTAAAACTAAGTATTTAATCTTAAGTAGTTATTTTGATTTAATGTGTTCATTTACGCGTTAGTAATTAAGAAACTAAAGTAAATAGGTTTCTTTTATATAATTAATCATTTATTTAAAAATTGCTCTATTCATGTGCGTAGCAAGTTTAATTTAATGGTTAATTTTAAATAATAAAGTTATTTAGTTTATGCATTTTGAAAGGGAAGATTTAAATTTATTTGAAATAAAAATAATTTAATCTCTTTTGCTTTTTGGAATTGAAAGGTTAATTTTAATTATTTAAGAAAATCAATTTTGATTAGAAAAGTAAGTTTTATTCATATATATTTTATATAGTGTGTAAGATTGATTTTGAGAATTTAATTTAATTAAAAATATTTTACCCTCATTAATATTGTGAAATATAACTATTAGCTTTGTTAATATTGAGAAAATTAAAATTAAATGAGGGAGAAAAGCATTTTGATTTTTAATTAGAACAACAAGTTTAGATTATTTAAACAGTTGAAAAGAATGAGTTTTCTTTTCTTTTATTTATTTATTTATTTTATTCTTTTTATTCAGAAGTTGTTTAAATTCTAAATTAAGGGATTAGGTCAGGGGACTCTTCTATTTAACCCTAGGTTTGGAAATATTTTGGGAGGAGAATTTTTGGGAAAATAATTTCCCAGAGAGACATTTTGGAAAGAGCTCTAGAGGAATTTTTGGGAAAAATATTTCTGGAAGAGAAGATTTGATCCAGAGCTTGAAGGATGGGCTTTGCAACAAATCTCATCTAGGATGGCTAAAAGAGGTAGGAATCTGTGTATCATTTTGATTATTTGCTTAATAAAAGATTTGTGTTTGGTATTCTCACTGTTTTGTTTAGGATTAAATCTCCTAGATTGATTCTTGATTGAAATTGGGTTTGGCTTTTAAATCTATGCATATTAGTTTAAAGTTTATTATTGGGATTAATTTGTAGATTGGTAGACTAATTTTCTACCAATCTACAAATTAATCCCAATATGGTTTCCGGTTGAGAAAATATGGTTTCCGGTTGAGAAAATTTGTCTTTAAATTTGTCTTTGTAGATTGGTAGACTAATTTAAATCTATGCATATTAGTTTAAAGGTTATTAATTATGAATTTATTATATTTTATTAATCACAGATTAATTAATATATACATTAATTAAAGGTTAATTTTGGTATCTGTTTTAATGAGGAAGTATCTTTTTGGAAAAAGATAAAATATTATTTTAATTGAAAAATTTTTGAAATAAAATATATTTATTATTTGATATATATATTTTATGATTGGATATTTTGAAAATTTAAACGATATACTATTGGAAATTTTGGAAATTTAATAATGTATCATTTGGAATATTGGCGAGTTAATGATATTTTCAATTCATAAAATAAATGGTTTAGTTTATATTCTTCCTTTGTATTGAGACATAGGCGAATGGACTATTGAAATTGTGGTATTGTATTCACCTTGTAATGGTGATTTTTATGTCCATGTATGTTGAATACTTAGATCATTTAGAAATCTTGATCGACTTTTATTGGTTAAATTAAAAGGAAAGAATATTGTAGTTTCTGGTTATTGCCTATGCAAGTTTAATTTCTGTATTTGTTTTTGGTATGTTTGTTTGGACCCTGTCGTTTGGTTGTTTTGGGGTGCCTGTTTATGTCTTCGATCTCTAGTTTGTTTGTTGCCTTGTGATGGTGTTATAACTAGTCTTGTGCTTTATGCAGGTGTCGAGTGTTGATTTGTGGTTGACCATAGCGGATCAGGTCTTTAGTTAGAGTACTGTCAAGCAATGGACCTTGTACTAGCTTTAATATGTTCAGTTGGATCCGTTTCTATGTAGGGATCATTTATGTAATTATTGACCAATGTGGACGGTTGTTTATTGGTGTGTTCGCCTGGATGGTAGGAATGTAAATGATGTGAAACTTATGTACACTTAACTTATTTAAATGATCAGAGGGGTCTTGTAGTTGAGCAGACCCAGAGATGTAGCCCTTTAGGGGTAAACTCCGATACCAATTTGGTGTTATGTGTTACTTTTGTTCTTATGTTTCATGTTTTAGTGTTAGCATGTATGGATGGCGTTTTGATAGAATGTGTAAGTGGTATAGATGAAATTAATTGTAAATGCATGTATACAGTCATATTTTAAATGCAGTAAATTGGATCATGAAAGAATGTAGATTAGAATAATGGACTATATCTGCTTATTGTTAAGGAAATTAAGCATGGAAAGATCTCATTATTTTATGATGAAATTCAAGTGTGTTATTAAATTGGATGCATGACTCAAATTTTAATGAAAAGTATGAACGGAAGGTATGAATAAACCTTAATGGATGAACTTTATCTTGTGATCTATATTTTGTCTTACTAAAATAAATTATCCTTGTTTAAAAATTATCTCGTTATTAAGACAATCGGCTTATTGGATTAATTAGCATGAGTTAAGTTAATTATGTAATTAAGTAATCATGTTGGGAAACTCTTTAGGTGTTAGTTGATGTCTTCCACTGTGTAATCTGAACTTTGATATCTTGTTGTATCTTAATGTTGTGTTTAACTTTAAAAAAAAAATTATTGCACTCCATTTGTGTGTTTTAGCTTTATCCCTTCGAGGTTTCCTAGTGGGGCATTACATTTGGTATCAGAGCTCATGTTACAAACACTGGGATCTCTGGTTTCAATTGTGCCCTTAGTTGGTGTGGTGTATTGACGTTATGTGTATGCTTGTCCTCCTTTTTGTATGTGTGTGATTGTGCAGACCTTAACTTGTGTGTAACATGTGTGTTCACACCTTGTTTTCACCTTCTCGATGTTGGTGTTTTTGAGTGATTATATGTGCTTTGTTTACTTATTAATGTCTTGGTCTATGATTACTCATATTCTGAAAGAGAGTCGTATGTACCTTCCTTTTTGATTGTTGTACTCTTTAGACTAATCCATTTGGGTTGGTCAATGCTTGTCTTGAATCTAAAAGTATGAAATGTGCTTGTTTTTAGATTAAAATCTAGCTTAGTGTTGACCACTTGAAAGACTAGTGTGGTAGATATTGAATGCTTATTATGTAGCAAATTGAATGATCATCACCCTTCCTCCTCTCTCTCTCTAGAAATTAAATGTTGTTATATGTCTATTTATTTCTTATGTGAGTTTTCTTATTGCAAGAGAAAGGTTGCGATTTCTTGAGCCCTTGTGTGAGCCTTATAACGCTTATGTGGTTTTAGATTAGAAAAGGGATTTGGTTTGAAAGTTCATATTGGATATTGAGAAAAAATTGTATGTTTACATTAAAGAATTCTCCATGTGTTTTGTAGGAGTAATATAATTAAATTCTATCTTAATTAAGGCGCATTAATATGTGAATAGCTGATTTTGTGAAATTGCTTTGGTTGTAAAAGAAGTATCAAAAGGGAACATGTTATAGTAGCTTCGAGAGTGTATTAATGTGTTCCACAAAAGGTTGTTTCATTTGTTTCTTTAAACCAATTTGATTGAGGATCTATGTTAGCAATGCTCCATTGAACTTGCCTTTGGATATATGTAATTGCCTTATTATGTTTAAAAAGTGCGAATGAAAAGCTTGTTTGATGTGTATGCATAAATGTGTATTATTTAGTTGATAGCTCCTTGCTTATCCTTTTACCGTACCTTGAATTTTCAATGATAGGTTGCAAATTATGATATGCGGTTGTTTTGTATTAAGTAGTGAGTGTTCTCAAGAGGTCTTGCATTATCGATAAGATTACCTGTTTTGATCTCTATTGTTTGGAAAACTAGAACATTCTATTGCAACCATAATAATTGGAAATGTCTTGTTAGGTTGTTTGGCATCCTTCCAAAATAGTAGCGAAATGAAAACCGTGCAAATAAATGATAGACTTATAGTGAGAAATTTTAGCTTGTAGTGTGGTCTTGTTGATCTTGTGCCTTTGTAGGAAATAGTTTAATTATCAAACTCTCTTTCCCTTTTCTTTGCCTAAATCATAAGATTTTTAGAAATGCTCATAAGAATGCATTGATTTAAAAAGAATTTTATAATGCATATGTAATTGTATGTTTTCTTTTGGGCTACTTATGAAAAGATTAAAGTCTTAAGCTTCAAAAAGAAATTTGCATAGTTAGTAATGTGGTTGTGAATGCTTAATGGATTTAGAAAAGATATTGGAATGATGTTATTTCCTTATGTAATGCTGAATTGTTAAGAATTTTAGTACTGGTATCTAGAATAAACTTTATTCACTGATTCATGTGGAAAGCATAGGTAAAACCTTTCTTGAGTAGATGATAGCATATTGGAAAGTACTCCCCATAAGTGTGACTAAAACAGTAATAGTGCTTTCCTTGTGTATTGTAAGAAACTTGTGCTTGCTATGTGTGCCCATGGGATGGTGAAGTAATCAACCATGGAGGATACGTTTTCTTATGAGTATGGGAAACCATACTGTTTATGTGATGTTGCTTATTTGTTTCCTTACTAAGTGCCAACCCATAGGTTGTTGATAAGTCAGTATGTGAAGGGGTAGTATTAGAAGTCACCATTCCTTGAATAGTATGGAACGACATACGAGTAATGTCAACACGAAGCGACTTTAGCTTCTCTATTTCGAGGAAAAATATAATTTTGTAATGAAACTATATTATAGGTGTACTCAATACCTTCCCTTGTGATGAACCGATTTATAAGGTTCATGTGTGCTAGCCTATTCCTATCCTTAAATTTGAGTGCATTGATGTCAGTCCTTGAGTAGAATGATGGTTTTATTGGAGGATATTTTGTCTTGTCTTCATGAAAGGTATGTTATTTGTCACATGAGCTGCCAATTGTCCAGCGTTGGTAGACATATGGGCGGACCTTAGCCATGTATACCTCTGGCTTATGATGAGTATCCTGAGAGGTACGTCACTATGCAGGGTGTGACTTGCATGTGCTCTTTTTCGTGAGGTACATTTCCATATGGGATACGTCCATTGCATGCCTTTTCTGCTCGGAGTATTTCCATGTCGTGCTGAGACACGATATGGGATGTAGTACACATTGTCATGCGGGATATGTCCATTGTGTGCTTTTTCTTCTTGGAGTATTTCTAGGTCGTACTGAGACATGATGCGGGATGTAGTAGACATTGCCATGCGGCCTACCGACAGGTTTAGGGTAGAGCCATGCCGTGTGATGACATGATGCAGGTGATTTTGAGGTGCACACTGCCATGCCATGTGGGTAGTGTGACTATGTTGCACCACATGATGAGCTACTATAATAGTTAGATGATTGTTCCTTCCTTCCTCGTTGGTGGCTAGATTCTAGTCACATAGTGATATTATGTGCAATTGTAATATTATTTTTTTTCGGGGGGGACCAACAATTTATTTTATTTTGACTTTTAAGGTTTAGCCACAATCTTGTGATCTTTTACATACTTGATTTGGTGTTGCAAATTTTGGATTATTTTTCTTGCCTTACTATTGGAATTGGTGATTTATTATCTTTATTCATCTGTACTTTGGTGGCTAAACTGGTTTATCCTTATTGTTTTCGTATGTTGGTCTTGTGTTAAAATGTGAAATTCCTCTCCAAGGACGTATGAGACGGTGTTGGTTGAGTGTGTACGAGGAAGTAGACGTAAGGAACCTTGAGGATGGGGGTATGTGAGGCCGTGATGCAGCTAAGATCCATTACCTACTTATGTGTGGTGACTATCTCTTGGAGGCTAACCACCTTACTCAACAAGGGATGATCACGAAGGTCTTGTATGGAAGGTAGCACTGCTATGGTGTACCCTAGCACCATCAAGCCTTTGAGTGAGATATTGGATATATATGATCATATTATTGTTTTGAGATCAGGCATAGAGATGTTGATCGTGCATGTTATCTTTGACCGAGCATTAGACATGCTCACATGTGGCCTTTTGTGTTGTGCATTCTAGCTATGTGGATGATTATCATCTATAATCATGGAGTAAATTGTGTTAACTTGTCACTATGTTATGGGACATAGTCTTTGGAAAGGTTTTCTATATGCCTGGAAAGTGTAAACAATTGAGTTAACTTGGTTGTAGAATTTGATATTTGAAGCTAGTTCTATGCAATAAAGTTTTATGAAAAAGATGGATTGGTAAAGGAAATTGATCATGATGACATGTTTTCTTGTCACATTGGTAGATGAGTATGGTAATTGTTGTCTATATCTTTTAAGGCTTTAATTTGGTGTAATAAAAGGAAGAAAATTCTTGTTTCTCTACTATGATTGTGGATAATTCCTAGAATATTTTAAGAAGTGTATGGTTTTAGATGTATCTTGCAAATGGATAATGACATTTGTAGAGGATTTAGCAATAATGTTTCAATTGTTGAGAAAATATTTATATGTGCAAATGAATAATTGTTAAATGATTTTCAGGGCTAATACGTGTTGCATGATTTCCTCTTAGGCTTATGACTTCCAGAAGTAAGTCAGAGCCTAGGGGGGGAGAATGTAGTGCCCCTATCCTAGTCAACTTCATAAAACCGATTTGACCTTGGTTGAATTTTTATGTGGCATTCTTGAATGGTTCAATTGCCATGATGTAATGTTGTAGTTAGATTTTATGATTATTGTGTGTACCTGTTAATGTGCTTTCGCATCGATTCTTATGTAAGTTTAATTGTTCTCCTGATTCTTGTTATTAAGATTGAGCTAAAACCATCATTATATATATATATATATATATATATATATATATGTATGCTTGTGTGATGCTTGGTTGCAGGAGATTGCAGGTACAAAACTGCCTAGGTGCGACGTTCATCTTCACCTAGATTCACATGGTTGAGTATACCTCTTTCATCCTTAGAATTTGGGTGTCGTAAAACCCTCAGTTTACTATAGTCATGCTCAAGTGAGCATCGTTTGTGATCTGTCAGTTTCCCTTTTCATTTGGGTTTGCGGGTCAGGTATTTGGTTGGCTTTCTTGGGTTGCATGCTTGGCATGTGGTAAAACTGAGTATTTAATCCTAAGTAGTTATTTTGATTTAATGTTTTCATTTACGTGTTAGTAATTAAGAAACTAAAGTAAATAGGTTTTTTAAATATAATTAATCATTTATTTAAAAATTGCTCTATTCATGTTTGTAGCAAGTTTATTTTAATGGTTAATTTTAAATAATGAAGTTATTCAGTTTATGCATTTTGAAACGGAAGATTTAAATTTATTCTAAATAGAAAGGTTAATTTTAATTATTTAAGAAAATCAATTTTGATTAGAAAAGTAAGTTTTATTCATATCTATATTATATAGTTTGTAAGATTGATTTTGAGAATTTAATTAAATTGAAAATATTTTACCCTCATGAATATTGTGAAAAACAACTATTAGCTTTGTTAATATTGAGAAAACTAAAATTAAATAAGGGAGAAAAGCATTTTGATTTTTAATTAGAGCATCAAGTTTAGACTATTTTAAAAGTTGAAAACAATGATTTTTCTTTTATTATATTTTATTTATTTTATTTTATTTTTTAATTCTTGTAATTCAAAAGGTTGTTTAATTTCTGAATTAAGGGATTAGGTCAGGGAATTCTTCTATTTAAACCTAGGTTTGGAAATATTTTGGGAGGAGAATTTTTGGAAAAATAATTTCCAAGAGAGACATTTTGGAAAAAGCCGCGGAGGAAATTTTGGGAAAAATATTTTTGGAAGAGAAGATTTGATCTAGAGCTTGGAGGTTGGGCTTTGCAACAAATCTCATCTAGGATGGCTAAAAGAGGTAGGAATATGTGTATCATTTTGATTATGATTTGTGTTTGGTATTCTCCCTATTTTTTTTGGGTTTAAATCTCCAAGATTGATTCTTGATTGAAATTGGGTTTGGTATTTAAATCTATGCATATTAGTTTAAAGCTTATTATTAGGATTAATTTGTAGATTGGCAGATTGATGAAATAGATCTATGAGTAATGAATTCATTATGCCCAAATATAATTTCTGGTTGAGAAAATTTTTCTATTTGATAGTTATTCAACAAAAAAATTGTGTATTTTGAATACCATGGGTATTCTGGAAAACTTTGTTAGTCTCTTTGTGAGAGACTGTGAATTAATCAGATTGAGGTTTTTTTTAAGTTTTTTAAAAATATATATATATATATATTAAGTCTCTGTGAGACTGTGTTTTTCTCGGTGTGCATCTTGTATTTTTAGCAGTAAGTTTAAAAAAAAATAAAAATAAAAATAAATTAAAAAAGAAGAAGATAGCTCTACCCCCCACGTGGCAAGGTTTCCCCCACCACGTGGAGGGGTAGCTCTTCTCCCTTAGGCAGCATCGTTACCTTTGGTAGTGACTGCTACCTTTGGGTAGCAACACTACCATAGGTAGCGTGAGCTACCCAAGGGGTGGGGGGGGGAGGGCACATGGAGGTCCACGTGGGTACCCTTCCCCCCTTTATATTATTATTTAAAAAAAATAAAATGTTTTTTTCTTTTAATATTATGTTTATTATAATATATATATATATACATATATATATATATATACATATATATATATATATATATATATATATATATATATATATATATATATATATATATATATATATATAAGTTTAATATTATTTAAATGCTAGTTTTAAATTAAGTTTTTAATGAAGTTTAAATATGGCATTTAATTAATAATTTATGATTATTTTTTAATTAATTAATTTATATAAGTGGCAAATATACATTAATTAATTTTCAGATTTCATTTTATTATTAAAGCATATTTTTCTAATTAAACACTTGAGTTGCTAAGTTTGTTATTAATTATTAATTTGTTATATTTTATTAATCGCAGATTAATAAATATATACATTAATTAATGGTTAATTTTGGTATCTATTTTATTGAGGAAGTATCTTTTTGGAAAAAGTTAAAATATTATTTTAATTGGAATTTTTTTGCAATAAAATATATTTATTAGTTGAGTAATTAAAAAAATATATATTTTATCATTGGATATTTTGAAAATTTAAATGATATACTATTGAAAATTTTGGAAATTTAATAATGTATCGTTTGGAATATTGGTGAGTTAATGATATTTTCAAGTCATAAAATAAATGGTTTAGTGTATATTCTTCCTTTGTATTGAGACATAGGCAAATGGACTATTGAAATTGTGGTATTGTATTCACCTTGTAATGGTGATTTTTCTATCCATGTATTTTGAATACTTAGATCATTTAGAAATCTTGATCAGCTTTTATTGGTTAAATCAATAGGAAAGAAGATTGTAGTTTCTGGTTATTGCCTATGCAAGTTTAACTTTTGTATTCGTTTTTGGTATGTTTGTTTGGACCCTATCGTTTGGTTGTTTTGGGTTACTTTTTTATGTCTTCAGTCTCTAGTTTGTTTGTTGCCATGTGATGGTGTTATAACTGGTCTTGTCCTTTATGTGGGTGTCAAGTGTTGATTTGTGGTTGACCATAGCGAGTGTAGGTGTCGAGTGTTGATTTATGGTTGACCATAGCGGGCCAGGTTTCTTGTTAGAGTATTGTCGGGCAATGGACCTTGTATTAGCTTTAATATATTCAGTTGGATCCGTTTCTATGTAGGGATCATTTATGTAATTATTGATCGATGTGGATGGTTGTTTATTGGTATGTTCGTCTGGATAGCAAAAATGTAAATGATGTGAAACTTATGTACCCTTAACTTTTTTAAATGATTAGAGGGGTCTTGCAGTTGAGCATACCTGAAGATGTAGCCCGTTAGGGGTGAACTCCGATATCAATTTGGTGTTATGTGTTGCTTTTCTTCTTATGTTTCATGTTTTAGTGTTAGCATGTATGGATGGCATTTTGATAGAATGTTTAAGTGGTTTAGATGAAATTAATTGTAAATTCATCTATGCGGCCATCTTTTAAATGCAGTAAATTGGATCATAAAAGAATGTAGATTAGAATAATGGAATATATTTTGTTATTTTCAAGGAAATTAAGTATGCATGGAAAGATCTCGTTAATTTATGATTAAATTCAAGTGTGTTATTAAATTGGATACATGACTCAAATTTTAATGAAAAGTATGAACGAAAGGTATGAATAAACCTTAATGGATGAACTTTATCTTGTGATCTATATTTTTTCTTAATGAAAGAAATAATCCTTGTTTAAGAATTATCTCGTTATTAAGACAATCGACTTATTGGATTAATTAGCGTGAGTTAAGTTAATTGTGTAATTAAGTGATCATGTTGGGAAACTCTTCAGGTGTTAGTTGATGTCTTCCACTATGTAATATGAACTTTGATATCTTGTTGTATCTTAATGTTGTGTTTAACTTTAAAAAAAATAAAAATTATTTCACTCTATTCATGTGTGTTAGCTTTATCCCTTCGGGGTTTCCTGGCAGGGCATTACAAGAAACCTCAATAATTCACAGAAAAGATGGAAGCCAAGTAACAAAAAGAATTATCAAAATAAATGATATCTCATCTTTTACTATCAATTTTAACTTATGGAGAGCAACATGGCAAGGGTTAAGTGAAGATTTGAAGAATATGTGTAATGCCCTGCTAGGAAACCCCGAAGGGATAAAGCTAAAACACATGAATGGAGTGCAGTAATTCTTTTTTAAATAAGACACAACATAATGATACAAGGATTTATCAAAAGTTCAAACAACAGAGTGGAAGACTAAAAAAAACCCAAGGAGTTTCCCAACGTGATTACGTAACTTAACATCTATCTCAACTCATGACATCTGACCCAATAAAATAGGTTAACTTAATTTCATGTTATTACTTTAAACAAGGATATAATTTGTTCAGTAAATTGTCATTATAGAAAATAGAGTGCGGTCATCCATTATGGTTGAAGGTGAGTCTAATGATAACTTAATGATGAACAACTAGTACCAAACCGGTACTGAGAGGGGGGGGTGAATCAGTATAGACAAAAACACAAACTTAAACTAGTTTGTCAGCAGACACTGTGCATTGATAGACAAATAGTAACACCAATTCTTCAACAGAGTTCAACCGACAAAACCCAGAATAATTGAGACAAGCATAGATCAGTTGACACTTATCTTCACATAAAATCTAACACTTCATTTCCACTTCACCCTAATGCATGAGCAGGTAATCTACCATCTCAGATGTACATATCACTGCAAGATCAACATGCATCACCGCTTAACAGAAAACAATCATAATCATCACATGAAGAAAACATCACACTTGACACACATATTTTTCACGTGGAAACCCAACTGGGAAACACCACGGTGGGAATGAATACCCACAAGCTTGTTTTTGAACTCTTTAGAAGTCCGCTATGTTAGGAGCCTTGTTTGGTTAAAGACAGATACAATAGGTTTTGTTAGGAACCAATCCTATTAGGGATCACCCAGTTAAGGGATGGCTACAATACCTGGTTAAGGGTTAAACCCTATTAAAGGTTACCTTGTTAGAGGATTTCAAGAACTCAATAGCTAAAGGATGTCAATGACTCAGTAGCTTTGGGTTACCCTGTTAAAGGATTTTCAACAAGCTGGTTAAGGCTACCTTGTTAGAGGATTTCACAACTGTTGAAGTGGCTAAAGATCAATAGGTATATTAATGACCTAATAATAGCACTCAATGCCAATGCAGATCTACTTAAGCTCCTTTTCACCTTCTGTACTTACTCTCTGTAGATATGACTTCTCTCCTTTAGTCTTTCAAGAATCACGTATCTCTTCTCTTAGATAAACACACACAACTTTTGCCAACAACCTCTTGAAGAACCACAACATCGACCTTATAAGACAATAGACAGGTCAGTAGCATAAACCCTAAACCCTAAACCTGTTAGGTTAAGGAATTCAAGCGATTCAATCCTGACTGTTGAGAACACTGCATTAAATGCAACAGTCTTGATCCAATCTCAAGACATTCTCCATCGTCCATTTCGACCGATTTTATGGCGGCTGATAACCCATCACACGTTATCACCGTTTTATAGACTTCACACATTCTTGAGGTAGATAGGAACAATTTCCTTCATGCAAGATCCTTCACACACACAAGGCTTACGTGGCAACATGATCTGTTCATTGTTACCATGCTAACCCATCACACAAAGTCATCGGTTGAGCCACACAGGCTTGAAGCACTTTAATCAAAAATCTTGAAGTTGAGACCACCAACCGGTAGTCATACACTGCTTGAATGTGCTAGTTCCCATAACCTTATGTCGGTTCATCTTTAAACAAATACGCCGCTTCACTTTGGCATAAATGCCAGTTCATAGTGAATGTCGGTTCATCTCCTCTTCATCATATTGATATCAATGACAACATACAATGTCATTATGTCCACATACTGATTCTCATACTGGTTCACATAATGCCAACAATCTCCCCCTTTGGCATTGATGGCAATATACAAAGTAACAAAGATATCTCTCTGCTTCACATCTTCTCCGCTTCACAACTTCTCTTCCTTTGACAGCAATGCCAAAGTGGAGCCACAAGCTTCCCTGTTCCATTATGCTGCTCCCCCTAAGGAGTAGCATCCTTCAACACATCAGTCCAAAAAGAAATGACTATGCAATACCTGACTGATGTGGAGCAAATACTTTTAGTTCACCTCCTGAAGGGGCAGTACCCCTAATTCACCTCTTAAATACATAAATGTAGTCTCTGGGAGAGGCTTGGTAAATATGACTGCTAACTACTCCTTACTGGAAACATGTTCCAGTGCAATCTCTTTTTTCTAAACCTTTTCCCTCAAGAAATGATATTTAAGTTCAAAGTGCTTGGTTCTAGAATGTAAAACTAGATTCTTTGAAATATTGATAGCACTTGTGTTATCACAGAATATGCTTACCGGTTCAGATATAGGAACTTTGAAGCCATTTAATACATGCTTCATCCAGATTGTTTGAGTGCAGTTCATGAAAGCTGCAACATACTCTGCTTCCGTTGTAGACTGGGAGGTACAACTCTGCTTCTTACTCATCCATGAGACTAGTCTACCACTGAAAAATAATGCACCACTGGTTGTGCTCTTCCGGTCATCCACATTACCTACCCAATCAGCATCTGTGAATACTTTCAGGTTGAAATCATTGCTATATGGGTACCACAATCCATAGTCAACTGTTCCCTTTAGATACCTAAGAATCTACTTGACTGCAACCACGTGGGATTCTCTTGGACTTTTTTTGAACCTTGCAATAATGCCAACTACATGTGCAATATCCGGTCTACTGTGCACTACATAATGCAACATACCAATCATGGATCGGTATTCCTTCTCATCAACCAATGCTGAGTCATCTTCTTTGGATAGTTTACAACCAGTCACCATCGGTGTACCAACCGGTTTGCTATCATCCATGCCAAAGGTCTTCAACACCTCTTTGACATACTTGGACTGGATGATAAAGATTCCATCTTTCATCTACTAAATCTATAGTCCAATGAAGAACTTAATCTCCCCTACGAGTGACATCTGAAACTCCTTCTTCATCTCATCTGAAAACTCATGACTCATCTTGTCATCTCCACCAAAGATAATGTCATCAACAAATACCTCACAGATCAGAATTTGATCTCCTTCAGTTTTCAAGTAGATATTACTATCTTCATTTGCTCTCTCAAATCCAATTTTCACAAGATGGGAGTGCAGACATTCATACCATGCTCTAGGTACCTACTTTAGACCATATAAGGCTTTATGTAGCCTACACACCATGCCATTATCTTCAGGTAGGGCAAACCCATCTGGTTGCTCTATATACACCTCCTCTTCAAGTACACCATTTAGGAATGCAAATTTTACATCCATTTGATATACTTTAAATCCTTTAAAAGATGCATATGCAAGAAGCATACAAACTCCTTCCAATCTGGCTACTGGTGCAAAATTTTCTCCATAGTCTTCTCCTTCTTCTTGGGCATACCCTTTACACACTAGTTTGGCTTTGTTTCTAATCACCTTGCCATCTTCATTTAGCTTATTTCTGAAAACCCATTTGGTACCAATGACATTTTTATGCTCCAGTCTGCGTACCAAAGACCATGTACCATTTTTCTCTGTCTAGTCAAGTTCCTCTTCCATTGCCTTGATCCAGTCTTCATCTTTATGTGCCTCTTTGAATGACTTAGGCTCAAATTTAGAGATCAAACATGAGCTTTCTCTGACCTTTCTTCTTGTAAGGATTCCAACATCCTTATCTCCTATGATCTGGTTAGGATCATGATTCAGCTTAACATACCGAGGAATGGTCTTAACAGATTCCTCTTGCTTTTCTTCTTCATCCTCATCTCCATTAGTATCAGCATCTGCATCTACCAGTGTAGGAACACTGCTACTGGTACTTGGTTGACTGACAACCAGTTCCCAAAAGGTTACAACTGGTTCATTTACCACTTGCACACTATCAGTTTCCTCAGTTTTCTTAGAGGTTTCATCAACTCTTACATTGATACTTTCCATAATTCTCTGAGTCCTGTTATTAAAACACTTGAGAGCTTTGCTCTTGGTAGAATACCCTAGGAATATTCCCTCATCACATTTTGCATCAAACTTACTCTGGTGTTCACTCCTCTTGATGTAACATTTGCTACCAAACACTCTAAAGTAGCTAACAACAGGTGTCTTACCGGTTCAATACTCAAAAGGCGTTTTATCCTTACCTTTCTTGATGAGTACCTGGTTCATTGTGTAGACTGTAGTGCTCACCGCTTCTCTCCAAAAAGTGTGAGCTACCTTTCCTTGAATCAACATGGTTCTAGCTACTTCAACCACAGTCTGGTTATTCCTCTCTGCTAATCCATTCTGTTGTGGAGTTCGGGGAGCAAATAGTTGCCTCTTGATGCCATGTTCTTCATAGTACTTGTTGAATTCACCGAAAGTGAATTCCCCTGCTTGATCAATTCTAAGGCACTTGTTCCTTTTACCGCTTTCCTTCTCCACTAATGCTCTAAAGGCTTTGAACTTCCCAAAAGCTTCAGACTTATCTTTCAAGAATGTGACCCACATCATTCTTGAGTAGTCATCAGTGAGAATCATGAAGTACCTATCACCTTGCACACTTCTAGTTTTCATAGGACCACACAAGTCAATATGCACAAGATCAAGCAAATTGTCAACAGTGAAAGGTTTACCTTTAAAGGTTGAGGAAGACATTTTCACCAATTGACAGTCTCTGCATAAGGTATTATCCAATTTTCTTAGCACTGACAAGTCTCTAACTGCCTTGATCTTACTAGCCTTCACAATGTTATCAAGGTTTACATAACAAAGTCTCCTATGCCATATCCAGCTATCATCAAATTTAGCCATAAGGCATGTACTTATATTTGCATTCAACTGAAATAAGTTACCTTTGGTCTGCATGCCGGTGGCCACTAGTTCACCATTCTTTCCTTTGATTCTGCACACTCCATTCCTGAATTCCAAAGTGAGACCACTGTCATTCAGTTGGGCAACACTCAGAAGGTTGTGTCTGAGACCATCAACCCAATATACATTGTCAGCACTACTCTTTCCATTTAGAGAGATGGACCCTCTGCCTTTGACCATGCATGGTGCATCATTCCCAAAGTGAACCACACCACTATCATATTCTTCCAAGGATAGAAACTTGCTCTAGTCACCAGTCATATGGTGAGAACAACCACTGTCAATGATCCACTCATTGGAATTATCAAACCAGGAGACAAGAGCCTTCTTGTCTGACACATCTTCCTTGACAACAACAAACACAATGTCTTCATTTTCTTCATCCTGTGATTCCTCATCTATGACACCTTCATCAACTGCCACAAAATAGTTTATCTAGTTTCCTCCTTTGAATTTCTTGAACCTTTCCAGCTTGTCCTTGTTTTCACCATTAGGGAAGTTAACAACAATATGTCCTATCCAATTACAAGAAAAGAATTTCAAAGGAAGCTTACCTCTGTATTTGCCAGTTCCTTTAGGGAGTTTCCTTGTAAGAAGAGCTTCAAACTCCATTAGAAATTCCTCATCATCCATTACTCTGCCTTGTCTTGTTTCAGCACTGGTGCTTGCTTCTTTTCCTTTTCTGGATGGTACAGTAGAAGCTCTAAAAGCTGATTAAGTCTTTTGAACACTACCATCAAAACTATTTAGCTCATAAGCTGTCAACTTTGCAATGATGGAGTCTAGGGATACCTTAGTCTTGTCTATTGATCTCAGCTCCTAAATAGCAACAACCCTTATTGCTTACCATAGTGAAATCTTCCATTTTACCACCTACACTCTTGATATCTCCAACAATAGTTTTGATTCTTATACCATACTATTGAATGGTCTCACCTTCAACCATCCACATGTCTTCAAACTTCCCTCTAAGGCTTTCTTCCTTAGCTTGTTTTACATGCTCATCACTGCCATAGATATTTTCAAGAGTATCCCATACCTCTCTGGGATTTACCTTATCTTGGACATCAATGAACTCAATGTCAGATAAACTACTAATTAAGGCTTCCATGACTTGCCCATTCTTCTGCATTTCTCTCTTTTGGTCATCGGTGAGAGTACCGGTAGGGGCAACATAGGTATTCTCAACATAGCTCCAATGTTGAGCAGCCATGCTTCTGATGAATATCTTCATTCTATCTTTCCATATACTAAAGTTTTCTCTGTTAAACTTTGGACCTTCCCTCTTCATCATTAGACTAGGATCTTTACCTCAAGCGGTTAGGCTTATAACACAGAGGACCTGGAGGATGCTTTGATACCAATTGATAACTTAATGATGAACAACCAGTACCAAACCGGTACTGAGAGGGGGGGTGAATCAGCACAGAAAAAAACACAAACTTAAACCAGTTTGTCAGCAGACATTGTGCATTGACAGAAAAACACTAACACCGGTTCTTCAATAGAGTTCAACTAGCAAAACCTAGAATAACTAAGACAAGCATAGACCAGTTGACACTTATCTTCACATAAAATCTAACACTTCATTTCCACTTCACCCTAATGCATGAGCAGGTAATCTACCATCTCAGATGTACATATCACTGCAAGATCAACATGCATCACTGCTTAACATAAAACAATCATAATCATCACATGAAGAAAACATCACACTTGACACACATATTTTTCACGTGGAAACCCAATTGGGAAAAACCACGGTGGGAATGAATACCCACAAGCTTGTTTTTGAACTCTTTAGAAGTCTGCTCTATTACGAGCCTTGTTTGGTTAAAGACAGATACAATAGGTTCTATTAGGAACTGATACTGTTAGCGATTACCTGGTTAAGGGATGGCTACAATACTTGGTTAAGGGTTAAACCCTGTTAAAGGTTACCTTGTTAGAGGATTTCAAGAACTCAATAGCTAAAGGATATCAATGACTCAGTAGCTTCGAGTTACCCTATTAAAGGATTTTGAACAAGCTGGTTAAGGCTACCCTGTTAGGGGATTTCACAACTATTGAAGTGGCTAAAGATCAACAGGTATATCAATGCCAATGCAGATCCGCTTAAGCTCCTTTTCACCTTCTGCACTTACTCTTTGCAGATATGACTTCTCTCCTTTGGTCTGGCAAGATTCACGTATCTCTTCTCTTAGATACACACACACAACTTTTGCCAACAACCTCTTGAAGAACCACAACATCGACCTTATAGGACAATAGACAAGTCGGTAGCATAAACCCTAAACCCTGAACCTATCAGGTTAAGGAATTCAAACGGTTCGATCCTGACCATTGAGAACACTGCATTAAATGCAAGAGTCTTGATCTAATCTCAAGACATTCTCCATCATCCATTTCCACCAATTTTATGGCTGCTGATAACCCATCACACGTTAGCACCGTTTTACAGACTTCGCACATTCCCGATGTAGATAGGAACAATTTCCTTCATGCAAGATCCTTCACGCACACAAGGCTTATGTGGCAACATGATCTATTTATTGTTACCATGCTAACCCATCACACAAAGTCACAGGTTGAGCCATACAGGCTTGAAGCACTTCAATCAGAAACCCTAAAGTTGAGACCACCAACCAGTAGTCATACACCACTTCAATGTGCTGGTTCCCATAACCTTATGCCAGTTCATCTTTAAACAAACACGCTGCTTCACTTTGGCACAAATGTCGGTTCAGAGTGAATGCCAGTTCATCTCCTCTTCATCATATTGACATCAATGACAACATACAATTTCATTATGTCCTCATACCGGTTCTCATACCGATTCACATAATGCCAACATCTAAAACATAAATAACATATGAATTCATTCATTAAGGTTAACATATAGCTAATATGATGAAATTAATTTATTAAGGTTAAAATGTAAATAACTAAATGAAGTTCATCCATTCGAATTATAATTTAATTAACATGACAAGTTCATCCAACAATTGTTATCCATTCATTTTGTTCAATTTTTCATTAAACACATGGCATGCATCTTGTTCCAAAATGCACTATAATCTCATCATAACTAGTGCGACCTTCTCATGCATACTTAATATCATTAACAATTATATAATTCATTTTGTAAATCAAACTACACTCTTTCATGAACCACATTACTACATTAAGAGATGACTGGATACATGCATTTACAATAAAACTCATCTAATCCACTTATATATTCTATCAAAAAGCCATCCATACATGCTAACATTGAAAAAAGAACCATAAGAACAAAAGCAGCACATAACACCAAATTGATATCGGAGTTGACCCCTAAAGGGCTACATCTCCGGGTCTGCTCAACTGCCAGACCCGTCTGATCATTTAAATAAGTTAAGGGTACATAAGTTCCACATCATTTACATTCCTGTCATCAAGGTGAATCATACCAGTAAACAACTGACCACATCAGTCAATAATTACATAAATGATCCCTACATAGAAATGGATCCAACTAAACATATTAAAGCTAATACAAGGTCAATTGCTTGACAATACTCTAACTAGAGACCTAACCCGCTATGGTGAACCACAAATCAACACTCGACACCCGCATAAAGGACAAGACCATTTATAACACCATCACAAGGCAACAACCAAACTAGAGATGAAAGACATAAACAGGTACCCCAAATCAACCAAACAACAGGGTCCAAACAAACATATCAAGGCATTGCCATTACTTTAAACAAAAGCGTATACAAAAATTAAAACTTGCAAAGGCAATAATGGGAAAATACAATCTTTTTCCATATTGATTTAAACATTAAAGGTCGATCAAGATTTCTAAATGATCTAATTTGATTTCAGTTATCTACGTCATCTAGGTATAGGTCATTCTTGGTTTTCTAACTCACTAAGTTCATATGCATCAAGACATAACATAAATACATCATTACGAGTTTTTGAACCAAGTTCACATGAATGTAAAGCATTAATCATCTAAATATGATATTTAATCTTTAGATAAACATCATTGTCATACTGGTTTGGAACAATAATCTAGTCCCATCTCTAGCAACACAAATTTACACTTTCCAAAAATGAAAATATACATTAAAATAAAATATCGAAATGGGTAAACATTTCCCAATGAAATATAATTCCCTTGCATATATTTAAAACAAATACACCATCTAAAATTATTAAATAGAATGTATATATATATATATATATATATATATACACCTAACTTAATAAAATAAATGACTCAACAATAATTGTTATTCATTGAAAATATACGCTAAAAAGGGACCAACAATTAATATATAATTATATATAAATTATCTAAATTAACATATATTAAAAATATACATTAATCAATAATTAATAATTAATAATTAATATATAATAATAACATATATTAATTACAATTTAATAATAATAAAATATAATAATTAAAAATTAATATAATTATATATATATTTTTTAAAAACTAAAAAAAATAATTTAAAAAAATGATGAAGGGCAACAAACCCTAGGGTAGCCGCGGGCCCACCTCCCATCCACGGGAGTGGGGTAGTCGTGCCCTAGCTGTCGAGCCTACGGCCACCACGGTGGACGCAAACCCTCAGCCTCCACACAATGGGGTTGGGGTCTCTGCGGCCACCATGGTGGTCGCAGACCCTTTGGCCTCCACCTTGTGGAGTAGGGTTTCTACAGCCACTTATGTGGACACAGTCCCTCTGCCTCCATATAGTGGACGCAATGGGCTTTGCAGCCACCATGGTGGGTGCAGAATCTCTACTATGGATTTGCGGAGAGGAGGGCATGAGTTGAGCCTCGGCTCCTTCGCCCTCCAACCCAAAATCCACCCAACACAAAATAAAACTAAAATATTGTTTTAAATAATAATTTTATTATTATTTTGAAAATAACTTAAAAAACAAAATTGAAACCTCATATTTCTTTAAAAATCACAGTCTCATACAAAGCCTAAAAACATATCTTCTTGTACAAACTTTTTAAAACAAAAGAATGAAACCCCATGTTTCTTCAATTAAAAAAATAAAATCAGTTTTAGGCAACGAGAATCATTGTTCACACATAAATCCATCATTTGCTAAAATCTAGACTAATTCTCCAATCAAAATATTCCTGAGAGCATAGCAATGGAGATTTAACCCAAAACAAATATGGGGAGAAATACCAAACACAAATCTTTGATTAAGCAAATAACCAAAATGATACACAAATTCCTACCTCATTTAGCCATCCTGGATGGGATTTTCTGCAAAGCCCAACCTCCAAGCTCCAGATCAAATCTTCTCTTCGAGAATTATTTTTCCAAAAATTATTCTCCCCAAATATTTTCCAAAAAGCTCTCCAATCATAATCCCCCCTCATATTTTACAAACCTAGGATTAAATAGAAGAATTCCTTGACCTAATCCCTTATTTTAGAATTTAAACCACTTTTGAATAAAAAGCATAAAAAAATAAATTAAATAGAATAAAAGAAAAATCATTATTTTCAACCATTAAATTAATCTAAACTTGTTGTTCTAATTAAAAAACAAAATGTTTTTCTCCCTCATTTAATTTTAATTTTCTCAATATTAACAAAGCTAATAGTTGTATTTCACAATATTAATGAGGGTAAAATATTTTAATTAAATTAAATTCCCAAAATCAATCTTTCACACTATATAAAATATATATAAATAAAACTTACTTTTCTAATCAAAATTGATTTTCTTAAATAATTAAAATTAACTTTTCTATTCCAAAAAGAAAAAAAGATTAAATTATTTTTATTTCGAATAAATTTAAATCTTCCCTTTCAAAATGCATAAACTGAATAACTTTATTATTTAAAATTAACCATTAAATTAAACTTGCTAATAACATGAATAGGGGAATTTTTAAATAAATGATTAATTATATAAAAGAAACCTATTTACTTTAGTTTCTTAATTACTAATGCATAAATGAACACATTAAATCAAAATAACTACTTAGGATTAAATACCTAGTTTAACCACTCGCCAAGCACACAACCCAAGAAAGCCAACCAAATACCCAACCTGCAAACCCAAATGAAAAGGGAAACTGATGGATCACAGATGACGCTCACTTGAGCATGACTAGGGTAAATTGAGGGTTTTACGACCACCTAACCCAGATTTTAAGGATGAAAGAGGTATACTCAACCCTGCGAATCTAGGTGAAGAGGAACCTCACACCTAGGCAGTACTGTACCTACAATCTCCTGCAACCAAGAGTCACACACACACACACACATATTTAATGAAGATGTTAGCTCGAGATTAATAACAAGAATCAGGAGGACAATTAAAGTTACATAGGAATCGATGCAAAAGCACATTAACATGTGCGTACAATAATCATAATATCTGACTACAACATTATCTCATGGTAATTCAACCATTCAAGAATGCCACATAAAAAGTCAACCAAGGTCAAACCAGATTTACAAAGCTGACTAGGGTAGGGGTACTACAATATGCATGTAGCCCAAACAACTGTAGTCCTTGCGGATAGAAATGCTCATGTTGGTTATTTCAATGGAAAGGTGATCAACACAACCACAATGACTCTAAAAAAAATCCCTTCTATCCCTGAAATAGAGACACTTATGTCAAGAGGAAAGATTCTAGATGACCTTTTACCACTATCTTGTGTTGCTGGACAACTTAACTCACAATACAAAAGGATGACAATCATAACTATTTTAGACCGTACGAGTGTTCTCTCTAAAATAGTTGAAACTACTATTAGGGTTGTTGTGAGAATCATTAAAACTAATTCTTTTTGCTATCCAACCTACTCTTTGAAAATTAATGGCAAAGAGTGTAAAAATAAATGCGTCCAACAAACTGATAATGTATGGTTTTTTTCAAGATGCCAAACTCATATGCTAGAATGCAATCACAAATACTTATTGCAGATGAAGCTCCAAGACGGGCACTCTTTGGGCTACTACCTTTGATGGGGTTGGCACAAATCTACTGCAGATATCTGGCAAGGACCTTTACATGCTGCAGTATGATTTGACTACAGAGAGAACACCTCAGTCTATTATCAAGGGTGTCATCTTATCTTGCTTTGTTTTCACACACTTTTTTACAATAGACATGTACAATTCACAACCTAGGCTCAAAGCAACAATTACCAAAGTTGCGAATAATGATTTCCAGGCTGAATGTACTCTTCTACTTGTAGACATTGCTTGGATGAGTGCAGCTACATAATTCTAGACCAACTAGATAGTGATGCTTTTCATGGGCCTTTTTATCTTCATAGTATAGATAACTTGTTACTGGTTTCTATTGGTAATTAACAAACAAAACTAAATTATCGATGGTTGTGTATATCAACACTATGTAAACTCATTCTTTCTTGGCTATCTGGAACTTTTGGTTTTCCTCATTGATTTTGTTCTAAAATTCTCCAATAGCTTCTTGTACTTCAAGTTGTTTATGTTTGCTAGAATTTTTCATTTTATCTAGTCAAACCAATGGTTGTTTTGTTCTACCATGTTTCCATGCATCTAAAATATATCAAGTGCAGTTTTGATTGCTTGCATTTTGTTTTTTTATATCCTTTTGTACCTTTTTGTGTCATTGTGTTCTTATTGAACTTCTATGTTATTCAAATATTGTTAATTTGTATATCTATATTTATATTATGCTGTAAAAAAATAATAAGAAAGAAATCATACAGATTGCACATTGGGGCAAAAATTAAAACAAGAAGCAACAACTTCAATCTATGTTCTTTTAACAAATTTCCTAGCCTCCAAATCATGATTTCTAATTTATGCTATTGCACCAAACTATATGTGTCCAATTAAAGTTATAATGTTCAATGTCATGAACTTGTATTATGTTCTTTATGTTGACTGTTATTAAATATTCAAAGCATATAGTTGACCTATCTCTTTTTTTATTGTAAACTTTTCAATCCTTTTAGATGTGTTCTAATGCTTGGTCCAAACACACTTGTGGTTTTATTATTGTAGAACTATAAACTGAAATTACAATTTGCAGCATCCTTTCCAATTCACATACAATTAGAATTTAGGTTCATCGCCCTTTTCCTCTTTTGAAAACAACAACTTTCATATTCTTTCTTTATATTAATTCAATTTATGCAAATGTTTGTTTCCTTATATGTTATTTGCTGCGTTTACCAATATGCATAAACATATACATCTCCATCTATATACTGTGATATACAAAGATACATATAAATTTCTATATACATTTACATATATTTGCATACACATACATGCATACATATGGTCCTGCACAACTACAGACTCCCATACATACAACCACATATGCACCTGTATACATGTACATGCAAAGGCAGGCATTCACAACAGATATATATACACATGCACAACCTTATATATGTTGAAATTTGTGTGTCTGCATATGTAAGTAAATTTGTATGTATCCATATTATTTTATGTGCATGCATGTATCAATGCATGTATGGTTATATGTATGGGTTTGTGCTTCTATATCGATATATGTACACATGTATGTGTATATCATAGAAATTCATATATATATCTATATATATTTGCATGCACATACATGCATACATATATTTTTACATAGCTAAAAACTCCCATGCATGTACGAAATATGCATACATATGGTCCTACATAGCTACACACTCCCATTCATACAACCACATATGCACCTATATACATGTACATGCAAAGGTAGACACTCACAAAAGATATATGTGCACATGCACAACCTTATATATCTTGAAAGTTGTGTGCTTGCATATGTAAGTAAATCTATGTGTATCCATATTCTTTTATGTATGTGCATGTATGGTTATATGTATGGGTTTGTGCTTCTGTATAGATATGTGTACACATGTATGTCTATATCATAGAAATTGGTATATACATTTATATATATTTGCATACACATACATGCATACATATAGTTTTACATAGCTACAAACACACATGCATGCACTACATATGCACTTCTATACATGCACATGCAAAAGCAAGTATTCACATGAGACATATATGCACATGCACAACCTCATATACCTTGGACGCTATGCCCATGCATATGTAAGTGAATCTGTATGTATCTATATTCTTTTATGCATGTTTGTATACCAATGCATGCATGGTTATATGTATGGCTTTGTGCCTTTGCATATATATATAATGGGTAAATGCTTTTGACCTAGAGCTATGAACCAGTGAGGCCAAAAATGGGGGACCTCATTCCCACACTTCACTTGTTCAAACCCATGAGCACAAAGGCCCAATAGGGATTTGAACCATGGTCACCGCTTCACCAACAAAGTGTTTTAACCATGGCACTACATGTTCGAAGACTCTATATATATATATATATCAGTAGGGATGGCATAGCCCACTTGTAGTCACCATTCAATATTCTCCTTTAGGTGAAGACTTGTAGCTTAAATTTTGTGCAAAACTATATAACATATACAATTCAAAGATTGCATCAAACAGGAGTTTCAAATACAACTACATAATTTAGAACATACACACTGTTTTTAACAGTTGTTTCTTCCAGAGTCAGAAATATGCTCTGTTCATTTAAATTGCCTAAAATATTAATGCAGACCACAATGCAAGAATGCAATCTCAGGAATGAAAAAAAGAGAGAACGAAATTGTTGCTATTATACTAAACATAGAGAAGAAATCTCAGAAAAGCATCGCCTAGAACAAATGAATCACAAAATGCTCTTGCCTATGCATGCACCATGTGAAACCCGATAGATAATGGATTCGGTTTCACTTATTCTGAATCAAAACCCTGCTTTATCATGTGGCCTGACCAACATTGTATCGTGTCAAATACAACAACATTCCTTAAATAATAGCAAAATACAAAACAAACATGCAACACAGAACATGCAACCTCTATACCAACAAACAATATTACAGAATACAACAACACATCAATGTGAAAAAAAATGTATCTTCTATAGAGTACATTAAAGCATTGCAATCCTTTCGTCATCACATCGATTCATTATCTATGCTTCAAACATGTAGTGTTTGTAAGGAAAGATATATTGAAATGGTAATATGCAGGAACCAACAACATATTATCTATTCAAGATGCTTTTCTGAAAATGGTGTTCATCGTTTCTCTTTGGCAAATAACTTAGACCTAGGTGAGCAACCCCTTGTGTTAAAAAAAATTACCCAAGTAGAGGAGATGCTTATAGACAGGGTTGCTCCTGTTTTACGAGTCATACATGCAAGAGGTGGCCAATACAAATACACTGGTCACATGATAATTTTTCCCCAAGATATTTCAGAAATTGCAAAGGTTTTACCATGAAAACTAAAAGACCTTGAAGTCCTTATTGTCCATTGAAGTAATATACAGGGCAAAAAAAATGATTGTTATGTAAATAAATTTCATGTTATAGATGCATTGAGCTATAAAATTCAACATGACCATTAGTACAATGATGTTGTTATAGACTTTGATTTTGTCAACTTGCTTCCTGACACTACAACAGATGCATCAAATATGTTGCATTCTTTAGAATAAGATACCTATGTAACAACTATTCCAGCAACATAAGAAATTCTTGACAATTGCAATGAATATGGTGCAGAAATCTCATCATCTTTTATTCCAAAACTGCCTACTCCAACTCGCGAACTAGATACATTTAAGAGAACATTACAGTTATATGTTGATACTAATAATAGTGTATCTTGGCCTAAAATGAACTTGTCCCCGATAAATAAATATAATACCATAGACTTGTTAAGCATGGAATTCCCAACCCTTTTCCCATCTGGAGTTGCACTTCCCTCGCAACCACGTATCTAACATGTTCATTTACATGAATATGCTCTCCACTTAATGAGATATACTAATCAAATATTTGGACAACATGTTAGATTTCACTATTACATTTATAATCTCATTATGAGATATCATTCATAGCAATATGCAGCTATCTTTATTATAACTAATTTGGGAGAGCCTCTCCCAATAATTATGAAAGCGCTTCATGAATGAATGCAAAACACTCCCGATGATCAGTTGCCAAATCAATTGTTGCAATTTGGTACAACACTCCGAAGTACTTATGCATATTGGAGTAAATGTAGAAAAAAGCTTACTGCAATGATCTTCCAATTGGGGACCCCAACACTGTTCTTTACATTGAGTTTAGCTGATACTAAATGGCCTAATTTGTATAGGCTTTTCTCTGAAAATGATGGCCAAAACACACAATTTACAAGAAAATAACTTATAGACCATGTGATTTGTAATCCACATATAATGATATTTTACCTTCACAATAGATTTACAATATTTTGTGAAGAAGTTATTCAAAATTTGTTCCAAGCAAAGGATCATTGGTATAGGTATGAATGCCAACATTGTGGCTCAGGACATATTCATGGCTTTTTATGTTTCCCTAGAGCACCAAATATGGAAATCATAAATTGGACAGATCATAGTGAGGTCCAAATGGCAAAAAATTTCTTTGACAAATATGTTTCCGCTTGGAATCCTCGCAACGCAACAGACCAAATGAATACAATACACTACACTACATTGGATGATCCATTTATGGCTAATACAAATAAAATATTATCCATAGACCCTACATTGGATTATGAGGCATTACTTAATAGTTTATAGAGACACACAACAAGCACAAAACACACATGCCTCAGAAAAAAAGGACCCACATTCGAATGTCGTTACAAAGCTCCATGGGCTCAACAAGAGATGTCTACCTTGACAGTTGACAATGATGACAACCCATGCTATAAACCTACAAGGAATGATGATCGTTTGAATATTGATAATATTTGGATGCTTTCACTATGGAGAGATAATATTGATTGTCAACCAATCACTTTGAAAAAAGATGTCCTCCAATACATTTCAAAGTATGCGTCCAAATTAGAAAACAAATCGCAATCCTATATTGAAATGCTGAAAAACACAGTGAATACAACTAAATCTGAAGATAGCATCTTATTAACATACCAGAAATTTATGATGGGCATAGTAGCAGACCATGATATCAACACACAAGAAACTTGTCATATGTTACAGAAATTGCCTCTCATAAGTTGTAGCCGACAGTTGGTTTCTCTAAATGTTGGCAGCAAAATATTGCACTGTTTCATAAAATCAAATAATGAAACAGACCTCTCCACAACTTATATCTATGCTTATATGCAATGCCCTGATGAATTAAATGAGACAAGTCTATTACAATCAGCACAAGAGTTCTCACAGAATTCTCAATGCAAAAAATCAAAATGGCAAATCAGGGATAAAAAAGCAATTGTGACTATATATCCTCAGTTTAGAGAACCTCCAGATGAAGATACCAATGAGTTTGAGATTTTTTGTTGGTCTGAACTACTGCTATACAAATCATTTCGTGACATTCCAAAAGAAATAGGAACTTCAAAGGAACAAATGATAGCAAATTGGAAAAACTTTGAAAAGACTAATTACAGTTGTTTGCATAGTCAACAAATTATAGATAATTACACACCTCCAAATGAAGATGATAGTGACAATAATGCTTCTCAAAATCAAGATGATACAAGTCTATATGAGTGAGAATTATGGTCACAAATTGGAGCTACAAATAACTTTGCCCAGAATGATCTGCAAATGCTAGGCCGACGTTTTTACGATATTAACTACTTGTGGGGCAAAACTATTGTGGATGATCAATTAGACTATGCTGCTCTTCCATTCATAGCTACAAGCAAGCTATAATTCCAGCAAGCTAGCATGCAAATCTCAACTCAGGACACACAGAACATCCAACTATTGTCTAAACAAAAATTTGCACTTGATATTATTCTACACCATCATAATAAACAATCTGCAACAACACCTCTATGAATGATTGTTCAAGGCACAACATGGACTGGTAAATCATTTTTAATAGATTTCATTAGGAAAAAATTAAACATATCTATAGCTGCCAAGACAAACCCATTGCTTGTTTTAGCACCAATAGGTGTTGCTACATTTAATATACAAGCAACAACAATCCATGCAAGGTTGTGCATTCCTATAAAAGAAATGCATCCTTTGACAGGGCAGTTGTTAATGACATTGCAAGAACAATTGAAACATATTAAATATATTCTAATAAATGAAATGAGCTTTTTAGGCCCGAAATTACTACTGAAGATAGATAGTCATTTGCACCAAGCATTCCCTAACAATCAACATGAAAGATTTGGCAGGGTGTCGATAATTATTGTAGGTGATCTTTCTTAGCTTCGCCCTGTAATGGATAAAACTATATATGAATCGCACTCTACAACCCTCAGTTTATGGAACTCTTTTACTACAATCGTAACATTGGACACTATTTTCCGCCAACAAGGTGCATCTGTACAACAACAACAATTCAGAACACTGCTTCAGAACTTAAGAGATGCTCAAGCACTGCAATATGATTGGCAGTTTCTTATGGGCCAGACAAATGCAGCATTAACTATTCAATAGAAAAAGGATTTCAACTCATCGATCCATTTATTTACAACAAACGAATTTGCATGGTTGCATAACAAGAAAATTCTTAAAGAATTAAATTTTCCTATCGCTCTAAGTTTGGCTCAAGCTGGTAAGCAAACAAATGTTGGATATGACAATGATGAACATCTACCATTATAATTATTACTTTCTATAAATCAGCAAGTGATGTTAATAGCTAGCTTGTGGATTGAAGTCGGTCTTGTGAATGGTGCTATTGGTCTCATAAAAACAATACAAAGCCACCACACTTGCCAAAATATGTAGTACAATTCAAGGATTATAATGGATCTCCATGGGATATAGAGAATCCAAAAGACATACCCATTTTGCCAATAAAACGAGGCAAGCATACGCAAGTCCCTTTGACAATGTCATGTGCCATCACTATTCACAAATCTCAAGGACTTACATTAGACAGAACTACAATAGACATAGGTAATACTGAAAAGAAAGGACTCACATTCACAACTATTTCAAGAGTGAAGTCAATTAATAGGATACAAATTGAACCACCATTGTCTTTTGAAAGGTATTCCAAACTGCAAAATAATGCTTATACAACCATTAGAAAGAAAGAAGAAACTCATTTGCAACTGCCCTCTAGCCAAATAAATATCTATTCAATTTAAAATCTTCTACTCAAAAACAACCTTTTTTACATTCCTCTACTTTCAACAAGGTAATTACAGTTTTATATGGTCTTATCTCTTTAAAACATTTGCATTTTTATCATCCCTGGTACTAATTCATTTGACCTCACTATTCATTTTAGTTTACATTCATTCTAAGACATCCTCCATGCTGCATTGAACACTACACACAAGTGTTGCTATCTGCACAGTCTGCAATGATTGTCTAAAACTATCTCAGGTATAACATAGCTCCAACACATTTCCCATCCACTTCACTCACTACTCCAACATATACAACTATCTCAGGTATGATATTTTACTTTTATCGCTTCAAATATACTCTATTGATAATTTTTTATGCTCCAAAACTACTTTAACTTGCTTTAATCTAACTTACCTCTTTAGAAGAGAACTACAACACATTGCCCATCCATTTCACTCGCTGCCAATCAACCATTCAATGTAGTTTTCTACTGCACAATGCAGGTACACATACCTATAAAACATACAAAGTTTACATTCTCTTCTTTTTATGTGGCCATGTAATTCTTTCAAGGCATATTCAATGCCGTCTTCAACATTTATTTTTGGTTTCTCTTTATACATTCATACCCAGTATGAAAAATAGGGATAAATATGCAAAAAAAACTTTACTCTGCCTAGATTTTTTCGCAAAATCCTTGCCAATATCTTTTTTCAACATCAATTATTCATTGCTCAAACATGTAAAACTATCGCAGGTATGATATTTTACTTTTATTGCTTCAAATATACTATGTTGATGATTTTTTATACTCCAAAACTACTTTATCTCACTTTAATCTCACTTACCTCTTTGTAGGACAGCTACAACACATTGCCCGTCCACTTCACTCTATGTTAATCACTTGTTCAATGCAGTCTCCTGCTGCACAATCCAGGTATACATACCTATCAAACATACAAAGTTTGAACATATAATTCCATTTTAATGCCACTTGTTTTAATATTTGCCTTTTACTCAATTTACTTGAATTCTTAATTCTGTGCATTTCATTTTATAATATTCTATTTTTAAATATGTTAACTTGCATCTTCAACTCTAACATCTATATTCACTTTTTTTTGGCATCCTATATGTTGCTATACCCAACATTAATAATCTCATTGACATACCATTTTCTTTTATGTCACTGAAATACACATAATAGGTGCTTTGCATTTCTCTCATATCCAATCTTCACCAACCAACTACCTTGACATAATAGTTTAGCATTAAAGTCTCTTCTCTTCAACTCTATTTCTTACACCTTTTTAAGCATCATTATATTTTAGAAGTCTTTGTGATTTTAATCTCTGCCCATTACATACACTTTTTTGTAGCTTTCAATCATATTGTTATGCTTTCCTTTGATATATCAATTTGTTAACAAAAGTATGCTTCACCGTTTCTCTACTCAAATGTTTTATCTATCCATTACAAATAGATTTAATTGTTGTTTTCCTTTAGCATTTCCTTAATTTTGCACTGTTCCTATTCCCCACAATGCACTTTATTTTTTCCCTTGTGTTGACATTGTTCAACTCTTCATCAAATTGAGAAGCATTACATGATGATATACAGTTTTTGAAGTCTCCCATTCTCCAGGCCTCTACAACTATAAGTATAAAATTATCTTAGGTATAACACAATTGCAACATATTACCCATCCACTTCACTCACTACTCCAACATGTACAACTATCACGGGCATGATATTTTACTTTTGTTGCTTCAAATATACTATGTTGATGATTTTTTATGTTCCAAAACCACTTTATCTCTCTTTAATCTAAATTACCTCTTTATAAGACAGTTGCAACACATTTCCTGTCCACTCCACTCATTGTCAATCAATCGTTTAATGCAATTTCCTGCTGCACAATGCAAGTATACATACCTATCAAACATACAAAGTTTGAACATATAATTCCATTTTAATGCCAATTATTTTAATATTTGCCTTTTACTCAATTTACTTGGATTCTTATTATGTGCATTTCATATTAAAATATTTTATTTTAAAATATGTTAACTTGCATCTTCAACTCTAACATGTATATCCACTTTTTTTTTACGTCCTATATGTTACTATACCCAACATTAGTAATCTCATAGAGAAGATTGCTAAAATGTTCCATTGGTTACCTTGCACTTTCAAGCCTTGACTCCCATGCATTGTAAGTTTCCTTAAATATTTAATTTAGCGGGAAAATCAGCTATTCCAAATTCTTGCTCCTCGCACCTTGCTTCCTCTCAGTTCATTATTTCTCTTGTCTCGTTCTCATACTATACTTCTCTTCTAATTGTTTATCAATCACCTACATTATGATCCTTATATCGTTTGATTTCATGTAACTGAAATACACATAATAGGTTCTTTGCATTTCTTTCATATCCAAACTTCACTAACCAACTACCTCGACATAGTAGTTTTACAGTAAACTCTCTTCTTTTCAATTATACTGCTTACACCTTTTTAACCATCATTATATTTCAAAACTCTCTGTAACTTTAGTCTCTGCTCATTGCATACACTTTTCTGTAGCTTTCGATCATATTTTTGTCCTTTCCTTCAATATATCAAATTTTTGACAATGGTATGCTTCACCATTGCTCTACTCGGGTGCTTTATCTATCCATTACAAATAGATTTAATTTTTGTTTTCCTTGAGCATTTCCTTAATTCTGCACTATTCCTATTCCCCACTCTACACTTTTCTTTTTCAATTGTGTCGACATTATTCAACCCTTCGTCAAGTTGACAGGCATTAAATGACAATATGCAATTTTTCAAGTCTCCCATTCTGCAGGCCTCTATAGTTGTAAGTTTAAAACAATATTTCCTCATCAATGCATAGTTCTTATTGTCTGTAACATCACGCTATTTCTATATTTAAAATCATTTGACATGCCAAGTTAAATAAACTTTAAATTAATTTTTCTTTCAAAAAATTATATGCTTTCTTCTTTAAACAAATTTGTCTGGCATATGTAGTTCGTCCATCTATATGAAAAACCTATGACTTTGTTGTGCTTACAAAATTTGCAAGCAACAAAAAATTCACTTCAAGATCTTTTAAAAGTTCACTACATTCCAGTTTTATCACACTGAATATGTGAGTTATAAATTTGAATTAAATATTTTACATTTCTCTCATTTTCTCTCTTGTTTTCTTTTATTTACTATTAATAATTCTTGTTGATATATTCTTCTCCAATTTCAAATTTGTTTTTTCTTCTAGCAACCCCCATGATAATTGTTTTTCCTACCTTCAACAACTTATTTATGCAAAGACACTAACAATGCATTTCCATTTCAACTTCGCCTTGACTATAATTCAACTTAAACCTACCTTTCCATTTCGCTTGAATGATTCAATGCTTTCCACTTCCTTTCTTGCATTTTATATGCTAACATTAATTTATTTTTCCTTCTCACTATAGGAACAATTGTCCTCGGGAAATTTACTTCATGCATTCTCCAAAATTTTTGTTTCCTACATTCAATTCGTCCTATAGGTTTTCCAAGGTTTCTCTTTATTATTTTTTCTATTTTTCCACTAACTAATCTCTACATTTATCATTTCTTACGTGATGTAGCCAATTAAAACATAACCAATATAACAAAGAATAATCCAAAATAAACACAAGTCTGAAACATTTTTTCTTCATTATCCTTCTGCAACTCCAACCATTTTGCCATTACAATGAAAAAGACCCTATTTTAAACAATCACCAAAATTTCCTTTTTGGGCAGATTTTTACAAAAATCAAAAAATTGTCATTTAAAGAAATTTTCAAATCTATCCCAAAAATCATGAAATCTTCTAGAAATCACAAAAAAATTCCTACGACACAAAAAACCAACTTTCTAATCTCATAAAGATTACGAGCTCAAAATTAACTAAAAACCAACTTTCTAAAAAATCCAAAAAGAAAGTAAAAGCTAATTTTGAGGCCTTAGATGAAGGAATCTGAACCTGAAAATTTGAATTTTCGGAGGCCCTATTGAACTAGGTTCTCTTGGCAAACCAATCAACTCCTCAAGATACACCTCCATGTAAAATTTCAGCCCAATTGAACAACCGAGTCAAAAGTTATGACCCCACGAAGTCCTTGCATCACTACGACTCCATATTTTTGGTTACTTTTAATTTTACATACTCTGGCCTACAAGATTAGATGTCGTCCACACTGCACTAATTACATATTGCCTCTCTTATTTCAGGTTGCCAAAGGACCCATACAACTTTACAATTTTGCCATGTTTGATTGTACACTTCACATTGCAGCGCATCAATTTCTTCTGTATCATATTTAACACCTCAATATATCTCTTACGTTTATTGTACTTAATTTAAACTCTTTTTCAATTTGGCCATGTATGGTTCTGGAGTTCACATTGCACAAATACAACACTACAATCATTTGTTCTTTGTCAAATTTGTCTGCATTTTGAATGTTACATATTGCCTCCCAATATACATGTCCTCGCTTTTATCAGCTCGATATGTCTTTACATGGCGTTGTTATGGAAATTACAAGTTTCATGCTTTTCTCATATCTTCCAATCTTTTCTATAATTAGTCTACACATCTTGTGCATTGCCTCCCTATCGGCTTACCATTGCACGCATAAAAAACGTGCAACTGCTAGTAATATTATATTTTGAATATTTAATTACACAAAACTCACCGTTTCAACATTTTTAACTATTTCACTAATTTAAAAAATTAATAATAAATAAATTTTAATTAATTATTTTATTGTATAAATAAATCATAATTCTATATAGGCGATCATCGAGCAACTTTTGATCCCTAGGAGTAATATTGTCCAAAGAAGTCACTATGCTTGACTGAAATTTACGTGGAAAGTCTGTTTTACTGTTTATCTACAAATATTTGTTTTCAAGAATGGCCATTTGTGATAGATATATGGTTGATGTGAATGATCACACATGGGCTTCAGAATATATACAGATAAATGATGACAGTGGGCTCTGATATTTTTATTATTATAATCTATCGTATGTGTACGTACTTGAATATGTATAGACCTTCGAGGCGATGAAGTTGATCTATTTAATATATAGTGTTATCACCAGCATCATGCACATCATAGCCAAGCTTTGAAGTTTCATTGAGCCATTGTATTTCCTCTGTCTGAAGTTTCATTGAGCTCTTGTATTTCCTCTGAATTTTCATTCAGCTATTGTATTCCCTCTGTTTGAAGTTTCATTGAGCTATTGTATTTCCTCTGTTTGGAGTTTCATTCAGCTATTGTATTTCCTCTGAGATAGGCCTGCAGCGCTTGATTAAGAAAAGAGGCAGACTTGTCAAGTTCCATATCTTAAAAGATGGAAACTGTGCTTGCAGCTGCAGTCGTTGGAAAAGTCCGTCAGATGGTCCTTCAAGAAGTCACTAATGAGATATCTTTAGTGATGAACTTCAGAGAAGATTTTGAAGAGTTGAAGAACAAAATCGAGCAAATCAATTGCTTTTTAAAAGAAGCAGATGGAGAGCGGAGTGAAAAAAAGGAGTCTGTGATCAACTGGCTAAAGAGAGCCCGTGACCTTGCCTGGCGGGCAGAGGACATAGTTGAAGAATGTGCCTTTGAATTCATGTATGGTAATATTACTCAGTCATGCACTCTGAGTTATAGTCAACTGATTTTTCGCCTTAGAATGGGACGAAGAATTAAAAAGGTCAAAGCTCGATTGAGCTCCATTGTTAAAGAGGGAGATGAGCTGAAAATATACAAAGCCACAATGTCTTCTGCAGCAGCAGAAGCGTCAACAAGTGCACCAGCACAGGGAAAGAAATCTAGTCTCTTGCCTAGAGATTCACATCCAGTAGGGATAGATTCCAAGGTTGAACATCTGATCAGCTTGTTAGAAGACCCACAAGTTCCGATTATAGCCGTCGTTGGTATGGGCGGCCTGGGGAAGACATTTCTTCTCCAAAATTTCTACAACAGAGCAAAATCCAGGTTTGACTATTCTATTTGGCTCTCTATCTCTAAATCATATTCTGTCAAGGATTTGCAAAATGATATAGCTTCCCACATAGATTTACAAAAAGAAATTGTAAATGTAAGTGAAGTGAGAGCGGCTGAATTGATTCGTGGCAGTCTGGAAGTGGAAGGGAAAAGATCCCTTATTGTGCTGGACGATGTATGGACGTTCTCTTATGAAGATAATCTGATTGATAAGCTTGGTCTGCCAGCTGAGAGATATTCCAATCTTGTGATTAGCACAAGAAATATGGAGGTTGCTGAAAGTTCGAAGGCACGAATTTACAATCTGGAAAATCTGTCAGATGAAGATAGTTGGAGGTTGTTTTGTGCTTATGCGTTTCCTGAACGTGAGGGAAATAGACCGCCACCGGAAGTGGAAGAGGAGGGTAGGAAGATTGTACGACAGTGTGGAAATTTACCTCTTGCTATCAAAACGATAGCAGCATCCCTGTCCACCAGCAGGCATGTCAGCGAATGGGAGTCCAAATCCCGTCAGCTCCAAAGGGCAGTTACTCGCATTCCCAATCGTGACCCTGTCAACGATATATTAAAATTGAGTTACGATTCCCTGCCAGCACATCTTAAAGCCTGTTTTGCTTATCTTTCTTTCTTCCCTGAGGATACAGAGATAGACTGTGAGTACCTGATAAATCTATGGATTGGGGAGGGATTCGTCCCAGCTGGAAAGGACCAGTGGGATATGGCCTGGCATTGTTTGTATGAACTTGTTAATCTGTGTCTGCTTCAACTATGGGAAGATAGAGGGATGACTGTGTTACATTCAACCATATGTTACAAATTATCCAAAAACTGCAAAATTCACGATTTATTGCATGATCTGGCCATAAAAGTCTCTAGAGAAAATAAATGTGCCTTTTCTGTTGACAGAGCCATTACAGATACAAGTGATGATACTGGCTGCTGTCGGATTTTGCTGGCTAAGCAAGATATAAATGACAATGCTTTCTCACAGAGCCGTCCTGTTTGCCTCCGTACAGTCTCATTGTCTCAGAAGAAGGAGATTAGAAGCATTCCGGCACACTTTTTTAGAGCTATGAGAGGGCTGCGTGTTCTGGATTTGAGCTCCACAAGCATCTCTGCATTGCCTGCATCCATTGGAAAGATGAAACTCCTTAAAGTCTTAAACTTAAGGGATACATTGATAGAAGAGGTGCCAGAATGTGTGAGATATCTTAAATGTCTCTTGTTTCTTGCAATGCCGAGGTCGACAAGTAAGCACTTACCAGTATGGATAAGTGAACTTATTTGTCTTTAGCATTTAGAATGCGAGAGTATTAATCGCATTCCAAAAGGATTATCAAAGCTGGCATCTTTGAGAATCCTGAGATCGAGTATGTTGGAGCTCTCAATGGAAGAGGATGAATTTGCGAGTGTAGAGGATTTGGTCAAGATGACTGAGCTTCAAGAACTACAGTTCAATGTTAATGATGACATGGAGCTGAAGAGGATTGAAGACGGGATCCTTGCGGAGCTGATGAAGATGCGTCGTCTGAGAATCGCATACAAGACTGGTGCTGGAACGGAGCTTCCACAGTTTCCAGAGAAAATGAGAGCAATGAAACATCTGGAAAGCTTACATTAGAGTGCTTTGGAGTTCCAAGCTGGATATGTGGATTGGCGAATCTGAGGGAATTGAGTTTAACTTGGTGTGAATGCAATGACTATCCGGAGCTGCAAGGAATGTCCAATCTAGTGAGCTTGTCGTTGTGTGGGAATTAAAGTTGCAGAGAATTGCCAAAGGTATTTGGAAAGTCAGGAGGGTTTTCACACCTCCTCTTCTTCACAATTTGGGGATTCGAGAGTTTAGAGGAGTTGCCTGGATTGGAGGAGGGGGCAATGGCTTACCTTGAGGAATTCGTTCTTGAGGAATTCGTTCTATGGGATTGTCCCAAATTGAAGAAAGTGCCCGAAGGATTGGAGCAGTTGAAAAAACTGAAGCAGCTAAATTATGGATGTTCAGGGACGAATGGATGGTCAGAGATATTGAAGGAAGGTGGAGAATATTGGAAAAAAATCAAAGCCATCAATCCATCTATAACTATTACTATTAGAGGTTTGTGAGTATGATAACTCCTCACTTGTATTGTTTTGAGTGTAATTTATGTCCCTCAAGAATATTTAATTATATTAAATGTTGAGTATTTTAATTTTTTTTTAAGGTGTATAGAATAGTGTTTTCTAAGAGAGTTTTAAGATGTTACGACATTATGTTACATTATTTAGATCTCAAAAATTAATTATATATAGTTTTTTTTCTGTTTTTCTTTCGGAATAAATGAATTTTATATTGAATGTAGAATTTAAAATAGTTTTAAATGTTATAATTTTAATACTTTCTTGTTTAATATGTCATTATTCTTATTATTTTAAAAAAAAATGTTCAAGGGGTTGAGCTTAATTGCATTGTGGAGACAAAAGTTCAATTTTCAACAGGGGCATCTAAAGCGGAATTCTAAGTTGCCACTCTTGGTCGGAACTTGTATTAGTCTAATGTTGATGCTTGAATGAGAAAGATATTTGTAATCAATATCCAATTCAATGCAATAATTTATATATATATATATATATATATATATATATCAAATGTAAAATTTAAAATTTAAAATGTTTTATAATTTGTGTATTTCTTAAAATAAATAAATTATATATTACATATGCCTTAATTTAGGGTTAATTTGACATGTCTTATTCATTTCTATATGAATATTCATCTCCCCTTTACCACACAAATCTAATCCTACTACTTTTGTGCTCTTTCTCTCTAATTTCCCAAATCACATTTATCTACTATGTTTTCTTACCAACAGATAATAGACCATAATGGTTATATTGTGAAATCTCCATAGAAAAATTAATGTAGAGTTAGGAGGAGGGGTGGAAGATGAAGCATTAGCTTCAAAAACTTTCATAAAAGGGATGATCATGTGTTATATCCTACTTTTTATTATTTGTTGTTCATTTATATCATGTGACTTGATTTTATTGAATGGGTTGGAAAAATATTTACATGCACATATTTATGATTGAATGTTAGTGGGTGAAAATCATAAGTTATTGTTTTCATTTATGCCTTCGAGTTTAATAATCATCTTATGGTTGAGATCTTATTACCTTTTTTTAATACATATGTCTATGACCTAGTATAACTACCATTAACTTGAAGAAAATAGTAACTTAATTGGTCATGTTATATGTTCTAGGAAGTGGTTTATTGGGATCCAATTAATACATGAAGACCCTCTTCATTACAATGTGATCCTCCTACAAAAGATTAGAAATAAAATTGTTCAAGGTTCTCACTACTTATAATAATTATTTGAGTGTATAACATAACATACATAAGACTACATGTCGAGTTTGGCAACCTTCAAGAGGAGAGAGACAATGTGGTGGTTGATAGATATAGGCTACAAACCTAGCTATAGAGAGCATAATTTAATATGGACAGGCTGAAGAGAGAGTGCTCTTGCGACTAAAATGGTTGAACTAGGCATTGTGAGAGTTATAAAGTTCTATAAGAGATAAAAAATGATCCTTGTGTGAGATAGCATCCACCTTGAGGGATACCACAACTACCACCATTAGAAAATTTAGCAAGGGAGGTTTATAACCAAGGATAGCCACACTTGGACACATTTTGTATATATGTCGATGATATATGAAGTTGATGTTTGTGTGTGTATATGTATATATACATGAGGTTTGATTTATGTATGCTTATTCTTATTGATACTTGATATTATATTCTTATGATGTTGATACATGATGTAAATGTTTAAGATTAGGATTTGATGTACACATTAAAGTTTACATGCATGTTGATGATGATCTTGTAATATGTATGCTTGTGTTTGTTTCTATGATATGCATGACTATAATTTTTATGATATATGACATGATTATGATGGATGCATGATGTAGTTTCATGATATATGTGAATAAAATTTAAATACTTAGACTAGCAAATATAGATATTGAATATATTACATATAAAATGTATGATGGATATGGATATGCAAATGGATAAATATGACTAAAACAAATGCACTAATGGAAGATAGCTAATATGGATGCAAATGACCAATTATGAAATGCTAACACGTATGAAATGGATGTAGGTGGCATGCCATAGTAAAACTATAATAGAAGAATAATGATGGGAGGAGACAAGAAAAAGGGATCGATGAGAACTAATTGCACATGGGTAATAGGAATTAACTAAGGATGAAAATAGTTAGATCGAATGGGGTGATAGGTATTGATATGAGAATGGGTGGGATAAGGGAGATGCATTCATTACACTGAAATGTAGTGAGCACTTTATCTGATACAACATTTGATATTTTGTGCTAGGGTGTGACAGATCAAGTGTTGATGTATCTCGTGCATACGAATGAATCAACAAATAAAAGGTTAACAAAATAAAGAATAATAGACATAGAGAATGAAATAACTTATCACAAGATTATTATGGAACTTGGTAGGTACAACTGGGTGAACCATGTAAACATGGAACATAAAACTCAAGAGCTTTCCCTTATTTTTAACCATTCAAATGATACCATGATATGAATAAATATGGTGGACCTAGATAGGTAAAATATGATACATTTAAAACAATACAAACCAAGTCCAAAAGTAATAATAAATATAAATATACCATAATTACTTTTTTCCAAGGATAGTTGTGAGTATGATGCTTGATATGAGGAATAATATATCCTACAAAGGAAGAGAATGGATAGTGTGACCTAGATTCCAGTTGTAAAATGGAGTATAGGTATATGTTATCAAGGTGACTAAAGATTAATGTGTTAGTGTGGTCTTTTTGGGAATTTTTGTGAGCCTTTTAGTGTCACTGATTACTTTGTATCTATAAACTTTCAAATAGGACCATGTGAGGTGACTGACATATGGGGTGGTTGTTATCCTACCTTTTGAATTTCCTCTAAATTAATTTACTTTAATATGACATGGAGGTTGTATGGTAATAATGGATTGAATTTATTATCACATTAGACAATGTAAAATGAATACATAATAAGAAAAATAGATTTAATTTTGGATTTCACTAGTCAAATCATGGAGGTTCAATTGGATCATATAGTGGGGTTGTGAAAGTGTCAAAAAAAAAAGAATCACAAGTATAATTTTATGTAGCATGAGAAGGTGCTTGAATTTTTTGGGTGAGTTTTGTATTGCAATTAATTATATTATTTCATACTATAATAATTTCTTAAAAATAACCAAGATCAAGAGCTCAATGAATATCACAAATAAGAGAGATAAAATATTGATAAGAAAAAACTATATTCTCATCAAGATACAAAATATGATCAACTGGATCAACAAATACTATGAAGATGAGCATGCTTATAAAGACAAGGCCATATGGATATATGAGCACACAATCATGACATGTGGCCCAATGAGATACAAGGGTAGGTGAGGGTAGGTAGGAGAAATAATAAAATGTTCCACAAGCTCGATGGATTGGCTGTCAAAGGTGCAATGTAACAACAAGATAAGACCACAAAAGGTGGAATTTCTCCTACAAGAAAATTCCCTATATGCACAATTCCCTAAGTGTCTCATATGAAAAATACAATGAAATGCATTACCCTAAGTCAACTTAAGTAAAGTGTAATTATGAGATATGATTTACATCAACACCTCCCCTTAGGTGCAACTTAGGGGAATATAGACTCAAGGTAACAATACAAGATGGGTCCTAACAACTAGGCCATGTTAGGTACCCATGTACAAATACAAATGCAATCAAAGAAATGAAATCTCTCACAAATAGAGAAAGAGAGAAAAACCCAATGGAAAAGAAACCACCCCCAAAAGAGGGATGAAAATACAAAAGAACTCTCAAAGAAGAATGAGAAGGATAAAACCCCATGTGAGGAAAAAGACCCCCCCATAAGACAGAATAAGAGAGACCAAGCAACCTCCCCTCATTGTAGAATGTGTACCAATGGTAGAAGATCTAAATTGAATGAAGAAGATGCTCCATAATAATTGAACAATATTCCTCCTCTTAGGAAGAAACAAAACCAAAGGTGTCCATGAAGTCTCCCCAATTATGAAGGGAAGATGTATGGAAAAAACTCAAGTTGTATGAAGCCTCTGAAAACTGCTCAAGTGCCCTCATTTTGATGCTTAAAGTTGCCCCTTCCAAATCAAGTGCACTATTCCAAACTGCTAAAAAGGAAAATCCAAGATCTAGTGAAGATGAATGTAGAACATGATCCAAAGACTCAAGTGTCTCTTTTAAGGATAAAGAGACTTGCTCCAAATGTTGTACATAAGTATCCACAATCATATCAACCTAAAAAGAATGATCATGTAGAGAATTAACAAGAGGGTCAGAGTCTTCCCTCACAACAACTAAAGAAGGATCATCTCCATCAAAGAGAAAATTTATATAATCAATGATGTCTACCAAATCTGCAATATAGGACTCCACAAACAAGCCTGCAATGTTTGTCAAGTAGTCATCCCATGGAATTGTATCTGGAAGACAAGGTATATCATTTTGCACTAAATCACAAGAAGCCAAAACTGTAGCAACATCTATATCATCAAGCACAATGGTAGATGTGATATTAATAGGAGGAGAAGAAATGCAAGGCTCAAGAACTGGGTAACATGTGAGAACACCCAAGTACAAGTAACCAAATTTCTCCTTGATATCAAAATCCACATAATAAGTGTGATCATCATGTGAAGAATCAACCTCATCAATAGGAAAAAAGTCTAAAAGGATTACAACTAAGATGCATGATCCACAATCTTGCTTGTTGCCCCATGTGTGATTTGTTAGATCGAAAGAAGATTGTCAAATATGGTACACACAAAACATCATTGAAGGAATTGTACCTAGTAGAAATAGATCCTTTCCCAATCACATTCATATACATGTATGATTGTTCATCAAAGTCGGTGGTATGTTGCAAGGCTCAAATGAAGAGAACATAGACTATGAAGATACCATATGATGAAAATAACATGAACTAGAAGCCACCTTCCTGAAGCATGGCTTGTTATAGTACAAGAGGCTTATCCTTTACTTGTCCTAAAAGTGTGATCCATTCCTTTATCAAATGCCTTTTCATTGGAAGAAGAAGTTGAAGTAGACATTCTAGAAGGCAAACTAATTTTATTCTTCAAAAATAATTTTTGATTCATCAACATCCTTCTTGTAACAATGGTGTTCATCATGTCTCGACTTCTTGAAATATGCACAAAAAAACATCTCCTTATATGATTTCCCCTTATTCAAGGATGTAGAATCACCTTGTTGTGGAGAGGATGATTGCGCTCTATCTTGTTGTGGATTTGTCTTAAACTTCTTTTTCTTCTTATTGGAACCTCTTTCTTGATTCCCTTGATTAACCAGCAAAGCTTTGGACTTTGAAGACTTGATAATCCCCATCCTCATCAATTTTGACTACTTTAACATCAAAAATTTTGTGAGTGCATCAAATGAGGACATAGTGAAAGAACTACCCACTATTAAGCAATGGGTTTGGAAGCTAGAAACAAATGTTGCATATTCTGATGGAAGCTTTTACAATAAATTGTGTCAACGAGGAAATTGCCTTGTATAAAGCTCATATGAGTAGATTCGAATTATCCTCACACATTAACTGGGACAAGAAAATATAGGATATATAGGCATCTGCGGGGCCCTCTACTAGGAATAGGGGCAAAAGACAAGAAAGAGGCAATTCAAGGTTCATCATGGAAGAATTGCAGGAGAACATAGTGATCCAGAAGAATAATGAGCTATGAAAGCTCTTACTTAGTTGTTTTTGGTTGGTGTTTCTTGTTTTTTTGTTGTTCTTTTTATGGTTTGACTTGCTCGGGTGCATCCCCAATTTTTGTTGTTGTTTATAAGCAGCTGGTCTATTTCTAGTTAACTCTGTATATTTTTTTTGATGAATTTTGGTTTCGGGTCCTTGTAAAACTCATTTATCTTAATATAAAAAACAAATTGTAGACCAACCATGCATCCTTCTTGTCAATAACACAATCCTTAAGCTATGCTCTTAGCTCATTTGCCTTAGTGACAGTCTTGGATTGTATCAAAATTATTGGGATCGAACATAGTGAGATCATTATCAAGTTGATAGTCACTAATCTCATTAATTTGTTCATACTATTTTCCCAAGACATCTCAAGCATCTATAACTGTTATATATTTCTCAATGTGAAAGATGAGATCCTTTGATACATACTTCCTCAAAGTTCCAAAATCCATAATATTTTTAGTTAACCATTCCATGTGAGCATTAGGATCAGTCGGTGCCATAATAGTTCCATCAATATAATGAGTTAATCCTTTTTCCATTAACTTACTCCAAGCATCAATTTTCCAAGAAGCATAGTTGCATGGAGTTAAAAGGGGAAACTTCAGAGAACCCATAGCAACAAAATGCAAGAGAACAAGATAAAGGGAGTCACAATCACACAAGACACCCCCCTCCAAAATGATGATTTGACACTTTATACTTAGTGCATGTACAATGGGCCACTAGAAAACAAGGGCGAAATGGGCTTCTAATTTTAAGATTACAACTACCTCAAATAGGCTATACGAGACTCAAACCAATAATGAAAGAGATCTAAACTGAGATCCAAGCAAATTACAAGTACCAAATAGGCCAAAAAAGATGAAATATTAAAAATAAATTTCTACTCAAAATGGTGAAAACCTGATAACACCATATGAAAGTAAATATAAAATTATGCACTTTCAAAAAAAAGTGACACCTTAAAAGGAGGTCGCATGACCTTGAACGAAGCTCGAGAAGCTGCAGAATCAAGGATTTGATAGGTGCATTTTGAAAAACCAAAAATTCTAAAAAAATTGTCCACCAAAATTAGAAACTAACCATAGCACTGCTAAGAGGATGAAAAATTAGCCCAAATAATTAAAAAATTGCACTAAAAAGGGCCTTAAAATGACCAAGATATGAGCCTCTGAAGTTGGACTGCAAAATAAAAAAGCTCATTGGAGAGGGGTCAAGTTTAAAAAAAAAGAAGCTAATGTAGTGTTGATATCAGCATTTCAAAAGGTTAAATCATGGTTGTATAGACTATATGGATGTGCTGACATGTCCTCATGAAAATGTGACACATGGTGTATGACTCCTGACTAGGTAGGCAACGTGATAGACCATATAGAGGACATGGCTACTTGTTGTATGTTGACAGTGTGTGTTGTATTGATCCATGGAAGTAAAATTGGGAATATGATCTACTTTCTAGTTGTAGTGTGGTGGTTGAGTGTGCAGATTGAGCTATTCCTAGTGAATCTTCTTGCACCACATGGCACAATTGTGGCAACAACTATGCTGCATGATGAACTTGCTATGGGTGGGGCTAAGGAGTGGAGCTAGAAGGGTTGGTGGTGTCCGAGTTGGTAGGAGCCCAAGAGGAAAAGGCTATGGAGGCCCACAGGGAGTTGTGCTAGTGATGGTAAAAAAATAGTGGCTAGAGAGAAAGGCTTGGTAGTGACAAAAGCAACAAGGAGAACCCAGAAAAAAAAAATAGACTTGGTGATGATGCTAAAAAAGAATAGTGAGCCTACAACCTACTAGTACAACCCTGCAACATGATAGAGGTATGATATGGGGGCGGGGGTGATCGAACCCCTTGTAAAAAAAAACTCTTTATTTTAATTTTTACATATATTAAAAAAAAACTGCAATAAAAAAATATGAAAATTGTAATCTATTTTATTTTCTTTTGCAAAAGTTAAACAATATGGCCTAATAGGCACAATTTTTCCTTCAATGCCCCAAAATTGGCTTTCCCCCAAAATAGGTGAATTTATACTCAAAATTCATGGAAACGGTCTCCCAGACTCAATGTTAATGTCAAAATTAGTACAGGATGCTCCCAAATTTCATTGCTCCCTAGATCAAAAAATGAATACTCTAAGATCTCTCCAAAAAGACTACTCAATGAAGCCTCAATGACTTTGATACCATGTAAGAATTTGTCAAAAATAACCAAGATCAAAAGATCAATGAATACCACAAACAAGAGATGCAAAATATTAATAAGAACAAATTGTATTCTCATCAAGATACAAAATATAATCAACTGGATCAACCAATACAATGAAGATGAGCCTTCTTATAAAAGAAAGGCCATATGGATATGTGAGTACACATATATTACACATATATACACATGCATATATATGTATATATATATGTATGTATATATGTATATATATATATGTATGTATATATGTATATATATATGTATCTATATATCTATCTATATATGTGTATATATATGTGTATATATATGTGTATGTATGTATGTATGTATGTATGTATGTATGTATGTATGTATGTATATGTGTATATGTGTATATATATATATATATATATGTATGTATATATATGTATGTGTATATATGTGTGTATATATATATATATATATATATATATATGTATGTATGTATATATATGTATGTGTGTGTGTGTGTGTGTGTGTGAGAGAGAGAGAGAGAGAGAGAGAGAGAGAGAGAGAGAGAGAGAGAGAGAGAGAGATAGAGAGCATAAAATTTAGTGTTTAAATCCACTCCCTTCTTTATCTCATCTATCAATTGATCCTTGCTCGAAGCATCCCAAGGTGAAACTTTTAAATGACATCATAGCAAAATCCTTATAGACATTGATTTGATTGATTACAATAATAATACTTTTTTCAACAAAATCAACTACTTGAAAATGATTTAAATTTTACAATTTTTTGTGTTTACTCAATGCATAAGCTAGCCAATAATAATTGGAAGTAAATTTAGATTTTAGTCTTTCACTTATTTTTAAATCATCTATTGTCTAGTCATTAAATGGATATGGATAAGAAAACTGGGTGGGTGTCATTGTAGTGTATGGAGGTAAGAGAGGAGGGAATTATGCAATGGACATCTAGTATCAAAATTATGTATTTTGATCTGTACATGTTTTTTATTATGTTTAGTAGATATATCATTGAACATGATTATTCAATTGTTCATAGTCGTATTTTGGATTGATAGAGAATATTTTATATGTATTTGGAAATTATGTATTATTTAGTTGAGAGTGATGTATCGTGTGATTTTTTCACATGAAATAAAAGGGATGGAAGAATTAACTAGTGATTATCTCACTATTTAAACAGTCAACTATTAAAATAGTAATAATACTTTTCACAACAAAATTAATTAAAAAAATATTATTTTAAATTTATAGGTTTTTTTGGGGGTACCTATTCAATGAATTGACCAATAATAAGAACTAGATACAATACATGTCTTTTCTATAAAATAATATCATAAACAACATAATTAAAATAATAATAAAATTGCTCTTGTTTGTAAGACTTTACAGGTCAAAGTGAAGTCTCGTTTCCTTTGGCAGGGATTTTGTTTTAACTTTATTCACACTTTTCTACATATCTTCTATTTTCTAAAGTAGAAATTGAAAGGGAATCAGAATCCAAATTTTATAATGTTTATCTTCCAGTGAAGGACCCATGTTAAAGCGATTCCTTTTTCAAATGGCTTGAGATGACTAAATTGGCTTGACACCAAGGAAAGTGTTTTATTATAATGACACGTTAGAAGATTCAAAGGAAGTGTTAAAATCTTAGGTACCTTCTAAATCTATTGTCATGAATATGTCTGAAATGCAAATCATAATGATTCATTTGGACTCCCATAAATTGGGCTTGAATTTGTAGTGCAAAACTATTTGAAAAAAGTGAAGGAAACATTATGTCTAATAAGCCCTTAGTATTGCAAATATTCATGGTGAATAAACCAAGTTGGGGGCATTCAATGATATTACCATTCTTAGTTTTTTATTCTAATGTATCTTTAATGATTTATAATCTCACCATGAATGATTTTGGGCACATTGATTTATCTTCATAGTCTAAAATAACATATTTCTTTATAGATGTTTCTTATTTGTTCCGTACCACTTTTTTGTTTTTCATCGAGTTCACATGCTAAAATAACATAAGTCTTCCATCTATCATAAGAATATCATAATCCACTTAGCAACTTAGTAAAAAACTATTCATTTTATTCATTCAAACATGTCTTATGGTGTCTCATAATATGCATCCTAAGTTGTTAACCAGTATAAATCTTCCTTACATATATTTTCTATATTTTATTTATTTTTTATATTTTATTTATATATTTTCTATAGGGTATGTGTAGGATTATGAAGGAAAAGAATGAAGTTAAGCAACTTGACATGAAAATTTGAATAGGTTATCAACATAATTTCAAAAATATGTTAAAAATTTTTTGGTAGCAAGTTGAATATAGTTTCGAAGATACTAGTTGTATTCTACAAAACATCATTGAAGGAGTTATCCTAGATAGAAATAGATCCTTTCCCAATCACATTTATATATGTATGATTTCCCATCAAAATTGGTGCCATGTTGCAAGGCTCAAATGAAGAGAACATAGACTATGAAGAGGCAATATGATGAGAATCTCCTGAACTAGAAGCCACCTCCCTAAATAATGATTTGTAGTAGCATAAAGAGGATGTCCTTTACTTGTCCTAAAAGTTTGATGCTTTCCTTCATCAATTTTGTTTCCATTGGAAGAAGAATCTAAAGTAGACATTGTAGAAGACAAACTAATTTTAATCTTCTCGAGAAGATTTTTTAATTCATCAATATCCTTCTTGTAACAATAGTGTTCATTGTGTCCTAACTTCTTGCAATATGCACAAAAAATCTTCTCCTTATATGGTTTCCCCTTAAGCAAAGATGTACTTATTGCCTTGTTGTGGAGAGGATGATTGTGCTCTAACTTGTTGTGGATTTGGATTAAACTACTTCTACTTCTTGTTGGAACCTTTTTCTTGATTCCCTTGATTAACCACCAAAGCTTTGGACTTTGAAGACTTGAGAATCACCATGCTCATCAACTTTGACTTCTCTAACATCAAACTTTTTGCAAATGCATCAATGAGGATATAGTGAAAGAACTACCCATTGCTAAGCGATGGGTTTGGAAGCTAGAAACAAATGTTGCATATTCTGATGGAATCTTTTGCAACAAATTGTAAACCAATTATGCGTCCTTCTCGTCAATGCCACAATCCCTAAGCTATTCTCTTACCTCATTTTCCTTAGTGGCATAGTCTTGGATTGTATCAAAATTTATGGGATCCAAAATAGTGATATCATTATCAAGTTGATAGCCCCTAATATCATCAATTTGGCCATACAATTTTCCCAAGACATCCCAAGCATCTTTAATTGTTGTACACTTCTCAATGTGAAAGGTGAGATCCTTTGATACATACTTCCTAAAAGTTCCAAAATCCATAACATTTTTAGTGAACCATTCCATGTGAGCATTAGGGTCAGCTAGTGTCATAATAGTTCCATAGATATAGTGAATTAATCCTTTTTCTATTAACTTACTCCAAGCATCAATTTTCTAAGAAGCATAGTTGCATGGAATTAAAAGTGAAAACATATGAGAACCCATAGCAAAAAAAATGCAAGATCAAAAGATGAAGAGAGGGACAATCACATAAGACACCCCCCCCCAATATTCATTCAATCAAAGAAACTCCCCCCCACATGCCCCCCCAAAAAATGATGATTTGACACTTTATACTTAGTGCATGTACAATGGGCCACTAGCAAACAAGGGCAAAGTGGGCTTCTAATTTCAAGATTACAACTACCTCAAATGGGCTATAAGAGACTCAAACCAATAATGCAAGAGATGTAAACTGAGATTCAAGCAAATTACAAATACCAAATTGGCCAAAAAAGATAAAATATTGAAAGTAAAATTTCTACTCAAAATGGGGAAAACCTAAGAACACCACATAAAATTAAACAAAAAATTATGCACTTTAAAAAAAATGGCACCTAAAAAGGAGGTCATATGAGCTTGAATGAAGCCTGCGAAGTTGCAAAATCGAGGACTAGATAGGTACATTTTTGAAAAACTAGAAAAAATGTCCACCAAAATAAAAAACTACCCACACCACTACTAGGAGAATGAAAAATTTGTCCAAATAATGAAAGAAATTTCATTGAAAAAGGCCTTAAAATAACTAAGATATGAGCCTCTGAAGTTGGATTGCAAATAAAAAATCTCATTGGAGAGGGGTCAGAAATTTTCAAAAGATGTGTTGTTATAGTGTTGACATTAGCATGTCACAAGCTTAAATCATGGTTGTATAGACTAAATGGATATGTTGATGTGGCCCAATGAAAAAGTGACACATGGCATGTGACGAATGACTAGTTAGGGTATGTAACAAACCATATAGATGACATGGCTACTTGCTATGTGCTGGCTATGTGTGTAATATTTACACATGGTAGTACAACTGGGCATACAATCTGCTTGTTGGTTGTATCGTAGCTTAAATAGAAAGGCTCATGTGGTGGCTACATGTGTAGACCAAGTTGTTCCTAGCGAATCTACTTGCGCCACATAGCACAACCGTGGCACCAACTATGTTGCATGGTGGCCTTGGTAGGGGTGGCACTAAGGAGCGAAGCTAGAAGGGTCAGCGATGTTCGAGATAGTAGAAGCCTGGGAGGCTGAGGCTGTGGAGGCCCACACGGGGGCTATGCTAGCAATGGCCAAAAAATAGTGGCTAAAGAGAAAGGCTCGACAACAATAGGGAGAAGCCAAAAAAAAGAAGAAGCTGGTGGTGATGCCAAAAAAGAATAGGGAGCTTGGAACCTACAAATACAACCCTGCAACATAATAGGGGTATGATACGAGGGTGGGGATGATTGAATCCCCTATTAAAAATCAAACCATATGGCCTAATAGACACAATTTTTCCTCCAATGCCCCAAAATTGACATTCCCCAAAAATAGGCAAATTTATACTCAAAATTCATGGAAACGGTCTCCCAGACTCAATGGCAAGGTCAAAATTGGCATAGGATGCTCCCAAATTGTGCTACTCCCTAGATCCAAAAACTAAATGCTCTAACATCTTTCCAAAAAGGCTACTCAATGAAGACCCAATGAGTCTAATACCATGTAAGAATCTATCGAAAATAACCAAGATCAAAATCCCAATGAATAGAACAAACAAGAGAGATAAAATATTGATAAGAGAAAATTGTATTCTCATCAAGATACAAAATATGATCAATTGGATCAACCAATACAATGAATATGAGCCTTCTTATAAAAGAAAAACCATATGGATATGTGAGCCCCCAATCAAGACATGTGGCCCAATGAGATAAAGGGTAGGTGACGGTAGGGTGAGTGCACAAAAATG